>NC_091825.1:60835000-61445000 GCF_038994185.2 Dermacentor albipictus | reverse complement strand
TTAACTTAGGCAAGCAAAAATCGCAGGTTTTCCTTTAGACTTCGGCCGCAAAACCAAGAACACTACTTACATTACCCATCTTATTTCTCAATTTCTTCAAGACCTTTAGTCTGTTTCACTTCTGATTATTATCGATACTTTGTATAGCAGACGACAAACAGTAACGTGTATTTAACAGCCGGTTATTGCGAAATATTTGGTTAGTTCTGGCATGCGGAAGTAACGAATAGTTAATTTTCGAATACCAATTACGAATAGTTTGAAGTTTATTCTGGCAAAATGCATGTATAGTGGTGTGTATCATATCGTGCAGAAGGAGGTCCCATAACCAAAATCTGTAGGAGGATCTTCTATAACATTTTACATGAAATGTAAAACTGCTAAACAGCAAAAAACAAGAAGAAAAGCAGTTACAATAAAATATTACCATTGACAATTAATAATGCAATAAATGAACAAGTAGAATCGTTCAGTGACTAAACAATTCTAGTAAATAAATAAATGGTCATTATTCAGCATAAAACGATGAAGGCCAGGTTATAACTAACGAGTCAAATTGCGTGATTGTTTACAAAGTTACAAATAAAATCATGAAGCAAACATTTCAATGATTACCTGAAAAAGCAGTTTTAATATTACGAGGCAAAGAGTTCTATAGTTTTATTAAAACAAAACCAACTCTTGCGGTACCGTAGTTAGCGCGGACTTTTGGAAGTGAAATGTTGTTGAGAGAAAAAACGCGAAATATTCGAATTCGTAAGTCTTTACATGTTAACAAATTTTAGGTGATGTTCTGTAACTGCTCGATATGCAAATGTGTAAACGTACAGCTCAGTAACACGTGATCGGCGATTATTCCTAGTAATAACAAGAATGGCTTGATTTTGGACATATTGTAAGAAAGAAGGATTGGAATGGTAGGTTTGGCCTAAGGAAGTTAGACAAAAATTTAGGTGGCTATGAATGAATGCGCAGTATAGAGTAATCAGAGTATGCATATCAAGATAAAGGGCACTACAGCGTAAAACTGTTCCAATCTGTTTTTATTCCATTTTCCTGACGTCAGACTTACGTAACCGCCAACGCAAAGCATCGGGCGGTGACCCGCAGCGTTGTCTCAACAGTCCAATCAAACGCTCTCCTCGTTTATAGGAGGTCACTATCGTTTGATCTCAAACAAATATAATTGCCTACATTGAGCGGTTTTTCTTATCTAATTGGCGGGTTAGAGGCGAGGAGCATGCTCAAGTGGTGGAGAGAGTTTCGATGTGCGGACGCAACGCAATGAAAATAGATAAGCTACTGAGGAAGCTGTTGCCGGTGTCTGCGATTGGTCCGCTTCCCCTTACTTAGCTGCGGTGGCTGGTCGAACACAATGGTGGTGGGCAACAGAAGTTTTAAAATGCCGCTAAAATGGATCCTCAGCAAAGAAGAGTTGGCAGGGTGATGTCGTATAGGTGCCCAAAGGGCTCGATATCGTTATACTGCCACGCAAAAAGGTTATTATACGTAAATAAATTCGTGCTCTCAGGCAAGTGCGAATAGCCAGTGCCTGAGCGATCAGCAGGCAGCCAACTTTCTATTCCTTTAAAAACGGGGCAGTATCCAGCTATTCAGAAAAAAATCAATTTTGTTCGGCATAATGGTGCATCTTTAACGCCTACACGTCACTTTGACGCGAGGAGTTCTCGCGGTTTCGTGAGGCCGCGTGACACGCAGGCGAAGCGGGCTCAGCCGGAAATGCTTTCACAAATAGCAGAGGCCTAATGGCGAAAACGCGCCTAATCATATATAATTATTTTTATTTTGCTCAGTCTATTCATGCGTAATGTGCACGTCATATCAGTTGGGCCGCTTTCGCAGTTTTTGTCACGTCGCGTGGCAGACAGGCGATGTGCTGGTGGCCTGAAAAGTTGTTGACCAGTCGTGGAGGGCTGATTGCAGAATTGGAATAGAAAAGTTTGGAATAGCTTTATCTTAGAGCGCCCAATATCTAGCTTTGCCTAGAATCCTAATCCCGTATGAAGTTTTTCTTTGTTCATGGATGTGTAACTTAAATTTCAGGTGAGTGAAGCTAGACACCAAGAAACCCACAGTGCATGGTTGGAGGGGTAAATGACATGCAAAGTATTAAATATTGGCAGAACTTGTGAGTAATTAGGGCGCCTAGAACTGAAGACTACGAACTTATTGTTGGAAATATTAACTAGAAGTTTATCTTTCGCCCACCGAGTAGATAGTAACACGACAGCGTTAAAGGCCACGTGTGGCAGAAAATCCGGTGCCGGCGTCCAGCGTCGAAGATCATTTCGGGAAAGAATATTGTCGAACCAGCCATACCCAGGACTTCAATGTGGCGTAAGGAAGCTACCGAGCTAATTGAATTTCTCGAGCTAAATAAGTGCAAAAATCGTAAAGTACGACTTGCACATGACCTACAGATAGGATAGCTTTGGATTGCAATTTGAATAGACGAGAAAACATAATTCTGTTAGGCGAAAACTCAAAGGAACTACTTTTCCAGCGTTTAATCATTCATACATAGATCGGCCACGGCATCCGCCATTTGCGCGCGCCGGGGGCCACGGAGCGGCAAGGCCGTTTACTTGCAGCACCTCTAATGGCGCTCGCCTCCGCAGCATCGCGGGCAACCCAAGAGGCCGCGTTTCTACCAGAAAGCCCGCCTTCGTGCATAGCGTCCATGACCAGCGTTTGCCGGTAAACGTTATTGTTATAGACGCTCCAGTTGCCGGAAAGCGTGAGAAGCAGTCAGGTATCTTTGAATGTTATCGCGTTCCACTCTTAAAGGCAAAGCTTAGGCGTCCTCCAGCGTTTTTCTGTAAGATCAGCATTAAGGGTCGTTACGAGTTTCTTTAAACAGTTACTCGAAGATAAAAGAGTGGTGTCATTGGCACATAGGATGCACTCTGTTGGTGAAGTTAGATATTTTGTTCATCGTTCATACTGTTAAAACCCTGAAAGCAAGGTGGAAGAAGGAGAAAATGAGCCAGGGCTGCAGACCATAAAGTGAGGGACTTGCCTGCTCCGCTGTCTTTTGTCTATAGCTTGAAAGTAGCTTAAAATTATTTTTTTCAATCCTTGTGCCACATTTTGGTGGAAGTGTGAGGTACATCTAGTGCAACACGGAGCACCGAAGCGGGCCTAGCCTGGTGGCTACCACCGACGAAAAGGACGCAACAACGGCGACCCCGACGGTGACCACCATGTGAACTGTCATATTGGCTCAGCCCCGCAACACTGGAACGTTTACGGGTACCGGCAACTTTGACGTCAGTATTGGCTCCGGAGGTACGAGCGTGTCAGCGAAAATAACAGGTGGCACCAGACCCTTTGCTAGCCAACATGATCTCCTACTTGAAAGCTACGGCAAGGGTCTCGTTTCAGACGCATGAAGAGGAGCTAACAAGTTGGGGGCAACGCAAGAAAATGTTCTACGGCCTTTTTGGGAGGACAGTTGGACGACAACAAGTCGCAAAGACACAACGGAATCCTTGTTCCTTGCCGCAAGGTGGACGAGCGAATGCCGGAAGAAAAGGTAAACCATGTACTGAAGGGCATAGCAGACGGCGCCTTTAGCCCTCTCGTGTACAGGAACTTCACCAGCGTCGACGACATCATAAGGGAATGCTGGCGTTTCGAAGAAGCTAAAGACCGTCGAATTGTGCATCAGTATACCCGTCTTCCAAATACAGCCGCTACATCATCGTGCGAAGATCATTCCGCGCCTCAGACAACCGCGTCCGAGAGCATTGTGCGTATCGTCGGCCGGGAGATAGAAAGCGCATCAGCCGATAGCTCCCAGACGTATGCCCCTAATTATTTTCGACCGAAGGTTTCCCTCATCCAGTCCGTCGTTCGCGAAGAGCTGGCAAGCCTTGGTATACTCTCCGCTTGCTCCGTCAACTGATCCGTAGCCTTTGCTACTGTCCTGGCTGCGCAGAACCGGTACTCCTCACGGCCCTTTCATACCCAGTAGAATGGCGAACACCAGATGACAGGCGTATTTGTTTCAGCTGCCGACGTGTTCGCCACATTTCCCGTCACTTCCGCAACACTTGGACGCCCTCATTACGATCTGCGTTCCAACCTTACCGCACGCCATCGGAAGAACCTATACGGAGCCACACCACTATGCTGAGGCCTCGCCACATGCAGGGCTGAGTCGTTCGCCTTCGCCATGACGCCCGCTGCCTCGCCCAGCTTCTATTCGCCGTTGTCCGTCGTCCATGTACCGACGTCCGTCAGAAAACTGGTGAGTGCAGCTTCGAGGGGTGACGCTGCTACATCGACTTGGACTGAAATTCCTCTGCTGACCCGGCCGACGGATAGAAATTTACTTCACGTATATGTCGATGGTGTCCCTGCAATGGCTTTTATTGATGTCGGCACGCCCATCTCCGTCATGAGTGACCATCTTCGTAGACACCTGACTAAAGTCCTCACGCCTTCTGCATCGTGAGTTGTGCGGGTCACCGACGGAAGAACGCTTGCCGTCATAGGAATGTGCGCTGCTCGTGTCAGTGGTCGCCAGTCGTCAGACCTCCGTTCTTTTCACTGTCCTTGAAGAATGTCCCCACAACGTTATTCTAGGTCTTTATTTTCTATCAGCGCATTAGTAATTGATTAACCCATGGTACTTGTTCACCTCGATTTACCCTGCTCTTCTGACACTCCAAAGGAAGTTCGCAGCAGATTTTCTTCCGGACACATCCGTTTTGTCCCTCACTCTAGGACGCGCGTCCTTCTTTCACACACCCCATTTGTGCCTGAGGGCGTTTACGTTGTCTCTACTCTTGCGGACGTGCCCTGGCCCATAGCCTCGCGCTTCCTCAGACTGTCGTCAATGTAACGAACGATTCTACGTGTCTTCCTCTTCCAAATTTCGGGCTGTGCAGTCACGTTGTGCCGCAAGACATAGCCTCAGACAAGCTGTCATCTTGCGAGGACTACCACCTATCTTCCTTGACTGCTGAAACGTCGTCTCACAGTGACTCTTCGCCATCTTCACCAGCTGTCTTATCCAACTTCCCAAGCATGATCTCTCCTGATTAGCGCCTCAGCACTACGACCAGTTACGTTCTTTGTTTGCCTCGTTCAGCGACATTTTTTTTTACTTGAATGGTCACCCTTTACGCCCGATCTCTATTGCATAACACAACACTGGTGACGCTCATCCGATTCACCGAGTGTCCTTCCAAGAGCTACGGGTGATTCAAACCGATGTAGAAAAGGTGCTTTCTCGAGGAATAATTGAGCCATCGTCAAGCCCGTGGGCGGCTCCGGTAGCCCTAGTTAAAAAGGACAATACCTAGCGTTTCTGGGTGGACAACCCGCACCGGAACAAGATAACTAGAAAAGATGTTCACCCTCTCCCACGCACTGATGACACCCTCCACTGCCTTCACGGTGCGGAATATTTTTCTTCCATCGACCTTCGTTCCGGCTACTGGCAGATTGCTGTAGACGACGTGGACCGTGAGAAGCCAGCCTTTGTACACCGGACGGCCTATACCAGATCAAAGTCATGCCTTTCGGCTGGTGTAATGCGCCAGCCACGTTAGAACACGTGATGGACGCACTTCTGCACAGATTCAAGTCGTCCATCTGTCTGTTACCTAGACGACGTCATCGTTCTCGCTCCTACGTTTGCCACACAGCTCCAGCACCTTTTATTATTTCTATCTGTATTTCGGAATGCCGTCGTCCACGTTAATTCGTCTAAGTGTCGCTTAGGTCTCCTCCAAATCACTACCTTTGGCCAGCTTGACTCCTCCGGTGTGCACCCAGACGAGACAAAGTTCGGCCTCTGCAAAATTTTCCCGTGCCGACAAGCGCCAAGGGTGCACGGAGCTTTGTGCCTCGGTGGTCATACTTCCACCGCTTCGTGCACAACTTTGCGGAAGTCTCACTGAGCTTCTCAAAGCCGATACTTCATTTTACTGAGGCCCAGAACAAGCAACCGCCTTCTTGAAGTTTATCGCTCTGTTGACATATCCACCTATTTTGGCGCAATTCGACCCATCTGCTCCTACTTAAGTCCGCACTGACGCCAGTCATCATGAAACCGGCGCCATTTTGTCTCAGCGTCAGCGAGGGCACCACCGTGTCATGGTATCCGCAGGTCGTTTGCTTTCTGCAGACGAATTGAACTATTCTATCACCGAGCGGGAGTTCCTTGCACATGTCTGGGCAGCCGCAAAATTTCTCCCTCACTTTTACGGTCGGCCATATACAGTCCCTACATACCACCACTCGCTGCGCCGGCTTTCTTTCTTAAAGGACCCGACAAGACCCCTCGGTCGCTGGGCGCTGCGACTTCAGGTATACCCGTACACCACGGCCAACAAATCCGGTAATTTACACCAAGATGCCGACTGGCTGTCACGCTATCCTGTCGACTCGCCGAATATTTTTGCGACCGACATTCCTGCTCCTGTTCTCTCACTATCTGCTTTCGCTGACCTAGCCACCGAGGAGCGCCACGACCCCTACATACGTATCGTCATGGACAAGCTCACACCTGCGATGTCCGACCCCTCCCTTCGAATGTTTCTCCTCGAGGACGGCACTCTTTATTGGCGCGCAGCATGTACCCTAGTGGTTCCGCACTGTTGTTCGTCATTGCTCGCAATCTGATTGCCACTATTCTCACTCAGTTGCACGATGTACCCACTGCTGGTTACCTTGGGGTATTTCGCACGTACGATCTTGTCCAGCACTCCTTTTTTTGGCCCGGTCTATACCGATCCGTCAGCCGCTACGTCGTTTCTTGAGAGTTATGTCAGTGCCGGAAAAAGCCACCTCTACTCCCTGCTGGTTGCCTTCAGCTTATCTACGTGCCTCCAGAACCGGTCTTTCGCGTTGGGCTAGACCTGTTTGAACTTTTCCTATATCTGCTTCTGGCAACAAGCGGATTGCTGTCGCTGCCTACCATGCAGCTCAGTATGCGATCCCCAAATCTCTTCCAACATCCTGCGCAACAGACGTTGCTGAGTTCCTTTTACACGACGTCATCCTTCATCACGGCTCTCCTCAGGTAAACTTCTTGACCGCGGCCGGTATTTCCTCCCCAGAGTGGTGGATGACCTACTCCGTTCCTACGCCACGAAACACAAGCTCACCACTGCCTGCCATCCGCAGGCTTACGGCCTTTCTGGGCATCTCAATTGCACTATCACAAACATGCTTTCAATGTATGTTTCCGATGACCACCATCACTGGGACAATGCTCTCCCCTTCGTCATATTCGCATACAATTCCTCGCGTCACGAGACAGCGGGTTACTCACAATTTTATCTATTGTACGGCCGCGGCCCCATATTACCTTTTGACTCCATCCTGTCCATCGCTCAAGCGTCTGCGTCGGAGTACGCCCGAGAAGTCATTGCCGAGCCGAACAGGCACGGCAAATTGCTGATCGTCGCCTTTCCATGTCCCAGAACAGGCAGGAGACCACATATGTGTGTCGCTACCATGACGCCAACTTCCTTCCCGGGACCTTGTCCTTCTATGGCCTCCGACCCGCCGCTTCGGCCTATCGGTAATGTTGATGTCGCGCTACGCCGGTCCTTACCGAATCCTCCGCCAGGTGACAGATGCATCAAACGAAATCTCTCCGGTCACGATTTCCGCTTGCCATGTCCAGCCTCCCCGTAACGTCGTCCATGTTGTCGGCGTTAAACGCTACCAGTCTTCGTCCACATATGACGCACTGGGATGGTGCTTCCACGTCAGAGGGACATATGTTACAACGCTCAAAGCCAGATGGAAAAAGGAGAGCACGTGCTTGGCCTGAAGGCGATGACGTGAGAAACTTGCCTGCTCGGCCTATCTTTTCTGTATACCTTGTAAATATACTTCCCCTTTTGTCTAATCATTGTGCCACAATATACAATAAAAATAAAAGCGGGCCAAGAATTAAGCCTTGTGGAACCCGAAGGTTAATTATTATTTTTTAGTTATAAGAAACGCCAGAAATGCATTCGCCGTAAGAAGCAAGCTTAGAGAATAGAATACCATGAGTAATTGCCTCGAAAGCTTTAGTGAAATGTAAAAAAAAAATTACCGACGATTACGTTACTCCCTAATGCGAAATTTGAGCGCAGCAAATAAGCTGTTTCACCTTTTCGATAGATTGAGGCAAAGAAATCGAGCAACACATGTATGCGCTATCACAGAATTTTTTTTATTTTTCACACGTATTCCTTTAACAAAGACTCCACTAACAGTTCTTGACAGTCATGAAGGAAGCTTTGTGGTCGGAGAAATAGACTGATATATGTTCGACTTGGTACACCAATGCTTGATTCTCAAAGACGAGATCTATACAAGTGCCTCGCGAGGTTGTCACAGCCGTGGGACGCGGTACGAGCGAGAGGAACGGGATGTTCTCCCGCATAAGTGTTAGGAAATTGCTGTTTGTCTTTATGTCAACATTAAAGTCCCCCACTACTAACATCGGTGTGGATCGATGGACGGTTAATGCGAGTTGCAGGAAGTGCACGACGTCTTTCGTGAGTGCGGTAGCGGACTCACGAAAGCGGTATCAGTCGGTCGCTGCTAGCGCTGGGGGGATGAAAGGGGGGCGGAGCTCGTTACGAGGCCGACGACAACGCGAAACCCAGGAACGGACGCCAAAGAGCCATTTGTGTAGCCAGCCCTCCTCCACAGTCTCTCCTCCTCCCTTCCATCATCCTCCCTCGCCCGGAGAGCCGACAGCGCGCATGCGCGGCGGCGGAGCAGATTCGTCGGCGAGCTGGTTACGAGGCCGACGACGACGCCGACGACGACGCAAAACCCAGGAACGGACGCCAAAGAGCTGCGCTCTAAAAACTTAACCAACGTAGTTGCCTTTGCCAATTTTGGTTTTGGATTTATCAGTTAAATAAGTAAGAGCAAGGTAACTGTGCGGATATTCGACTTGAACCTCCAATATCCGCCCATCCACAATAATGGACGCCTCCAACCCGTTGATGACATTTTATACGACTGACCAACATCGCTCGTCGCTGTCATACTGCTTTGTGTATTTGTTTCTGCAGGCACAAATTCGCCCTGTAAACAGTATAACACTTTTCAGTATTTGTTAAAAAATTTCACGAATGCAGGGATCTGGAACACAAATTGGGGAGACTTACGAAGGCAGGGACGTGAACTTTTCCGGAGACGTTACAGTTTCATTCCCTGGATTTCTACAAAATGTAAACTTTGTCTAACGCAGAGTTCTCTCGGCATTTATGGAAACGTTCTGAAAACGGCAGTATTCCACGTTTGCGCACTTGCTAAACGAAATGTCACAAAGGCTGTATTTGATCCACATGCGCTTAACTTAGCACATCACTTTGCGATATCATTGCCTCAAAGTTCTCTGAACTTAATCTTGGCGGCTTTTGTACTTACGCCGGGCCAGCTGGCTAAATTTTGCGCCGCCTCTCGTAACGCTCCGGAACACTTGCATACGTAATTTATTGCAAAAGCCACAATTAAACCGCACACTTTGAACTTTGCGTTCAAGTTACCAATAACATCCTTCCTAATTTCGTCAAATATAAACAAGGTGGTTTGTATTGTTAAACCAGAACACTGGGGAAACTAAGTAAAATTCTCGTATCACCCACGAGAAAAATTTTAAAAACGAGGGTTCAATCATAGTTTGCAGCACAATTATTCAAGCCAGAAGCACACAATTTTAACCATATAGTACATTTAGGATGCACCCTGCGTTCCCTGCGTTTGAAGTTTTCGTTTTTTTGCTGTCCCTTTATGACCAGGAGAAACATCGCGGATAACGCCAGCGCGACGCGTTCTGGAACGCCTGAATAAGTTACTTTCTTCAGAGGCTGTAAATACCCTACACAGATTAAGCATTTATTGCTCACCATTCACAAGTCTCATAGTTCATCAAGATATGAAAACTGTTTCTAGCATATTTCCCTGAGAAGACCGGAGAAAGAAACTTCATGCCTTGGACAACACATAACGGGTCTCACATAATTCAGAAATTTGCTGAAGACGAATATTCAGTTTCATTATCAAATCACGCAATTAATCAACAAAATTCAACCTTTTGGCACACGTCAATCTTAAAGTGCGCCTTATTTCTTCAAACAAAAATGAAATTTCTCCCGTTTTTAGCCCTCTGAGGCAAGCGGAGAAACTTTTGAAGTGTTTCATATAACGCTTACAAACGGGTCTGAAAGTAATGTTTAGCAACTTTCATTTGACCCCTGAATGGCACCCACACTTCAAAACTTGCTTGCACCTTGTCCCTATGACCGTAAGGTTTGACAACAGGCACATAACGTTTTCGAACGCTTCCAGTCGCATTAGCAGCTTCGCCGTGTAAAAAATCCCTTGCACTCGAGGTAGTGGAGCATCTGCACACGGGCACGGCAGACTTACCGGCTGCGTGGTCACCAGGCCCTGTTGCTCTCTCGACGTCCTCGTCCAGGCTTCGGGTGCGACGCGTCGAATGGAGATCGGATGCCCGCGATACCTGGGACTCGTGCCTCTCACCTTCCCCACGTACGTCGGAGACCTTGTGGCGCTCGTCGCTGCCACGTTGCCTTTGCGACTCGTCTCTGGACCCGGTTGTAGTTCGACTGCGAGAGAGCGGTACGTGGCAATGGGTGAGGGGAACGTACGGGACGGTTGTGAATTACAGCATGCTTTCTCTCTTCTTATCTCTGTCTGTTACCCCACTTCGAATCGATTCACCAACTCGTCGTGCTGGCAGCAACGACTTCGCCTCACTAGCTGATTGGCTAAAATGAGCGGATGTTGCCTGAGCACCAGAATTTAAGGAATGCTCTCTTGCGTAGATATCAAAGTTATTTGCCAGTCTTTCTCATTTTTTTTTCATGATAGGGCGCGCTACGCCAAAGGAAAGTTGAAACCCTTAACTAATGAAACTGCATCAGCGTATCATATGCACTGAGTTTGAAAGTTGAAAGTTTATTTAACGTAATGAACGTATACAATTGCGAAGTTCACACTTTTGGGACCCAACAAATTTATTGAAGGATCCCTACCGATTGTTATCGGTAGAAAACTCAAAGGAAGGAACTGAAGGAGACTGAAAAGGAAGGGCCCTCTTCGAGGTAATATGTATACATTTTGTGCCATCCAGGTATTAGTTTTCCAAAACGAGCCCGGACGAATACAATCCACTGCATTTTGTAGAACTTTTGATTACTAAATTTTTGACCACTTTTACAAAACAAATTGCGTTTGTATCACATTTTCCAGTATATGGCCGCAATATCTTCCTACTCAGCTTCATTTGTACACCAGGAAAATGTATCCTGCCCTTAAGCCAGTAACTTTGACATCATTGCTCAAATCTTTGTCGTCACCCCGGATAAAAAAATACGATTTCTTCAGCCGATCATGCCCCAATGTTCACAAAATGCACACTTCCACTGTAAGCTACGTGGCATCTTTCTCGAGTAAATTCACTTGCTAAGACTAGGA
Source organism: Dermacentor albipictus (assembly GCF_038994185.2). Taxonomy (NCBI): domain Eukaryota; kingdom Metazoa; phylum Arthropoda; class Arachnida; order Ixodida; family Ixodidae; genus Dermacentor; species Dermacentor albipictus. The sequence continues at coordinate 61,433,507 of NC_091825.1, read as the reverse complement.
TAAACCTCCTACTACATACTTCAGCGCGTCATGCGCATCTTACAACAGGAAACAGCTAGAGACACTACACAACCCCTCCCTACCCGCTAGGCTTACTTATTTTCGTTAAAGGCAAATATTTATTCGTCATTATATCGTATACCTCGGAGACCGGCCGCCTTTCGTCGAAGATCGCGCCGGAGAAAGTGCTACGCTTTCGCCCAGACGACTTGTGGCTGCGGTCGCTCCAGCCTTCCCGGTCGCCTCTCTTCCGCTCGGAGGCGCGTGCCCGAGATCGGATCCTCTAGAAACGCTGCGGTCGTCGTGTCGGCTTCTTGTGGTGTGTCGCGTTTCGTCCGTTTCATCCCGGAGAGATGTCCGGCTCCTGGACTTCGGCATGGCGAGCGTGGCCGAGTCGTTGGCCAAGGAGCGTCGAGGACGTGGCCTGCACGGAAGACTACCCGGTCGGACGTCGATTGGATGTGCGCCGTCTGCTTCGACTGGTGCCCCCGGTTTGTCGTCTCGAAACAGCTGCGCTGGTCGCGAAATCAGAGCTCGTATTCTGCTGCATGCAAAAAGTAAATGGTGAGAACGTGGATAAGAAAATGGAACGTTGCTCTTCGATCATCGATGCTCGGCGGCAATACCCATTAAATAATCCTAATTGGAAAGTTACTAATAGCGCCTACTCTCACCTCTTGTCTGGGACGTGTACAATTCGTCGGCGCTAAATACTCGCGCCCTCAGAACTCGAGTTTCTTGAGACGTCGCTAGCTAGCCGAGGACAACCTGACGCAAAAGCACTCGAACAGGATGGCCGAGAAGCGTGCGCACCTGACAGGTGCACGCGTGCAGCTCGTGGCCCGCTTCTTCTTCTGCGAACGTGACGTGATGCCGGCTTTTTTCCTAAATTCCAAGCCCTGGTGACCACCATCGTCTGGTGAGCAGGGCCTGACTATCGGCTCCGGTCCAGGGCATTTTGGACTAGAGGACGCCGCCCACCTCGAACGATTTCACCGTCAGTTCATTTCAATAAATAAAGTTCATGCCTCGTCCTCTTCTTCAGGCTTTTTTTTTTTTCATTTTTCCTTCTTCGGGCGTGTCCTTGCGAGTTTGTAGCTATTGTCGTTGTCGTTGTTGAATTAAACTGAATATATATAAAGACAGAATTATAGTCACCCTATAATGATCGCGGACGGCTACTCCATTTCGGAAAATATTAACAATAGGTTGTAATACAGAATGCTGAAAAGGTACGGAATACTTGTATGAGTATTCCTTCAGGTTTTTCCTCTGGTTTTAAATCGGGCCGAAAAATTTCGGATATTGCAGAGCGGGAGGAGGAGTAGATTTTAATGAATAGAAAGGAGAAGTCGGCCTGGATAGCGTGTCTCTAGCCTGCTACTCCTCACTGGGGAAAGGGGAACTGGGAAATACAGTGAAAGGTAGGTAGCGGGTGATTATGTTATGGTACAATGAGATACTATATACACGTTGTCAAATATGCGGATGCGCACTGTAGACCCAATACACGTAAGAATAATCTTGTCCACACAAGAAGTAATCTTGTCACAAAAAGCTATTGCGCAAACACATTTCGCACTTACTGCATGTCTCACAGCTTCTAGAGACGATCGTCTAAACTAGTCACACTTAAAAAGTTCAGAAGTGATTTTACGGCACGTTGGGCACAGTGAACACTCCTCCACGCACCCAAAAGCTTTTCTTCTGAAAAGGGGCGGGAGTCCAAGCTGTCAACTGTAGATTTGAGTGTTCTTCGTTCGGCCGCCTATTGAGGGCACACACAAAGTACGTGAGCTATTGTCTCGAGAGTGTGACAGACGCTACATTCAGGGTCCCGTGCTTGTCCAATTTTGTGAAGGTATCGGTGGGTGTATGCCACACCCAGCCGTAATCGATGAATGAGTTTTTCCCGGCTTCTCCGCAACCAAAGTGGAAGCCGGAATTGTAATCCAGCGTCAAGTCTATGAAGGCGCTCTTGTCGATGTTCGGGGTTGTCCCAACGTCGTGCCGTAGAAGTTTTAAGGGAGGTATGGAGCAAGGTGTTAATGTCATACCGGGAAAAATGAGTTTTTATAATGGTTCCGTCAGTGTGCGCCTTTTTCGCTTCCGCGTCAGCCTGTTCGTTTTCGGCTATTCCAAAATGGCCAGGAATCCACTGCAGCACAATGATATGCCCGGAGCGAGATGCCTCAGCAAGTAGAGACATGATGTCATAAACCAGAGAACTATATGCGGTTCTGTCAATCATATAATTGCTGATGAGTTGCAGTGCTGGTTTTGACTCACAGAACACTGTCCACTTTTCGAGACTCTGTTGCAGTATGCAGCGAACTGCTTCTCGAACTCCGGTCAACTCAGCTGCTGTAGACGACGTCCTGTGTCCTATCTTGAATCATTGTGCGATCCCCATTCCTGGCACCGTGTAGACCGCCGCGGAAGAGGTCTGTGTCACAGAGCCATCTGTAAAAACATGTTCGTAATAACCATACATGTAAGCAATGTATGATAGCGCGAAATGCTTGAGCCCAGCAAGCGGCATCTTCAACTTCTTCGTTATTACAGGGATTGAGACTCTCACCGTTGGCTTTGCCATCGTCCAGAGTGGAACTTGGGGTATGTCATACGGTTGGAAGTCCGACGGCAATAAGTCTTGCTGCGACAACACGGCTTCTGAGTAGGCAGACACAGACCGTACGCTTGTGACGTTCGTGAGTGGATGATTCCTGTGTCTGGTCAGTAGCCTTAGACGCACTCGGAATGGCTCATGTTGCAGATAAACTCGAGCTGGGCACCTCTGCAATCGTGGCCCAAGTAGACGCACATCGTGGTAGTCCAAGGCAAATTCTCAGTGCGTGAGCCTGAGCACTTTCAAGTGTGCGTACTGCAGTTGTACAAATCCGAGAAAGTACAGGCGCACTGTAGCGGAAGTAGCCAACAAAATGTGCCTGGTAGAGCTGCAGAAGAGGTGACTTGGATGGGCCCCATAATTTTCCAGACATTTGTCGAATGACCTGAGTAAAGCTGTCTAGCTTTTTTCTTAATCTAAAGAGGTGCTTCGACCAAAATAAGTCACGGTCGATGATGACTCCGAGAAACTTGTAGTGGGTTACTGAAGGTATAATCTTCCCATCAATCATAACGGGGTAGCAGGCCATTGAGTTCCGTGTAAATGCTATGGACACACTTTTTTCCGGTGAGAGCTGCAGTCCGCGACTGTTTAGGTATGTCGACGTTATCGACACCGCGCGCTGCAGCTTCGTTTGCACTTGCAAGCACGTTAAGCTCGTGGTCCATATACAGATGTCGTCTGCGTACACAGAGACCGAGACTGTGCCTGCATGTTCTTTGACCAGTCCAATGAGAACGATATTAAATAAGGTTGGGCTCAATACACCTCCTTGAGGCACTCCACGATAGACGGCGTGGTTCTTTGTTTCACCGTCTGGAGTTGTCATGAATATCGTTCTCTCTTGAAGATAGCTGGCTATCCATTGATGCATACGTCCCCCGACGCCACATTCTTCTAGGGCATCTAAAATTGCGCCATGTAGAACGTTGTCAAAAGCACCCTTGATATCTAGAAAGACAGCAGCTGTTAATCAACGGCGCCGTTTCTGATGTTCCACAGTTGTTACTAGGTCAATGACGCTGCCGATTGATGACCTACCCTTTCGGAAACCTGTCATTGCGTCTGGATATATATTACGCTTATCCAAAAACCACTCCAGGCACGTAAAAATCATGAGTTTCATGGTTTTACCTATGCAACTGGCAAGCGCCACAGGTATGTAGGAAAGCATAGCATGGGGTGTCTTGCCTGGTTTCAATAATGCCACGATTTTGCTTGTTTTCCAGTGTGCGGGCACAGTTCCCGAGGACCAAGAGAGAGTGTATAAAGCCAGGAGCCCTTTAGTCACTCGAGAGCCTAGATGGCGCAAGGTAGAATGGGTAATGCCACCAGGACCAAGCGCACTTGAGTGTCTTGAAGAGGAAATTGCTGCAGAAAGGGGTTGCTGAGCCCCACCCAACCCAATTTCAAACGAAACTGAACCCAATGACATTGTTCGTACGTACTTCAAGACAAACGTACTGGTTCGAAACAAATCGGCTGTAGCACACGGGCAGCGGTAGTCAGAAAACTGTTTCTTCAGTACAGCGTTAGTATTCTGATATTGCGACAATATGCAACAATCAGATGGTAGAACGGAGACAGGAGCTGCGTACGTGTATGCTCGTAACTATGGACACCTGGCAGAAACGTTTGCCATTATGATCTCAGCCACTGACAGCTGTGCTTCATAGTTGAAACGCTGGTAAATACGTTCCACAGAATCAGCATTTCTTATTCCACGTTGCAGTTCTGCTGTTCGCTCATGCGACTTAACCGATAGTCGTAACGAAGAAAAGGGTCATTGCGGGATCCAGAAAACAAGCAAAACTAGGGCGCAAAGAGAAGGACAGTGCAGGAAAACAGCGAAGATTAGTAGGGAAATAAGCGGTGCCAGTAGTGCTTATTCGTGTAACCATAGCAATTCAATATTTTGGTGAAAAGTTCTTCTGATTCAACCTATTTGCACGGCTCTGCCACTGTTGAAAAGGTACGCATGGGTGGAAATGTTATTAAGGCGCTTAGCTTGTTTTGGGAACCAACCGCGATTTTCTTGAGAGTGTCTAACCGATTTCATGGGCCGATGTCCAAGGCTGCGCAGTCTACCACTGCGGTAAAAGCTGCACCGCTGTACAGTACCGCGGTAGTGGTAGTGCGGTCGGTTGTATCGCATGTATGCCGCACGGTGGCATGGTGGATAACAGAGCGTTCTCGCCATGGAGTTTCATACAATAATTACTCGAGGGAACTGCGGCGCTAGTGTCTACGGAAGCTGCAATGAGGGCGGTTCAGCCAGCATGGGAATTATGCCAAGTACATGGATTGGCCTAAACTTCCTCCTTCTGGCTTCAAACGACTTCGTGACTCTGTAAACTCATCATTTTCAACGAAGTACTGTGTAATAAATATTCAAATAAGCATTATTATAATTGTCCCAAGGCAGGATTCAAACACAGGACCTCTAGCACGGAAGCCCGATATGGAAAACATTACGCCACGGACGACGCATGCATGGACGAGCGGCATAGAACGCCCTTATCTTGCGGGCAATCCAGCGTGTCGAGACGCTTGGAGCATTTCAATTTGGCCACCTCGACCCGATGAGCCGCCGTACTTAGTAGTGCTTGTATTAACGCGATAGCGTTAAGGAGCTCGTGTCGCAGAAAAGCCGGTGTCGTCGGCGTCGGTGTCGGTGTCGGCGTTTGCGGTGTTGACCGTGAGCGATAAATCACGGCAGGCGCTTCATAAATATTAGTAGTGCTAATACTCTGCTTGTTCGCAGAGTATTCTACACCTCGAAAAGTATAGATCGCTTAGAAATTTAGGGCAATGTAGACATATATATAAAGCGTAATAAATAAAGCCACAAGAACGTCTGGATCCACAAGTTCGAAAATCAGAGAGATTCATGTACTTCCCATCCTTCCCTTGGCTGAAGGATCGCAGCGCCATAGTTCACTGTAGTAATTATTATACGAACCTATATGGCTCTCGCATTCCTCCGTCGAAACCACGTGGTCGAGACAGGTAGCGTTTTGAGACGCTGCCGTTGAGACGCTGCGCCTTTGGCCGAGGACGCTGTCGTTCCTTTTAAAGATATTGGACTTTGGGGAAACGAAGCTCGAAGTATAGGTGGCCTTGATTGCCTCACGTAACATGGAAGTGAGCCATAAGACCTCATACTATTAATCCAGCTTTGGCACTCGCCTAAATAAAAGAGCCCTGGGAGAACATTTTCGTTCTTGCTGACCTCGAAACCCACAAGGGACTCCTGAATCAATTGGGTAGTCGAGGTGGTCACTGGATTTTTGGAATAGGGAACCACCCTGGCGCTCTCTTCACCTCCCCCCTGCCTCTTTTTCCCATCAATAATTGTTTATTCTTCCTCCTCCTCCCTAAAACGGGTAAAGCACGGTGGCAAGGGGAGCTCCACAGATAACACATAGTGAAACATAGTGCCGCAAATAACCGTCTACAGAGCATGGCAAACGCATTCTGGGTAGCAAACGCAGATACTTTGTTCATAAATTTTGCTCTTACTGCGACAGCAATTGTACGAACACTCCCGGATAATTTTTGCCTTCAGCGTTGCAGCGAGGTTGTGTATAAAGTCCAAGCGCGATGAGGTCCTATCGCGCATTGTTTGCTGTGGGAGCGAGTGCAAGCGTGTGACGGTGATCCTAGCAGGATGGTGTCTTGATGGGTGCCCCATTTAGTAGGCCACGTCATAAAGTGCGCGCAAGCCAAGGACAGGGGTCATGTGAGCACTAAAACCCGTGAGTACGTTTAGCATACTTCTCATTTTGTCGTTACACGAGCCCAGCTTTGTGCTGCCCTCGCCCTGTCTGGCAGGTAATATCTGGCCTGTGCAAAGGCCGGATGAGCCTACGTGGCGTAGTCTTAAATTTTGGAGACACGTTAAAGGAAGGGTCAGTAGAAACGTTCGGTGCCCTCTGTTCGCGCTTTTCATCCCGCCAACGTTGCGACCGCGAGCGCTCGCCGTTACTGAGTGAGGTGCGTTCATGCTTGCATGTGCGTGCGTGACACCATGCTTGCTAATGTAATTAGAAAGCGTATGTTTACCGCAATTTATACCGCAGATAAAACTGCGAACTTTGTGTGCTTGTCTAACGCATTGCTATGGCTCTCAGAGTTTCGCCTCTACACCCATAGCCCCTAGGTACGGGGCCCTTAGGGAAATAAAGTGGAAGGGAAAGTGTACTGCAAAATGTTTGTTTTTGCATTTATAAGGTGGCTGAAAACCACAATGTTGTGCACGCTTATATTTCTTTCTGGCCATGGAACACCACTCGCTGCAGTAGCCTAGTGGCTATGGCGTGGAGCTGCTGAGATCGAGGTCACGGATCCAATCACAGCCGCTGCGCCCGCATTCCGGTGGGGATGGAATGCAAAAACGCTCGTGTACCGTGCATAATTCGGGGCCCCTGAACGAACTCAAGGTAGTCAAAATTATTCCGCAGTCCCCCATTACGGGGTGCATGGTAACAAGAACTTGGTATTGGCTCGTGAACGGCCAGAATTTATTTTAGGTCGCGCAATTAAATTTAAAATCGGTGCTCTCGAGCACGTCACTGAACATAATTTGTTGTCGCTTTGCTGTGCTCTGTTTAGTAGCCAAGCCTTTCTTTCTTTCATTTACTTGTGGACAGAATGCCGTGTGATTCATCCAAGTCTTCATCTGCACAGGTAGCCAACTTCTGTTTGAGCGTGTGAGATATGAGCTGACATGGTCAGCAAAATCATCACTTAGTGTTCGAAGTCATGTCAGAACATTACGAAGACAAAAGAGTGGCACAGTGGGTTACAACAAGTACATGAAGCCTGAGGGTCTGTCTAAGCCAAAGACTAGCATAAAGCCAGAAGAAATTCCCGGGAATTTCGTCTCCTGCATTTTAATCTTTCTCTCGCCAAGACTGATCTCAAGTACGGAAGGAGTCGCGATCTTTCACGAGGACTCTTCGCGAGCCATTGGGAGTCAATTGACCGGGGCAGAACGGTTGACCATTATTTTGAGACTCGGCTCTTGCAAAAAGGGATCTTAAGAAAAGAAGAGTCAGGTTGCTGCGACTCTCTTTTGACCACTCATTCTTGAAGTGTAGGAAAGAGGAAAAGGCAAAATCTGTCTTTTCACTTCACCATCGAGTAGCGCCACATTCGCAATTGAAGACACGAATTATAGTCGACCTTAAGGAAAGTTATTACTCAAAGCAGACTGTTCATCCGCACGTGTGAATATTTACTCTGACCGGCACCAAATGAAACAATGCAAGACCTAATTACTGGGAATAATAGTGCGTCAGCTACCGCGTCACTGCTTGTCATTACGGCAAAACTACGACATCATTATTCTGTTAGAATCGGTTATTGCGGCCAAGGGAGGACTTACAATGAGTAGCGGAGAACACCAATGAATTCTAAACCTAAATAGGAGGCATAACTTAAAGACACAGTACAAGTTTTTGCGTCAACGCTCAGTCATCAGCATAAAAAATGGCAACAGGAGAACATAAAAACTCATTGTACTGTTGTCTTGGTCAACTACAATGCAGAAGTATAGAAATGCAGGCCGTGAAAATGGCAATTCACTCTAGGAACACAATTCATTCACTCTAGTGCGACGCTCCTAAAGTACGGAGACAGGAGTCAATTGCGACTCATCCATTACTTCTTTCGGAGATGCAATAATAGGAAGCCGTCCAGAAACGCCCCTAGACGGGGAACCAAGAAATAAAATATATTTGTCTTCTGCTCTGCCACCATCATTTTAGGACTGCAGAAGTGTTCGGCGTAAAAGAAAGTGAAAAATAGTGAGTAAGGTCTAAGATTGCTCTCAATTTGAAGAAAAAACGTGGAAGATTGTCATGCAGAACACGAACATAAAGTACCAGTCAAAGGAAACGAGAAGTAAGTATGGTGAGTTGACTTCCGAAGTTGTAATAGGAAATAGAAGTAAGTATTGAAGATGGTTCAGTTGCAAAGGGTTACACATATAATGATACAGACACGTAACGCAGCAACGAGATAACTTACAGCTAATGATTGCATTTGTTAACCGGCCAGTTCTAAGGATAGGTTTCAAGACAACTATGTATGCCGAAAGTTAAGACAATGTTCATAGCTCGGCAGGAAATCAAGAGTACGCAATTGAAATTTAGCCTCTAAAAACTGTACCACAGTACATTCATTTGGGCCAAGTAGTTACAGATACACAGGTCGCGAGATAACTTCCAGATCAATAAAAACTTGTTGGAGCGCAAACACAGCAAGCACTCTAGAACTCAAAACGCTCCCGAACACGGCTTAGTTCGGTGTTCACAAAGAGCACGCCCGTGTCCTCTTCCAAGGGACCGCCTTCGGTTGTTCTTCTCGGGTAGTGAGTATAGCACGTATCGTAGCTCCTTGGTCTTTCTATCATTTCTACTTTGAATTAGTTCCTTGCATGCGCAGCGCCTTCTCGTCCCTTTCTTAGGAGAGGGGGACCTGACTTACTCATTTACTTACTTGTACTTGCTTGCTTGCTTGCTTGCTTGCTTGCTTGCTTGCTTGCTTGCTTGCTTACTTTTACTCACTCACTCACTCACTCACTCACTCACTCACTCACTCACTCACTCACTCACTTACTTTGCTTTGCTTTGCTTGGTTGGTACCCTTGGTTTGCTTGTTTATTTGCTTTGCTTGCTTTGCTTGCTTGCTTGCTTGCTTGCTTGCTTGCTTGCTTGCTTGCTTGCTTGCTTGCTTGCTTGCTTGCTTGCTTGCTCACTCGCTCCAAACTTTTGGGGTCTTTTGGTGCTTGTCAACTAAGCACAAGCCATGGCTCGATGATTACTGCACTGCACAAGTTCGTTGAAGCATGCGCAAGGTAACGCTGCTAGGGTAGCCACCATGGGACATCTTATTTTATACTAAACTTTCAGTTTATTTTTATTCTTTTATTTATTTAGCTTATGTCTATAGGTCCTCTCGAAATAAGTGTTGTGAGTTAGTTGCCAAATGCTTGATTCTGAATGTTCGCCTTTACCCCTTTTGATATGTTGTTGGGTGTACGTTAGAATCCATCCAGTGTGACCAATCCCCTGAGTGGGCACGAGCCATGTTTGGAGGCAACAATAATAACACTGGCTGTGCTTGTGCGAAATCAATAATTGCAGATATCATTAAATCCCTGACTGTGTCTTCGAAATTATTATAATACCACCATAAAAGAATACAAAGTTTGCTGTTTATATATATTTACAAATAAAACATTATTTCTATGTCTGCCGCGTTAATCCATTTTTTTAAATTAACACGAACGTTACGCTTCATCCCGATTAATTTTACGTTTAAGTATTTCTCTCGCCCCTTAATTCCTATAACTGTTAACATTTAAACGCCGGCTTTTCGGCAATCCCCCGTAGTGGGTAAGCGCCATAGTTGAGGAACAAGCAAGCAAGCAAGCAAGCTGCTGCGCTTGAGTTAGTGTGTTCGATACTGATCGCGGCATTTTTTTTTTTCCTTTCGATGTAGGTGCACGAAATGCAAAGTCACTCGTGTAGTTGGATTTAGGTGCACGTTAATGAACCCCCGGTGATCTACACCACTCTGGAGTCCATCACTAAGGCGTGCGTCATAATCTGATGGTGGTCTTGCCCCGAAAAACCCCATCTTTTTATTCCTCTTCAAGTTGCCATATAAGGATTGCGCATAAGTTCCTATGTAAGGATTGCTTTCGCTCGAATCTATTTTTTTATTAGTCACCGCTCATGACTACCTTCTCCTAATGATAGCGTAGGTCACGGACGAAACGCGAACATCAGTGGCATTGCAGTAGAATCGTCGCATTATTCGGGCCTCTTTCTACAGTAAAATCTTCATCGTATTTTATCCCTCTCATCAATAGAGTTAACCTATGCAGTACTTTGCTTAAAGAATCTATATTAATTGCATCTCAGTAGCTTAGGAGGAAGCCTCCGTCATCGTTTTCGTCAGTCGTTGCGAAAGAAGAAGCGAGCAAAGCCAACCAACACGCGCCCGACAGAAGAAGATGGCCTACTCCGGCTTTCTGGTGCCGTTCAAGGCGCTTCCGCCCACCCAAGCTTCCAAGAGGGCGTCTCCCACCAAAACGCCCGCGGTTGGCAAAACGACAGCGTTTCCGGAAGCCAATCAGCGCCGGCCGCAGGACCACCACGTGAACAACGCAGCGCCGACGTGGTCGTTTGCCAAGCCCGGTGGTCCGGCGCGGCATTTCGCCGAGAAGACGCACGAGCTGGACCGAACTTACACGTCGGTGTCGCCATTCGTGGCCATCTACCTGGGCATACTCTTCCTCACCGGGCTTGGCCTGCTCCTGTATTTGGTGGCGTCCAGCAACCAAGGGCCGCACAACGAGACCACAACCGAAGCACCGCGCCACTGGAACACGGCGCGCGACGCATTCGCCGAGTTGCCGAGGGATACCCCGTCACCGTCCCGAAGGCTGGCCGCTAACTTGGCGTCATCGACGGGGCACTCGACTCGCCCTGCTACGGAGAACACGACACGTGCCGGTGACGACTCGTATTACAGCCACTGATCTGCTGTGCGTCACGTGTGATGAACCGGCGACATCATGTCTGCGACGACTATACGTATAGCTGCGTCGTCTACTCCCGCCTGACCGTATGTTCTCAAATAAAGCAAAAGCGAAACAGTGTAATATATTTATCCTACACAGCTCTATTGTGACACCAGCGGTACCAAAGAACTTATATCTCTACCTCACCCCCCCCCCCCGCCCCCAGGTAAGCGAACGAACGAACGAACGTTTTCCTTGCGAGTCTCGCCACCGAGCAACCGCGAGAGTGGGCGAAAAAGGCAAAGAAAGAAATTGGCAGTGGCTTAGCTCGGCTAAGCCAGGATATACGTAGCGAAAGCTTGGGCATAGCATGGTTAGCCTTGGTTAATCTTGATTGCCAGTCCAGTTTAGTCTGATTGACTAGCTATGTTGCGGCGTTTAGCCAGTCGTTCGGAGCGCTGTTCGTCTGTTTCCTGGGCGATTCGTTTCCTCTTCATCTCATTCCGATGTAGATTCCAGGCCTCTTCCTGCTTATCAGAATTGTCGCCATCCATACTGCCGCCTCAACTGTGGTTGCGGCACACGCGAGCTCTCCTTTTCGATCCTCCGACATGTTATCATGCATGCGACGCAGCTGGCGAAGCGAGCGGAGGCGAGCCCAACGACGAGCAACGCGGTGTGACGTCATATGAAAGGGCGGCGACGGAAAGACGCGGCGCTTCGCAGCAGCGGAACACCTGTGGCTCGGTGCTACTAGTGGCACATGCGAAGTAGTGACTAGGGAGCTAGAGAGAGAGAAATATCTGCGGCGAGGCGCGCGTTGTGACGTCATGTGCTTTCTCGGAGCACCGGCACGGCGAAATCGCAAGTTCGCGGCCAGTAAAGCTTTCGCTTTAATATTCGTTTGAAACATATTGCCTGGCATGGAAAAAAATACTGGCTCTCCTGTAATCGAGATAAGGCAACCATTGCTTTATCATGGCCGTGGAGCCTATCCATCGTACAGCGAGTTTCAGCCAGATGTAGATTTTGAATAATAAACTGCGTTCTATAAGGTCATTTTTAGATCACTTTCCTTAATTCCAAGTCGCTAAAATGTCGCCAATTGCTCACTACAGACGCCAAAAAAAGTCCCACGTCGCTAAATATAAAATTTTCTCGCTACACAAGTAAATGGCGAAACTAATGACAGGCTAATTACAGAAAAAGCAAATCTGATTTTGTGCTTTCAAAGGTGGTTAGTTTTAGAAGTCCCCAACAAACACGGGATGATGCAAGCAGCAAATGAAACATGTTTTGGACCGCCCAGCAACAGACCTCAACAATGCAGGCGTTCAAGGCACGTCCAGAAGGCGGCTCGCGTCGCGAATTAGCGTACCGTGCTTAGTGCAACCGGCTGAACGTCTTCTACGGGGCCCGAAAGGCAATCCTCGCTACCTAAGCTGGGAAAACGTATAAGAAAAAGTATACTTGCGGGGGCACTATTCTGAAAGACAACTTGGCCTTTGTTGTTGTTTTGTTGAATTTTACAGTGTGCAGCCGACGGTGGGGGCGGGAGGGGGGTGGGATCAAAGGCCCTACTTGGCCCCCACTTATGATGAAGGACAAGTGCCCCCATTCTCCTGCCCACAGTCGAATACAGCTGGTCTTCATACGTTGGCACTGTCAGGGTGCTTCACGCACTTTTGGGGGGCTATGTTTGTACCTATGTGTTTTTATATCTAACCGTTTCGCCGTCTGCCTGCTTCACTGGGTAGATCATGCTTGAATGGGAAGCGCACCGGGCTGCTGGGCCGAAGGAACAGGGTTCGAAACTAACCCTCGAACTAACTTGGGTCACTGAGTATGTGGTAATGAGCACATACGTGCCGCTCTTCAAGGAACCTCCTTCCCGCAGACATGGGTCACTGTGAAGGCGGAACTGTCTAGGCACCGCTGTTTAAAGCAACTCTTTGGCACCAACTTGGAGTAGTGCATACGTGCCACTCGGTATGTGCTGGGTTTCCATGAACCTCTTCGATGGCAACTTCGGTCACTGAGTACGCGCCACTGATTGTGGCACCGAGGGGGGAACAATTCTCAGCTTTTGCATCAGCGGTGCTTCACGCCTTTAGTCTCTGAGGCCACGCGCGCACTTCTCGGATGTGCGACTAGATGGCGCAGCGCTTCCAGAAAGAAGCACGAGAGGAGCCCCAGTTGCCGCATGACGCGTTTCTCAGTTCGCACGCACCGGCGTGCCATGCATCTCGGAACCCACGCGCAGGCTTCGCGGCTGTGGTGCTAGATGGCACCGAGTGTTCTTGGGGGAGCGCGAAAGAGGAGTCCTGCTGCAGTACACGCCTCATACATAACTCATTTCAGCTGCGGCAATAATATGTGTCGTTATATTGATTAAATGCCAAGGCATGTTAAGGTGGATTCTACGCAATTTTTTCAGGCAGGGTTTTCGCAGGATAGGAAGTAGTACAGGGTGGTGTGTGCTCGCCCTGAGGAGAGGGCGCGTGCGCGCGTCAGTTGTGTCTCGTACTATGTGACGGCCTCATCCGAGTCAACGTTATTAGAACCAACTCAGTTTCACAGCTCCACTGAAAGCATGGGTCCCGTGGTGGTCGCAATAACTAATGGCGCTGCGATCAAGTCGCACTATCGGCAGCGCTTCCGGTTGCGCACCTTCTTCACTGCGGCTGCATCCCGTGTGGTTGTTGCGCACTTGTTGCGTCCTGCAGGAGTTCGTTTGGAGGTTTGAGCATTCGAAGCTCGCGCTGGTCTGCGGAAGTGTGAAGCCTGGCTTGTGTCGAGCATGCGGTATGCCGACGTATTTTGCTCCAGGTTGAAAAAGCGGCTACAAGTCGTCAGTTATACGCCACTTTTAATACTAGCATTCTTTGGCAAGTACCACAGGTCCCTCACGCGAATAGTGTAATGTCTTTATCTGCACAAAAATGCGCAATTTGGTAAATTAACACGTTTAATCGTTATAGTTATATAAACGTAGATGATTGGTAGCTTTATAAGCGATAAGAAAAAATGGCTGTGGCTTAGCTAAGGTTAAGCCCAGGATGCGAAGCATAATAGCCTTTATTTTAACGCGACAGCGTTAAGGAGCTCGTGTCGCAGAAAAGCCGGTGTCGTCGGCTCAGGCGTGTGGCGCTTGCTCAGGCGCACATTTCGTTGTCGCGCCGAACGCTGCGTTGCTCGACGCTCACCGCGTCCGATGCGAGGCGCGTAGTCGCTGCGCCGTAGCAAAGCCACCTAGAAACAGTCTCTGTAGCACGCCGCAACCTTCGCTTCTCATTCCAACGAGCAGCTCTGTCTTCAGGAGGCATCTCACCTCGTGAGTGTCTAGCAGAGGCAAGCGCAGCTGCTTATATACCGCCGCGACGCCGCGAGCGACGGTGCGAGTTGGAGCCCCGTTTCTCCTTTGTCGTGACGTCACGGTGTCACGTGGTATTGAAGGCGACACCGCCGCGCCTGAGGAGCTGGGTTGAGCTCTAGTAATATGCTTCGCATAAAAATTAAACAACAATCAAATTGCAGGTGGAGTGGCGACAGAACAACAGAAGGGCGCGCGGCGTCTGGTTCGCGCAACATGATTCACGGGTCGAAAAGTACAAAAGCGCAATGCGCACGACAAGCTAGACGCGCACACCAAGGCGCCACGCCACGGCGCGTCAGCCTTTTTAGCGCCTTCGACAATAGACGAGAAAACCATGGCCAGGCCGCGCTACAGCGCCTCTCCTGACAGCGCCCTAATGTGGAAACGCCAAGCAGCGCGGTCGCGTCGTGGCGTAGTCTCCGCTTCGTTTACGCTGTGCCGTCCGCGCTTTTCTTCGCTGCTCGTTCTCACGGCGCTCCGTTTTCGACGGCGGCAGATCGCCTGCTTGCGCAACAGCGATGCAAAGATTGCCATGCGGTTTCAAGAAGGTTGCCGACGCCGACTGCTTTTTTTCGTGGCGGCAACCTCACCATAGGGGAGCGTCTGCTTCCGAACGTGCACGGCGTTTAACAAATTGTGGACGGTGATGTGAGAGTGCAAGCCAAGTGCGTGTCACAGGTGTCCGACAAGATCGTAGACGACGTCGAGTTAGAGGTACGCACCATGTTCAGAAATTTAGCCACTTTTATTTCAAGTACAACATAAGTCACACTGGCAGCAGGAACTTCTGTTGTCATACTACTCGATCACTGCAGATCCATTGGGCTGCTTCTTGACGGTTCCGTCACTTCACAAAGGCATGTTCTGGAGTCTGTTTTACACGTGTCTTGCTGCTGCTCAAGAGCTGCGTCGCTGCAGTACGAAAGCACATGTCCCGGTGGTGCTGACTGCTGAGGAGTCTGTTGTGATTGCCATTGGTCTGTTTGGCGCCGCTTCCATCTGCATCGCATATAAATGAAACAGTATGTGTGCTTATTTGTTGTGGGGATTAAATTACTCCCAATAATATGTTTGCAAAGGTAACGTTGCTGTGATTGTGTGCATATATTATTCTACAAGAGTGGTACCACTACAAGTTATGATACTTGCACACTCAGATACTTCGAAAGCATGGGCAAACAACAAACATAACGCGCACGTCTCGAGCGGCTGCTTTCCGATCTGCCGCTTCCCGACGCACGCGACGACCGCGGCTCTCATTAAATACGGTCTGCTACCACACAAAAGTAACGCGCGGCCCCTTTCGTTACCTGCACAACTAGTAATTTAAGTTGCAGCGTTTGGAAAAGGGAAATAATTCTCTTGAGCTCGTCCATGCCGATCGCGAGGGAAGGCACAGTGCAATCAAATTCGGGGGTTCTAAGTGCCAAAACCATGCCAAAACCACGAAATCATTATGAGGCCCGCTGTAATGGGGAGTCTCAGGAATAATTTTAACTTCTGGGGGTTCCTTAACGTGCACAAAAATCAAAGCACACGGTAACAAGGGTGTTCTTGCATTTTGCCCCTTTGGAAATGCGGCCACCTTAATTGGCTGGGAATCGAGCACGCGTCGTAGAGCTTAGCGGCGCAACACGCATGCATTTACCGCTAACAAACGGCGGATGCCACCACAATTCAACAACGCGACACGACTAAACAAACGGCCGTGCACTAAAAACAGGCATATGACTATTCCGCTTTCAAGATATTACACGCGAATGCGATAGTATGAGACTTACTTGACTCGGCCGCGCACTGCAGTTATCCATGCTTGTCGTCTGTCCTTCTCGTACCACTTCCCAGGAAATCTGTAGAACTTCACGGGCGGCGTAGGACCTTTCGTGTTTTCGAGGCTGCTGTGGCAATCGACAACACATCAGTATTGCATGCCACCTTTCCTGGCTGATGAGGTCGCACTCGGCATCGCAAAAACCACGCGCACGAGTGCTCCCGCCGTACAGAACACGGGCGCGCGCCAGCGCAGCGACGACCCTCGAAACTTCCATCGGTCCGCTAGGGGAGCATTCGGCGCTGGTGCCGCGCGGGCAAACTTTAGGTTGCCTCGTCTATATTCAACAACCCATCGACGCGATCCAACCTTGCGCAAGGTGGCGATACCGTCGTCACATCATGTGACCAAGGTGGCCACGTGATTCGTGATGCCGGGAAGCAGGGCGAGCCGGGCATAGTTGCGTCTATGGTTGCGTCACCGCACTCGCATTTCGCTGTGATGTGTTAGCGGCTGATCTGATTGTGCTGCCGCTGCCATTTGCCATGTAAGTGTTGCAGTGTTTTGCTGTCAAGAAAACGATATTCTGTGATTAGTTTGGCTTGTGCAATATGTTTGTGCGGTTTTAATTTGGATATCAGTAGTGTTTTCAATTGGCATGTGACCAAGGCAGCCACGTTATTCGTGAAGCCGCACATAGTTGCGTTATCGAACTCGCATGGCACTCTGGTCTGTTTGCGACTGTTCTGAATGTGCTGCCACTGCCCTTTATCATGTAAGTGTTGCAGTGTTTTGCTGTTAAGAAAACGATATTCTGTGATTAGTTTGGGTTGTGCGATCTGTTTGAGCCGGGCGCAATAGCGTTATCGCACTCGCATTGCGCTGTTGTATGTTTGCGGCTGTTCTGAATGTGCTGCCGCTGCCCTTTGTCATGTAAGTGTTGCAGTGTTTTGCCGCCAAGAAAACGACATTCTGTGATTAGTTTGGATTGTGCGATCTGTTTGTGTCGTTTTACTTTGGAAATCAGTAGTCTTTTCAATTGGAGGGCGCCGAGTGGAGGGCACTAATCAGCTCTTCAAGTTCATTGTCATGTTATGTGAGGCGCCTTTTCACTGACGCTGTAATTAAGGCGTTAAGGGGTGTATAAGGACGAAAGTTAAGGGACGAAATCGTGCCTGTGTGTCCCTAGCGTCGGGATCGGCCACTAGGCGTGATCCTAACAAGAAAGAATTTTGCAGAATGCGAAGAAAGGCGGCAAAATTGCCGTCTGTGCGCACCTTGTCGATCTCCGCAATAGAGCCGTCATCGTGGTATTTTAGTATCCCGTTTAGCAAGAGTGTTGCAGACATGAGAAATGGTACAAACGGGCTTTTTTTAAATGATTCAGTACTACGGTATCCCAAGAGATGAGGTTAAGTTCCCGCCCTATTTTCTTCCCTCGCGCTACAGCGCACTGACATAATTTTGCGTGCACCATACCGTGCTTTTATCGTTTGCGCTTCAGGTTCTCGATTGTGTTTTCGCCTCCTTTACCTACGTGATGGGTATTTCATGGTCTTACGGGGAACCACATGTGTCCATATATTGTGTCTGATATATGAAACGGCCAAATTCGATTTTATTTGACGCCTGAAATGGTAGTAATATATTGAGCCCCTTGTAGCTTTGTGCTTGTTATCAATTTTTCTACTTCGCGAATGGATACAGCATGTACGTTGCATAACTCGCTTGTGGATACTGCGTACGTGAGTCGAGTATGCCCTTGGTATAAAATAACTTGTATGCTTTAGGTAGTACGATTGTTTGCAGTTTGGGACATGTGTCAGAATGAACGCTGGTGCGCCCTTCGCGCTTTACTTAGTCGGCGGCCTGTCGAGTTCGTGCGGGTGCCACGTGTGCGCATGGAGTTTGCGAAGCGTTCGCGCGTTTTTTTTATATATATGTGTTCTGTTCGCGCGCTTCGCACAACAGGGCATGTCGCAGTTTCTTTTCTTTGTGCACCACATTTTCCTAGCGTACGTCTGTGCAGTATTTGATGCCGGTTTCACACGGGGCCCTTTTATCCACTATCCAGTCCGTTACAAATCGAATTTCTCGGTCGTGATTGGCTCCTTTGCGCAAGCTACGAGAGTGATCCAATCGCATAGATAATTTCGATCCGGATCGGGCTCGATCGCGATCGAGAGTGGTCGTGTGACACCGCTTTTACACATGGCTCCCACATAGGGGACACTTTAATGCTACTGAGTGAGGAGTAAGTGCATGTATATGACAGTGGTGTTATGTGGGCACGTCTTTCTGGTGATGCCAATGCTTGCCAATGCTTGTGTATTCAAAACATTTCAACTACCAGCGTAGTGCATCAATGTGTCTACTTCGACAAAATGGAGCACCAGTGCAGATATCTGAGCATACCTGTCCAGGGCCGCAAGTTTGTCTACATTGAAACCACTACCAGCATGTGCGGCAGTTCTATTAGCAGCGCGACTGCAGGATAATCAGTGGTGTGCTCTCAGGCTCTTTATCTATGAAGGTCTCCCTGGACTGTGTGCCAAATATTTTGGACGTGAAAGTGGAGGTGAATTGGTAAACATCAGTGGAACTGTGCCTGGACTTTGTGGCAAACGTTTTGGGTGTGAGAGTGGGTGAACTGGCAAAGAATTTGCTCTGGGCTACATGTGGTAAACCTTTTTCTCATTCAGAGTGCTTTTCTTACTTTAGGAGACTGGAGATGTGCGCAAAGTGTGACATGTCAGTGGGTTAATCAATTTATTTGCTGGTTTGCAAATTATTCGTTGCAACTTTGTTTTTGCCAGAAAGGTACAACTTTGCCTCTGGTACAGGGCTTTTTAGATAAACTACTTACTATTTATTACGACCATTGCGTCCTTTGTTACACAAATGCAGCTTCCAGTGCATTCCAGTTTATTTCCATGTTTATGTAAGTTTCTAATATGAGGCTTGCATATTCATTTCTCACGTTCTGGAGTGGCAAGATGCAGCATTACTGTCTCATCATTTGCTGTACTACAGTAGTGTTCACTTGTTACCCTGAATCCCCCGTTTAAGTATTCTGTACTAATTTCACTTTATTGCTTTTTTGTTGTATGGTTATCTCGCCATTACCTTCTTTGATATATACTAAAGGCAATATTTCCAATTTTGCATTGTTCCCATTTGTTTTCTGTCACAGGAATGTTTTGTGATGGTATGCTGTGGTATTTCTTCTTGGGCTCTTTTGAAGCTTCTAGCTGATTGGTAACATTGCTTGGAGGCAGTTACCATCCGATTCATACTTTTGCATTTCTCAGTCTACTTCCATTCGCTCCGATGTCACTTCTGCATAACTCTAGTATATCTAATAGCACGTGCTCTTTACTATGATAAATGAGAAACTTTAATCACTCCATGTTTTTTCTGTTCATTTTTGTATGTGTACTTGGAATTTTGTTTAAGTACTAGTGAATGTTCACTTTCGAGTTCATTACGAATCCTTTCTGCGACTTTTGTCATTGTTGATATACTTTTACTTCTATTTGCATTTCTCACACATCTTGTTCGAACCTTGCATAAGCATTACATTTTAATAAAGTGTTTTTGCTTGGTCACAATGTTCTCATTTCATGCACTCTTGGCATGAAGGGCTTCGTCTGGCCGCCTGCCAAGACGTGACCATTTACTCTTTGCAGGATGTCATTCCCATTTTAGTTTTAACCATTGTAATGCAAAATAGAAGTGAGGCGTGCAGACAGGACACAAGAGTAGAGAAGTGGACAACACGAACGCCGACTATCAACTGAAGGGAGCACTGAGGCGAAAAATGAAAGAAGACACAAAACTCATCTGCGCATGCTCAGGAATGGCAACACCACGTGTCAATCGGGTACACGTGCCTCATTTTTCGCCTCAGTGCTCCCTTCAGTTGATAGTCGGCGTTCGTGTTGTCCACTTCTCTACTCTTGTGTCCTATCTGCACGCCTCACTTCTATTTTGCATTATGAATCCTTACCAACTAGCTCAGCTTTCTGTCGTTCTAACCATTGTAGCTTACTAAAGGCGGTATTAAGGATTCATTATTCCTAACAGGCCCATTTTCGTGTGACTTGGTGGAGGATGCGCCGTCCATGCGGGGAACAGTGCTTGGCACTGCGCCATGGCTCTTACAGTCAACACCGATGCTTCTACTCACCTGGGGCGCGATTGGAGATCGTTGTTCGAAACGCCCGATCAGTTTCACCCCACGCGATTGGCCTAGGCCGTGCCGACGGGTGCGGCTGACGACGTCTGCGTGGCTAGGCCAGTTGCGTGAGGCGAAACTAAACGCGTGTTTTGAACAACGATGTCTGATCGCGCCCCTGTCACTAGCGAAAATTCGCTTCAGATGATCGTAAACCTTTCAAAACCACTTGTAGACCAGCTTTGTGATTACGTCCTAAAAACGTTTAGAAATTGGTTACGAATAGTTTTGGCAAAGGGATTACTTGTGTCTTTCCCACTCCTATTTCTAGACCAGCTTTTCGAATACGTCTTGCAGACCTGTTCTAGATCGTCTCAAGAAAGTAATTAAGCCGGACATTAGCAGGCATATACGACGTTTTCCCACCGAAGTTCTCTCATTCGTGTCTTCTTTAACCCGTTTTTATCGTCTTGGATAAACGCTACGAAAACGTTACGTATCTCTTTTGTGCTACCTGGGAACCAATTCACGTAAGATACAAACTGACATACCAAATTTGTCCGTTTTGACTGTTATAGTAGATGCCTTTTACAGAACCTCGATATCTGTTCTTGATGCAGAGCTATTAGATTGTAAATATCGTGCTTCTATATTTTCCGAAACCCGCCGTGGTTGCTCAGTGGGTATGGTGTTGGGCTGCTGAGCACGAGGTCGCGGGATCAAATCCCGGCCACGGCGGCCGCATTTCGATGGGGGCGAAATGCGAAAACACCCGTGTACTTAGATTTAGGTGCACGTTAAAGAACCCCAGGTGGTCGAAATTTCCGGAGTCCTCCACTACGGCGTGCCTCATAATCAGAAAGTGGTTTTGGCACGTAAAACCCCATAATTTATATTTTCCGAAATTTCGTATCTTTCAAAATATAACAAAATTCAGGCCCTAAATCTAAATTCCGCTTCCAACAGACACTAGAATTCAACTTTCTGTCTCAAATGCAACAAATTTCATTAAAAGCAATCCAGGCGCTTTCTCAGAAAAGCATTTCTGCATTTTACATGTATCTGAATAGATCGCATCGGAGTTGGGCCCGAGCTAAATCTTCCTCTTAAACAATTTGTCGAAGGATCCAATACATTAATAATAACTGCATTGCCATTGCCAAAGATGCTGCAAACGAATTCTTGAATGCTACGCACTGTCGAAAAAAGTTAAATATTTATTTTTTAAATAAAAGAATATACTGTTATGAGCCAAAAGTTGTACCCAAAGTAACTGATAGTAATGCTTCCATGTTTTTGTCTAAGTAAAGGAAATATCACACGAACTTTAGAGCTATATCAGTTCGAAACCCGCAAAGCATTGCATGCCGCTGATATGAAAAATGTAAAGCCCATGAAATGAATACGTTGAGGACAAATATATAAATGAAACTTTGTCAGTCAAGAACCTTGTTTACATCCTTTCACACATGCAACGGCCAGTGAAAAATCTCAATGACGCTGTCATTTGCTCCGATGTATTACGCAGGATCAGCTGTCACCGGTGCTGTATCGTGAGTAATTGCACCGAAATTATAGTCGCGAAAAAGAGCGCGTATAAAAAGCAGGAGTTCTCCAAAATATACGAGGGCGAGTCCAATGAAAGTGGTCCAATGCGAATGTATGAAAACGGAATACTTTATTTAAATGTAGTCGCCATGAGCAATTAGACATTTGTCCCATTGACTAACGAGTCGCGTGATTCCCGTCTCATAAAACTCCTTGTGTTGCTGCTCCAAAAAGTCTGCAACTGATTCTTTCACGTCATCGTCTGACAAGAATCTGGTTCCTTTGACCTGTTTTTTTTTTTCAGTTGCCCCAAAATATGGAAGTCGCAAGGCGACAGGTCTGAGCTGTATGGCGGATATTGCAGTGTTTCCCACTTGAACTTCGCCAGTTTTATATTAACCACATCAGCGACGTGGGGACGTGCATTGTTGTGGAACGAGATGATACCATTCGTCAATTTTCCACGTCGTTTGTTCTTGATTACGACACGTAGCCGATGCCACGTTTCATAACATCGGAAAGAATTGATAGTCTCTCAAGAATTAGCAAATTCTATCAGTAATGGCCCCTGACGATCGAAAAAGTCAACAGCTTTCCTGCGGAAATGAAGGCCTTTGTTTTCTTGAGGGTGGTGAATTCGAATGTTTCTACTGTAAGCCTTGCTGTCGTGTTTCCGGCTCGTAGTAGTGGCACCATGATTCGTCCCCGATCACAAATGCAGACAAGAAGTCGTCACCCTCATTGTGATACCTGATAAGATGAGTCAAGGCAGCACCGAACTTCTCCGTCTTCTGGCGGTGGTTCAGAATCTTGGGCATCGACTGCGTACACAAGAGCCGATAACCGAGATGTTCATGAATTATGGCGTGAACGGAACCCTGACTTATGTTCACACGCTAAGCTGGTTCATCGATGCTTTTCCTCCGTTCTTGTCCCATCAGCTCATCAACCTTTGCAATTTTGTTGCGGGTGATTGCACGGTGGCTCTCACACAACTTTCACGTCCTTTTTTGGACCGTTTGCTCCAACTCTTCACAGTGGCCAATGAAGTGCAATGTTCTAGGTACACGGCAGCCATACGACGACTAATTCCTTTTTAGGAAACGCCTTCAGCTATCAAAAACCTCAAGGCACCACGC
Source organism: Dermacentor albipictus (assembly GCF_038994185.2). Classification (NCBI taxonomy): domain Eukaryota; kingdom Metazoa; phylum Arthropoda; class Arachnida; order Ixodida; family Ixodidae; genus Dermacentor; species Dermacentor albipictus. The sequence continues at coordinate 61,410,331 of NC_091825.1, read as the reverse complement.
TGCTAAACTTCTGGAGCGTCCATTACGCCACCCAACCATGTTAAACCCTGTGTATGAGAGCATTGAAGAACATTTATCCTTACACCTGCGTGTCACTTTTGTAAATGAGAGATGCATGTGTGCTACGCGCATGCTCCACAGATAATGAACCGAACCATTATTGCGCGGGGTGGGTAGGCTCATATATTCATTTGACTCGCCCTCGTACATTAGAAATTCTAAGATACAATGGAATATACAAATTGGAAGATGAAGGTTGATAAAGGGCAAAAAAGTGTCACTGGAAACCAAGTTCGCTGCACGTAACACAAAACCTCGCAACAAGTTATTTAAATATACGTATAAGTCTCCGATAAATCTACGTATCTAAGAAAAGTTCACGGTATATAATCCATCAAATAAGGCAAATAAACATGTTGCGCAGTCACAGATTCACGGAATCCTAGATCCCGCCCCCATCCCATCTACTCCTTCGATGTATCGCCCGCGACGGAAGGCGGCGCGCTTCCTCTCCGCTTTTCTCCTTTGCACACACACAAGACTGAGCCACCATCGTCAACCCACTCTAAGGAAAGTATCTTGGGCATCATCCAATGCGTACTTTGGGCCCCTAATGTGGCTACCAAAGGCATATCGAAGAAAACGTGAGGCGTTTGGTCCACCGAGAACCATGCGCATTCTGCTCGGTATCCTACACCGGCTAGACAAGACTTTCCGGAAATGTTGCTCTCAAGCGAACGCGGTGCAATCCGTCGAGTCCCCACAGTGATGGCGGCGAGCAAGCACTGTTTCTTTTTCTCGTCTCCTAGCCAGAAAGCATCCAAAGCTGGGCTAGGGGAAAATCCACTCCGCCAGAGAAAAGCGAAGGCGCACCGAAGTGCACCGCGCGGTGGTCGGGGCAACACCAGAAAATCGCATGCGCTCTGGCTGGCTCTGTCAGCCCGCGCCTAGGGTAGCGAGAACAAAAAAAAAAGAAATGAAGAGACTCAATGTGTCATCTTGAATAAATGTTAAAGTAGAAAAAATAAACGAGAACGTAGCTACCTTTGCTGGCTTTAGTGCCTTAACATGGATGCTTTAGAGTAGGTCAAAAAAATGTTGATATTTTTCTGTGTAAGATGGCGGCACAAATGAACCACCACAGCCCTTCGTCTCATCGGACCTCACCACGTGCTTCGTCAAGTTGTCCGATAGTGCGTTGATTTGGCTTGCCTTGTTGCATGTTCTGATGTACCACTTTAGAAAAGTCAATACACCTTTGGCGTCAAATGTTTATAACAGCATTAAACCAACAAAGTTCCGCAATTGAAAACCGAAAGTACTACTTTGGAAATGCCAATGCACCTTTCACATCAAAAGTTTATGAGAACTTTAAACACATAAAGTTTCGGAATATACATCTATGCGCTCCGTAGACTCCGCGGCCTTCGCGAGATGCCGCGGCGAGCCCGTTCGCCATCAAAACACCCTCAAAACTTGGTGCTCGGATGGGGCTGCTTGCGTTATGTGACTTCCAGTGCATGGATGTTATCGCGAAATCACGTGCGAGTTCGCAATGTTCGCGGTGAAATGTTTTTTCGAGCGTGGAAAAGACGTTCTAGACAAAATCCAGAATGATTTCCGGGGCCGGGGGTTGCTTTGGTCGGCGGTGCATGGACAGCACGAAAAACTTTCGGGGGGAGGGGGGGCTGAAGCCCCATAAGCCCCTCCCCCCCCCCTGGCTACGCCCCTGGTTGTCAGTGATGGCTTGGTGCAAGACATTATCGAAGGTGCGTTTGATATCCACGCCTATACAATTGTCCGGAGTTGTGCCAAGCTAGGGTAATCGTAGACAACTGTGGTCATTTGCAGGGCCACGTCTTGGGCGCATACATGCCTGCGGAAGCCGATGAGTGTGTCTGGGAGATGGCCGTGGCTCTCAAGGTGCCATTCTAGTGTCGTCAGGGCCATCTTTTCCATCAATTTTCTCACGCACGATGTGTGGGATATCGGTCGAAGGTTTTTCAGTGTTGGAAGCTTTGTCATGTTTGGGGAGGAAAATAACTAAAGCTTTCTTCCATGACTGTGGAATGTTCCCCGTCTCCCATGCATGGTTAATGAGGTGTAGAAGGTGCTTCTTGTGGTTTTCAAGCAAGCTGCGGCGCATGGTAGATGTTATCTGATCCAGACCCGGAGTTGTATTGCGTCGGAGCTGCATGAGTGCTGGCCGCAACTCCTGGAGTGTAAATGCGTAGTCAATCCCGTCTGGCTTGGTTGGTGATTGCAGAAAGGGTGCACGTGGTGGTGTGTTGAACACCGGATAAAACGTCTCTCGTAGTTCTTGAATAATTTCTCCGGTCAAGCGCCCGGTCTGTATTTGATATCGTTGGAGCGCGTAGCGAGGTTTGGTTTGGCCCATGAGAGTGCGAAAGATTTGCCATACTCTAGGTGTGTGAAGCTGGCCATTGAGGCCTTCACATGTTTGCCACCACCGTTGAGATGCCAGCTGGTCAGCGTATTCGTGGCTCTCCTGAGTTATGGTGCGTATACGTTGGCGGAGCATCCTATTATTCTTTGCACGGCGTCACCAGCTCACCAGTCTGCGGCGTCGTTCCCAGGGGGCTAAGAGGTGAGTGTTAACCTGGGGTTGATCGTCTGTGGCGGCAATGCGGGAAGCATGCTGGGACACAACCTGCAGCACATTGTTTGTCCATACTGTGGGGTTATTTTTCTTATCTCATCCAGTTCGAGTCGTTGACGCCCCTTGTCGCAGTCAGCCAGACAGATGGTCTGGTGGCGGGGTGTCCGACTTGGCCTCTATGTACGCAAGGGAAGCCGGATCTCAATAATAGAGTGACCGCTCCCCAGAGTGTCTTGGGCATCTTCGCATTGAATGTCGTAGCGGCTGATTGACCAAGTGAGATTAGGATTCGTGTCCTCACATGGGTTAACCAATTTGGTGGGAGTGGTAATGTCGTTTAGGAGAGAGATAATAATAATTTTTTAATATTTGGGGTTTTACGTGCCAAAACCACTTTCTGATTATGAGGCACGCCGTAGTGGAGGACTCCGGAAATTTTGACCACCTAGGGTTCTTTAACGTGCACCTAAATCTAAGCACACGGGTGTTTTCGCATTTCGCCCCCATCGAAACGCGGCCGCCGTGGCCGGGATTCGATCCCGCGACCTCGTGCTCAGCAGCCCAATACCACTGAGCAGCCACGGCGGGTGTTTAGGAGAGAGACTTTGTAGTTTGACACGAAGGCGTCTAACTGGCGGCCGAACGGTGTTTGGTCATATCCCCAAGAAGGGTGTCGACAGTTGAAGTCTCCGAGGATTATGACGGTGTGGTGAGGTGTTAAGCGTTGCTGGGAGGGGTTGTAGCTTGATAACGGCCAGATATTTTGGTTTGGCGTCCAATAACAGTTTAGAATATCTAGACTGTGACCATGAACGACTGTCCTCATGCTCACGTGCTCAATAGTCGGTGTATTCATATGCGTAGTGTCGAGTTAGATTGTGGGCAAGGAGCTCTTGACGTAAGTCACCGTCACTGTAGGAATAAGTGGGTCTGACGTGCCCCGTTGTTTGTATGTAATACTAGGGGCAACAAAATGTTCATAGCCAGCGAGGGGAAAGGCACCGTGGGTCTTCTGCAACACAAGAATATCCGGTTCTGTTTTCATTAATAGCATATGCTGCGGGAGATGTTGTTTCTTGCGTCTGAAGCCACGACAGTTACATTGCCATATCGTGAGAGATGGGAATGGTGGGGTTGGGATCGGTGGTGTGTGCCTAGAGTTAGTGGCCATGTTGTGATTCAGAAGGGTTATGGGGAATCAGACGTTTGTGTATGTGCATAGTGTGTCATCTATATGTTGGAGGCAGGTGGAAATTTGCGCAAATTGGTTTTACAAGGGGGCTAGAGCGGTTAGAATGACGCGTTGTATCTGTTCAGTAATTATAGTTGCGATAGTAGATTCGATCGCTTGCTGCATGATGCGACAAATACGTGCATCTAACTCCTCTGAAAGAAGGTCTGACCTCAATGGGGAGGGCTGCAGAGTGGGGGAAGTGACTGGGAGAGCTGTACCACTCACCTTTAAAGGCGTAGACTGCGTCTGTCGCTGGTTAGGTAGCGCAGGCCAGTTAGGATTGCCAGCAGCAGGCTTAGGTTTAGGTAGTTGTTGCCACTAAAGCTCCTCCATACACGTGAAGGGGCTTTAGTTGCTACGAAGGATGGCGCGGATCGTGTTGATCACATTGCGATTTAGCTGTCTGACTCTTCTTTCTGAAGTCCCCCTTCTGCTTGCGGGCGTGCTTCGATTTCTGTTTGGGCTGATTTTGACTGGGCTTCCGGGTGTGACTTCGGCTCCGGTTGCGACTGCGGCTATGGCTGCAGTCGACGTCGTGTGCCGAATACCGGTTGCTCGTTGGCACGCCAGAGTATTCTCGAGTAGGCGGTCGTGAGAAACGGTGGGCTGCGTGGTGATCCGGATTGAGGCGTGTCGGTAGTTTGCGTCAGTGAAGTGCCTCCTCTGCAGCGCGGCGGTCTGGGCAGTTTGCGTCTGTAGCCAGTGGTCACGCACGCAGTTGCAGCAGCGCATATCGCACTCGTGAGGAGTTGTTGATGTATCAGTTCCAGGAGGGAAATGTTGCCCACAAGATCTGCAGCACGAATATATCGAGGCGTTGGGGCAGACATCAGATCTGTTTTTCAGGCTGCAACAGTGCCAGCACTGAATACATTTTGGCTTGGGTGGGTACAGTCGGTATACCGCTGATAACAGGATCGCGCTCTTTGGTACTTCAAGGCCCTCCACCGCGATGATCAGAGACGCCGTCTTACCGAGTCGCCGAAAAGACAGGATTTTTCGGCCCGGAATAAGGAGTTCTTCCCGTACGACATCTTCAGAAAAGGAGAGTGACACGCCGTGCAGGAAGGTGCGGGTGTTTAGTGGGTAGTTGGCGCAGTACGCACTGTCAGGATGCGATTGTTCGCAGACATCCACGGACTGTAAGGCGAGTAGTTTGGTAGTGGCCGATGCACGGTACGTACCGACGGCGATCAGGTTTTGGGCGGTTCAAATTTTCACAACTGCGTCCTGCCTCTCGAACTTGGCAAGGTGGGCCGCCCGACGAATTTGAAGGGTCAACTCAATTGGTGCTACGGAGGAGAGGTTGAAGCCATCGGTCAACTTCAAGACTATCGTGGTGGCCTCGTCCTGCCGTGGTGCTGAAGGGGTCACGCACGTAAATGCTCCCCGCGAAGCGTCACCAAGGTCCCTGCCCTGCGGGTTCAGCGTGGTGGATTCGCCGTAGCTGTCGAGGGCGGCGGATACATGCCGAGCGCGGCAGCGCCCCACTGTCAGGAGCGTATTCCGGCAAGCGCGTGCGGTTTGCCGGTTGAGCGGGGGCGTAAACGTGAGCGGCCAGATTGGTGGCGCCAGCTGCTGGTGCAAAGCTCAACCACACACAGAACCAATTACTATGTTCTTATTAGCTGCTGGTGTACATTTTCGACAACGTCGTAATCGCGTTCACAATTACGCTGCTGCAAAAATTTGCACCATCAGCGAAGCAGGATATAGTGGGTTACTGCACTTTTAGCTCTGTGTTTGTCTGGTTGAACTCTACACCACCAGGTGGCTGCACCGCTCCGGCCGCTCACGTTACGCCCCCTCGTAAATCCGCAATCCACCCAAATCGCCCCAGTTTGCCGGAGTAGCGGGGGGCGGGGCGGGGAATTTCTGGAGGCGCCGGACGCTTGTACTCGTGCGCGAGTAAGAGCAGGTGCGAGGGAGAAAATGTGGTAACTTTTGCTTCTTCAACATCACTCTGCCTAGGCACTACAGAGAAGCTTGTTTGCGCGTCTTGTATGCGTCTGCCTCTAGGCGTGCATAAAGCCCCTCCATACACGTTTCCGCCGACCAGAAAGCGGCGGTGGTGCGTGGATGCAGGGGCTTTAGGCATGCAGGCATTGCGGAGTGGAGTTTCTTGCCGCTCCGATCGCCCCAGGATTTTTTTTTCTCGCTGCTAACGGCGGCACAGAAATCGCCTAAAAATTTATTTCTGACACGAAATAACTAATAAAGTGACCTCGAAAGTAATAAAATGTGGCGCGAAATAGCAAATCGTTGACGTGATTTTGAGTAGCAAGCGTACAGCGCAGCCGCCGCAGCAATCGTCTCCGCAAAGCGGCTCGCCCGGCTAACATGCTTTCTTATCGCTGCCAACGACGACGGGAAACTCATATTGTCACTTACGAGCGGCAGAAATGTGCAGGCGTTGATTGTGTTGTTTATTACGAGCTGTGGACGGATCGCTTTTGTTCGATTACGTCACAGTTTTGTGCGAACACTTGTACAGCGGTTTTACATGCAATCTTCTCCCTTTTCTCCTCCCGAGACTTTCAGTTGAGGGATCGCCAGCCGTTTGTGCGCAGGGGCGAGTAAAAGTGGGCGCGAGAGAGAAAATCTGGGGGCTTTTGGTCCATGAATATATGATTCTGCCCAGGCACTACGGAGGAGGTTTCTTAGCGTGTGTTGTATGCGTTTGTACCCTAGATATATGCCACTATCGCGAAGTGCGGTCGAGTTTGTTTCCGGTGCTAGCGCCCCGCGTGGTGAGGCAATGGGCTCGGACACCTCATTTGGTGATCGCTCTGTCTGAAGGTTAAAGGTTCTGACTGGTGTTGTATGAGTCGCGGGTCACTTTTTTCGTCGCGACGATAGATTGGATTTTTTTACAAGCAGTGCTCCATAGACGAGAAAACCATGGCCAGGCGGCACTGCTGCGCCTCCTGACAGCGCCCCAATGTGGAAACGCCAAGCAGCGCGGTCGCGTCACGGCGTAGTCTCGCGCTTTTCTTCGCTGCTCGTTCTCACGGCGCTCCGTTTTCGACGGCGGCAGATCGCCTGCTTGCGCAACAGCGATGCGAAGACTGCCGTACGGTTTCAAGAAGGTTGCCGACGCCGACAGTTTTTTTTCGTGGCGGCAACCTCACGATAAGGGAGCGTCTGCTTCCGAACGTGTACGGCGTTGAACAAATTGTGGACGGTGATGTGAGAGTGAAAGCCAAGTGCATGTCACAGGTGTCCGACAAGATCGTAGACGACATCGAATTAGAGGTACGCACCATGTTCAGAAATTTAGCTACTTTTATTTCAATTACAACATAAGTCACACTGGCAGCAGGAACTTCTGTTGTCATACTACTCGATGACTGCAGATCCATAGGGCTGCTTCTTGACGGTTCCGTCACTTCACAAAGGCATGTTCTGGAGTCGGTTTCACACGTGTTTTGCTGCTGCTCAAGAGCTGCTTCGCTGCAGTACGAACGCACATGTCCCGGTGGTGCTGACTGCTGAGAAGACTTGTGATTGCCATTGGTCTGTTTCGCGCCGCTTCCATCTGCATCGCATATTAATGAAACAGTATGTGTGCCTATTTGTTGTGGGGATTAAATTACTACCAATAATATGTTTGCAAAGGTAACGTTCCTGTGATTGTGTGCATATATTCTACAAGAGTGGTACCACTACAAGTTATGATGTTGCACACTTAGATACTTAGAAAGCATGGGCAAGCAACAAACATAACGCGCACGTCTCGAGCGGCTGCTTTCCGATCTGCTGCTTCCCGACGCAGGCGACGACCGCGGCTTGCATTATATACGGTCTGCTACCACACAAAAGTAGCGCGCGGCCCCTTTCGTTACCTGCACAACTAGTAATTTAAGTTGCAGCGTTTGGAAAAGGGAAATAATTCTCTTGAGCTCGTCCATGCCGATCGCGAGGGAAGGCAGAGTGCAATCAAATAAATTCGGGGGTTCTAAGTGCCAAAACCAAGCCAAAACCACGAAATCATTATGAGGCCCGCTGTAATGGGGAGTCTCAGGAATAATTTTAACCTCTGGGGGTTCTTTAACGTGCACAAAAATCAAAGCACACGGTAACAAGGGTGTTCTTGCATTATGCCCCTATCGAAATGCGGCCGCCGTGGCTGGGAATCGAGCACGCGTCGTAGAGCTTAGCGGCGCAACACGCATGAATTTACCGCTAACAAACGGCGGATGCCACCACAATTCAACAACGCGACACGACTAAACAAACGGCGGACGAGGCATATGACTATTCCACTTTTAACATATTCCACGCCAATGCGAAAGTATGAGACTTACTTGACTCGGCTACGGTGGCTAGAAGGGACCGTAACTCGGCCCACTTATCCACGCTTGTCGTCTGTCCTTCTCGTACCACTTCCCAGGAAATCTGTAGAACTTCACGGGCGGCGTACGACCTTTCGTGTTTTCGAGGCTGCTGTGGCAATCAACAACACATCAGTATTGCGTGCCGCCTTTCCTGGCTGATGAGGTCGCACTCGGCATCGCAAAAACCACGCGCGCGAGCGCTCCCGCCGCACAGAACACGGGCGCGCGCCAGCGCAGCGACGACCCTCGAAACTTCAATCGGTCCGCTAGGGGAGCATTCGGCGCTGGTGCCGCGCGGGCAAACTTTAGGTTGCCTCGTCTATAAAGGCATTTGTAACCGGCAAACGCAGGCCTCAGGAGGGCACCTGAGACCTAAAAAGCAGGCGGCGTAGTATCTACATGGCACCCAAGGAGTAGAAGGGGCATCAAAGGTGGAAGCAGGGTGGCCTGTGGATTGGGGCCGCGGTGGCCGAAGCGTGCCAGGCGGTGTTCGCATAAAAAATTGGCTGTCCGCGATAGTGTACAGCCCATCTTATACACCCCTGCCACGCACAGGCCTCGGCGAGCCCCAACCCACGCACCAGTCCGGGTTCTAACTTTGATGTCCCCGTTGCCGCTTTGGTTTCCTGGAGGCGCCACCAATAATGCGAAATAATGACACCTTGTTCTAATAAGCAAAAAGACCTGATTGAATAAACATAATTACGTCCAGCAGCACTACCGCGCCCCGCGACTTCTGCCGGCTCGCCTAGGGACAAACGCATACAACACGAGCTAAACTCCTCCGTACTGCCTAGGCAGTCATATATTCAAGGAGCAAAAAGTCCCCACATTTCCTTTCTGGCACCCGCTCGCATGCGAGCACACGTCCAGCGTCTCCGCAAGTGCCACGCCCCGCTGTACGCCTCCCGCATGGGTTGCAGAAGATAGTGCTAGCCTTTCCTCCTTGCCCACCAGAACCACTTCTCTCTCTCTCGGTTGCTAGGGCGCTCTGCTTTCTAAGGAGATTTTTAATATATGCGGCCCGGGCACTACTACGGTCGCAAGCTATGATCCGCCCCGACTGACTCAGCACGAACGCCGCAGGTGCGAGACAGTCTGTCCGACACAGCGGTCGCCAAATCGGGCGTCAGTGCCCGCTGCTTCACCTATCTTACCGCGCCGGCAGCCAGCGTCCGAGCGTAAACAAACCCAACCCCACTCAGCAATGCTGGCACGCCTAGGGACAAACGTCTACAACACGTGCTAAGAAACCTGCTCCGTAGTGCCTAGGCGATGCGCCACTGTCGCATTCATGTTAACGACACATGAGCGAAAGCTTTCCTCTCCGATGCCCGCTCTTCCTCGCGCCTGCGCACAAACAGTTGGCGATCCCTCAAATGAACGTATCGTTTTTCTCCTCTCGTTCCTTTCTGGAACCGAAACTTGAACTACAAACAAGACCCTAAATAATAACCTGTTGCGCTTTGAAGCAAATGGTGTTTCGTGCCATGACTACTGGATACTACTGGGTCATTACCTACTTATTGCAGCAGAAAAACAAGATCACAAAATTTTTGTGTCAGTACTTCTTGAATGTTTGGCTTCTAAAACTAACTCTAAGGCTCTGTCTAAAACATAACTTATAAAAAAACGCAATGTATTAGTTATGCTTTACGTAGTTTTTAATCACCATATGAAACTCTATGTTAATCAAGCTCTTGATAAGAATTATTTCGTTTAATTTGGCACAAAACAGTCGCACCTCAAGAAGGCAACACTGTTCACCGCCATATTCGTTGATGTTGGCGTCATATGTTGGCGTGCTTTTCTGTCGCCGACAAAAAACAACCGTATTTTGCGCGCTTTGCACCGCGTATTCTATTTGCGTTTCTCTTTCTTGTGCTATGACTACTTTTAAAGTAAATGTGGACTATGCTTATTATGTGACGAGCATGAATGTGTGATCGCTGAAACTCTAGAGGTGCTCATCGGTTCGGTGAGGAATCGAAGACTGGTTGAAGCTAGCGCTCATCAGCGTAGCTCCTGCTATCCGGTGAGCAATGAGTGACGAGTTCCAGCAACAGTTAGAACTGGAGAAGGCTGAAAAGGAACGCCAGCAGTCCAGCGGTTCCGATCCCTACACTTACGTGGACCCCAACGACGGCACTGTTTACGAGTGGGACCACGATAAACACGCTTGGTTTCCAAAGGTTTGTGCGGCTTCGTTCAGTAATACGTCGTGGCGCTCTGTCGGTGAATCCTGCCTGCTCGTTGCTTAGACAAAGTGACTGCTCGCTTTAGGGCTGGGTAGTGCTCTGGTCGATTGAACTGTAAAATCTCTTTTTATGCGCCCATAATCCTGCAGAACATACATCGCAGGACTTCAGTCCGTCGACCTAAGCGCCTCCGTTTACGGGATTACGGGATTGTACTAATCGGAGGCAACGCATGCTGAAAAAAGCGCTCACGACATCACCTTTCTCGAGTGTAACGCGAACAACCGCTCAATGGGTGACTATGGAAGTGCCAATTTGCTAGTGCTCATTAGATTTTTGGTGACGTAACCATAGTGTGGCCTTCGTATGCTGCACTAGGCCGACTGGCGCGTGTCAGCGATTTGGAATACCACATGCCCACCATGTCCTCCTTCCCATATATAACTGACTGCATGCTTCATGCCCAAATCCATGCTGCGCTCTGTACATGTTTCGAGCTGCTCACGTGGAAAGGGGACATAACTATTGGATCTAGTCAAAGCTTCGTGCCATGATTGGGGAGTTCGCAGCTTCCTAATGAAGCAAGAAAAGAATTCTTGCAGAATTTTTGTGTCAATACCCTTTTAAAATTCAAGCTTCAGCTACACTCCTCCTCACAAACTTTATGTAATGTGGCACAAGGTACAGTAGCTGTTGACCAGCCTTGAATTAAACTGGCTGCTTGCCTCGAAGGAGGAAGGGTTCCTCTATTTTGTGCTACCGATCTTTCCATCATCATGTTCATTCAGCGAGTGTTGCACATTGTTGCATTAGCAGCGGATAGTGTGATAGTGTTCAAGCTATGGAAAAAGGTTACCTTACCAGGGCCCCCCATGCAGTCTGGTTTCACCTGTAAAGCTTGTGTGGAATTAGTGTCCCTTTCATAGAGTGGTGCCAAGACAAGTAGGCCAAGTAGCAAAAAAGTCATAGCAACTGTATGTGAGCCATCCCCTGTTTGCCTGACAGCGGTGGTGCCATGGATAAAGCCAGCTAAATTATTGATCATAGTCTGTAGTAAAGCATGCACTTTGTCATTGCATCTTGCAATGCTGCCCGATGGGCACAGTGCGAACGCTGCCTGCACCGGCTGGAGTGACATTATGATGGATGTCACATGAGCATGTTGGTGTTTAAAAATATGTACGATAAAAAAGGAAAGGATAGTCAGAGCAGATATGAGGGGGTTCACCAGGCTGATGGAGTCATTGTAGCAAGGGGCAGACAGACTGCATGATGGACTAGTGGTATGCAGCCTTTCTGCTTATTCTCAATCTTTATAATATGACATGACTTGCAGCTTTTTAAAGCGAAGCTTCTATTGCCTGACTCACACTGTCGGTGTGGCTCTCGTCGTACGTGAAAAACTAAGTCCTCCTCACTTGCAGCTGGTGGCCGGAAACCCAATCTCACCCTCAGCTCCTTGACAGGTTCTCCTCCTCATGCACTCCGCATGCTCCGTGTCTCGCCAGTTCAAGGCCAGCTGCGCTATGAGTAGGCTGCGCTTGGTCCAGTCCGCCGAAGAGGAGGCAGCCTCCAAAGATCGACAACGGGAGCAGGCCCGTAAATGTGCACGAGCTCACCAAAGTAATCCCAAATTTTGCCAAGCTGGAGCGGAAGCCAAATGCAAACGCCACCCCGATGAAGGAGTTTGACAAGCTGAAGCATAAGCGAAACACCAATGCTTGACTGAGGAAGGAGTTTGACAAGCCGAAGCAGAAGTGGAATGACAGCGGGAGGTGCAGCCGGAGGTTAGGGCTAGGCATGCCGAGAGAAAAAGAGAACGATGGCCCAATCCAGTGGTTTGACAGGCTGACATGGAGTCAAAACGACAACGGCACTCGGGTCCCAAGGTGAGAGCTGCCGAAGCACAGGCGAAGGCTGCATATCGAGAAGCAAACCCAGAAGTCCACAAGCATGAAAACAAAGCTAGACACTGGCAGTGGGAAGAAAATCCGGAGCTCGGGTCAACTGTGACAACCGGCTGCGCAACACCAAAACAACCATGTGTGTTTAATGTGTTCCGGCAGTCATATGGAAAGGCCGGGTTTGGTTCTTTATGCCTAACAGCAGGCTGTGTTGAAGGAATGGCAGCGGGAGTGGGCCAGTGAACGTGTTCGAGCTCGCCAGACAAATCGACCGTTTCTCATCTGCCAACAGCTTAGTCTTTTTAAAAAATGTGTCTCAAACCCTCAACAAACTAACCAACCCCTCACCTAGGGTTGGACAAGCTTTGCATGCACCCCTATTCCCGGTAGAGGAGGGGCTCTAATTTTTCTGCACAGTACATTGTGAGAATACAGGAGCACATTACCTTGGCTTGATCTCGCAACAGTGTGAGATGCCATAGCAAGTTGCTTTGCTTAATCGTGTTTACCTGACAGGACCAATCATAAAATTCATATACAAACAAGGCATTAGGATAGAAAACTCGGCAAGTTGGTAGGTGTTCATGGTGTAGTTTTGTGCCGCACAAAAATACATTGCAAACAAGACATGACAATATAAATACAAAAGCAATACTACACTAAGTGACAGTTGCAAATTGCTTAGTATGTAAATTAATTTTCTGAGGCAGTTACAAACAAGGCAACTCTGTTAAGCAAGAAAGGAAGTAAAATATACTTTAGTCAATGGTCAGATAGGCCTCCGGAACTTATAGTTGTAATCAACCATTATCCTTCACATTTCCCCTTCTATCAATGTTATGTTTTTGGTCAAAATGATCTATGCACCCTTTGAAAGTTGCGTGGCACGCCATATTTCAAGCAATGTTTGAAGGTGGGGAGATCATTTTTGAAGCAGTGTTTGAAGCGGTGATCTGTGTTTCTTTAGATCCTGTTATGTCTCATGCAGCGATGAGCATTCCTTAGACGTTTTCCATGAGGCAGTCTTTCATCAGTGCACGCCCAGATGCCGCCGGGGCCCAACATAGACTGTTACATGCAAACAAAAGAGTTCGCTTCGAGGTTACAACAATTGCAAAGATCACTTTACCTGACCCTGAGAAGCTGAACTAATTGATGAAAGGCTCCAACGTTGAAGGCTACCATGTGATCAACGTCGACTTGAGCTTCCCAGATTGTGACATAGTTGCCTTGAATACAGAGGCGAGGGTGCAACATAGGAGGAGGAGTCCGCCGGAACAGTGCGACAACATGGGTGGGATATTGCAACCGATTCGATGATAGTGATTGGCTGAGATACAGTCATCTGGTTCCAAAGTCTAGTCTCCTATGGAAGACGGACCGTTTTAAAGCGGACACCTTTGGTGAAGTGGGTGTGCTGTTGTGTCCTGATGTGAACTCATTTGTTTATTGGGCGTTTATTGGACTGTGCTTCCCTATCTGGAGCCACTGTAAGTAATGTAAAGTAAACCCTTTTTCATTCATTCCATTACCAGATGTACTCATCATTGTGCCTGGAGGATTCCTGGCCTAAACGCTACCTTGAGCCACAAGAATTCACGGTGTGTGTTTAGCTCAGTGCGCTATGCATTGGTCTCTCTTCATTCCAGCTGACTGAGGACTTCCTGGCTGCTTATCAAGCAAACTATGGCACAGCTGTGGAGACGCCCTCTGAAGGTGCCGGTCACACCAGCGGCTCTAGCCAAGTGGCTGCCATCCCAGAGAAAGCAGCTGTCCCTGCAGTGAATCCTTCTCAGCAACCAAACCCAAAGAAGCCAGACAAAGGAAAGCCGGCTGAACCAGGTATAAGCTCGGCTCATTTTCCATCATGTCGTGAATAAAGTGTGGCTTACATCAACGTAAGCAGATGACTGATTTCACGACAAGTCTCACTATGCCACTGTGGTCACAAGTGACGCTAGTGTAGTAGACTTTTGTTAATTTGACCCTGATGGGATCGATTAAATTTATTGATTTATCTGACGAGTCGAATTAAACAAGATGCAGAAAATACACCAAAACGCACTGCTCATTAATTTGGCAGTATTTGCCCACTACTAACACGCCCTTGAATCAAATCCCACTTTCTTTGTCTGAATTAGAAAACTAACATAGGACTGCCATTAAAGCTTCTAAGCAATGAATAAATCTAGTGTGCACCCAATTGTTTTAATCAAGAATAGCAAGAAAGGGACTAATATGTGTTGCAGAATGGCGACTGGTTTCCTTAAATCAGCTTCGACTTGTGTTTTAAGGTCACCTTTGCCACAGTGCTTCTAGGTTACGTGGTAAAGCATAAGAATGCCACAAAAGGGGCTTTGGCTTCATGCCCAGTTGGACTATACAGGCAATTTTTAGCCCAATTATCATGAAAAAAAAATGAAGAAAAAGGTACACGTTGGAATTAGAATAATACCGTAATCAGACATTGTGAATTACAGTTACTGCTTGGAGATTCTCGAAGGGTAGGCCAAAAATAGGCGTTTCTGACAGGAGATGATGTGTGCGCAATGCATTCACTGTCCGCTAAGCTCTGCTGAGAGAGATGTTGCCACTAACGAGGTTGACATTGGGGTTACTATAGGTGTCAGACTCATGCATGCGGACTCGTCAAGTTCAAATTACGTGGTGGAGGCCTATTCTAACATTGAAATAACGGAAGTTGGGGCGCATAGAAAGACATGAGCACCAGCTGGGACTTTCGGTTGAGATCAGCTTAACAGACAAATCAAATTAACCAGAGTAATATTGCTACGGCACAATATGTGCGATCACGAAAGGCCAGCAGTGTGAAGACGACGACGACGGTTAGAAGCTTGCGCGGGCTGTTGCCTCTTGGCCAAGCGCAGCGTATTTTCCTTGTAAATATATTTGTACATAGCTTTTCGTCTGCGTCTTCCTACGTAACATATCTGGTGGAGGTGGACGTTCCCTGCACCTCGTCACGGAGCTTCGCAGTGGACGGTACGTCGAGCCTTCCTTCATGGCTCCCGGTGACGACAACCCGACTCCGCCGGCTCCGACACCTGCTGCCACTTCACCGACCTACATCACTCTCCCCGCTCCCCGTGTAACAGAAGTATACTGTAGCAGTAGTCTGTCTGAAGCGCAAATATGGTTAGAAAACAAAATTTCTTTCTAGTGCCCATTCCAGTGTTTCCCAACTATCACAGTGGTTAATTACTCCTTGAAGTACATTTAGAATATTTTTTCCTTGTTATTGTTTAAAGGGGCTTTAAAGGCAAATGCTAAGTCAATGTGGACTCTTCAAATAACATTCCAGAAATCTGGAAATGCTTGTTTCGTGCCAAGAAAAGACTAAGCTTACGAGAAAATTGTATCTGAAGGGTCCGAATACCTTTTTCGAAATTCAAATCGCCCGCAACCAATTGGGCAGTGGTGCCTTGCATATGCCATCACTGCCCTTTTCTGCCATCGGTGAGTAAAACGGCGCCCGACAGACAGTGACACCGAGCCAAGTAATGGATTCGCCGCTGCAGCTTCTTTTTGGTCAAGTGCCGTAGACCGTTCGGGCATTTCGCAACATCACATGGAAGTTGAATTCTCTGCTGTTTGCAGTTTGTTGGAGTTTCGCGAGCCAACAAAACCAGCGAAACGCGAAAGCTTGGGCGGCACAGAGTCTAGTGGAACCAAAACCTTTTGACCGCCTGTGTCATTGTCAATGGTAATTTCAATTAGTTCTTTTTTTCTTAACATGAAATGGAACTGGACTAGTAGCATTTTATTTCATCTTATAATACAATACGAGGATGTTTTTTGCAACGAGCAGTTGAGTACTAGTGACAGAATTTCACTGAGGAGTGCTTTCGTCATCGGGCAAGTGCTTGAATGTTCAGGGGGAGTCTCTAATCGTGTCCCTGCATTTACCTCGATTTCTCGATTATTAAGGCCCTGTTCTCAATAATATTGACGCCTTAGAGACCCTCGAGCACTAATCCATCACTTCAGTTTAACTTAGTATTTCCCTTTAGTGCCCCTTTAATAATCGGGGTTCTCCACTGGAATTTTTTAAGGGTGTAAATCTTGCAACCGAACAAGAGGGGGAGTTTATGAAAGCTAGTTTTCCCCCTCCCTTTTTTTTTCTTTAGTATGACGATTCAGTCATGTTGAATGGTACATTAGCACTTTTGGTTGCATTAATGAAAGAAATGCAAGAGATGCTGCCTACTGCGATTGCCAAGTGTAGCCAGGATAATGAAAGGCACAGCTCGTCTCTGTCAAGATGCACGCCAGTGATTCAAATCTGTGTCAGCCAATAGCAGTGCTTCCTCTGTGGCACGAATAACGTATTGAGACACCAGCTTTTCTTCCTTTCACTTGCTTTTGTTTTTGCCCGGGGAAATAAGGCACTGTGGCCATCCGAAGCTCTCATCTCTCCTCCTTACACTGGCATCAAGATGGCGACTTTGCATCATAAAAAGCTGCGCGATGGCACTGCCCAGAGCCTGATTTTTCTCGAAAGCATACTAGAAAACTGCGATTATCTCAACTTCGACACCAGATTTCTGTCTTAATATTTCTCCAGGGAAGAAAGGAAAACCCAAAAAGCTAACAAGATGGCGAGTCGAGCTAGTGTGCCTCATAATCAAATTGTGGTTTTAGAAGGTGGAACCCCAGAATTTAATCAAATTTTTTGTTTATTTTTCTGGTCTTCAATAACGTCCAGCCCCATTCACTGAGACTCACATTCAGGAAGAATATAGCATGCTCTCTACCGAGTGCACTCGGTAGAGAGTATGTTAACCAATGGGTCAGTCACGTATGTCACACATAATGAAGTTAAAACATTAACATTTTGTCACGATCCACAAACTAAGTTAGTGAGAAATTATATGTATTTTTTGTGTGCTACTACAAAACTCCAAAACATGGATGTTTTAAGCCCAAAGCGCAGCATACACAAATTTAGGGCATTTGACACATTCACGGGGAGAACACATAGAAAGTAATGTGATGTGATCGCACCAAAAGCTTTACCAAGCCAACAACATGACAACCTGTGGATTCCAAGCCTTTGGCAATAAATTAAAAAAAAAAGGGACAAGGAGAGAATGACAGTAATCTTGATTTAATACAGCGGCTGAAAGTTCTCGCCAGTGTGTCTTGAAAAACAATTTCTAGTCCCGCCTTCTAGTATGCGCACTGTACAGCTCTTATCGCAAAATTTACAGGGATGGAAGTGCTGTGCCAATTGCGCCATCTTGTGCTGAACCATCGAGCTGCGCCAACGTGTGCCAAAACACTAATTTCGTTGAAGTTGCCAAATTTAGCAGGATGTGTTCGTTCAGTGGCAACCACACAGCCTGTAGATATGCGTTGGCTAGCACTTAGCTCTGCAATCCAAGATTGAGCATTCCGTTTCAGTGTTGGTGTCATTCAAGTGTAGGTGTGGTGGGGGCATAATTGTGCCTAGGCCACAATAAAATAAAAAACGTTTCGTTCTATACAGTGCATTACAAAATGTTTTATACAAGTGTTATGCATTTCTGTATATGCAGACCAGACAAACATGATGTGAACTGGCACTCCACACCACACAAGATCAGGCTCTTGTTGCCACAGAATGCAAGCCAAGGATGTAATGTTTCGTACTTAGTCAACCTTAGGGGCCAAGTTGTACCTGTGATTAAACATTCGACTAAACTGCAAACCCCGAAATTGTGTTCGCGGCAATGATGTTCACGACGCGACTTACACTGATTGTTTGAAATTCGGTCGCTGTTTTGCACTGGCTTTATGGCGCCTGTGGCACAACCGCGAATAAGCCCGAATAATCGAGCTTATTCAAAATATTGGTCAACAACGCAGACCACAAAGCCAGCAAACATTTTTTAACCCTTTGTGGTCTTCAAAAATATCATAGAGCTTTCACTCGGCAAGCAATGTGAAATATTGGCAAACTTGCAATGACCAGTACGTCACTTTACATTTATTCTGTAGTATTCCACTATCTTGACTGAAGGTCGCCGAGAATGAACAATTACCAGAGGACACTACGCAAACGGCTTTCACTCTACCTTGATGGGTGTGACACTGTGTTTTATGGTGGCCACTGTGAATATTTCTCGTTCATTGTGCGCCAACTCATTTAATTAGTGGAAATTTATATATTTACTTAATCGGTGAGATGTCAATGAAAAGTTGTGGATGATCTCGACAAATGACTGATAACAGCATTTAGAACAACCTAGGATTCGTGAAGACTTTCTTTAACAAAAAAGAAACCTGTGAAATAAATAAAAAAGAACGAAGAAAGAGACGCTGTGACCATGACAACGCATCCACGCATCAAAGATTGCATCAATCTTTATGCTAAACTCCTCAAACAGTTGCACTCGGAATGAACGGCCGGGCTTTTTTCTCACTGCATCAGCAGTTTCTCACGGGCATTTTTGGTCCCCATCATGCGTGAAATAGCGCAATCTTGTAACAGTTCGCTTTCCAAACCATTACGAGACAGTGAACCAGTTTTGCACATTCGTAATATATGCAATGCACTGATGATGTTTACGTCTGAGACCACTTATATTACTGATGCGGGGATGCGTTGTCACGTGGATATAAAAGCAATATCGCAGGCTTTTATCTTTTTTCAAGAGGGGGGGGGGGGGGGAATAGAACCACGCAACACCTTGGTCACTATATACATGGTTATTTATCAATTCTTTTTTACGTATTCCACAACCTTTGCATTGGCACCTTGTTGAATAAGTAAGGTAATAAATGTTAGTTCCTTAAAACTAAATATTGGTTGCTTGTTCACAACGAAAAAAAAAATTAAAAACACTCGACTAGCATAACACAAGCCTATCAATGGAAAGCCCTTGGTTGTATTTTTCTTGGTTACGATTAGTTGTCACATCCGGTATTTAATTTTATGGCGGTTTCTCAGAAAGCTGTATGGGTTTTCCCATAGCTTCATGCCACAGTCATTTGGATGGCAATTTTTCACTGCAATGAATTTTGCTTGCCTTGCAGGCTTCCACAGAACTGATCTGCCATAACTTAATAGTGTTCTGCAAAGTCAAATAAGAACACCTTTCCTTCGTATGCGTGTGTTTCACTCATGTTGACCTTTACCAAACTGCTCCAAAACACATGTTTATTGCTCCAAAAACGGACAATTCATGCTCCAAACCTGCTCCAAAGTGCAAAATTTGCTGCTCCCAAGCTTCCTTGGCTGCCTCCATCCCTGCATTCGGACAAAGCTGGAAAGCGTAGCACTTCAAAGGATGGCTACGTGACATTTCCATGTCTTCTGAAGCTTTCGCCAAAGTTTAGTCATTGTTGTTGACGTATGCAAAAACATCGACTTGCTGCACCTTACTGGTGTTGTGTGCTGCTGTTGTAAACAAAGGCAGCGTAAGCTGGCTGAGGCAAGCAATAGAGGCTTCACCACGTGGTCAAAGAAGGCAGGGCTCACAGGAGCACGGTGAGAAGGCTTTGTAAAGACAAGGTTCTGTATATATTCTGTGTACAGGGTTCTGTATAGCTGGACGTGAAGCTTTGGATTGGTAGTGGTAAAGGAGGAGTACTGATGCATATTTTAGAATTTGTAGGAGCTCTGCCACATAGTTGTTGCACATAGAAGGATGACGCTTGGCAAGCGTCAAGATAGTGAAGCACTTATGTTTCACATTGTTTTTAAAGTTGGTCAGTGAATGCCTATTCTGTTGTCATTGGCATTATCTTGATGTCATGATGCAGAGCAAAGATTCCTGATGTCATGGAAAAATAAGGCCGGGTACGACGTTGTTGGTCATCAAAAATGAAGAAAAGAGTGTTGCTCACATTTTTCTTATGGCTGCGCTTGCATGCAGCAGCCATAGTGATTAACGGAGCCATCCAGTTAATCATGATGTCATGACGCGCACAACTTCGGGGTACCAAAACCAAAACTGGCTCATAGAAACAAGTGTTACAGTAAACCAATTAGGGTGCTCTGACATTTGCCAGTATTTTCTCTAAGCTAAATTTAGAGGGCCTGGACCTTTATTCAACGAAAGAAAATTGGCAAGTTGAAAAGGTGGTGCGAGTGCTCCTTTAATCCAGTTGTCAGCTAAAGGACATGTAACTGTTTCGAATGCAGGCTGGTTTGAGATTGACGATGCCCACAACACTCGGGTGTATGTGAGCAACCTGCCAGATGACATCGACGAGGAGGAGTTCTTCGAAATGATGAGCAAGTGCGGCCTGGTGATGAAGGACGAGAAGGGCCAGTTCAAGATCAAGCTGTACCGCACACCCGACGGCCAGCTCAAGGGGGACGCCCTCTGCTGCTACATCAAAGTACGCACCTATGTAGTAGTGATGAGTGGCTGTGGGGCTTTTCCAGGTCATTTTCAGAGTTCCTTACCTTTCGAACCACCAAAAGAAATGGAAGACTGTCTTGAAGGAGTACTGACATAAGTTTTTATTTTTTATCCTGCATTAATACTCTATTAGATAGCCCTTGACCAAGTAATTAAGTTGTGAAGCCTGAATTGACCGAGAACACAGCAAATAATTGATTATGTTAGCTTCTAATACAACCTTTCAGAATGTATGCCAAGAGCAGCACCACATCGGACGTGAGAAAGTTTACTTATTTCATCACTGGAATCTGTTGTGGCAGTCTTGGGGTACCACATACCACTGATTCCAAGATGTCTACCGCTCAGCTTCATCCATGGTGGATGAAGCTGAGTGGATGTGCTGTAATTATTCGTTTGTGATGCTCTCTAGGAATTGAGACTTCATACCGTAACTATGGAGCCGACAGCTACCGTAAAATCCCGAGCAAATGCCGATAGAGGACCAAAATTCAAAGGGTGTCGACTCTGGATCTGGCCACCAATGAGCTAGGCATATACCGTCTCCCAGCGATCACAAGCTCACCTAGCTTGCTTGTTCGCTTCCATTGGCATGTGTAAAAGTAATTGTATTGCAATTTAAGTGCGACAATTGTGTACACGCACAACATAAGCACTTTATTACAAGCTCCATGCAGTATTGCCGCAAGCACCACCGGTCTCTGATTCTACGGCCCAGTGAGCTAGGCCTGCTGGCTCCTAGCCATTGGCTGCTGTCAATGGAGGCGGCACTGTGGACATGTCTACACTGCTTGTCTACACTGCTCGCATAATTGTGTTTATATGGCATCATTTATTTAAAACGAGGAAGCCGTGCGAACACGTTTGTTTTCACTTTCCTTGCGGTAAACTCGAACCCAGTTATAATCACATTCAAGTGCCACAAAAATTCCATTGTTATAGCCGATAATTATAACTGGGATGCATGAAAAAATAATCAAAATAGGGGGATGGGAGAGTTGTGAGAAAAGTGTAAAGGCAGGGAGGCCAGTGCCCCTCCTCACCAGCTTCCTCCATCCGACTGCTGATTGTGTTCACTCGTTTATCTGTTCAACTCTGCTATCCTGCGCACTCCGATCGTGTGTAACAAGCCGCAGCTGTTGGGTCGCCGTCAGGGTCATCATCGGCCTTTCCCGCTTCCCCCTTCGAGCCTATTTAAATGTACTTTAGCTTTTATTGCGAGCGAGCGCCTGATAGCTCAACAACTTCTGTTGTGTAGACAAATTGAATTTGTTGCACTTCAGAAAAACGACCTGGTATCTACAGAGTTAAAGTGTTAGACCTTTTGCTAGATGCTGGGCTGCACATAGTGTAGGTAGTTTCCCGTAGGCCCTGCTGTTAAGCATTGTTGGGGCTCCTCCAGCCACTGTTGTGCAAGAGACATGTGAAAGCACGGAATGTGTGGTGTCCTCACGGTGTTTCTGTATGCGACTCATTCGTCATTTCCTCTGTTGTTGGTCCTGATCATTGTCAGCATTATATGTAGTCATACTGGTTCATTCCTGAGCACCATATTGAGTGACCACCAATTAACCATTCACACCGAGCAACGTTTCAGGTAGTTTCCTCACTTGTTTTCCTGTCTTTCCCGCCGCAAGAAATATAAACAGGCTAATATGAACAAACCAGCATAGCAACAAGTAGAAATAGGAGACGTCGAAAAACCCACTGGTGAGAGCCAGTGTACCCCGGTTTCACTCCAGGTTTGGGCTGCGTTGGATCTTTATTGCGGCTGGGTCTTGATTGGCCGTCGTTTTCCTACTTGTTTTGCAGTATTTTTAGCTGCAAGATGTCTCCTATTCATGCAGCACCATTGTCTGTTCCACAGGATGCTTTCACTGCAATATCAGTGAGTGCGGGGGCTGCAAGTGAAAACATTTCTTAAGCCGTAAGCAATTCAGGGGAGAGCGGGAGACTGAAGGTTCCGAAAAGAGATGTTGCGCAGCTTTATAGGTCGCAAATTTGATAGCACTGATCTGGCGCAGCTTTGCGCACGGCTGCCTTACAAGTTTTCAAGACAACGGCGCAATTCCTCTTGCTGGTCTTGACTGAGACCGTTGCGTTGATTGTCGATGCCACCAGGTGGAGTCTGTGGAACTGGCACTTCGCATTCTGGATGGGTACCGCCTGCGGGACAAAGAGATTCGTGTGGAGCGGGCTCGCTTCCAGCTCAAGGGTGCCTACGACCCGACAAAGAAGCCCAAGAAGAAGAAGCAGGCCTCCAAAGACAAAGAGCGACTGAAGAAGAAGATTGACAAGTGAGCACACCTACCTCTCTGGTCTTTGTCCATTTCCTCTCCCCATTTATTACTGAGGATCACACAGCGTGAGTGGAAGACCATAGCTTTAACACTAAAGTGAGAAAAATAGTAGAGAAGAAACATGTCTGAGTGATGGGTGAGATTACAGTGGAACTTCAATGTAACAAACACAAGTATAATGAACTATTAGATAGAGTGAGGTAAAGCTAAAATTTTCTTGCCAGTATAAGCATGTCGCAAATGAATGCTTATAACAAATGTGTGCATTGCATACAACAAGGGTACTTTCGGCTCAGGTGTGGCTAGGTTATACTAATGAGACTCGAAAGGAAGAGAGGAAGAAATGGAGTTGGGCAGGTCATGTGATGCCTGGAACAGATAATCAATGGAATGGAAGTAACTAAATGGAATGAAAGGCAAGTGACCGCGTCATTGGAATAGGTAGTGTGATGAGGTTGTGAAGCTTCAATCTAGTTAGCCACCACCAGACAGTTGCAATTGGTCGTGACTGGGCGGTCACTCCAGTCATTGCATTACTCAACGACCGCTTGTAAGTGACAAGCTGTCGGTGTTGGTTTTCTCCGATCAGGATATAAGTATTCAAAGCGTGATGATTGCAGCTTAAGTAATGAATGACCATGTGGTGGTTAAGTCAGGCAGTGTTCCTTCAAACTACTTTAAGGGATACTGATGTCACAGCACACAGGTGCGTAATCACATGGCACTTCTTGTGTTTCGCATGCAACGAGCAAAGCATGAAAAAAATAATTACAGAGAACATGGTGTTCTGAAAACAGCTGAGTGGTGCTTTAGGGCGCAATAACAGCTTTCGTCACAGCCAGATGTTGCCTGCTTCTGTGGAACACTCGGTGAACACACAATAACATGCAGAACTTCTCTTTGCAGCTGTCAATAGGCGGTAACACGAGTTTACGCCAGCATCGCCTTGGAAGCAGCTAGCTTCCCCGTAAATCAAGGCCTCGGCATTGCTGCTTCCAAAACCAGCGAAAATAACCGTGCCATGTGTTACACTGAACGATCTGGAACATAAAATGCAACCTTTCTGCAAAATTTGATCAACAATAGAGTAGCAGTAAGTGCAAAATGTATTTTTCTACTATTTTGAGTAAAAAACACACGACCCAGTGGTGCAAAGCTCATGTGCTGCTGCTTCTGCAATGCTTTTTGAGTGGGAGCAACACAATTTCACAACAGTCCAAAAGGCCTTATGGCGATACCCATGGAATTCAGTTTGCGAAAGTCTATGCAGTAGGGTTCTGTGATTCGGCACCAGTTAATTTCATTATTTGTTTAACACAATCCAGACCGAAGGTCCCGACCTTAAAATTGGTCTTCGCCATATAATGAGAACTTGAAGAGTCAGCATGCACGCACCTGACCCCTATGGTGATCTCAAAAGTGATCCCTTTAGTAGCAGTGTCTGTCTCGGTGGAGCTTAGGGTACAGTGAATGCGTCGTGAACACACTTAATTTCTCATTGAAATTGCCATTGTTGGCCTCGCCTAGTAAGATTTTCAACAAATAACCATAGCTCGCAATGTCTGATTACAGTATTTACGTGATTCTAACGTGCATTGTTTCTTTTCATGAAAATTGGGCCGGAAATTGCCTGCATGGTGCAATCCGATATGAAGCCAAAACTGCCTGCACGGCATTCGTATGTTTTACCGCATCGCACAAGTGTACTGTGGCGAAGCTTGATTTCAAAAACCGGATGCAGTTGTGCGACACATTTTTCTTGCTAAAACATTGGATGCGCTTAGATTTCGACTTTGTTGAGGAGCTTTAATATAATTTCATTGTTAGTTTTTTGCTTTAGACATATAGAAAGTAGGTGCATGTTTTTTCGTGGGCTTCAGATTCTAGCAAATTCTGCTAAATAAATCAGCAGTGTGTTTTCACAATTGTTAAGTGTCTTGTTTAATTAGACCTGCCAAACAATTTGAACATTTCATTGCGATAGCTATTATATAGACACTCCAGGCGAAATTTTGTTGTCAGCATCACCATTGTGTGATGTTCTGTATGAAGTCCAACGGCGATAACATTGTCACCACGCATCGTCTGCTGTATGTGCGAGCAAAAAGCACGCAGAGGGAGCCGACGATTACGGTTAAATCTGGCTCATGCGAAGGCAGAAAGCAGAGAGCAAATGCGCCGTCTTCCATTGTGCGAAAGGCCATGGGGGGATAGGTGGGGAGGAGGGGAGGCGGACAGGCGGCTTTGTGCTTCGACAGCAAGTGCGCATTTCGCAAACATGAAACTGATGATCGTGGCTCAATCTTGCGTGCTGTATACGGACGAAAGTGGGGAGGCAATGTGGGAGGCAGGGGGGGCAGCTTTGAAACCATGCGTACTTTGCACAGCCGCGCGTACAACGTATCTTTAAAGGAATCTGCAGATGGCTCATACCTTTGGGCATGCTGTGTTCTTGCTGCTCTTGCGTTGAAGCGGTTTACCGCGCGAAGCTATATATAGCTTTGTGTGGTCAATATAGCTACTAAATGATTCTGACTGCTTAGAAGTTAGTAATCTGTGTGCATCAGATATTTATTTTTTCATTATTCTGCTAGACAGTTTGCAAACATGCATTAAAGGGACACTAAAGGCAAATATTAAGTCAAGTTAAAGTGATGGATTAGTGCTCGAAAATCCCTAAGGTGCCAGTATTATCGCGAACAGAGCCTTAATAATCGAGAAATAGAGATAAATGCAGGACAGAATTAGAGACTCCCCAGGGAAATTCAAGTACTTGCCCAATGACGAAAGTACTTCACACTTAAGTTCTATCACTAGTACTCACCCACTTTTGCAAAATACATCCTTGTATTGTATTGTAAGACAATATAAAATGCTACTTGTCCAGTTCTATTTCATTTGCAGAAAATAGAACTCATTGAAATTACGGAAGGTTTCGCTTTTGCTCACCTCTGCGCCGCCCACGCTTTCACATTAGAGTAGTTTCGTTATCGCATAGTGCTGCGCTGGCTTTGCTGGCTCGCGAAACTCGCGCAAACTGCATGTAGCAAAGAAGTCAACTTCTATGTGATCTTGAGGGATGTCCGAATAGTCTACTTCACTTGACCAAAAAGCAGCTGCATTGGCAAATCCACCACGCTGTCTTGGGTTGGTACAGCCTTCCGTCGGGGGCCGTTTTACTCACCGACGGCACCAAAGGGTGATGATGGCGCATGCAATGTCACCACTCATCCGGTTGGGTGGCGGGACATTTGAGTTTCGAAAAAGGTATTTGGACCCTTTGAATGCAATTTGTTCATAAACTAAGTCTTTTCTTGGCACAAAACAACAGGGTGCCTACCAACCGGGAAAACCGGGAATTCTCAGGGATTTTGAATAGTCTGAAAATACTCAGGGAAAACTCGGGGAATTTGTGCTTCTATCAGAGAAAATTAGCTCTAATTTTATTAAAACGGAATGAAAGTCGCAGTAATGCTGGCTCGTGTAACAGAGATCGTAACGAATCGTGTTTTGACGGCGTGTCGTCGGCTGGAGGAGTTGCCAGTGTAAAGTCAATGGCCAACTTTCTGGACGCCTGACGGCTCTGCGGCAACATCACGTACCCCATAGTCAATGTCTAAGAATGTCTGAAATTTCGAATGCAAGAGCCCTTCGCCCTCCGATTTTCCGAATTTTTTGCCGTGTCCGCAGGTCCGAAACGGCATTAATCAACGCCACCACTTTCGCCGTTTTGATTATCTCGTTGCCGTGGTAAATGCTAGGCCTAGCTGCTTCAACGTTCACTATTAAACTTCTTGCCATTTGGCGCCATGTCTTTCATTGAAAGAATTCGCCACTGTAAGCAATGGCACCGACTCTGTCTTTGTGGTGCTCGTGATTGGCTTCGAAGCTCGGAAATAATGGCGTGTTCCATAATGCAGGTTCCCAAAAGTCAGCTTTGCCTCAATACGGAAGTGTTAACGCAGTGAAGCACAACAAGCATGGAAAGGGGCAATTGTCACAGGACACAGTAGCCATTCTTTAATTATACTCGCGTTCATCTGCCATCTCCTGTCACAGTACAGGCGCTGATATGCCAAATAAGCCTGCTGGTAGGCCTTTTCGGATGTGCCTGTGGCGATTTTAGCCTTTAATGGCAGTAAAAGACATGCATTCATTTTTTCGGACGGCCCGATATTACGGACGTTTTTGCGGCCCTTAAGGAGTCTGAAAAATTGTACGTTGACTACAGGTGATGAAAAGAATGCTTCAAATGGTCCATGGGGCGAACGCGTGGTGGAAGGAGGACGAGAACAGAAAAGACCCATGAATTGGGGAATGAACGGGAAAGGAAACCTGCCGCCGCTTTTTTCAAGGAGCTCGAGCTCAAAAAACGAAAGTGTTGGCTGATGCCGGAATGCAGGTATCCCTCTCATCCTAACCGAAATAAACTCTTTAAAGCAGTGATATGCAGAACTGAGGCGTTGTGCGTGGGCCGAGAGTATGTCAGGAGAATTGAGGTTGACAGAACAGCTGTTGAGAATCTCATTTGTGGCAAAGTTCGGGCCTCACACCAATGAGCTTGCTATAAATTGATAAAAGTAGCTCATATCACCTTCAGTCATGGCGTCCACGTTTGTAGGCGTGACCTGTTTTTGCCATTTCTGTGCAGTGATAGCAAGTAATAGAGCATGAACATTAAGCTTACGGCAAATTGAAAATTCTGTTAACCTAAATTACTCCTATTTTTCTTCTGAGTGATAGGTATCGTTAGAGTATCGCTTTGAAGAAGGCACTACCATGGTTTACGTGACGCTTGATGTAGAAATGGCGGTAGCAACCTTGAAATATATATATATTTTTCTTTCTTTAAATGCTTGAGGCTAATGAACGAATTGTGCATGCAATTCGAGTGGGACACTTAATCCTTTTTATGAAGCAAGGTAGCATGACTTACTTTGCAATATTCAAATATTTAGTTACTCTGTAATTATAATGACTCATAATAAAATGCTCAAAGAGTCATTCTATCACCTTGATTTACTTTCAGTGGAGTCTCAAGCACCACCTATGTTTCGCACATATGTATCGACAGTCGATGATAATTCGTGACTGAAGTAGATATTTGAAAACATTTGTTTATTTATGCATCTTGTTTTTATTCTAATTTGAAAATGTTCCACTTGATTTGCAATGAGTTTTACCATTTTTTTCAAAGGTATTTTATTCGCTGTGCATTTTACTAAACCCTCGCTTCAGATTTTTTTTTTCATAATATAAATGATACTCCCCACTATTCAAATTGGATTAAGTCGTTTTTTAGCATGATTACTAGAGAGTGACAGCATAAGGCAACATAATGTCGGCCTGTCTTGATGTTAAACAAAGTTCTGTGTCACTCAGGGAATTTTGCAAAGGCACTCGGGGAAGACCTGCGAAACTCAGGGAACTTGCGAATGTCAACTTGGTAGACACCCTGGAAAAGCACTGTGAGGTTTCTGGAATGGTATTTAAACAGCCTACAATGACTTAGTATTTGCTTTTAATGTCCCTTTAAATAATGTCATTCACTAAGGTCGTCACAGCCGCACCGTCATGCGGTGCGGCACCTCCTGCAACGGTATGTCATTGCTCTTGGCTTGGCTACACTTCCACACTTTTTAAATGTGGTTAGTATGGGAAGCATTTGTGTTCTTAGTGCTGCCCAAACAACTCATAGAGCTTTACTTTGCTATTCTTAACTCATGGGCACCATCTTGGACCACCCATTGAGAGCATGTGCATAGAAAAGGCCATTTTATCCTAAGTGGGGAAAAAAAAAATGGCTGTGGCTTAGGTAAGGTTAAGCCCAGGATGCGAAGCATACTAGCCTTTATTTTAGTTGTTGAACCACTGTTTAGCCTGGTGAACTGCTGTTGCTTGGCTATATTTGGTTCGGCTAGACGAAGAAACAACTCATGCATTACTGCTTCGCCTTCAAGAGTAGAACGCGACAGCGTTCCCGTCGAACCGCCAAGGGGTGTAAGACAATGGGCTACAGCGCAGCGACTACGCGCCCCGCATTGGACGCGGTGAGCGTCGAGCAAAGCAGCGTTCGGCGCGGCAACGAAATGTGCGCCTGAGCAAGAGACGCACGCTTTAGAAACAGCTCGTTTCTAAGGCAACACCGCATTCACTAGAGGCGCTTTTGTACCGCTTTGAAGCATCGTACTCGTGGCTCAGTGGTAGCGTCTCCGTCCCACACTCCGGAGACCCTGGTTCGATTCCCACCCAGCCCGTCTTGCAAGAGTTGAGCCAAAGCCACTTCTCCTCTGTCGTGACGTCACGGTGTCACGTGGTTTCAAGGCGACACCGCCGCGCCTGAGGAGCTGGGTTGAGCTCTCGTAATATGCTTCGCATAAAAGAAAAACCTCTTTGTGCAGTATTATGTTCGGCTGTTTTCAAACACTTTGCAACATTATCTGAAGCCAGCACTCACTCTAGCCAGTCTTGTTACATCAGCAAGATCAGTGGTATTCGCTTCCATGGGTAGCCTCATCACTGTATTACATGATTTTCATCGTCTTCTGGGCCAGATGACAATTCGAAACTTTTCTGCCTTTGTAGCCGTCAAATCGCAAGATACAAAAAAGGTAAACAAATTCCTCATCTTGCTAAACTCAGGCCCTTATTAGCAGGCATGTGTTAAGGCACAGCAACGAAAGAAACTCGAGGTGATCAGGCTGATATTGAAATGTTAGCCTTGAATAGTGTGAAGTGTGCAGTTCACTACTTCCAAAGTGTGTGCGAAATAAGTGCGCCAAGGATTCAAATTTGTGTCGGCCAATAGGAGCACTCCCTGAGCGCCAACGTTACTAGACTAGCTTCAGTTGTAAAACTCCCCGCCCGCGCGCTTACAGCCGCTGTCGCCACTTCTGTGACAGCCGCCAGACGGCAACGCTGTTCCATCGGGCTCCACTGCAGACGCCTCGTCACAGCCTTGAGCTCGTGCGGAAGGGTAGTTTGCGCGTGTTTCACGCTCGCTGGCGTTCTCCCTTGTCAGAATTAGTGATATCACGAGAAAGCGGTATCCACCTACAGCAATAAGATTTATTGCGCCAGTTCGTTAATACTGAAAGAAGGGTAAACTGCACGAAAGGAAGAAACGCATGCAGTTTCTAAATGTCGTTTCTTCCTGTCGTCTTAACGTTACGCGTAGTTTAGGCTCACGAGCCTGAATATCTGGCCAAAGTGCGTGATTGTAGGATGACCATCCCCACCGAAGCTTCTCACCACGCCAAAGAAGCGCTACAAAAAGAAAGATGAAGTCGGTCTTTGTGCGCACAAGCCACAAAAAAAAGGAAGTCCGATTTTTCATTCCGTGAAGATGCCTAATCAGCGAAGCTGAACCGTGCGGCCCCTGTGTTATCACTAGGTTAATCCCGAGGGTTCATTACATTATTACTCAGTTATGAGGTTACACACACAATCGGCTGCGACGGAGAAAACGACGTCACTGACGGTATGCCCGCAGTCTGCAGTTGTTGCTTGCGTTCAATGTCTCGAGTTTGCAAGGCGGCGTAGTTGGCAGCCTTCGCCTGCGATTTGCCGCTTGTGATTCTTTGAAATTAAATTTCTTCAAAAATAAAATATTTCCGTTACGTAAGACTATAAGTGGCTCATACTCCCTTAAGCAATGGCTCATACCCCCGTAAACGCGGTCTCCCCATTACGACGACAGAAGTGAAGTGAAATTCTACGCTGGAAAGATGAACGGCCACGCAGCCAGCTGTGGAAAATGACGACGAACGCGGGAGCAGTGGCACGAGCTCGTGCCGTTGATTTCGCAGAGAGTTCCCAGTCGGCACAAGGAATCGCTCCGTTTACGCCGAGCGAAGCGTCGCATTGCTGGGAGCACAGAAAAATTGGTGCGCCAAACTGTTGACATCGTTCCGATAGCGGCCTATGCAGCCAGGTACGCAGCACGCCGGCATCGTCTGCCGATATTAATAAACTTGGCGAAGGCTACAGTTCTGCTGATGACATGCTTGCTGAAATTCGCTGTCAACAACGAACCACAGAATACGCCAACCCTACCCGCGTGCTTAGTCCGGCCCGCCCGCGTAGCCGGCTAGTGAGGAAGTGAAGCCAGGCGCGACTGCAGCGCCACGAAGGCGCGGGCGGGTGGCGGTTCCGCGCAACGGCGCCGAGTTTTAAAACTGAAGCTAGTCTAGTAACGTTGCTGAGCGCCATGTAACTGCAGTGACGAATCGCAATGCTAGTTTTCCATTTTCACGTTCGCTTTTGTTGTTTTCATTTCCGCCTGAAGGAATACAGCCCTGCAGCTGCCTGAATCGGCAGTCTCTCTTGCACGGTGCTCTCGCATTTACAGCGATACCAAGATGGCGGTGCTGCAACAACAGAAAGCCACACACGCACAACCATCAGTGCAATAGCATCTCGCGAAGCCTGATTTTCTTCCCAATTTCGAAGACAGTGCACTAACAAAATGTAATTTTCTCAAATTTGGTTGTGCATTTCTTCTAAATATTTTGCTACGAAATAAAAGGAGCAAGTCCGCCATTTGGTTTCCACGTGTCCCCTTAATTTCACGATTTTTTTTCATGTGTTCTTGGGCGATATGAATTTAGGGGAATATGAATTATTGTGCCGTCCTGAAATATTTGTATTGTCAAGATTCTACTGTAGTTGTAAGCTTGTTCCAAGTCATTCATAGTGCGATTTCCAAATTGGGCCCTTGTGAAGGCTATGTGTTCTCACGCCTGTTTATGTACGCAGGTTGTTTGATTGGCGGCCGGAGAAGTTGCGGGGCATGCGAGACAAGCACGAGTCCACTGTTGTCCTCAAGAACATGTTTGGCCCGCAGGAGTTTGAGGCAAGTTCTCCTCATGCACTCTTTGCATGTTTGTATCACCGTTTTGCTGCCTTGAAGTGCTTTACCATTTACAGTCGCACCTAGCTTAGTGCACGTGAAAGTGCAATCTACGGTCATGTTTTCTATCTTTCACTTCCCCATTTCACTCCCCACGTGTAGGGTAGCAAACTGGACTCAGTCTGGTTAACCTCCCTCTTTTGTCTCTCTCTACAGTCACTAACTGATGATTCAGACTCGACAGGAACCGTTGGAAAGTCTGAATATAGTAATGCCTTGTTAACTCAAAGTAGTAAAAACCGGGAAAAATTTCAGGATAAGTGGATTTTCGAGAGAAGCAAAGTTGCAGAAATTGCACCACTACTGACCAGCTTTTCAACAAGAGCTTCTAAACTGGCTCTTCATAAAGGTTTCTAAGAAAAAATAAAAACGTACCAGAGATGTCGACCTGCTTAGTTTTTCAGCATTGCATTTTATTCAGTGCATAAAAATTGCGTAAGTCTGGTCTGCTTTGTGGTAGCACTTGGGCCTAGGAGGGCATCCTCGAGAAGCTTCACATATCGCACATGCCGATCGATCCCTACGCTGCACTCAACTTTATTTTGCAGCAAGTGAAGCATGTTTCTGGCTTCAGCTGATGTGGTTGCCTCTTGAGGTCTTTTGTCATCGCCACCTTCACCGTCCCCTTCTTTGGTGACCATCCCAGCAATTTCAGCGACGGTGCCTGTGTGCATACATCCTGCCTGCATACATCCTGCGGGCATAGCGCGTACTCGGGAATGGTCGTGTCGCTTTCTGTGACACCGTTCGCGGTAAGTCCCTGCCACGTGCGTTGCGAAGTCTAGGCCACGTGCGTTGCGTAGCGGCACGGGCTTACCATGAAGGGTGCCACTGAAAATGATGTGAGCAATCATGAGTACGTGCTAGGTGAGCAGGACATACCGGAACGCATACAGCACATGCACTTTATTATATGGTGCATAGAATAAAAAAATCTGTACCACATGCGTTGCATAGAATAATATTCAAACAGGCGTCATACCTCTGATAGTAAATCACGTGCATTGTAAGAAGCAAACAAAACGAACCGCATAAAGCGTGCTGCCTCTGCGCACGTCTCTCTCGTCACGTGACATGCAACATAGTTGCTTGAGAAAGTTGTTACGCCGCTAGGTTCCGACTTGACATTCGGGGAAAGCGTCCCCTTTGTGTTAGGCATGGCAGCCTCGCGCGAAGCTTGTTAAACATTCTGGCGGTGGAGTTTTTGTTCTGCTCTCAGGCAAGATTTTGAGATATCTACAGTTTGACCCAAAACTACTTCGAGATATAGGCCAATAAACACGTGGCATGTATGAGAAATGATTCGGTGCCGCAGAAAATTTCAATTTAGCCAATTTTTCAAGATATGCGAGTTCGAGTTAACGAGGTATTACTGTAGTCAGGAGTCTTGAATATCTGATTTATCAGACAGTAAGTGACCTTGTTTTACAGGCAGCCCAAGAAGCTTGACAACCTGCAGCCTCATCAGTCCATATTTTGAACATTGTCGTGCGATCACTGCAGCTAGATGAAAGTACAGTCAAACCTCGATATAACGAACACGTATATAACGAATTATTGAATATATCGAACTCTTCCGAAATATTTTTGTCAAACACATGTATTTTTAACTTCCTATAGCGAACGCGGTTTGGCATAAAACGGATATAACGAACTTCGCGACGCCAAGCCCTACCTCACTTTAATAGCAGGCGGCAGGCTTCGTTGCACTACAAGTGTGTCGTGCGGCGCAGCAAACGTTCAGGACTACCTCGCAGGCGCTGACAGCGCCACAGATGCCACGTCTTCATCGAGAGTTGACAGCCAAAGAAATCGTCCGCATCTCACAACCGCTGACAGCGCCGCTTCAGCAGCGGCGGCAACGGCGTGATCGAATGTTGCTTTTGCGTTTTAGTGTAAGCAGTGGCGTGGCCGTCGTAGCGTTGTGTGGAGGCTCTTTCGGTGGTCGTGTCGAGTGCGGTGCGCAGGTGTGCGTAGTGCTGTGATGGCGATGAATGTTAAAAAAAGAATGGCACTGACGTTAAAGACCAAGCTCGAGATAATTGAACGTGTCGAGAACGACGAAAAGAAGTGCATTCTTGCGGATTTATTTGGCATCCCAAGGAGCACTTTGAGCACCATTGTGAAGAACAAAGCTGTCATCAAGGCACAAGCACACGAGACCATGCGGACAAGTGCACAGCGTCCCGCAGACGAAGCTCAGGCTGACCCTGTAGACGATGAGAACCTTCCGACTTCACAATAAGCAGTTGCTGCGTTGGATTTACTGCAGTGCTATTGAGGGCAGTGGGTTTGCCCTTGTTGAGTGTTTGCAAACTGTGGAACAGGGTGTGATACGGAATGCGATCAACACCAAGAAGCAGGCCGCGATAACGCAGTTCTTTGTGCGTAAATAAATGAACGTGACCCAAGTAAGCATCGTTCGAGTTGCTGTGCCTTCTCTGATAGAATTTTGCTCCTCTTGCATGTATTTTTTACGAAATTTTATATTACGAATTATGGATATAGCGAACTAATTTCCGACTTTTTAACTGTTCGTTATAACGAGGTTTCACTGTACTGTCAATGCGTGCACCAAATTGCCACCCCTGGTAAACAAAAGAAGTAGACTGTGCTGCTATAGGTGAATAATCGTGGGTTTCATCACAACAGTCATTGTCTGACACTCTCATAATTGAGTCATTGCACTTATTGGCGCAAACACCGACAGTGAAGTTGGTGTTACTTGAAATAGTTTGATGATAGTACTGTAAAACCTCGTTGATTTGACACTTATTAATTGTAAAAACCTGATAATTCGGGCTTGTCCTTTGGACCCAGCAGGTGTATGCATTATTTAATGGCATTAAACTCTCATTAATGCATATAACCCTCGGAGTGTGGTGAGTGCGGAGTGCGGCAAATACATGAAGCAAAACACAGAGTGCCGCGAGTGGCCAACTAAATCGAAGCTGTAGAATCTGCATCAGCAGAGTCATCAGCAGAAACCATGTGGGAACAACAGAAACACCGAACACTTCGTGCCTATTTGTGTATATGTGCGTTTACCACTGCAAATGACACTGTGTCGGTCGCACATACCCCGCGTAGTTGCCATCCCTGATTCTGTCGATAACGATCATGGTTTCGTCGACAGTGGTTTTGGTAAACAGCAGGTTTGTTTTGACTAAGTGTGCATGTTGGCTGTGTGTGTTCATAATTGCTTGATCACCATTCATGATTGCGTCGATACCAACTGTGGTTTTGGCAGGCAGTATAGCGGCTCCACAGTCACCGTAGTCCTCCATAAAGAAAGCAACAAAATCCCAATAAAGAACGTCGTTAGGCAGGGAGATACGATCTCTCCAATGCTATTCGCAGAATGTTTACAGGAGGTATTCAGAGACCTGGAATGGGAAGAATTGGGGATAAGAGTTAATGGAGAATACCTT
Organism: Dermacentor albipictus; assembly: GCF_038994185.2. Lineage (NCBI taxonomy): Eukaryota > Metazoa > Arthropoda > Arachnida > Ixodida > Ixodidae > Dermacentor > Dermacentor albipictus. The sequence goes on along the minus strand of NC_091825.1, from coordinate 61,375,024 downwards.
AGTAACTTGCGATTCGCTGATGATATTGCCTTGCTTAGTAACTCAGGGGACCAATTGCAATGCATGCTCACTGACCTGGACATGCATAGCAGAAGGGTGGGTCTAAGAATTAATCTGCTGAAAACTAAAGTAATGTTTAACTGTCTCGGAAGAAAACAGCAGTTTACGATAGGTAGCGAGGCACTGGAAGTGGTAAGGGAATACATTTACTTAGGGCAGGTAGTGACCGCGAATCCGGATCACGAGACTGAAATAATCAGAAGAATAAGAATGGGCTGGGGTGTGTTTGGCAGGCATTCTCAGATCATGAACAGCAGGTTGTCATTATCCCTCAAGAGAAAAGTGTATAACAGCTGTGTCTTACCAGTACTCACATACGGGGTGGAAACCTGGAGGCTTACGAAAAGGGTTCTACTTAAATTGCGGACGATGCAACGAGCTATGGAAAAAATTATGGGTGTAACGCTAAGGGATAAGAAGAGAGCAGATTGGGTGAGGGCACAAACACGAGTAAATGACATCTTAGTTGAAATCAAGAAAAAGAGATGGGTATGATCAGAACATGTAATGAGGAGGGAAGATAACCGATGGTCATTAAGGGTTACGGACTGGATTCCAAGGGAAGGGAAGCATAGCAGGGAGTGGCAGAAAGTTAGGTGGGGAGATGAAATTCAGAAGTTTGCAGGGACAACATGGCCACAACTAGCACATGACCGGGGTAGTTGGAGAAGTATGGGAGAGGCCTTTGCCTTGCAGTGGGCGTAGCCATGCTGCTGCTGATGATGATGGTGGTGGGTTTGTTTTGACTCAGTGCATGCAATGGCTGCATCTCTTCAGAACTATGTGGTCACCATGCATGATTGCATCCATAACGACCGTAGTTTCTTCCATTACAGTTGTGGCAAGATGCGGTTTCGTTATAATTCAGTGTGCGCATTGGCCACATGCCTTTACAACGGCACAGTCACTATGTATGACTGTGTTGATAGCGACTGCAGTTTCGTCTACAGCAGTTGCGGCGAGCAGTACTTCTGTATTGACTCAGTGCAATGTCAGAAATATGGCAGAAGCTCTTGAGGATGAAGACCAACTCTACTGCGACCTGCAGGATGGCATCAAATCCACAGCTACATCATAATGGTCAGATGATCTGTTGAAGTCATTGGCGAAAAGTAGTCACAGGCCTGCATGGCACACACAGCATAGTCGTAGCGTAAGGTGGAAGAGTGGCTCATTTTCAGCAGCACACATTAGAGGGTATTTATGTAGTTTTTATGAGAATGATCTGAACTGTCCGCCTGGCGTCGACAGCAACCTGCGACTTGTGCTGCTCTCTGCACAGTGGTCTGCTGAGCCTGACATGGCCTGGTTGCAGTCGTGCCTATAGTTCTACTGCAGTCTACGCTTGTTATAGCGGACCCACGTACAACAGAATTCCCGATATAACAGACCATATTTCAGCCTTAGTTTGCTCTACCTATTTTGCTAATGCAATGAAGTTTGCTTTTAATGGACAGTGCCACAACGGACTGTCGGCTAGAGCGGACGAAATTGGCGGCAATATTTTGCAAAATTGGGCATATAAAATGTGCTTTTGCCTTGTCGAGATGCGCTGACAACTGACTTGTGAGGGTCAGCCGACGATCGCGGCTCAATATCGCGCACGCGAGGGAGGAAGGTGAAGCAGAAGTGCGCCGTCTTCTTTTGCAGCAAGGCACGGGGAGGGGGAGGGAGGCGAGAGAGAGGGGTTCTACTCTGGCGGCTGCTGCTTACAGTGTGGACGCTGCATCTTGTAAGGGATTTGCTATGGGGACAAAGTTCCCGCCTGCACGGGCGCCCTATCTTAAAAGCGATCTGCAATCTGGACAAAGTGCGGCCAGTGCCGGTTGCTTCGAATGTGCTGTGCTTTCGACGTTTAGTTCACGTTGAAGTGAGAGACAGCATGAAGGTCACTTTGCTCCCTGCTGCTGCCATGCTTATCTTGCTTGATTTTCTATCGGAAACGATGCTTCGCCTTTTCAGCGAAGCTGCGGCTATTTTTGTTTGTTTCTAATTTTGGAACTTCGTCACTCACTTTTTGCAATAAGGTTGTTAGACATCGCGACGAAAGTTTCTGAAGTGAGGCGTTTTGGATATTACAGACTTTGGATAAAACGGACATTCTTTTGTGGGATTATCAGGGTCCGTTGTAATAACAGTCGACTGTATTCGCTACTTCCGCAGCGTACCTTGCGAGGAGGCGCCCTAACGTGTACCGAAGAGTAAACACAAGTATCCAGACTACACGGCGGGCACATCTTATCTCTTGACCCGTGGCAGGTGGTGGGCGCTGTTGTTGATGATGATGATATACGAGCATCGCCTTTGAAACGGGTCGGTTATGAGTGGTCACATGGCCTGCTTGATTTAATCAGGTGTGCTCATCATCATCATCATCATCAGCCTGGTTACGCCTACTGCAGGGCAATGGCCTCTCCCATATTTCTCCAACAACCCCGGTCATGTACTAATTGTGGCCACGCCGTCCCTGCAAACTTCTTAATCTCATCCGCCCACCTAACTTTCTGCCGCCCCGTGCAACGCTTCCCTTCCCTTGGAATCCAGTCCGTAACCCTTAATGACCATCGCTTATCTTCCCTCCTCATTACATGTCCTGCCCATGCCCATTTCTTTTTCTTGATTTCAACTAAGATGTCATTAACTCGCGTTTGTTCCCTGACCCAATCTGCTCTTTTCTTATCCCTTAACGTTACACCTATCATTCTTCTTTCCATAGCTCATTGCGTCATCCTCAATTTGAGTAGAACTCTTTTCGTAAGCCTCCAGGTTTCTGCCCCGTAGGTGAGTACTGGTAAGACACAGCTATTATATACTTTTCTCTTGAGGGATAATGGCAACCTACTGTTCATGATCTGAGAATGCCTGCCAAACGCACCCCAGCCCATTCTTATTCTCCTGATTATTTCTGTCTCATGATCCGGATCCGCCGTCACTACCTGCCCCAAGTAGGTGTATTGCCTTACGACTTCCAGTGCCTCGCTGCCTATTGTAAATTGCTGTTCTCTTCCGAGACTGTTAAACATTACTTTAGTTTTCTGCAGATTCATTTTTAGACCCACTCTTCTGCTTTGCCTCTCCAGGTCAGTGAGCATGCATTGCAATTGGTCCCCTGAGTTACTAAGCAAGGCAATATCATCAGTGAATCGCAAGTTACTAAGGTACTCTCCATTAACTCTTATCTCCAATTCTTCCCAATCCAGGTCTCTGAATACCTCCTGTAAACATGCTGTGAATAACATTGGAGAGATCGTATCTCCCTGCCTGACGCCTTTCTTTATTGGAATTTTGTTGTCAGGTGTGCTATATGGTTTTCATTCTAGTAGTTTTGTATACATCTTCTTAATAATCTTTTCCCTTTTCCTTTCTTAAACCTTCTCTGTGTACCCTGTACCGCTACCTATGCAACTGCTACATGGCATGCCACCTGGTGTAAGAATACGCAACTGCGGTGCAAAGTGTGCACATACTGACGCATGCAGTGCGCACGTCACATTGCGTGTCTCCTCCCTAGCTAGGGCACAATTATAGGTCATGTTTTCACTGCAAACTAGTGAGCACTGGCATGGCTCAGTGGCAGAGTCCACTGAGTCTGGTGCCGCTGCTGACTTTTGTGCAGCAAGCCTGGGTTCGATCCCGGTGGGAACTGGTCTTTTTTCTGCTCACTCCGGGCGATAGTTGTCACTGATAGCGGCAGCGGACAACATCGCCTACCCGAACGGCTATTGGAATGAGCCCATAACAGCTTACACTGTAAAATAATCAGGATGTGCTTGCAATAGTGAGAAGCATCTCTACTTGGACGAAGATGCAAGTCTTGCGCCACAGTCAAAAGGGCCATGCTGTGGAGGACGTCACGAAACCCTTGCTGCTACAATTGCTAATAGGTCACGAGATGGCACGAACTGCCGTTTTTGTGTTTAGTTTGTGCAGAATAGAAGCAAGGGTTGTGAATTTAAGCTCAAACATGTTATATGCACTTAACGGTGTTCTGGGATAACTGAATAATTCAGAGTTTATATTGATAACTAGGGACAATAAAGAGACAAGCAATTTGAGGTGTGCTACTATATTGCCCTTCTGCAGTACCAGAATAAACTACTGCGAGACGATGCTTGATAAGCCAAAAACGACGTGAGAACGAAACGCAGGTGGCGACACCGCTACCTGTGCCAACTGGCCTGTGGCATCACGGATATTGCCATCTGCTGCAGCCTAGTTAAGTTTTCATTGGTAAACATGGCCTACATTGTATCCTAATTGAGCCAGAAACAGAACTTGACAACTTTAGAGAACACTCACGTAGCCAAAACGGCACAAAGGAGAGGAAACACTTTGACTTTCATGCCGATATACTGACGTACTGGCCCTTGGGTTTCGGTGCAAAATTTTAAAAAAGAGTTATCTTTGCCCTTCCTTTATGGTGTACTGGAACCAAACCTATGGAAACGGAATATTGACTCGTCTTTCTTTGACATTTCATTATTTTGTAGGATTGTCGTGCTTAACCTGTGCTTGGCAGAAACAAATTTATAGTTTAAATTTGTATTCCTTTGCACCTTGTCCTTCGACCTTTTGCAGAAAGACCCCACCCTGATTCTGGAGTACCAAAAGGACCTTAGGGAAGAGTGTGGCCAGTTTGGAGAGGTGAAGAAGGTGGTCGTGTATGATGTAAGTAAATGCCTGAGAATTCTGATTGCAGATCGCTTGGCTACTTTGACAAAATGTTCCAACTTTGGTCTCAGAGCTGCTTTGAAACCTCATCTTCGCTCTTTAGTGGCATTAGCTGTACGTGACCCTCCACGTGACAACTGTACAAGTACACCCTGGTGGAACATTTTTGTACTGCTGTATAGGGGGTTGGCTTGAGCAGCTAAATTCAGGAGCTGACACGCCACGGTGTAGAAAGGTGGCGTTTATAGTCTCTTACTAAAGAAGGGAGACTTTGTTGTTTGTGTTGTTTACATGCAACAAACAAACAAAAACTTTTTTTCTCACTTTGTTTTGGTATTCAGTAGTTTTTGGCTAATACTGAATCATAAGCAAATGGCATTGTTTGTTGGACTAGAGCAGGAACAAAGGATGAGGAAAAAAAAGTTTTACACACGACTTGCTTTGTTCTGAAAGTGTGGTCAGAGAAGAAAGACCAATGCAACAACCCCAGCTGGCAGACGTATCGCACAGGTCATCGTCATCATCAGCCTATCTTATGTCCACTGCAGCATGAAGACCTCGGGGGACATAATGGTGATGTAGGTGACAATACAATGGTACGATACAAATGGTGGTAATGGTGACATGCAGGTGACGTAGAACAAATACAATGTGCACCTCTGTTTCATATCCACTGAGAACTTTCCATACAGGTTCCACATGAGGCCATTTCTAGCTTGGGGTTGAAGGTCGCGTTCAGTGTTCTGCTTGGTGTTGCCCACAGGCAGCTAACACTAGCAGCTAACCTATTGCTGAATAAGTTTCTGCAAAATATTTTCTTTTCTTTTTGATGAATCTCCTTATTCTCGGTGTATATTGCTCATTTCAACAAAAGATGAGCGCTTTCTCGGGGTATTTACAATAGAACCTCGTTGATACGTTCTTGTTATGTATGTTTTCCTGGCACCAACGTTCGAAATCGAGAACACAAAAAATGACCCAGTAAAGTTGTGCTCATTTTTTTTACCGGTTCAAACAATCCCAAAAACACGATTTTTCCACACCAACATTCAGTGCATTGCCAAACTGCAATCGTATTATATGTTTTCCGGCTGCTAAATCCCATGTAGACAGGAAAATACACGAAGCCCGCGCAATCGTGAATAGCATATAGCTGCCCGTCACGGTAGCTTCACTGCAATAAATGAAAATTCCGCAGTGGGCTATATATAGTTCAACATAATTGAAGGGACACCAAAGGCAAATACTAAGTCGATGTGGACTGTTTAAATACCATTCCAGAAACCTCGCAATGCTTGTTCCGCCCCAAGAAAGAACTTACCGTATTTACTCGCATAATAGGCGCACCCCCAGTTTGGTCGCGGAAAATTTGATTTTTTTTATTTCTGCGCATAATAGGCGCACCCCGAACTTGGCACTGTGATCAGTACCGCATTTACACTATTTACGCATTTACGCCCTCCTGCCCCTCCATCTCAGGTGGAAAAAAAAAAAACGCAAGCACATTTCACAACCCAAGCTTATCAACGCATTTGCTGGACTACTAGTCTCATTAGTGTTGCTGACGTCGCAGCTGCTGAGGGCCCACAGCACATAGAACATCGCGAAAACTAGCTCTTCCATTAACTACCGACACCCCCCTCCCCGAACCACCGCGAAGCCAGCGAGTACGACGACCTAACGCATCCTTAGAAACAAAAAAAAAGAAAGAAAAACGCATCAACGAGCGAAAAATCTTCCATCTACTATCGATAACACCCCCTCCTCTCCAAACCGCCGCGCGGATATAAGCTTTTCGCTACCTTCGCTTAGGCAGCTCGGAAAGCTGGGCGACTCTCGGAGGCCGGGCGACTCGACACAAGCGACAGTGCCATCGCCATCAATGCTCTGCACATGCTGACACAGGCAAAGAAAAGACAAATCGCCACATCTCGCCATTTTGCAAACGGCGTGCAGTTCGTGTGGTCGCGTGTTCCGCAATGGGCAAGTACGGCAGCTACACGGCTGCATTCAAACTGAAAGCTGTGCAGTATGCACTCGAGCATGGGAACCGTGCTGCAAGCAGGCATTTCAGTGTCGGAGAGACAAGCATTCGCTACTGGCGAGGTCAGCAAGAAAAACTTCAGGCAACAAAGAAGTCGCGACGGGCCTTCCGCGGTGCAAAGTCGGGAAAGTATCCGCAAGTAGAAGATCAACTAGTTCAACACATACGGGGCCTTCGACAGGACGGTTGTGCAGTGTCTCTCGACATAGTGCAGACGGAGGCGCGCAGAATTGCCCGAGCGCAGGGCATCGAAGCGAAAGACTTCAAAGCAAGCTCCGGATAGACAAAGCGCTTCATACGACGCCACGGACTTACCCTGAGGCGGCGCACAACGTTGTGCCAGCGCTTGCCCTCAGCATACGAGGACAAGGTACTCGAGTTCCACCGTTTCGTCATACGGCTCCGGCAGCAGAAAAACTTCATTTTGTCACAAATAGGTATTGCAGATCAGACTCCTCTCTGTTTCGACATGCCGAGAAATACAACAGTAGAGGAAAAAGGTGCACGGAGTGTGCTTATTCGAACATCTGGCGCTCGAAAACAAAGGTGTACTGTCATGTTGGCAGTGACTGCGGATGGGCGCAAACTACCGCCTTATGTTATTTTTAAGAGAAAGATGCTCCCAAAGGGAAATTTCCCTCGAGACATACACGTGAGGGTCCAAGAGAAAGGTTGGATGTCCGCGGAATTGATGGTAGACTGGGTCAAGACTGTCTGGGGCCGGCGGCCGGGCGGCCTGTTGTATCCGGCCATGCTCGTTTTAGACAGTTTTCGCGGGCACCTTGTAGAACGTGTACGAGAGAAGTTGTCAGAGGTGCGTACGGATATTGCCGTGATTCCGGGAGGCCTCACTTCCGTGCTGCAACCTTTGGACGTTTCCCTAAATAAGCCTTTTAAGGACAACGTTCGAAGGCTTTACACCGATTGGATGGCTGGAGGACAGCGTCAACTAACCCCCGGTGGCAAAATTAAGAGGCCGCCTATGGAAATGCTGTGCGAATGGATCGTGGAAGCTTGGCGAGAGATCTCAGATGACGTCGTCAGGAAAAGTTTCAAGAAGACTGGGATCTCCAATGCACTGGATGCAAGCGAAGACGACATGCTGTGGAGCTCAGAAAAGGAAGACGAGTCTCCACCCGACGGTGATGAGGATGTTCTCTCCGACTCGGACTCGGACTCTGAATAGTCTTAATAAATTTTACGTGTGTGTTCAGTCAACGTCTCTCGCCTGTTCAATAAAAGGTAAGTAGGTAGCTTTTATTTTCCCTTTTATGCTGGATTTATTGGTGAATTATGTGAGAGTAGCCATATTCCTGACATATGTTAAAATTTAAAGCGCGGGAATGCGAGTTGAAAAAATTTCGTAAATTTTACCCCGCGTAATAGGCGCACCCCGAACTTCGAGCCGGATTTTCTGAAAAAAAAGTGTGCCTATTATGCGAGTAAATACGGTAGTTTACAAGAAAATTGCATCTGAAGGGTTTGAGTGCCTTTTTCGAAATTCAAATCACCCGCCACCCAAGCGGGGGAGTGGTGACGTTGCATGGGCCGTAACCACCATTTGGTGCCGTCGATGAGTAAAACCCCGCCCGACAGACGTCGCTACCGAGCCAGGACAGAGCGGGGGATTGGCTGCTGCAGCTGCCTTTTGGTCAAGTGGTGTACAGTTGCCGACCATTTATTCGGACCTCACGGGGACTGCGGAAATGTCCTAATAAACAGGTGTCCAAAAAAGCAGATCAAGAAAAAAAAATTTGAAATCCTTTATTTCCACGCACTTACACGAGCTCGGCAATAGGCTTGAAAAAATCGTGAGTGCGCCGTTGCACGCTGTTCCGTTTACGCGCAATCAGATAAGCCTGAATCTCGGAGAGGGTCGAACGGTCACTATAGGCGGCTGAAAGCAGAGTCACTGCTTGTGCACGCTCCGCATGCGACGGCAGCGTAGCACATGGTGCGTCATCTTCCGACTCGGAGTCATCGTCCGGCAGTGCAGCATAGAGAATGGGTGCAGCAGAAACCTGACGAATGATCTCGCGGTCGTCGAGTTCTGTGCATGTCAGTACAGGAGTGTCAGCACCTGTGAAACTGTCAAATGAGACAGTGTCCGGAACCGCAATGCAACCACTGCGCAGGTCTCGGCAGAACATATTCTGCGTCAGTAGGGAGCACGGAAGGCGACAAATCTTAGGCCTCCCGGCACCCGCTTGCCGGCATTCCCCAGCGCAGTCTGCGCGGGCACTGTCGGCGCCATTAGACACTTGACGCGATGTTTCCGTACACCGCGTTGGAACACCGAAACCTCGACACAGCACACAAAGCAAACATCACCGTGCCGACACCAGTCGCACAAACGAAAAACGTGGCCTGCTCGCAGCGTCGTGCGCGAAAGAAACAAATCAGCTGCTGGATTGTCTTGACATGGCTTACTAAGCTGAAACCGGAACTGCTGTACGGCCACTCTATCAAACCAGGCAGAAACGATGATGATGAGCGGGGATTTCCAGTAGCGCCACTTCGTGGGGCAGCAAGGAGGCTCCGTTGAGAACAAAAATGGCGTTCAGCAAGTCAAACTATGCGCCGGTCAGAGTCGGTGCATGATGCCCTCGATCGAATTGGCTCAAGGAGTGTCCAAAAAATCAGACGAGAGGTTGGAAGGTGTCCGAACTTTCGGCAGTTGTTATACATTATGGTCTATGGGGAGAACGGCTGTGCCGCGAAGCTGACCGAATAATCGGGCATGTCCGAATTTTTGGAGTCCGGAAAATCAGTCGGCGACTGTAGACCATTCGGGCATCCCGCAACATCACATGGAAGCTGAATTCTCTGCTACTATTTCTAGCTGCCACACGACTTCTTTTTTCTTTAATATTCTGCAATTGAAACCCAAGGTACTCTGTAAAAAGAGTTTCTAAACAGAATAAGGCTAGTTGAGCTCCTTATGTTACAGTCCGTGAGGAGCCAGAGGACGGCTAGTATTCAAAGTTTGAAAGTTTTCAGCAGATTTCTGTCTCCATTTTTTTAAAAGCAGATGCGTTGTTATCAAAACACAAGGAGTGGGTAGTTGTACTGAGGTTATCAGGCAAAAGGTGCTCAGAAAATGCAAACTGTAGACGGTGGTCAAAGGGGCCCTGAAGCACTTTTTATCAAAGTTGAGAAATGCATTTGAAGTTAAAAGACTATTTCAGAAATACTTTCCAGTGAAAAGTACTTCAATGCGTTCAGCGGAGGCGCAGTTATTGGCATCGCCTATAGTCTCCTCACAGTGCTCCAGCTCCTTCTTTGATGCCTCGCACTGCAAAGGCCATTGGGGGGGGCAGGCGTGCTCACATCGCTCTGCCTACTGAATGTCACTATGGTGCACAGTTCAAATGTGTTTTTGGCACCTACGACATACCAAGCTCTGAGGCTATCCTTCAACTTACGGTAGAGTTTACGGTGTCTCATCTCTTTGCTTTGCTATAGGGTACCAGATAGCTATGTGCGATTTTCTCGCACCAAGTGACAAGTGGCACATTTTTTTCCCCCTTATCTCTACAGCAATCACACAATTTGTGAGGTTCAAATGAAGCATGTTTACGTTCACTTGTAACAAGCTTCGACCATGATGGTGGCACGCGTCGAAGATGTGCAGCTCGGGAAGCAGATGACTTGTTCCAGTCTGATGTTGTTGCACAAGCAGGCTCACCACACACCTGGAGCCACATCGCTCACAGAGACAGCTCAGAGTGTGTGGTCGTCCTCAGCGAGCCGCACGTTCATTGAGGGCTTGTTGTGGCAACCGCAGTATCTACGTTACGTAGTAGTCACAGCTATATGCAGCTGTAGCACGTTTGCCATGTGCACAACAGAGCTGGAGTGTGGGTTTGCTCTCACGTGCTCCAGTCTAGTCGTGCTTTGTGGTGCAGACCGGCTTTTCCTTGCACCAGCTTGACTTACAGATAGTAGCGACATTTTAATTGTGCCTTCAGAAGCGCCGTTAATAGCACAGTACAAAGCAATGTCTGTCAAGGCATCTGGCAAGGAGCTGCCAGGAGTGAGTGCTTGCTGACAACCATACGTGAAGTCTGACCTTAAGTTTTGCATAATTTGAGGCTATTTAGTGTTAGTGTTCAAAACTGATCGAAATTAGCTGGAGCCGACTGCTAAGACATCAATAAGCAGTGTGGCCAAAGTTTAGTTGATAAAAGCAGGTGGCCGTGGCCAAGCATGAACAGGCGATAGTTGGCTTTTTCCAGAAGTACGTAATTCTTATCGAATTTCGAAATGCAGGTTTTCGATTACTTCAGCCTGTTTAGTAAACTGCATCAGTAAATACACAGTGACAGCATGAAGAAGCAGTCTGATTCAAACACCATTTTTCGATGGATGTTGGCTATCGGCTAGTGGCAGCGCTATGTGGGAATCTGCCTGCTGACGTCGAGGGGCAGCCACAAACAGCCCGTAAAGAATGTGGAGAAAATCTCTGTTAAAAGTGTTAAAAGGTGACTTCGCGCTCCGCTTGTGGGGGCCATGCCCCACACACAAGTGCAAAATTTGGCTGTGACGCTCACAGCGGTGTATGCTATCTGCAGGATGTGCTTTTTTCACCAAGCTCGAGAGGTGGTTCAGGGAATCTTTAAGGGTTGATAATTAAGCAAATACATTGTTGCAGTACCGTAAAAACCCGCATATAATATGAACCTGCATATAGTACGAGGTGAAATTTTTGGGACGCGAAATGGAAAAAAAAAGTTTTATCCAAAGGTAACCAAAGATAACCGGAAACATACAATTGTATTAAAGCTTTTGTGACAGAGCAATTAGCCACTGCACTGATATAAATAACGCAATAAATGTTCTGTTGACAGGAAGTTGAAGAGCTCACATCTGAACGAATTTTTTTGTTTCAGAGGCATCCTGAGGGCATCGCCACAGTGACGTTCAAGGAACCCGAGGAGGCAGATGCCTGTATCAGCAGAATGAACGGACGGTGGTTCGCCCAACGCCAGTTGTCTGCCGAGACTTGGGATGGCCGAACACGCTACAAGATCTACGAGACAGAAGAGGAGCTTGAGGAACGGCTGAAGAAGTGGGACGAATACTTAGATGGAGAAGAGGAGGAAAAGGCCAAGGGCAGCACTTCGGGCACATCGGCTGCACCACCATCGTCTGCAGCGAAGAGAGAGGCAGAAGACAGCGTAGAAGCCGAAAGTGGTGCCAGCACGCAAAAGAGGCCTAAGACGACGGCCGATGAAAGCACGGAGTGAATGCTTTTCAAATGAATGGTGTGTATCGATGGCGTTTTTCTGTACATAGAGAAGCTCATTGTCTGGCTATTACTAAGCAAACAAGAAGACCCTTCAATTTTTTTTACTGACATGTTGGCTCTTGTTATGCTTATTTGAATATGCATATTCTGGTTTAACTTTTTAATATGTTGTCTACTGTAAAGCAGAGCACTGGATGCTTCTGATTTGTATTTACCTATTGTTGTTTTTCATTATATGTGGCAGTGTTTATAACACTGTCTTTGGAGTGAAGGATTAGGGCAAAAGCGCTGCACGCATTTTTTTTTTTTCCTTGGTGCTGATAGCACCTGACACCCCCATAATTGGCGTTCTATGTGCTTATTGACTTCCTATGTTCAAAATTTGTGGGAAGGACACTTGGTGCTTGGCACACAATGTTGCTTTGCCGCAAGTGGGACTACCATGCATACTTTGAATGCACACTTTTCCTGTCATGCTGCCTCAGAAATGTTCAGGCTAAATAATTATATACTGTGTACATGGGTGTACACAATTACGGACTTCATGGAAAGCACATGTTACTTATGTTTGGTTCGTGATACACTTCATTCTGGATGACATGTCAGGAGGGAGCACGGTGTAAGAATAATTTAGGTGTTGACACTGCGGCCGGCGCACCGTCCTGGTTGTGTTCGCCGCCGGCGCTGTTTCCGTTTCCCGGCGACAGGTGGCGCTAGTAGGTGGAGGCTCTCGGATTTGCGCTGCGTAGGTTATCGATGCTAAGCGTTGCTCGTTTGTCGAGCTCGATATCGGGGTATATAGAAAAGTATGCACAGGCATGAATACACCGGGATTCTGCAGTAACAAGACTGATTATCTAAATGAATGTGCAACTGATTTCTCGACGACGTTTTTATTATAGATCTGGTATCTAGCATACGTTGAAGCCAGTGTATCAATCGTATTTTCTAGTTGCGCCCGCCAATGTTAGCTAATTAAAGCAAAAATAAATAAATTGTAGCCGGATTTTCGGGGAAATAGCGTAAGGACAGCTAGCCAAAATGCCGTTCCGAGCTTCGGTCGTCAACCCAGCAATCTCGCGCTGTGCGCTGGCGGTGCGGCTGCCGCCGCTGCTCATCTTCCTCTTTACAAAATAAACGTCCTCAAAGCACCTTGAACCATTGCACCTCTAGCTTACACATGTACTTGGTTACAAACTTCGCTCGACACGCGACCCCTACGCAGGCTTCTGCTCAGTGTTAAGGCGATGGCGGTTATACTTTGCGCCAGTACTGCAAGCCGTGTGCAGTACAGCTTGATGAAGGGCATGTCACACGGCTAAATCCATCGCAACTCTCAAAGCAGTATATCTTGCGCTAGTTGCCCATGAATGGGCATAATTTTTCTATTCTACTCTGTCATTTCAAGAGAACAATGCGCGCTCTTATATTAGAAAAAAAAATGTCCGACCTGAAGTAGGTCTGGTGGTGTGTACAGTGCTCTTACATTTGTGTAGAATATTAGGAATGGCATGCTGAAAGGGGGGCTGAACATATAATTTATTCTGTTACAAAACTATACATTGCATGGCACAAACTGTTTAATACATACATTCACAAAAAATCTAACAAAATTAGTACATTCTGTAAACTTGGCAACACGATTCAGGATGAACAAAGTTTTGCAAGCTTTTTTTTCTCTTGAGCTTGTTTTTTCAAGTTCATGGTTGCAGCTTTGCAGTGCTGCCTCATTCTCATGGTTAAGAAATAGTGCAGAATTTGTGCAATGACCTCTTCTTTGTGCTGAGCACATGGAAAAGTCAAGGTCTTTGTGTCAAGCACATGCTCCACCGTTTCCCAGTATACAGACTGACTGTCGGCATTTTTTGCAAAGTGCTCCTCAGCTACTCTCAACAGCTCAAAGAGATTCGCGTTGGGGTGCAACAGTCCACCCCTGCTCTTTGTGTTGGTCAGGGATGCTTCAGCAGAGCTGTTTTGCGGAATGGTAAAAGCAGACCGGCAACAATCGCACGTGGTGGCTTTCATCAACTTTCGGCTCAAGAATCCAACCACATAGTAAAGTATGCAGTCAACGACTTGCGCTGTATCCTTTCCGTTTACTTTGATAACATCCTCACATTCCCAGTCCTCAACAAGAATCAGTTTATCAAGCTTTTCTTTTAGCTGATCAATGAAGCCAGGCGAAGAGTTGCTTGCACTGCCTAGTTCGATCAGGGCTCTGAAGTCTGATGCGTCTAGTAATGGCTTCTCATCGACCACGCAGCAATTGCCAAACTTGGGAGGCCTCAGAAGGCTGTAAATGGACATTGTATTGTACAGTTGCATAAATGTTGGCATTGAAGGATGGTCATTCTGGCTTCCAGCAAGTCTTATCTTGCCAAAGAATCTTTCGATCGGATCTTGATTCATTTTATTTGTAAGAACGTATCTGAACTCGTACTGATGCAAAAGAACCTCACAAAGCTCTTTAGTTGATCTCAAGGTAACTCGGAGCCCTTCAGAAGTGCTTTTTGTCAGGAACATATCTTTCGTGATATTTCCACTCTGCAGCTCTTTTTCCCAGTTATCCAACCATTCTACCCCACGTGACAGAATGCCTAGGTCAGAGCCCTGCTTTGTGACACCTTCATGAGGAAACCGCCGGTTCAAGGCATCGAAAAGATTATTAAGAAACAATGTGAATTCTTGCGTGGCTTCAGTGTCTCCCAGACTGCGCACACCACGGTTTCTGTAAAATTCAATACCTGCTGCCATCGAGCGACTGAACACTTGCGTGGCAAGCTTTACCCGCATCTTTTCACAGTTGCTTGGATAAATGTGGGAATGTGTTATTTTTGGACACACCTTCAAAGCTCCAACATTCGCTTGGTCTTCTTTATAAACTGCTGCATAGTCCTCCCACCTAATCCAACGTCCCTCCTTTTTCAGGTACCTTTGTTGCAAAAGACGGTTCCTGATGCATTTAAAGAGGTGTGGAGCATCAGAAAATGCAAAAACTTTTCGTGTGGGGTCGCTTGGATGTGTGAAGGAGTTCCGGCAGGCTTCTAGTGACCCACTTATACCCAGTGTTCGCCACATAGTCCTGTTTGTCGAAGCTCCATCACAAACAAACCCATGAATTTTTGCTCCAGCTTCCTCCATAAGTAAAATTGCCTGAAGGAGCAACTGTGCAAGAATAGTACCCCTCGTGGCACCTTTTGCTGCAAAAACACCTATTGGCTGAGCATAACTTTCACCAAAAGGGCAGAACATAAAAACAAGAGCATGGTCTGCAAGCTCGGTACTGTTTTCCGTCTCTGATGCCAGACCGACGTAGGTCATTGTCTTTGAGTTGACAGCCTTACTTTTACGGACTTGCATCTCATCAAAGATGATAATACCGTGCCGCTTGAAGTCATCTTTCTTTTCAAGTTTCTTTTTTAAGGCTATGAAGAACTTACTATCAAAGCCTGTTTTAAAGCCCACCAATGAGATGTAGCGGTGTATTGTTCGTACTGAAGGCAAGGCGAGAATTTCACTCTCCATCAAGAATCTGTATCCTCCAGGTGACCTAATATGGAGGAGAAGGCAGAGCAAGATCCAGTCATCTGAGTATCTTCTACCGTTTTTTGAGCGAGCTTTGCCTGCAGCTACACACTCTTTCAACACCAGCTTTTGCGCTTCAGGAAGGTTTGCTTCTCTGGAAAGGCGTTCGAGTGTTTCATTACTGATTTCTAGTAGTTTTGATTTGCAGTTAGCCAATTCTTGTTCAAGATTATGTTTTTGTTTTTGAAGCCGCACTTTTGACTTGTAGCAGGCAATCCTGGCGCGCCGCAACATTTCAATGCGTGTTTTTTTCGATGGACTGGCCGGAATGCGAATGTGTTTCAGTTGAGAATTCTTTTTCTTTCGTGCAGCATGAATACGAAGTACATCTTTTAACTTAGCACATGCATTGCAACTTGTACTCTCTGTCACTAGTAGGCAACGGTTGTGCCGCCAGGTTCCACATTTGTCAATATATGCGCACTCGGGGCGTATATTATTGTACATTTCACCACTGGGACCACCTGCACACACATGCATTTCATGAAAGACCCGTACTGCACACTCTATATCAGCTAGGGAATTCATGGGCAAACCAGAACTTATGGTCTGTACGTTAACAAAACGGCCATAAACAAAACATTTCACTGACAAGGAGTCATTATGTGATGTGGTTACTTCTAGTACTTTTCTATGAAAAGGCGCCTGCTTACTCTCTTTCGGCAATTCTAGCTCACTGAAAACAACAGATTTAACCCCAAATCTGTCAGAAACTTGGACTGCCCAGGCTTCACTTGGGAGTTTAAGGCTGGAAGCACAGCCTGACAGAGCGGAAATTGTCATTTGCTGTCCTCCGTCCTGGAGGAACAGGGACTCGGTGGGTCGCTGCTCTTGCGTTGGTCCATGACTTCTCTCTTGCTCCGTAGTTTTTTGAGATGAGGAAGAAACTTGTTGCTGAATGAAAAGAAATGATAGAATTAGGAATGTTTCTGCCGTCCGAACTAAGCCAAAGTTTCGTTTACGTCATCTATATTATGTCATTACTTCTCTTAACAAGTCGGTGTTATATGTTTCTTACTATTTTATTATTTCTTATTAATCTAAAATTTTCCTGTTACCAACCTCTTCTTTAACGCCTGAACAGCGCTGAAATTAAATAAATGAATGTGCACTTTCCGGATGGCACCTAATAGTGAGCAAAGCTTATGCGATTACTAGCACACTGTGCTCTTAGATGTCCAATGAGATCCTGGCTAATTAATTATAATCAAATAAATATACTGAAGGGAAGAAAACACGGCTGCAGCAACCGTATCGTATTTACGATAATTTCCGCTCAGTAGGTATTGTAGAACAATATCATGATTTGTTGCACCTAGTGAGCTTAGGTGAAGCGGCTGGAGGAATGCCACCTGAATTTAAAACAGGAAATTACCTTTTCAGCTGTGTGACTAGGTGCGTCGGCAGTGCATGTGCCACTCAATGTGTCAGTATCGTGTTGAAAAGGATCCTTTTCTTCACGTGGAGGGGGCGCGACGCTGCTGAAATCCAAGCGTGGCCTCTTACAAGGCGCGTCTGTTGATTCGGCATCAGAATATTTTGAACTCGTTGTGTCAACCAGCAATAAACTTGGTGTATTTTCAACGGCCAGGTGTAGCTCTTCAGAAGCATTCGACGCTTCTGGCTGTCCTTGCTTCTTAGGCTTCTGAGAAGTCGGCGGCAGAGCCTGCCGTTTCCGCGGAGGTTTTCTCGTTTTTTGCTGCACAGTCAAGTATCCTGGGCAATTCGGGAAAATGCTAGGCACAGCGTCGGGTGAGAGCACCGGCTTTTTTTGTGCGTGCAGAAGGACGTTCCCCTTGTATTCCGCGTGATATGTTGCAGAGATCACTTCATTCGGGAAGTGCTTCGCGCACACGTGGTCGGTAGGCTGCAAAACTCTGTCTGCTCTCGGAATCGCCCGTCGCCACTTTTCTAAACGTTCGGGTTCACGCGGAGCCTTGAAAAGCGACACACGCTCCGTGCATGTCCGATACCCCGACTTGCAATTCGGTACAAAGCACTTCTTGCCCATTTTGAAGCGCAGCAAGCCTGAGCGCAACTAATTGCACTCGGCGTCACATGACGCGGCGTGGTATACGTTGAGTGAATCCCAGCAGAATACCAATCAGCCGAACAATGCACTCACAGGACTGACAGGCACAACCAAACACTTTTCGAGAATCCGGAGAAGCCTTCACACACACACACACACACACACACGAGTTTCAGCAAGTACACTTCTGCACCTATACCACGTGTATTCACCCCGCGCGTGGCGTGAAAATTTCTGAACGCACCCGAGCGGGCAGCGCGGGCCCCTGGGCTCCCATACTACAGCGCCATCTGTACCCTTGCGGCGAAAACTACCGCCGATTCAAGGTCATCTGCGAACACAATCTGCCCGCGCGTTCTCTCTACGGTGAGCGGCGAGTGTCAGCACCTAAATTATTCCTACACCGTGGGAGGGAGCAATGTACCAAGAAACGCTTGCAGTTTTTTCTGTTCATCCCCTGTGGTCTTGAGCATACGTTTCAGGCGAAATCTGCAATGTACAGTCGTTGGCATAGTTGCTAGGTCGGCCTGTCGCACAACACATTCAGGCTGCTAAACGTGCTCAACATTTTCAAGTGGTAATGTAAATGAACGAACCAGTGTATTGATTTTTTTGTTTGTGCCATTCCTCTGGTACCTGGCAGCTGCCACAGGGCAAGCATCAGTCATGTGGAGGGGGTGATAGCTTAAGGCCACTTTATCTCATTGGTTCACCGTGTTCTTTGTGGTTCCTATGCCCAATTTGTTGCAACCATAACAGTAGTTTTGATTTTTAGGAAGCAACCCCCTGTTATGGCCCTTGCTCTACTCCAGGTGTACATACATATACAATGTTCAAAATTAAAGTATGAGTTTTTTTTTTCTCTCTTTTTATGTAATCATCTGTGAAGGAAAGTCATGGCTATTGAGTGAGTTTATGTTATGCATTCTTCTAGCCGAAAAATCTACACATGGGTTCATTTTAGTGCTACATGTGTGTGAGTATGCATGTCAAAGCTTTGATATTTCAGGCTAGTGGATAGGGACAAGAGACTGTAAGCAAAACATTAGTGGCTGCTTTCGGTTCGGGTCACAGTGAAGGATTTGCCTGCTGTTGGAATAATGAGTTGCCTGTCATGTTTGTGACTCGGTAATTGTGAAAGAAAATGTGTAGCCTATACTCACTGCTGACATATTGGCACCATTAGTCATTTTTTTCAAACAGCCACAGAAATCCTGTGCATTCATTACTGTTAGTGCAGTTCCGAAAATAAGTATGACCCATGTGGCTTGATAACCATGGCACACACTTTTATATCTATAATGTCTAGTAAAAGATGGGACTGGCTTGCTACGATTTCACAAGCGTGTCTCTAACTTAATATCAAATAGCTGCCTTTATATTGGTGTTGAGTTTATAGTGATCTGTTTAGTTCTTATTTTCATTACCTGGCTAACCTACGTGCTAACAATAATTATGCTTCACGAATTTTCACTACACTACTTGGCACTAGTGAACTAGTAATGATGAGTGGCATCACTATGGGACGTATTGCACAGCCCACTATGCTGCGGCTCTGCTGCAGTTGCCAGCGAGCCTTTTTTTTCTCCACCGCTCGCAGCCGAATGCAGGGAACGTCTGCGCTCGGGGCAGCTGAATGGGCTGTCGCAGAGAAGCGCTGACAGAACAGAGTGCGTGGCGTAAACTTTCCGACGCTTGTATATGTGGCACAATATGTAATGACGCCAGCAGCGGCAGTATTTTTACATAAATAAATGCCGAATTACCGGCAGAAGTGGGAGCATGCCCGTTTAAATCATTTCACATTCACTACAGTCGCCGACCGATTTTCCGGACTCCAAAAATTCGGACATGCCCGATTATTCGGTCAGCTTCGCGGCACCGCCATTCTCCCCATAGACCATAATGTATAACAACTGCCGAAAGTTCGGACACCTTGCAACCTCTCGTCTGATTTTTCGGACACTCCTTGAGCCAACTCGGTCGAGAGCACCATGCACCGACTCTGACCGGTGCATGGTTCCATACATCGTTCGACTTGCTGAACGCCATGTTTGTTTTGAACAGAGCTTCCTTGCTGCCCCACGAAGTGGCGCTACTGGAAATCCCCGCTAATCATCATCGTTTCTGCCTGGTTAGAGTGGCTCTGCAGCAGTTCCGGTTTCAGCTTAGTAAGCCATGTCAAGACAATCCAGCAGCTTATTTGTTTCTTCGCGCACGACGCTGCGAGCAGGCCACGTTTTTCGTTTGTGCGCTGTGTCGAGGTTTCGGTGATCCAACGCGGTGTACGGAAACATCGCGTCAAGTGTCTAATGGCGCCGACAGTGCCCGCACAGACTTCGCTGGGGAATGCCGGCTAGCGGGTGCCGGGAGGCCTAAGCCGCCTTCCGATGCGCGCCCCACCTGACGCGGAAAATGTTCTTCCGAGACCTGCGCAGTGGTTGCATTGCGGTTCCGGACACCGTCTCATTTGACAGTTTCATAGGTGCTGACACTGCTGTATTGACATGCGCAGAACTCGACGACGGCAAGATAATTCGTCAGGTTTCTGCTGCACCGCCGGACGATGACTCAGAGTCGGAAGATTACTCACCATGTGCTACGCTGCCGTCGCATGTGGAGCGTGTACAAGCAGTGACTGTGCTATCAGCCGCTAATAGTGACCGTACGACCCTCTCCGAGATTCAGGCTTATCTGATTGCGCGTAAACGGAACAGCGTGCAACGGCGCATTCACTCTTTCTTCCAAGCCTACTGCCAAGCCCAAATAAGTGCGTGGAAATAAAGGATTTTATTATTTTTTTTTCTTAATCTGCTTTTTCGGACACCTGTTTATTCGGACATTTTCGCAGTCCCCGTGAGGTCCGAATAAACGGTCGGCGACTGTATACCAATGTGTGTTGAGAAGAGAGTGGAAAGAAAAAGAGGGGAGGGTTGACACGCCGACCAGGTGCACTGTGTGCCAGGAAGCAAGGTGATGCCACTGGCAACGATGAATGCACTGTTCGGTCATTCAGCTTGTCGTGCACTTTGGGCACTAGTTCACATCAGTTAAATGCCAGCCAGTTTTCTGCTTGTGTGGAATGAGCCTGGCACTGTATGTTTGATTGATTTACAAATAAATAGATTGACTGGATTTAATGCCTCATAGGAAGACCTGGGGAAAGACACCCAGTATAGTGCGGTAGTCTGGATCAATTTTCACAACATAGGGTTCTTTAACACACACGTAAATCTAAAGACACTAGCAATATTGCATTGTGCCTCTATAGGAAAGTGGCCGCCGCAAATGGGAATCGAAACTGGAACTACTTGCAGGAAGTCATGGCCACAGAGCCACTGAAGTTGTTCTGCACTATGTCTTGCTGGTGTGTAGGAAAGGCTGCAAAGTCATTCTGCATATTACCTGCGCCATATACAGCAAATGACTAAGTGCAGCACCTCTGGAACTCGGTTAGGAACTGTAGGCTGATCAGGTGAGGGAGACTTGGCAGGTGCATGTGGCAAGCTGCACTTATTTCTGTACGGCAAAAAATGATAATAATTATACCAAATTTACAAAACCTTTTTTTTTTCACACAGATTGTAGCACTTTTTTTTCCCCAAACAGAATGGTACCGCTTTTTAAACTCAGTGAGGTAGCTTTACTTTCGAAATTGCATGAAGTGAAGGTTTGAGGAAGGCTGCTGTGCACTGCAGTGAGGTCTTGTGGCACAGCACCGTGTTTGGCTCGATATACTTACAAAAATACAAAAAGGAAATAATGTAAATGGTGCAAAACACATGTACAGCGCCAAATTGCACTACTATTATGTGAAGGAATAACTCGAGGACAGTAATGAGAAGCTCCAGTCCATCCACATAATCGTCATCCGAGTCCTCAGAGGAGACTGCATCAGATTTTTGTTTCTGAGCAAAGCTCTACAGAACTGTCTTCTGATGAGGAGTTGTCAGAAAACTTTTATTTTGCACACAATTTTATTCTCCTGCAGCAGGAAGGTAGCCATGTTTCCTGCGCAGGAGTCGGAGGTTGGACGGACGGACGGTCCTTTAGGGCATGCGTTAGCATGTAGCGGGTCGCTCCCATGTCTGGACAGAGAGGCCGAGCCTCTCCGCCACGTCGCAAGCCTGTTGGACAGGCCATAACTGTTCTTTGAGGTCAGGGCTGCGCAGAACTGCATCCCTGCTTGAAGAAGTGTTGCTTTCATCGCCACGTAACGCGGGACATCGCCAGAGCATGTGATCTAAGTTCGCTAAGTCATTGCATAGTCAACATGCATTTGTTGTCTAAATTCAGGGGTGAAACCTGTGAAGAAGTAGGGGGTTTGGGTATGCCCCCAACTGTAGAAGCCTTGGTGTCAAAGCCTGAGTTCTATTGAGTTTACAGTGTGGGAGAGGGTAGATCCTCCGAGCCAAGTAAAAGGGCTTAGTAAGTTCGTTGTACGAGGAAGTAGAGTCCCGATTGTCTGTACCCCCAACACATCACGGTGCCGGGTAGCTACGTGGTCACTGATCCCTCACTCAGCATTGTTTGCCGACTCATTGAGGTTGGGAGGGGCACACTCAAATCTGTCCCATGTGGGCTGGAAACTAGATGACTCTCTGTGGCTTGATCTCCTTGCTTCCTAGTATTCCTAGAGCCAGCTCAGGTATGGTTCCTTGGCAAAAGCCTGAATGGCTGATCTCGAGTCAGTGTAGATTGCTGACCTCTTGTCGTCCAATAAGGCCATCGCTATTGCAGCCTGCTCTGCCATCTCAGAGGACGGCGTCCTGCTCGAGATAGAGTTTGTGACTTGAATTTCATGGTCTACGCTAACTGCAGCAAAGGCCCATCCGTCATTGTAGCGTGCTACGCCTACTAAGCTGTTCTTCGAAGCCCGTTCACGAGCCTTTTCCGGCAGGGCCTTCGCACGCGCCTGACGTCTTCCCACGTTGTCTTCCAGATGGATGTTTCGTGGGATCGGGGCGACGGGGATGCGCTCCTGCTGCTCTCATCAGAGGAGGCGGCAATAAAAAGAAAGGCAAGATACAATGGCACAGTATGGTGAATTGTGGCAATCTACGGTCGAAAATCGCTGCTGGATGCAATTTGATTATTATAATCATCATCGGTTACATTGGTACAAAAACTCATGACGATTCTACTTGTCAGCAGTATAGAAAGGGTTAATGATTAGGAACCAAAATGAAAATATAGAAGTGTAGAATCTAAATAACTGGGATAATTAATAAATGTATTAGGTAAATACGTTTTTTAAAGAGTGCACACACATGCACACATTAAAAAAAATATATGTGGCTCAACACAACTGGCACACCAAACGAACTGTACAGAATGTGGTTTGAGCTTTGGTTATGCAAAGCACTGAAAAGCCAATTTTTAGTAGACAAATCGAAGGCCATGCTCCTAAAAAATGTGGGAATGTCTTGTAGTCCGAGGCAAATGGTGCGACTGAAGTGTAAAGAACTCTTTAGGGCACTCATCGAAGCTTTGACGTGTCTACAGACACAAATTACGTGAGCTGAACTATGCGCACTACAGCATGTGGCATATTGGTGCACTATGTGCACTTTGAACTTTAAATAAAGTTTGATCAGCAAAAGTGCAAATGAACTTTGCATGGCATCTGCAGCAAAAATGGTAGTAGCACAACTTTGCCTGGCATTAACTAGTATGCACCAAATTCGGTCTCTGCAAACACTGATAAGAATCAACAGGTTGGTGGCAAGGTTGGTCACAGAATGAGAACGCTAAATTTTGCATGCGTGCAAATGTTACTTATTGCTTCGTTGTAGAAGCATAGGTGATTATTTCAGCGCCTAGTGTTGTTCGACATCGAGTTGTGTCACGTGCTGCTTGAAAATAGGCATTGTTTCTTTGTTGTTGAATGGATTCATTGTGGAAACAAAATTGTAAGACCTAATAAAGTCTTTGGACTTATTTCAAATTGTTTTGAATGTTCGATTTTTTTCTTTGATTGTATGCTTGTGCATTGCAGCATATGTGAACAGTGGTACCTGACATAGAATGCTCCTTGAAAAAAGAAAATCAGGAGGAAAAAAGTAAATCCAGCAGAAGTTTTTTAATGATTATCAAAAAGTGTTGACGTCCTTAAAATCTGCTGGGATTTCGTTGAGCGGCATTTTATAGGAACTGACCAAAGGACGAAGCGAGGATAAGCGTGCCACGCATCCGGTGGGGGAATGGTGTGATTTCACTGCCTTTCTGCACCACGTGACCCACGCGACCTCAGATGGCAGTGTGTGGGATTGGCCCAGTTTTTTTGCACCATCACCGGAATGGCCCACTTAACTGTTAGTGTACACTGTCTGCACCGGCCCTTTTGGCGAGAAACCAACTGAGATGCCCCATACCTCGTGGCGGAAGGAAAAGAAAGCTTCCCTTTAATAAGTAAACATATGCACTTTAATGCATATTGTATACAGGATGTTTCATCTAACTGGGACCAAGGATTTAGAAAAGTGGTTAACCGCAGGTGAATGACACCAACAATGTATGGTCTGCCGTCACGTGATGCCCCTTAGAGTATTTATTATGCTCTGTTTTATTAACTAAGATCAATTACCGTATTTACTTGCATAATAATCGCACTCGTGTAATATAATCGCAACCTTGAATTCGATTTTCTTTCTTTCCCGCGTAATGATTGCGCCTTGAACTTGTTGCAGCGATATGTCGTGTGCCAAGTCTAGCTAATGATTATCGCGCTTACCATTTGTCAAATGCTACGCGAATGACTCTTGAAGACATACCGAGTGGTCCGCACACACCCAACATTCTTAAGCAGATGCCCCATTTCATTCCTTTCAGCACTTTCCGCACTTCCATGGAAAAAAAAAAGCTGCAACCAAACTTGCCTTGGCTTTATTATTTGTAGGCTTCATAATGGTTTTGGTCAACAACAACATAAAAGGCACCTTTCGATTCTTCTCGTCTGCACTCGTGGGCACGCAACAAATTGCGAGCGGCAATGATAGTGGCCAAGTTTGCACTGATACATTAGGAGTGTACCCTATTCATACGCCAACGCTTGTAATGCAGCTAAGATATTTGCCCACCCTTAGCAGAAATGTGCTGTATTAGAACAGTAGTGAAGACAGATGCCGCAGTTTCTGCAGCATGCTGGCCACGTGTTTCTATGTCACTGGCAGCTAAGCGCGCCCATCTCTGTCTCTGTCCCCTCAAAGTGGATGTGGCTATGTTATTGTTGCAGATTTGCCGATATTAACAATATTATTCATTACTGATACGGAAGAAACTGTTTCAATGCGCTTAATGTAGCCTCGAGAAGAAAAATAATTGCGTTCGGCGCATTCAACTTGCTCCGCCGGCCGCCATTTTTGTTTTGGTGTCCCACACTGAACAGCGGCAGCCACCTGCACGAGACATTCATTTGAGGAATCGCCAGTCATTTGTGTGCAGGCACGAGTAAGAGCGGGTGCAAGAGGAAATCTGGGGGCTTTTCCTCCTTAAATATATGACCCTGCCTAGGTACTACACAGGAGGTTTCTTAGCACGTCTTGTAGGCATGTGTCCCTAGGAGTGCCGGCATTGCAGAGTGGGGTCGAGTTTGTTTACGCTCAGACGCTGGCTGCCGGCACGCTAAAGTAGGTGAAGCAGTCAGCTAAGTCGTGGCGGGTAGTAGTTTTCTCGCGCGTTATGGCAACGTACCTTGTAAATAACATCACAGATGTTTCTGTGGGATTAGTAACGACTGTAGTGGAGCCCGGGTCGCATATATTGAATATCTAGAAGCCTTAGCAACCACGGTTGAACTCAAGTGGCTGAAAGGCCGCCGGTAACGATGACTGACTCAATACCAGTGGTGCAGGTGAAATTTTGTCTGACGTACCTTCAGAGGCAAAGTTCTGAATGGTGTTGCAGAACTTGCGGGGCGCAGTAGTGCTGGACTTAGCATCACAAGTTGGCGGCTGGACGTAATTATATTTATTCAATCGTGCTTTTCACTAATTGCAACATTGTGCCATTTTTTTCGCAATATTGGCGGTGCCTCCAGGAAACGAAAGCGGCATAGGGGACACCAAACCTAGAACCCGGACTGCTCGGTGGGTTGGGGCTCGCAGAGGCCTGCTCGTGCCAGGCGTGTATAAGATCGGCTGTTCGCTATCCTGGACAGCCAATTTTTTATGCAAACACTCCCTGGCATGTTTCGGCTTCCGTGGCCCCAACCCACGTGTCACCCTACTTCCAGCTTTGATCCCCCCGCTACGGCTTGGATGCCCTGGTGATCCTGTGCCACCTGCTTAATCTATCGTCGCGACGAAAGAGGTGACCTGTGACTTATACAACATCAGTCAGAAATTAACTTGCCCGTTCAGACACAGCGATCACCAAATGGGGCGTCCAAGCCCACTGCCTCACCACGCGGGCAGCCAGCGGCGGAGTGTAAACAAACTCGACCACACTCCGCTATGCCGGCATGTCTAGGGGACAAATGAATGCAACGCGCGCTAAGAAACGTCCCCTGTAGTGCCTAGGCAGAGTCAAATATTCAAGGCGCGAAAGCCCCCAGAATTTCTCTCTCGTGCCCACTCTTACTCGCGCCTGTGCACAAATGGCTGGCGATCCCTCAAATGAATGTCTTGTGCCACCTTCTTGTTGACCCATTGTCATCACACAGCAAACGCGGGATGGCAAAAGGAAATGTTTCTTCTCGTGGGAAGTTTAACCCGTGTATTGATCGCACCCCTAAATTTGCGTCAATTAAAATAAAGCGTGATCATTATGCAAGTAAATACAGTATGCAAAATTATTATTAATCACTTTAGGGCCAAGTGCGTTTCGTTAGGTTGTAGAGGGGATTCAGAAATGACCGATCCAATTTTTTGTGGCAACGTATATGCTGCGAGGTGATTTTTTTTTTGGCGTTTAAAAGAAAGCTCGTGAAATATTAAATAAAACCGTGCAACTGCGCTCATGTGCCATCGCATTGCAGCGCTCTCAACTGTGCTTCGAGTAAAAGAACCGTGCGCACGTACTGTGGGGGAGGGAGCGGCCGCTGTTCTAGGGCATCAGCTTCAAAGTGTGTCAGCACCTTCCACGACAGCACACAGAAAAAACTGTGAACATGAAAAGACAGTTGAGAGTGCTGCAATAGCGCATGAGCGCAGTGACTTGGTTTCAATGCGCCTCGAGCATCCGTATAATTTATTTATTGACTTATAAATACCGCGGTCTAAGCTAGACCACAGCAGAGTGGTACATTTTCGTAGGAACGGTAGATTTGAACAAGGAAAAAAAGACAGCTAATATCAATCAGTATTAACAGGCTACAGAACACTTCAAGTTAAGTGCTCTTGAAAGGATACCAAAGATTTTTGTATTATAGCCTCGTTAGATAGGTTATTCTAATCGTTAATTGTATAAGGAAAGGAAGAGTCTGTAAAGGAATCGACTCATTGCTTTAAAGGTGTAATTGTTTGCGTGTGTCGGTCTTTAGTTACGTAACCTGCAGGCAAAGTCAAGATATGTGATGTGTTAATTTTGTAGTTACCATTTACCAATTGATAAAAGAACTTGAGTTTACAAACATGGTTTCTATTAGTCACTGGTTGGAAATGACCCTTTTTTATTAATTCGCTAATAGAGGGGCAACTGTATGAGTTGTAAATGAATCTTACAGCCTTTTGCTGTATTCTTTCTCATTTTTCAATGTTGGATTTAGTGAAGGGGTCCCGGCATACTATCAGCATATCGGCATATTATCACGGCATACTCTAACATAGCATGGATAATTGATTTGTAGCTAACTTTAGTTTACGTCTCAAAAAGAATAGCTTCCTTACAGCATTGGCTACAACTTTATTCATGTGTGTATTTCAAGAGAGTTCTAGTAATCAGTAATCTTAAATATTTATAGTGTTCAACCTCAGAAAAAACTTGATCAGCAGTATAATAACTAATGAGCAGGGGTTTCTTATTGCAAGTGATTCTCATGAAAACAATTTTTTTCAAAATTGATGGGCATTTGCCACTGCTCACACCACAAAATGATCTTGGCAAAATCCTCGTTCCCGCATAATTCTTGCATTAAAAAGATAGACTCTTGTTACGTTCTATAAGTACGGCCCAATTTCTAGCGTAATATTTATTTCGAGCATTTGCAATAAAAACTTAATTTGGCTGTAATTGAACCACACACATTAATAACTTGATTAAGGATCTTTTGGGTAAAGGCTGTATTTTGCCCATAGCCATTAAACTTTATATACACATCAGCCATAATGTTGCCTCTATTTTCACCAAGTTTGATCTCAGTGGCTGGTATAGTTCTTCCAGTACAGGTAGGTAATTTGCTGTTCTTAAAGAGACTGACAACTGACCGGAACGTGTTGTGAGATGTTGATGGAAATTAAATTACCATGATTTATAGTGAAAGAATTCAGCACGCTGTTTGCGATTTAAGTAGGAATTATAATTTTAAATTGTCAAAGAAAATCTCAAGAGCAAGTAAGTGGCAAGAATTGCCGATGAAATCCCGATACTTTGGATGTATTCTATGAGATTATTGTACGTAAGTCGACTGTTATTTAGTATAGCATAATTGCTGCTTAATAAAGCAGTTTGTATGTATTAGGCACTCGCTAATTATTCTATGCTTCAGAAACCAAAACTGCGTGGCTACGGCAACAGGCTGAATCCCGTATCATGTGTAAAGCCGTTGTTTCGTTTTGACTGGGTAAATACCAAAGCAGTTGAAGTTGAAACCACGAAATTACTTAGCTGTTATCACAGAATAATGTAACATCCCGGAAAACATGAACTGCAGGAACATCTACTTGATAAACAAAATCATACTTTGTTACAGCTATGGCCACGCTTGTCGTCTGCCTCCCAGTAATGCCGGCATATAATTGCTATCGTGCTCACCTATCACCATTTTCAGCATGCTTCCAGTCAATGACCACATCCTTACTGCAGATAAAAAAATGCTGATAAAAAATGTTCCCCAGCGTTTTCCGCATAACACTTAATGATTGGCCACTCTGACCGGGAAGCTTTCCATTGCACACAAAAAAAATGGGTATCTTGAGAATTGGTTGTTAGTTCCTTTAAGACACTTGTAACGTTCCCCAGTGCTTGCATAAGTAATTTATTGAAAAGGCTCTAATAAAGCACAGACTTAGAACTTTATGTGCATCGTGCCCATAACCTGCTCATTCTTGCTCGAAATTTAAGCAAAGTGACTCGTTTTAGCTTAGTGAGGGCACTGCAGCTGCGTATAACCAATGAAAACTGGCAGACGTCAAGGGTTTACGTACGATTTGCAAAGATCATAATTAAACTAGAAACTGAAAGCTTTTCCTGCACATCACCCTTAAAATTGCTCCCATTTCCACCGAATCTGAAATGGGATTCACCTGCCATTCTAAGACACTAAGCAACGTTGTGATGATGACGGAGTGTCTCTTTAGTAGAACACACCTGAGGTTCGTTATAAGTTTTTCTAATTTTTTCACTACAAGACCAAAGGAGCGGCACTCCCAGTGTTGCAACAATGGAGTTACAGCTCTTCGAGACTTCGTCAGGATCGCTATCTTCCACCAGAACCACATCAAGGAAACAGAAACGTTTCTAGAAACAGCGAGGACGTAGAGGTATTCTCAGCCTCAGGGGACGAATCCTCCGGCGACGAATTTTGGTTGTCTTGCATCACAAGGAAAAGGGGCATTTCTCGATACATCCTCGCCATGAAGTGTGTTTACTCTTAGGCCCATGCCTCAATGCTGGCCATGTATACTGTGTTGTTCTTGCCAGAATACTCAGCAAGCAGTTGGCGTGTTCTGAACTTATCACAGTGGAGCTGTCATACGCTAGGCTCTGGCAGTTAGTGTGCGTAGGCAAAATAGTTTGCGGTCACCCCAGAGCTAAAAAAGCGTAAAGCAAAAGCGTATCGCCGGGTATGCCCCAGCTGTGTTTAATCACGAGAGTGTCAAAACGTATTATGATTAAAAAAATTTCTTAATTCTTAATTTCTTAATGAAAAACAAGTAAAACCAGAATAGGCACTGTTTAGTTTGGATTGCAGTTTGACATCACCGGTTTTATAGGCAAACCACGTGACCTTTCCTCGGTTACCTTCAAACCATGCAGTGAGTAGGTCGAATGCAATGAAGACTTCGGAAGAGCAGCATGCCTACAAAAAACACCGTCGTGAACAGAAGTGGGAATGTGCATGGTGACGGTGGACAGCACGTAATATGGATGAAGATCGTGCCACAAACACCAAGCATATGCACCATTGGTTGTATCACCCCTACCGACTCCACTTCCACTGTAATTCTGGGTGATTTCAACATAGATGTGTCTCGGCCAGACGGAAAGTGGTTCGTGACATTTTTCTTAGAAAGGTTCGGTATTCAGTGTTACACAAACATTATTCTACCCATGACGCTTCATCGGTCGTGTACAAACCTCACATTAGTCGAGAACCTTTCCATTGTCGCCACAGAGCCACTGGCCATATATCATAGCGATGCCAAAGCAATAGTCACCTTGGTGACAAATAAATCCAATAAAGCAAACAAAGGAAGGTTAAAAATAAAGAAAGCATTGAGTATGCAATTTAATAAAAAAAAATTGGGAGAAAACAAAATTCATTCTGGTATGTCTTATTTTTTTATGAACATACTTATTATCAGCATATTTATCATCATATATACAGCTCCGCGGGTAATCCACCTTCAAAGAGTGGAATGGCTCTGAATGTTTCTTCAAAGCTTTGTTCCGAATGAAATTAAGCACGTGATACTACGCCGGGCGGCGCGCTTTATTTGCTCGAAATATAGAAGGACAGACTCAGTTTCGGCGATGTTAAAGTCTTGCGGTCTTGAACTATTGGAAAATCGGTGCAAGAAGCAGAGAGTAAAAACGTTATTTCAAATAATTCATGGTGAACTAAAAATTAATAAAGAGTTGTACTTAAAACCTCCAGGCAGACTGAGCTCCCGCTTAAGTCATAGTGAAGCTATTAAACCGTACTTGTCCCGAACCAATGCCTTTCGTTGTTCGTTCTTCCCAGATTCAATAGAGCTGTGGAACAAGCTGCCCGCAGAAATTGTTCGCAGTTCTGATACTGCATTGTTTACAAATGCAATCAATGTTCTTTACTAAAACTGTACCATGCGGATATTGTGAAGTGTTTTTCTTTTCTTTTTTTTCTCTTTTTCCTTTTTTTCTGTTTGTGTGCGTGCGGCAGCTGGTTGAACATTTGAATACATGCCTTACAGTCTGTATATAGTATCTTGTATTGTATCCGTAGGACACTGTAGTGTATGTGCATATTTCTTTTGTATTTGGCTGTTTTGTATGAACGTATATGTAACATCCCTCCCTGTTATAACCCTCAACTGAGAGTTGACAGTATTTCTAAATAAATAAATAAAATAAACACCAGAAGAAACATACTGCCCATTGATGGGAGCCTGCTGGGTACACAGCACAATATGAAGCAGCCGGACAACATCAAAGTTTTATGTTATATACCTGAGGTAAAACACAGGGAATGCGGGAGATGGAAATTCAAGATGACGAGCAATACGTGAACAAGGTGAATGCAGGAACCAACATTTCAACAAGTGGACTTGTCTTCTTCAAGGCCTTGAAGAAGACAAGTCTACTTGTCGAAACGTTGGCTCCTGCATTCACCTTGTTCACGTTTTGCTCATCATACCTGAGGTAAGTGTCACCACAACTGGCATCATCTATGATATTCCATTTTTTTTACTTTAATTCTGTTTATTTAGTCTCCGTGAAATGTAGAGGCATGAGAGAGAGGAGGATATAAGGAGCAAAACCACCGGAACAACTTGAAAAAAAAATTAAATTATGGGGTTTTATGTGCCAAAACCACTTTCTGATTATGAGGCACGCCGTAGTGGAGGACTCCGGAAATTTCGACCACCTGGGGTTCTTCAATGTGCACCTAAATTCAAGTACGCGGGTTTTTTCGCATTTCGCCCCCATCTAAATGCGGCCGCCGTGGCCGGGATTCGATCCCGCGACCTCGTGCTCAGCAGCATAACACCATAGCCACTGAGCAACCACGGCGGGTGCCGGAACAACTTGAATTACAGAGATAAATATACATAATGCAGACCTATAGCACTATGCATAAAGCCTGCCAATGTTGGCAGCCTGCACATTGGCCACTTCGGCAGCACATGCTGTGACGAGGTTACATTTAACGGTAACCTCATCCCCGCATATCAAGGCACGCCATTTGCAGAACATTGTTTGCTCATTTATTGCAAAATCACTTCAGTGGCACAAGTGCTGTAAGTTTGGACATGTGAACACCCTGTGTAGGTGCATGCCGGTGTGTGCCCGGTGTGCCGAGAGCCACACAAAAGACATTTGCCATACAACCATATTCAAGTGTTTGAACTGTTAGGGTTTTCGTGATGCCACTTCCAAAGACTGCCTTCAAATTAAGAATGAGTGCACTGTCTTCAAATAAATGTTCAGGAACAATTCTACTCGCAGAGATAGAAGTCAGTGAAATTGTTCTGCGTCACCGAAGTCACCACCAACATTCTTGCAGGCAAACTGCAGCTGCTGTCAAAGTGATGTTTGCACTCCCCAGTGCACTCTTCAGTTTCAGTGCCGCATACATCGGAAGTTGAAGGCCCATGGGAGAAAGAAGTTGGCAAAGCTAACTGTTCAGAAGGCTGGCCTGGCATTATCGCACGCACAGATCTTGAAGGAGACGCAGCATGCTATCCCAGTAAAAAGGTCAATGGGTCGAACTGGTTACACCAATTGTTAGGAATGGGATCCAAATGGAATAAACTAGAAATTAAGTGGAACGTTACAATGGGATTGTGCAATTTGACTTGACAGTTACAAATGGTCATGCCAATTGGTGCATAATTTTCCATTTGGTCTTCCAATTAGAATTCTTGTTGTTTCAATGGGGGACTCATTAGCACAGTGCCTTTTGAATTGGAATACTTGGGAGTTCTATTGTTTTTGCAATTGCAATTGGGGTCAACTCTTTGGAACATAGCTCTTCCGGTTATAATGTTTTCACAGCGTTATAAATCCAGTTAGTATTAAGCATTCTATTTGGGCATTGTGATGAAGCCAGCTGGTTGCGAATAAGTATTCTTGTGAGGCCAGTTGGTATTAAGACAGCTCTGTTTGGTCTTTGTATGTCCCAATGGGACATATATTTATCAAGTGGTTCAAGCATTTCATGTTGGAATCTAGAATTAGCAACTAGAAGGATCCTAAATGCCACCGGAACATAATGGAATTTGATCCAGTTGATTTCAGTGGGAATTGATTGATGTACCAATTGGTATTAATTGGAAGTCACACAGATAAGCAATGCTGTGAAAGAATAAAATAGTTAATGAAACTAATTGCCAAATAAAAGCACTAGTCCAGAAGAAGATACATTTGTACTTTGATATGATGAATGGAGAGCAGCATTTATTTAATCTGAGTTTTATAATCTGCCATAAAAATTTGCCTATATGTTTTAAAAGGCTCACCCTAGCTGCTGGGCCAGAATTTACTGGCATATACTGGGAGCGAGCTGCTTGCATTTAGAGTAATGGAAGTGCCTCAGTAAAGCAATATTCTGTTGTGCAGTTGCACGCATTCAGACACCCTGCTTTCTTTGTCTTTACAGAGGCCACTTAACAGTAATAATAATGTTTAACAGAACAACTGTGTTCAAGAACACGCACACAGGTCCAGCTGTGCACCAAATTATATACTTGCAATTGTAAAACTATAGAGGCAAATTGGGCAATCATTTGGATTACATTTAGATCCCATTGGTTTTTGATGGAAATCTAGCTGTGAAACCAGCTGGATTTTTTTTTTCAACTTGGCTACCATGTTGAGTACAACTGGAAATCTAATTGAATTCAGATGGCGTTTCCAATTCGTTGTCAATGGCATGGTCCAATGGGTGGCGAAAATCTGATTGGTCTGACAGCAATTTCTGTTTGGAAAATTTCCAATTGGGCCCACTAGAGTTTTTGACTGTCTTCCCCGGCTGTGACACACACTACACCTGCTGATGGGGTACCATTTTGAAGATTTACAAGTCATATCTGTGCTATGATTATGTATTATGACACTGTAATGTGTACTATAGTGTGCTGTTCTCCTAAAAAACCAGCACACTAAGGGTGCGATCTTGTACGCGTTCCAAACTCGAACGGAGGCGGTCCGTTCTTTCCGTCGCGAAATTGGCGGTCCGTTCCGTTGCGTTCGTCCGATAGCAGACAACATGGAATGATTGACAGCAAATATCATTTCACAGTTGACGTCATGGCGTTCGTCACCGTTCAAACTGACCAACCGTGTGCGGCTCGGTGGAACGGACCGCCTCCGTTCTATTTTGGAACGCGTACAAGATCGCACGCTAAGTCTGCTCAAAGTGCAATGTGTCTACTGGATGCACTGAATGTAGTGCTGGCATTCCTTGAGTAGTGCGCTGCTTTACAAGTTACCATCATTTCGTGCACCAAAATATCAAAGTGTCCAGCTATTTGCAGCACATATACCACCATGCTCCCCCTGTGGACAACTGGGTCGGCTGTCCCAAATGGCGGTAGGTTAACGTCGACGACGGAGATGGCTGGTGCGTCGGCTGTATGGCGTCGGTATATGTAGCTGGCGCGAGTACGCGCTGAGGGGAGAGACCACTCTACGGCGTGAGTCCCAACTGTCAGCTGGCTTTATTTTTCTTTTGCTTCCGCCCGCCTTGGCGCTGCTCGCCTTTCCCTCTCCTCATTATTGGTGGAGAGTGCAGAAGGAAGGGGGAGAGAATCCGGTTCGGAGGTGTGCTCGCGGCTCGCTACAAAACTGAAGGGCGAACCACCGCATTCATGGGTCAGTAGGCGCAGATTAAACTTGCTCAGCGACGATCCGCAAAATGGCGTCACGGCGTTGCTCATTGGCCATGTCCAAAGTCTGAGAGATGGGGGGAACGCAGACAGACGCGTTCATGTCTTCGACGTCGGGCGTGTCCACGGGGTAACGGGACATGCAGCCGGCTTAGATGTGCTGGCACACAGATTTGTGGAACGCCGGATAGGAAAGCTCCTGCAGCCACAAAGTCCACGGTCCAAGCCTCCCTGCGGTGTCTTTTAAGGACGGAAGCCAACATAGAGCGTGATGGTCGGTGACAATACAAAAGGACCGGCCATATAAGTAGGGACGGAATTTCGCAACCGCCCCAGAGACACGGGTGTAGTGGTGCTCCGTAGGTGAGAAGAGGCAGCTGGCGTACGAAATACCATGGTCACGACCACGCTAAATTTGCGCCAAGACAGCACCGATTATGTGGTCAATTGTATCAGGGTAAACCCTGTGTAGGGGCTAAAGCATCGAAGCGACCGTTGATAAGTGGGGTGGTGAGTCGTCAGTAAGGTCAGTAAAGTCGTGAAGCGAGAGAACGCGGCAGCTGGGGAGGAGCCCCAAGAAAAGGGCACACCTTTTTTGAGGAGATCTGTGAGACATCGTGCTATCGCGGCAAAATCTTTGACAAAGTGGCGGAAGTAAGAGCAACGGGCTACGAAGCTGCGGACGCCATTGCTGAATGCGGTACAGGAAAGTCCTTAAGGGCGCGAATTTTTCCCGGTTCAGAAGTGTCAACAAGATTGCAAGCACAGCTGTCTCACGGTAGCGAAAATGAACTTTCTTCGATTTTAGCTGCAGGCCAGCATTGCGATATATACCAAGAATGGCTGAGAGTCCCTCAACGTGTGCACCGAACGTAGACGAGAACACTATAACGTCATCCAGGTAGTGAAGTCAAGTTGATCATATAAACCTTTGAAGTAAGGAGCTCACCATTCGCTCAAAGGCGGCCGGCGTGTTACAAAAGCCAAAGGGCATAACCTTAAATTGATAAAGTCCGTCCGGCATCGACCGAGATCATCCAGAGAAATTTGCCAGTACACGGACCGAAAATCCATGGATGAAAAGCACTGGGCATCATAGAGGTACTGAAGGGTGTCATCTACACAAAGTAGGGGGTGGACATTCTTCTTTCTGATGCCATTGACGCAACGACAGTAAACGCGGAATCTCCACGTGCCGTATTTCTTTTTCACTAACACGACTAGTGATGCCCACGGACTTGACCATCGCTGAATGATGTCTTTTGCAGGCATCTTGTACACTTCTGCTTTGACGACTTGACGCTCCGACGCTGAAGCTCAGTAAGGTCGTCAATGAATTTGCTGAGCATCTCTGGTCTGGATACAATGTTTGACTAGGGATGTCTGGCCAAAGGGATGATCATTTAGGTCAAAAATGTCTCTAAAAGATTATGCG
The DNA here is from genome assembly GCF_038994185.2 of Dermacentor albipictus. Lineage (NCBI taxonomy): Eukaryota > Metazoa > Arthropoda > Arachnida > Ixodida > Ixodidae > Dermacentor > Dermacentor albipictus. The sequence continues at coordinate 61,339,039 of NC_091825.1, read as the reverse complement.
GATCCCACGCACTGTGGGAATCGATGTAAGCGACGCTTCCTGTGCCGCTTTTTTTGGTTGACGATAATTGTAGCGGTGATGTTGACGGCGATTGTTTAATTTCTTCAATGTTTCTTCTCACACGAGGGTGGTGAGTTGATATGAAAGGTTACCCTGCGTGTACCACTGATGTTTGTCTGCGTAGTACACAGAACACACAGGGGAAGGTGTTTCCCTGAGGCGTTGTGCGTCATGCTTCATAACTTCTGGGGGGTTGAGCATACTCGTTGCTTCACATGGCATAATGGCTGAAGTATTAAACTTCACTTTAATTGTGGGGTTGTACGTTCCAAAAATACAATGAGCTTGTGAGGCACGCTGTAATGGAAGGCTCCAGATTAATTTTGACCGTTCTCAAACGTGTCCCTAAATCTATATAAGTGCACGAGCGCTTATTATTTCGCCCCTGTCGGAATTGGGGGTTATTACAGAGAAATGCTAACTGTCTTGGAGGCCATGAAATTGATGCGGTGCTGACACACCTCCCCATGAGACCTGATATGTTGTGTGCATGTATATATTCCTGCCATATCTTATTTCCATTTTTTTTTTATTTTCGTGATTTATGACATGCATTCTAAAAATGCTGTTCACCGTTTCGGTTACCTTCCTCTCTGATTATATACGTAATCTATCATGCGCTCTTTTTTCTCCTAAGGCTACACTAAAGAAAAAAAGTTCCGGCAGAAGCCATCTCACAATGAACGTCGACGTTAATGCGATGAGCATGAATTCAAGCAATGCAGCGACTCGCCGTGTTGCCACAAGGGAAACTTGTCATGTATGACTGGTATATTGCATCCGGGCTCCCCTCGCGCGCTTCTGTCTGAACATAATTCTCCATCTAGAGACGCGCGCGCGAGGTCTGCGCGAAGTCTCCCTTCTTTTGTATGGCCTCCGAGATGGGACAGGTTACGCGCCAGTGCATATGAGCTGTGTACTGCAGGCAGGCTCCTTTCTCGTGCTCACCTCTGGACACTAAAGCCCCTCCATACACGTTTTCGCCGACCAGGCGGCGTTGACGCGTGCATGGAGGTAGAGTTACTGTATATGCTACCAAAGGTATCATTTGGTAGCATATACAGTAACTCTAGATGGAGGGGCTGGATGGATGGATGGATGTTATGAGCGTCCCCCTTGGAACGGGGCGGTGGGTTGCGCCACCAAGCTCTTGCTACTATACTGCCTAATATTCTACCTAGGTTAAACAATGAAAAAAAAAAAACACTATGAACTACCACGCCCAAATTTTCTGATCCCCTATTGTGAACTGTGCTTTTGTACGTCTCCGTCTTTTGTCGTTTCCGTACTTTTCCACCAATCCTCCAGTCGCCTCTTACTAATGTCTATTGCGGACATGTTTGCTTTACCGCTGCTCCCTCTGAACCCAAGGGTTTCAAGGAGGCCAGTGGTGCCTAAATCGACCGCTGCGTAGACGTCTTCACATTCTAATAAAACATGCTCCGTAGTTTCCCTAGCTTTACCACAGCAAGCACATGCTTCTTCTTCCTTCTTATATCTCGCTTTATAGGTGCGTATTCTAAGGCATCCTGATCTCGCTCCGAAAAGTAATGAGCTTCCCTTTGAGTTATCATAAATGGTTTCTTTCCTGATTTCGTTTTTCCTCTTAAGTAGTTACTCATGGCAGGTTTCTTTTCCATTGCCGCCACCCATGAGATTAATTCAGCATCTCTGACTTTCCGCTTGACCTTTGTTGTTGTGTTGTCCACCCTACAGGCCGCGTACTTGCTGGTAAGCTTCCTAGTTCTTTTCCTCCACTGTGAATCAATGTTTTTCCTGTACTGATACCTGCATGAACACTCTCCCAGCCCATTTACTTTCTTCCATATTCCTCAGCCGTTCTTCATACTCAATTTTACTGCGAGCTTCCCTCACTTCAAAACTAGTCCAGCCCATATCACCCTGCACAGCTTCATTTGTAGTCTTCCCGTGAGCGCCCAATGCGAGGCGACCCACTGACCTTTGGTTCCCGTCGAGTCCTGATTGTACCCCTGATTTATAGCAAACAACCGCATTTCCAAAAGTAAGTCCTGGAACCATTACACCTTTCCATATACCTCGGAGGACTTCGTACCTATTGTATCCCCATAGCGCTCTGTGCTTCATTATGGCTGCATTTCTCTTCCCCTTTACTGTTATGGTTTTTTTCTGTGTTTCCATATATCCATTGCCTTCGTTTATCCATATACCAAGGTATTTATATTCTGTTACCCGAGGTATTTCTTGGCCCTGTATCTCCACTGTCTGTCCACTGTTTTCATTGAATACCATAACACCTGATTTTCTAACACTAAACATTACTGGCCATGCTGGGCTTTACTGGCCATGCTGCGCCACATAGCGGCACGTGTGGTAAGTCCGTTGAAAGCTCCCTCCTGTGGCGTGGCCTCCGAGATGCGTGGCGCGCCGGTGCGTGCCAACGCTGAGAAATCATGCGTTGGCACACACCGGCAAAAAAACCTATCAGGTGTCGTAGGTATATCTGACGCAACGGAACTCCTAAAGCATCGCGCGTGCGCGCCCATTCACATCTTCAAAGGTGAGCAGACGCGCGTTAGGCGAGCGCGCTTATGGATGGAGTGACCTCTCGGGGCCGAAGGCGATCATCCAATGAAAAGCAAATGACATGGCGGGGAATGTGCGCTGTTTCTTCCCCCCCCCCCCTTCCATTTCCAAACACTGCCCACGTCGCCGACCTCAGTGTAAGAATATATACCATACTTGCACCGTGTCGCCGACTCTTCTGTGGCCGACCCCCCCTCCTCCTCGTGCTGTCCTTCGATCCCTTCTCCGAAGATCCCCTACTGCCTCATAAAACTAGAGTTACTGTACAGGATCCTATATAGTAAGGAAAAGGAGGAGGGAAAGGAAACAACCTAATTAAATATACAGTAACTCTACACAAGCTGGCAAAATTGAGTCATCTCGCGGGAATGCCAGAAAATATCAGTCATGATGACTGCTTGATATACGTATATAAAACAGCTTTTCACTATAGCTCAGCAGACAACACTTTCCTGTTGAAACCAGTTTAAAAAATCCACAATGGCATTCTCCCCAGCGTTCCCTTAAATGGCGCCTTGAGTACAGCGGTAGAGCAGCGATTACTACTGTCATGATGGCGCCGTGAGGGCCGCTGCGCATGGGCACATAGATGCACAAGACGTTTCAAGTTTGGGGGAGTGCGCCAGCTAGCATTCTATTAATATTCTCGTCTGCAGCAGAATTAGCATTGATAAGTTCAATGCCGTGACGTGTGAGGGATAGATTTTGGGGAACACTGAATATTAATTTGTAGGCTCAAATATTTGTTGAAGATTTGTGTTGCTCTCATTACTAACACGTGCAGTAAGTCCCATTTGCCTGTGTCCTGTGTATAGTCGCAATATTCACACAAGCCAATAAGTCACAATAAGCCGCTCTGAGTCAACCCCTACTGCCACTCCTTTGGAGTTTTCAGGGCGCTGCATTTTAGTGTCGAATGGCTCGCGCCGCTTTGTGCAGTCAAACCAGGACGCACCCTTTCTACTTAAAAGAGCAATTTACATTTTTCTTTCCTTAGTGCGACAGCAAATATAAGGACGCTTGAGGCGCGGGGCCGCCGTGCTGTCCTGGTAGCGACGGCGCACGCATGACCTGTGCGTGGAGGCTTAGAAGGTCTCTTGGGGCGCGCAATGTGTTTGGATGCGAATACGACGAAACCAAGCGGATGTGCTGTCCACTCTTGGCCCAGGCAGCTCTGCCGCAGCCAGGCCATCTTCTGCTGCTGGTACGAGCGCTGTGTTCACCCCGAGCAGGCTGTGTGCATTACACATCGATAGCCGACAGTGGCCATCGATCACATGCTTCCTTTGCGATTTGAGTGTGTTTTTTTTCACTCTCCATGCTCGCGTCCTCACTGTACATAAGTTGCAGAGTTGAAAGCAGAGCATTTTACTCGTGTCCAGAAACTAGGACAGTCGCATAGAAAGTGCGCAAGTGTCTATTTGCACCCACAAACTTCACCTTCTGGACTTCAGGCCATTCCGACGAGTAAGGAGTAGGCATTAGTGAGTCCTGCTCCAAGACACCGGCGACGAATTAGAATTAATTTTCCATCGTGGTAAGCCGTGCGGAAGGCGGAAGTCTAGATGTTGATCCATGCAATAAAGACTCTGGTTCGTAAAGTCTATCGATTTCCATTGGGCCTCTAAGCTCGCGCTGCACCTTTCGCGCTGCACACGCCATCGACATCGGGATAACAGGGCAATAGAGATCAGTTCAGCATTAAGCGGAAAATATTTTTGTATTAAATAAGTGAGGATATGGAATGAGCATTAGGACAGGGGTCAAAGAACATAAATTAAAACGACACAGTGTTGAAAAAGAATTAATAATAGCAAGGTCACCGGTGGGGAATTGTATGGAATAGAATTTTCGAAGGTTGTGCAAACGTGCAGAGCACTGTAGCTGTTGTTGCCCTGAAAATTCTTGGCACATACATCGTCGTGGGTATGTGCTATAGCCAAGAACCGAGTGCTTCCCACACACACACACAACATGTGGTGGTGAATAATCGACTTGGATACGTAAAATATTTTAGTAAAACTAAATTTACGTGCCATACACGCGTAAAAACGTAAACGAACGTAAACGAAACACCGTTCTAGGCTTAAAAAAATTCGGTTCCTTTAATAGGTTTCATTCAAAGACAGATTATTTTATTTCCGTCTGAACGCTCGATATTTCTTATTATTTTCTCGCTTACAATTACCAACTTAGCTTTGAAAGTCTCTTTCGATAATAAATTCTGCCCGTGGCGCCCGATCCTTGTCCAATTCCGTTTGATAGAAATGAGTAACAGTTTTTGACATCAGCAGCATCGCAAATAATTGAATACCACGGCTGGATTAATTAATTTGATTTATAATCGTTTTATTTCATATTTCCATTAGCATTTTTCTTAACATAACAGCACCCATTTTTTGGCCCATCCCCCACAGCGGGTTTATGGCATTTGCTGAAGGGATCGTCGTCATCATCTTCATCATAACCATCAACATCGCCACCATCACCTCGCGCAAACGTTCGCTCGCACCCAGATTTTGGGAGACCGACAGAGTGACCGCCTCGATTGCCATCATGTCGTCCTCCTCGGAAGACCCAGAACCGACGAAGCCCCGGCGTTCTGCGACGACTCGCCTCGTCGCCTGGCTTCCTGTCGCCATGGTGGTGGCGCTGTTCGTGTGGGCCTACTACGTCTACGTCTTCATCTTCTGCGGCTCCCTTGTCAAGGACGACGTGCAGCGGGTCGTGTTCGGCGGCGTGTTCCACCTGCTCCTGCTGCTGTGCATCTGGTCGTTCGTGCAGACGACCGTGACCAGCGTGGCGCCCATACCGCGCTACTTCTCGCTCAGCGAGAGCGACGAGCGGCTGATGGAGCAATGCGCCGACGACGACGCGCGCCGCCAGTTCCTCGAGATCCTGGCCGACAACCGGGGCGTGCTGACCCGAGGCTCCAACGGAGTGGTGCGCTTCTGCGACACCTGCAAGCAGGTCAAGCCCGACCGGGCTCATCACTGCTCCCAGTGCAAGAGGTGAACCGCTTTATCGGTGTCCTTGTGTTGAAACAACATGCGTTCACAGGAAGATGGAGGTTTGCGACGATCGGCAGGGGTGTAACGAGAAATGTGTCAGGCCGGAGCACCCGTTCTGGCAACAGGACCTCTTTGCCGGGACGAAGGCGAGACCCTTTGTTGAAACGTTGGCTCTAGGTTCAGGCATCCTTTACTCGAGCACTGTGGATCGCGTTTTTCTAATGCGTAACGTTAGAATGTAATGAAACACAATAGCCCTACATTTTCCATTATACTCCACGATTCAATGACTGCTGCAACAAGAACAACAACAATGACGACGACAAGAAAACGTGCGTGACCGTAGAAGTAAACATAAAATTGCGACTTGACCAGAACTTGATAGGAGTGCATATTTGAGTGCGCGCTCCTGTATACATGATGAGCTGACACTTCTGCGCTAGTAACATAGCTCGCAAATTATATTTAAAGAATTCTGGCAGAACCCACATACGATGATTCTGTAGGTTATGCGCGATCTATAAATCAGTGGCGTGTACAGTTTGGAACGTGTGGCACCATCCTTGGCTTAACGTTCCCAGGTGCATACCAAAGATGGACCACCACTGTCCGTGGTTCAACAACTGCGTCTGCTTCAGCACGTACAAGTTCTTCCTGCTCACGATATTCTACGTGGTGGTCTTGAGCGTGTTCGGGCTGCTGAGCGCGACGCACCACGTGGCGGGCTTGTGGTCCGACCGCGCCGCCTCTAGTTTGACGCTTCACGCGACACTCCTGTACCTGTTCGGCCTGGTGCTGTCGCTGTCGCTGGGCTCCTTCCTCTACTTCCACATCACCATGGTCTGCAGCAACGTCACCACTCTCGAGGACCTGCGACCGCACCAGTTCAAGGATCGCAGGTACACGCCATGCGGATTCGATAGTTGTTTATCGACCCTGTATTTAACGGGTGCTCACTGAAGGGAGACACAGTAAGGCTGAGCGCAAAGGAAAACGAATACAAGCTGGCTTACTTGAATATGTATATTAATTTACCCTAACAATGTATGACACTAAAAGGGAAACGCATTTGTCGGCGACAGGGTACTAAGCACTGGTGGCCTCGGTGGGACCCTGTGAACAACCCCCCCTGCCCCTTCCCCCTTCTGCCCGAATATTGGCGACATCTTTTCTGATATACAACGTGGGGTTGGTACATACGTTGTGCAGAAAATTTGTGTATTGACAAATTTAGGCGCGCAGCGAACCGCCGCCTCCCGTTTTGCTGAGTTCCCACCCCTCTTTGTGCTACCCGAGATCCGATATTGGTGCTAGATAGAACGATCATAAGAATATATGAATGAATTTATTTCTCCTGTTTAGAACAGAAAGGAAGCAGAAGCTAAAGTTCATGTTGCCTGACAAAGGTTTCTGCTCCTACAACTCGGCACGCAGGCCGTGTGCAGCACACAAATCATACAGGCATACGGAAATCAACTGGAGTTTCGTGACCTGCGCGAACTCGTGTCCCTGTTTGTGAGCTTTGAGATAGGCGTAGCGGTTGTCATTGACTTCTGAATTAAAATGGTATGCGCGAGCGTCCACAACTGAAACGTTGGAATGACTGAAATGATGGGGGCACTTATCCTACACAGAAAATAAAGAAATGCACTGCAAACATACGCCTGGGCACTCATCGCTCAAGCACGTGTCGTACAACAATGTGTCAAGCAACTGGAATTCATCGCATCATGCAGGCGAGGGAGGCTTGAATGCATGGCTGCTCTAGTTCTGTGGCATCAACCATGTACTCGAATTGAAGCTGAGACCTGCCCTGTTCACATAATAAATGAGCACGTTAAAAAAGCAAGCAAAGTACCAAGAAAAATTGGTGGGAAGAATGAGGAAAGGGTGTAGGACAATGGTAGTAGCAAATGCCATTGATGAAAAAAGGCATCGTTTATTGCCAATTTACCGCGTACACAGGCTACGTTCTCGCATTTGAAGCGTATTGTTCTTTACACATACCTGTTTAAACTTGACACACTTTGTCACTCGACCAGCATGCCAAAGTGTGCCCTTGTGCGTGACGAGCTTCTTATGTGGCTACGTAAAGTGCAAGATCTTCTTGGTGTGCATCGGTTTATCTGTGTGCACAGTTACGTCCCAATAGCGTTGCGCGCTCGAAAATCATGAAATCCTCGTATTGGGTCATACACTTAGCGTCTGCAGTATTTTGAAGGCACTGTTGTTCCGGGAGGTTCTTCTTGACGCACCATAATCAAACCATGGAACAGAAGACGAACGGCAAAAGAAAGTGACTGGACACCCGCTTGACATCGCGTATCCAGTTTTCTTCTTTTCTTCGTCTTCTATGCACTATGCTATACAAGTGACCCCATGGAACACCATTCGGAGAAGCGTGCCGCTATGCAGGGACTCTTTCGACGTGGGCTGCTGCAACAACATCGCCGAGGTGTTCGGCCGCCGCAAGGCCCTCTGGCTGCTCCCGGTCTTCACGGCGCTCGGTGACGGAACCCGGTTCCCGACACGACTGCATCCGGATCGGAACGTGTACGGCCCTCCTGCGTCGGTGGCGGTGGAGGCGCGCAGGCCTTCCGTACCGGTCCCTCCCGCGACCGTGGTAACCGAAACTGCCGCGCACTCGCGGATGCCCCCGGTCGTGGGTCCTCCCTCGTGCCGCTATCCGGTTCCATCCAGCGAGTCGGTGGCCCTGACGCTGTCGCCGCCACTGCAGTCGCCGCGTCGGGGAGCTGGCCGTGGTGGCCACGCCCGTCTGCCTCCGATGGCCATCACCATTGTGCCGAGCAGGGAGACACCGGCGTCCCAGCTTCACTCGGCGAACAAGAAAGACGCGACGTCGTCGGTGGCACCACCGATGTCGTTGACGTCGGTGGATGTGCGGTGACTTGGATAGCGGGCGCGTGCATGTCGTCGCCGGAGCCTTGTGGTTTCGGTTGCGTCAAGCGAACATGCGCGCGATGCGCGGATATGTACTCGCCGCGTTGCGAGACCTTACCGAGGAACAAGAAATCCAGCAAGGAATCAGTGCATGTATTGATATTGCGTAGGTATACACTAACGTGCCTCTTCTGCACACTGCGGAACATCCGTAAAATTGTGTCGAAGAAATGCACAGACGTGATTTTATCTTTACACTTCGCTTAACTTCGTCACTTGTATGGCCGTTAGATTCATCCATATGCAGTTCATCCATAAGGCCGTTGCGAGATGACGAACGTTAAGGGTGTTAATTATAGAAGAAATTTGACTCAGCTTAAGATGATTCTTTCATACGGAGTTTACATGGGCAGAAGATGTGCAGAACACGAAATCCTTGATTGAATGAGACCATAAAGGAGTGAAGTGCTCATTGCCACATCATCACAAGTGAATTCTAGCAGAGCTCGAGCTTCGGAGGCCCTCGTATAAATGCGACACTTCCAGTGCGGTAAGCATTTGATGCGTGTTCCCAGCGTCACTCTGTGTCGTTCATACCGGGTGTTCCAGCGAACACTTTCAAAATGAAAAAAAAAAGACTTTTCCTGTGGCAGATAGCACCATTATAGCTCATGAGCTAGTCTACTCAAACAGATCTCTGGTTAACTTCCCTGTCTTTCCTTTGCCTTTCTCTCTCTCTGATCAAAGAGGAGGACATTACGATAACAAAAAAATTGAAATGCATAATCGACTAAAAAATTGTTTTAGCCTAATTACCCTATGGCGCATATTGCAATTTACAAATTCTAGCTGGGAAGTTCGCAAGGCAGATCCACTTGGAACGAATTCTCAGGATGACAACAGTTTCGAGATATTAATTCCTGAACTCTCGGATGAAACGCATTGGCCTTTAAGTTATTTTTGTGCTTCAATGAACAAAACATTTCGTTAAAGTGGAACGGCCGTGCATTTTTACCGCAAGTTTCACGGCGCATATCTCTTAAATGGTGTCATCGACACAATTATCTTCACCCGCTAGAATATTTAAATTGGGATATGTACGATCAGTTAACTAGTTAAAACAATTAGTGAATCTTTAATTAGTCTTATGCATTTAAAATTTTTTTTCATGTCCGCCTCTTCGAATAGACCAACTCATGAGTAGAATTATGTTGTCTGTCACAGGCAATTAAAAAAATTGAGTTTTTGCTGAAATACCCTGTATAATTGCTTTTTGGTGATTCATAATTAAATAAAATGACAATAAAAATAAAATGAACAAATCATGCAGACTCCATGCACTGTGGGAATCGATGTAAGCGAAGCTTTCTGCGCTGTTTGAGTTTATTGACGGTGTCTAGCGGTGATGTTGACTGCCTACGACAGTCGTGATGCGATGGTAAATGTTAGCACCATTTGAGTTTGTCTACGTACACAGAGCACTCAGCGAGACGTGTTTGTTCGAAGTGATGACGGGCCCCATTGTTTTTACCTTGCGACAAAGTTAGCACTGTCATTCCCTCAAACGGGCGAATCGAATCGGGGTTCAAGTCTTGATTAGCTGGAAAGCCGCTTTGTTTCGTGCAATTGGCATTGCACGAAACATTGCGACTCTTTCTCTTTTTATGCTGTTGTACTAGATATCGGTGCTGCTGCTTCGCACTGTATTGTGTGGAACTACAGAAAAGCCCATGAGTCTCTTCGTTGGCAAATAAGAGTTGGTTTACGATGTTTCGGGCGGTGTTTTTTGTTGTGTACATTTGGTGCGGTCATCCCCAGCGCTCATCTGAACCTACAAGATCGAGGTACTGACACACAAATGTTATAAATGGGCCCTTCTGCGTTTTCTAGCTGCCATTAAATGTGCGGCCCGCATGTTGGCCATAATAGGAATATCGTGAACATCATTATTTTAGCCTATGTTGTGAAACTTGAATTTTAATGAAATTGTGAACAAGCCAGGGACTTCACAATAAGTGATTAGAAGAGAAAGCACAGGAAACGTTTTAAGAGATAAAGGTACTAGCGCGGCTCCAGAATGAAAGCAATGCAGATCTGAATCAAGCTGACTTTAAGCAGGGAAACGTGGGAGTGGAAAATCGTGTTGTAAAGAGCAGGCAATCGGCCGGTTGATTGAACAAATAAGAATACAGCGTTGACAGTCGCATATAATTGGAGTAGGTGATAAGGAAATTTCCTGTGTTTAGGTTGAGTTAAGTCAATGGAGAAGAAAGGTAATCAGATATCACTAAGAAATAGCCCAGACAAAAATATAACAAAAGCAAGAAGGTTCCTGTCGTGCCTGCACAAGTTTGGTCGTGTTCTATGAAATACCTGTTTCCAGCGCAGAGCTTACAACAAGAACTGTCTTTGTGGACTACTTTCGCCGCTTCTTTTTCAGCGGGGAGGGCTGTCCTTAGCCCTTATTACACTATAATGATCGTCATATTCTATTCATAGGAAGAATGATTTAAAAATGAACAATTTTCACAGAAACGTTTTGCAGCAAATATGTGCATTTGTGTGTGTGTGAGCGTGTGTGCGTGCGTGTAGTCTTCACATGGTGTTTCGCGTTGCCAAAAGCAAACATTCGGTTGGCACACACAAGACGGATATGACCACTCGAATTCTTTGCAGGGACCTTGACCACGCAGGAATTTCATGGTTCAGTTAGGTAAATATTGCCACTTAAGTACCTTAAAATCTTAGAGAGTATGGTTGCACCTGCCCGAAATTTACGGAAGACTTTGCGAACGCTTTACGGAACACTTCAGAAGACTTCGAAAGACTTGACGACATCTGACGCTATTCATTCTTATATCCGATCATTTTCAAACGCTTCACTGTACCCGAAGCATGTTCATCTACACTTGGCCGGCTCTCTTGACGCCAGCGTATGGTGCCCTGGAATGCCGCCGTCCGGCTGTGTGTTATGACCAAGTCTCCCCCCTGGTCCCTTCCGGCTGGTCATAAGACCGCTTCGGAACAGCAAGACAGGTTGCATGCGTTGCTGGTTTTCCTTAGTTATGATTCGCAATCGATGCCGGCGTCCGGCTTTTGTGGGCTCCGACGTAGGCGGCCTTGTTGGCGGTTCTGCAGCTGATATTCGATACCGCCAACGCTACTGCACCTTGCTTCCACCACGTGAAAACCGTTGTGGAAGTCCCCGTAACAACTTCACTGTAGAATGTTACTTGGTGGGTCAGGAAAGACTACAGTCGCATGATTTCAAGGAGTTATTCGTTACCTAACATGTTCTTTTGCGGTTTTACACGTTCGTGAACGTGTTGGTGAAGTTTCTGGGTGGGTAGGTGGGAGTACCACTTTTTCCCCATTATAAAGGGACATATACGATGCCATTGAGAACTGGTTCCGCAATTTCAGAGTGCTGTCAGAAATGTTAAGGTGTTTCATTTTTCATTTAAGAAAGCGATGAACTAGTGTTCCTACTAGCAGCAGGTGATACTCAGATTGCAGACCTGGAGAAAGCGTGAAATATTTCCCCAATTTTTAAGTGACACTTAGCTCGGCGTGAAGAATGTCCCTTTTTCAAACCAACTGCTAGAAATTGTGAACACAGATTGCGTTGCATTATCTTAACGGCGTTTATGCAGGGTCTCCGAGACTAAAAGCCATATACTGTTACAGAAGGTGCTTTCATCTTCTTCGACTCTGCTTTATCAGACGACTTCAACAAGACCGAGTAATACGAGAGTCGCAGAGGCCACCAGAACGACTGTGTTAGTCTACAGAGCAAAAACCACTACTTCAAATTGAGGATTTTGTGACCGACTATTCGATTGACATGGAACAATCCTAAATAAACTTTTTCTAAACACACAGCTCAGGAGTGTGCATGGTTGAACCATTCATCGACCATTTGAAATGTTTTATTCAAAATGACGGCCCTTACTTTTAATGACAATTGTAAATATGGGATGCTTTCAGCCGCGATCGGGAGCTGGCGACGCCATACGGCCGCCACCGTAATGACGTGGAGGGCTAGAAGGTATCCGGAGACGAGCAGCGCTTTTAGCTGCAGAAACAACACAGCGAAGCTCGATCATGCTTCGCTCAGTCGGCTCTGCCAGGGCAGTGTTCTGGCTTCCGCTGCTGGCATGACCGCTGTGCGCAACACACATTAGTGCTTTTATGCGAAGCATATTACGAGAGCTCAACCCAGCTCCTCAGGCGCGGCGGTGTCGCCTTCAATACCACGTGACACCGTGACGTCACGACAGAGGAGGAACGGGGCTCCAACTCGCGCCGTCGCTCGCGGCGTCGCGGCGGTATATAAGCAGCTGCGCTTGCCTCTGCTAGACACTCACGAGGTGAGATGCCTCCTGGAGAAAGAGGTGCTCGTTGGAATGAGAAGCGAAGGTTGCGGCGTGCTACAGAGACTGATTTTCTAGGTGGCTTTGGCTCAACTCTTGCAAGATGGGCTGGGTGGGAATCGAACCAGGGTCTCCGGAGTGTGAGACGGAGACGCTACCACTGAGCCACGAGTTTTTTTTTTCTTTATTCACAAAATGACATACATAAAAACACGTTGGACTACTTGGACCAACGTGACAAGCTAAAATTTCTTGAAATTCACTAATTCATCACACTGAGCCACGTGTACGATGCTTCAAAGCGGTACAAAAGCGCGTCTAGTGAATGCGGTGTTGCCTTAGAAACGAGCTGTTTCTAAGGCTCAGGCGTGCGTCGCTTGCTCAGGCGCACATTTCGTTGCCGCGCCGAACGCTGCGTTGCTCGACGCTCACCGCGTCCAATGCGGGGCGCGTAGTCGCTGCGCCGTCGCTCCACAGTGATCAACACCTACAGACGCCACGGCCTTCCAGCGGCCACAGAGACTGACCTGCTGTTCGCAGTGTGTCCACAGCTCCCTGCGCTGCGAAGCCTGCTGGAGTTTATAAGTTCCACGGGAATAGACACCCTATAAGCGCCCGCTACAACGCTGGCAACTTTACTGAGGACTGCCACCTGTCGCGTATAGTGGAGTCTATTAGGCCACATCCTCCCTCTTTCTCTATCATCTTTCACTACCCATTCCCTCTCCCCTGATGACGCTTCGCCGTGCTCCCTGACGGGTTGCAGAACCAAGCGTCCTTCCTTTCCCTAGATCACTATCTCTCGCTGCGCCGTACACCCCTTGGCGGGTCGACGGGAACGCTGTCGCGTTCCACTCTTGAAGGCGAAGCAAAGTAACGCATGAGTTGTTTCTTCGTCTAGCCGAACCAAATATAGCCAAGCAACAGCAGTTCACCAGGCTAAACAGTGGTTCAACAACTAAAATAAAGGCTAGTATGCTTCGCTTCCTGGGCTTAACCTTAGCTAAGCCACAGCCATTTTTTACTGAGCAGCTGTGTGGTTAGGGAGCCTACATACAATCGCTGCCTAAAACATTACTTGCATGTAGCGATCGTTGTGTGGTGGATACAATGCTTTGAGCGTAACAGAGAGTAAACGTCAACCTAAATCTATCTAGCTTTTCCATCTATTGATGAAAAACGTCTAGGATTTGCCGTTGGTCTCATCTCGCGGACCCTCGACGTGCGACGCCTGTGGCGCCTCTGGCTGCGTTCATCCTCGTGCCAGCGTTGCGCAAAGCGTGGTATCCGTCAGGGCGCTTTTCCTGCAAACGGGCAACGTTAGTTCAAGCTGCGCTGGAGCTGGTTCGTGCCATGTCGCCACCGCCTATTGTTGGAGCTTAGGGAGACTTGGACCACCGTGGGATCGAGAACACCTGTCACGAAGATGATAGGAAGTTTATTTCTGTAGGGACGCAAGGCGCTTATTGCAGGGAGTTTGCCTGGCGCAGATCGAGTCCTGAATATATGCCAGGCAAACTCCCTGAAATAATCGCCTTGCGTGCCTAGCCAAAGAAAAGTTTCTGTCACCGAAATAAAGTGAAATCACGAGTGCTTGCGTATTTATCCCTGTCGGCGAGAACGGTGTTGTCGGCCATAACATCCACCGATGCTATTGGACAAACATCACTTAGGAAATGCGCGCGACACAAGTGGACACGGCAGATCCTTACGCGAATGGCGCAGTGATGCACCGTGCGACTTCGAAGACCGTTCACTTGACGAGCAGCGCAACAGCGCCTGTCGTATCCTTCACGTCAGTTAGTGGGTAACCAGTGACGAATGTTCATTAAACGCTCATATTACACACGGTTAGCTTGTATGGAGAGAGAGAGAGAGAGAGAATAAACATTTTTATTCGGTGAATGGAGCTTCGGAGAGGCGTCCTCATTCCAGAATGCCTTGAGCTCGGGCCGCGTCCTGGGCCCTCGCAATCAGCTGTTGCTGATCCTCGAGGTCGGAGCTGGCCACAGCTCTCTCCCAAAGCTCGTTAGTGGGGTAAGGGTTCGGAGGATTTAATGGCGCCGCTCTGCAACCCCCTACTATGTGCCTGAGGTACCCGGGCTCTGCGCAAAAGCGGCATTGCGGAGAGAATTTCGTAGGGTCTATGAGGTGATTTCTGGTTGGGTGCGGGAATGTATTAACCTGTAGAGCTCGGAGGAATCGCTCCTGCTCTCTCGGTAGTGACTTGTGTGGGGGTGCATATGTTCTGCGGGTTAGCTTGTAGTGTTGTGTAATGTCTTGGTAAGAGACTAGAGGGTGCATGCACTCGGGTTGAGATTCCTCGGCGTCGGCTCGGTGGGTCAGATCTCGAGCCAAGTGGTTGGCGACCTCGTTGTCAGGAATGCCTTGATGAGCTGGCGCCCAGATGATCATGACTGATCTCGTTGGCGGCTTTTGATTGATGACCCGGAGGGTAGTGATATGAATTCTGCCGCTAGCAAAGTTGCGGCACGCCTGTTGGGAGTCGGTCACTATGACTGCAACCTCTGTTTGGGAGAGCGCGAGGGCTATGGCCGCTTCCTCGGCTTGGAGGGGATTGTTTCGTGTGAGCGAAATGTTGCTCCGATGTTCTGTAATGACGACTACGGTGGCTGTTGTGGCTGCGCGTCTGGAGTAAGAAGCCGCGTCCGTGTAGGCTGTAGAGGGTAAAGTCCCGTATCGCTTGTGTATGGCAAGGGCGCGGGCCTCCCTTCGCTCTGCGTGGTGCACTGGGTGCATATTGCGAGGTAGAGGACGTACGGTGATGTTTCTCCGGATGGCATGGGGTAAGCTCACAGTCTGAGGTGGCGGATGGCTTAGAGGGGCAGAGAGTCTTAGGCGTAAGAGAATGGACCTCCCCGCTTCCGTAACCGCCAGCGTTGTTCGCTGACTGGATAAATGTGCCTCGATCAGCTCCTCGGCCGTGTTGTGCGCACCTAGTCGTAGTAGGCGTTCTGTGGACGTACTGGTTGGCAGGCCCATCGCCTGCTTATATGCCTTTCTGATCATTGTGTTGATTTTCTTCAGTTCCGTCTCGTTGAGTAGTGCGTATGGAATAGCGTTAGTTATTCGAGACACGACGAAGGCTTGAACAAGCCGAAGCGTGTCCGCCTCCCCCATGCCTCTTGTCTTTGTTGTTATTCGCCAGATCATGTGCGTAACTTGAGCTGTTGTATTCTTAAGCTTTTGAATTAATATTGTATTGGTGCGATCGGACTGGAAAACCATTCCCAATATCTTTACGCTCTGAGACGGAACAATGGTGTGTCCCTCCAATTGTATGTTGATAGTGGGCGAGTCGGATGTGTGCTTCTTTCGCGGTGAGACCAGGAGTAGCTCGGACTTTTGGGGGGCGCAGCTGAGCCCGCATGACTTAGCATAGTCGCTCACCACGTCTGCAGCTTCCTGCAAGTGGTTCTCCATTTCCCCGATGGACCCTGTGGACGACCAGGTGGTAATGTCGTTGACATATAGGCCATGCCGGGTCCCTGGGATGTTATCGAGGAGCGGCGGTAGGCCTATTAGGGCGATATTGAAAAGGAGAGGGGATAACACTGCGCCCTGTGGTGTGCCGCGCCCGCCCAGTAGGAAGGGGTTTGTGGCTTTGTCCCCGACCTTTAGGATGGCTTTTCTATCTGAGAGGAAATCTCTGATATAGGAGTACGTCCTGGCCCCACAGCCCAGCGTGTTTAGCCTCTGTAAGATTGCTGTGTGCTTGACGTTATCGAACGCCCCTTTAAGATCTAAGGCGAGGATAGCCGTGGGGGAGTTGCGTGTCGCTGGTACAATCACCTCCTCTTTCAGCTGAAGTAGGATGTCTTGAGTTGAGAGGTGTGGACGGAATCCTATCATCGTTGTTGGAAGTTTCCCCGAATCCTCCAGGAATGGTTGTAGCCGGTTGAGAACGACGTGCTCTAGGAGCTTTCCTACACACGAAGTAAGGGAGATCGGTCGTAGGTTCTCAATGGCTGGTGGCTTGCCTGGTGGCTTGCCTGGCTTCGGTACCAGACGAACCTCGGCTATTTTCCAGTCCTCGGGAAGGTTTCCTTTCCTCCATACTTCGTTAAGATGAGCGGTAAGCTCTACTAGCGAGGGGCTGTCAAGATTTACAAGTGCCTTATTGGTAATTTGGTCCATTCCCGGGGCTGTGTGGCGTCTCAAGCCCATTATCGCCGCTGTTACCTCATGTAGATGAATGTCCTCATCTAGGAGCTCGTTAGGGGTGCCGGTGTAGGGTGGCAGAGGCTCCGATGTCTGTGTGGGGAAGTATACTGGGCTTTGAGAGTCAAAAGGAGGTCCGCCTCGTTTCCAGGAAATTGGTGAATTACTCGGGCCATATTGTGGTGGGATTCCGTTTTGCTGCTGGCCGGGTTGAGTAAATACCTCAATAACTTCCACGTCTTGGAAGTACTCAGTCTTCCTCTCAAGCTGTCGCAGAGGGATAGCCAATTCTCTCGGCATAGCGTGGTAGCGTATTCCGCAGCCTCTTGTGTGAGTAGTGCTATTCGCCTCTTGAGCTTGCGATTTAATCTTTGCCTTTTCCAACGCTTCAGCAGGCTACGCCGGGCTTCCCACATGTGGAGCAAGCGAGCGTCGATGCTTGGAGTGGTGGTGGATGTTTCAAGCATTTTGGTGTGCGCCTTCACATCCTGGTGAAGCTGAGCGATCCAGTCCTTAATTGACTGAAGCTGTTGGCTCTGCTCGTTCGCAGCTCTTTCTTCTCTTATATCCCGCAGCTTGGTCCAATCGGTGAGGCGAGCCGTGCCTATTCTGGCTTTGTATTCGAGCCCATGGAGAGTGGTGGCTAGAAGCGCATGGTCGCTGCCTAGGTACTCCTCCAGATTGGTCCAGCAAGCTTGGAGGATATTTCTGGTGAGGGTTAAATCGGGGTTCGTGTCTCTTTGAACACTTGTGCCGAGCCTCGGGCTATTCCTTGGATCGTTGACGAGCGTGAGATCCATGTCCTCAATAACTTTGTGAAGCATGTTTCCCCTGGGGTTGGTGTACGTATAACCCCAGAAGGGGGTGGGCTGCATTAAAGTCGCCCACAATTAGAAGCGGATGGTTGCCTGCTGCGTGCGTGGCTTGCTCCAAAACCAGTTTGAGGACCGATGGCGCGCTTTTCGGTCGACAGTAGACGTTTAGAAC
The DNA here is from genome assembly GCF_038994185.2 of Dermacentor albipictus. Lineage (NCBI taxonomy): Eukaryota > Metazoa > Arthropoda > Arachnida > Ixodida > Ixodidae > Dermacentor > Dermacentor albipictus. The sequence continues at coordinate 61,320,960 of NC_091825.1, read as the reverse complement.
AAACATGGGACCCTTTTTCTTTGTTGCCTGTGGGATAATTTCGAGCAGAATGTCAAGCGGTTCGGATTGCTGGAGATGGTGTTAAACGGCACTAGCTTTTTACTGACCAGGGTGTGAAGGCTGCTCCCTGTATCGGTGCCATAAGTGACGTATCCGGGTAGGCGGACGTGTGTGTTCGTTTCTTGCAGTGCGATGATTTCAGGTGGTCTTGTTGATGTAGCGATGTATTGTATCAGTGATCCATACTTGTTCTTGTAGCCCCGGCAATTCCACTGCCACACCGTGGTTTCGCCTGGGGAGCCCCCGCGCTTACTGCATTTATGTTGAGGCGGAGCCATCTTGGTTATCAAGGGGTGGTGATGCGTGCACAAGATGGGGTTCTGGGGAGCCCAGAGAATCTGGCAATTCTGGTAGGGTCTGATAAGCTGTTTTCTTGGGGCGCCGGCTTTGACGAGCTTCCAGTGCTAGTATGCGTTCCTCTAGTCTCATGATGCGTTCCGCCAACTGAGTGTTAGAGTGTTGTTGTTGAGTTGCGAATTGTTGTTGTTGTGCCGCTGACTGTTGTATAGCTGTGAGTTGTTGCTGCATGGTAGCTTGTAGGGATGTCTGAAGGCTCTGAATAGATTTTGCTACTACCTCTTCTACCTTCTGGAGAGTGGCATATTGGACGGGTATGACTCCCTGCGGTGCAGTGGGCTGCGCGGTTGCTCGTTGCGGTGTCGGATTTGACGTGACTGTGTGAGCTGGCTGCTCTTCCCGTTTCCGCTTCTCCGGAGGTGGGGTTGAAGTGTTTTGTGTAGGGGTAGTGCTATTTCTTCCAAGCAATTCATCTTTAAGTGCTACGAATTCTGCGTGTAAGCTAGTGATTTCTGATTTGAGTTTTGCGTTTTCTTCAGTGAGACGCCTAATGTGGGCATGTGCCTGTGCCAGCTCTGTGTCAACAGGGGGGGAGGGGGACGAGCTTTGGGAGAAACAACCTGTGCCCAGCTCACCTGCTGCGTGACCTGCGCTGCTCCCTTGCTTCCCCTCCTGCCGCTTGCGGAACGACCACGGCTCGAGGTCCTGCCATGGGATGGCGTCCGTCGTCGCGATGAGGTCCTTCGCCTGGAACCGGAACGCGGCCTGGAACTGCTCCTCCCCTGGACAGCTCCGCGTCGTTTCGGGGACCGCGACTTGCGGGATGCTGAGTGCTCGCCACGTGGCCTCGGAGACGAGGAGCCTGCTCTCGGGGTCTGCTGCGGTTTCCGGTGGTTGACGGGCGGCAGGAACCTGTTGGGGCAGGTTTTCGCTGCTGTCGGGTGATTCCCGCCGCACAGAGAGCACCGAGGGTGGCACTCGTGCTGCTCCGTTGCTAGCGAAGTGCCGCACTCTCTGCACTTGAGTGTGGCGGGGGGCCGCGGGCAGACGTCCTCTCTGTGGCCTGTCTCGTTGCTGGTTCGGCAATGTGGCACGGTTCTCTTGTAGAGGTAGCACCGCAGAAGAATGCCGGAAAATTCGATGTAATATGGTACTGTTTTTCCCAAGAATGTGATCACCATGGTGGTTGCGTTTCCCAGTCTTCTACATGTTAGCGCCTCGTATCCGGGAGATTCAATGCATTGAAGTAACATTTCGGGCGTGGTGTCGTGATCGATGTTGTATATTACCCCTTTGCAAGAGTTATCGGGGGAAATTCCGTATGATGCAATATCATATGTTGTTGCATCAATTGTGATTTTTCGCATCTTGCTTAGTGCTGAGGCCGTAGCTTCTGAGGCAGTGCTCAGAACAAGGATGTTTTGGTCTTCGTCAATGCGTATTTTGAATCCGGTGGAGCCGATTTGTAGCTTTGCCGCATTTGTGATGGCGTCTACTAACTTCCCTGGGCTCACCTTGTTGAGCTGCAGGCCGTTCCGTGGACAAACCGCCAACTTGCAATCATCGGCACGAAGGGGGGGTTGTCGGGGCTTGCGCGTCGCCGGTCGGCTGTGGCGGAGAACGGCCTTCGATGGCGTTCGGGAAAGTTGGGGCGTGGTCCAGCGTGTCTGCAGCCGACGGCAACGGGCACGACTGGTAACATTGATCCAAGGCTCACTGTCTTATTCGTTTTCCTCGGCAGCCCGAAGTCCTTGCTATTCGCGAATTTCCATGTCCTCGTCCTCCGGGGCCCCGGTAGACGATTGGTGGGCTTTGTCGGCGTCGGCATTGAGCAGCGCGTTCGCCATCTGCAGCGGTGCGGCGGCCGAAGCCTTTGCTAGGCCTCGCCACTAGCGAAGTGGGTTTAGCGGGGCGGCCCCGCTGCGAAACTTGATGTGGCCGTAAAATGCAAAATATAGCACTTACACCCTCAAGTTTGGTGTTGACGTGCTCTGGCTGACTTCAAGCACACGATGATTACGTAGAATCTGGATGCGGAGGTGATTTCGCCGAAAATGTAGCTTCTGTGCGGAGCAGACGTGGAGCCAATCCGACCTGTCGCCACACTTCGTCGTCTTCCTCTCGCTTGTATGGAGACACCGATCATAATTCAACTAAGCGAGGAAATGCGACTGGCGAAGCGTCCCGCCGATATATTTTCCCAAAGCTTGAGAAAATAAATCGATGCAGGAATGTTTTTATCGACAACAGCGACACGCAAGTGCAGGATGATACGCTTTACGAAGGTATTTCATCCTTATTTTTCACCGCGGTACCGTAAATACAAGAATAGCTTTCCATGCTGGATCCGCGCTCCTCTGCATGTAGCACTATATGGCCGCCGCCGGCTTCACTCGCTCAGGAGGCGGCGTCTGGGTCTGCCACTCCAGAAATGTTATACAGCCGCCTTGAGCAGGACCCTACAGAGATTGAGAGAGTGCCCATCTGGACTTGCCTCATCAAGGACGGCATGCTCTCGCGGAAAAAAATCGACACTAGCTTAATTATCCTTACGTACGTGATTTGAATGCGAAATCATTAGAACTTGACTAAGTTGTCACGTTAAATGCAAACGCCACATTTATCGACGTTCTTCTAATTGGTACGAACCTTAATCCACTATTATCCACCTTAATCCACTTCAATCAACCTTAATCCATGTTACTCTAATGTGTACCAACCTTGATAAACCTTCGTCCACCTTAATCGGCCTTAATCCTTACTAATCCACTTTATTGTTTTTATCCACCTCATTCCACTAATTGACCCTAATCCACCTTAATATAGTTTTGGGCTTGGACCGCGGCATCCGTCTGACGCCGTGGCGGTTCGCCGTTGGATTTCGCAGAATGAGCCGCTGCAGCTGCAGCGCCGGGAGCGTGACGTCCTCACTTGGTCACATAGCTTTTCTTGCCATCCTACCTAAGCGCCGTACGCTCGAAGGATATTGCGGTTCATGGGGCATGTAAGGTTTTCGCCGTCATGTATCCACGGACGCCTACGGATATGCTGCATGTGAGTTGTGAATGCGAAAGCAATAATGCCCAACTGAACGCCGCTCTTGCCTACCAATTAAGTTACAAAGAAAGGGATCATGGGTGGCGGCAATGGAAAATAAACCTGCCATGAGTAACTACTTAAAAGGAAAAAAAACGAAATCAGGAAGGAAACAATCTATGATAGCTAAAAGGGAAGCTCATTACTTTTCGAAGCGACATCAGGGTGCCTTAGAACACGCACCTATAAAGCGAGATATAAGAAGGAAGAGGAAGCATGTACTTGCTGCGGTAAATCTAGGGAAACGATAGAGCATGTTTTATTAGAATGTGAAGATATCTGCCCAACGGTCTATTTAGGCATCACTCGCCCCCTTGAAGCCTTTGGGTTTTGCGAGAGCAGGAGGAAAGTAAACATGTCTGCAATAGAGACTAGTAAGAGGCGAGTAAAAGAAGAAAAGTAGGGAAATGACAAAAACGGAGACGTACAAAAACCAAGTTCACAATAAGGGGTAAAAAAACTTGGTTATGGGAATGCATCGTGGGCGTTTTCTTTATTTTGTTTCTTGTTTTTTGTTCTTAAAGAAAATAAAAAGAGCTTGATGGCACAACTAACCGTCCCGTTCCAAAGGGGACGCTCATTACACCATCCATTCATCCATCGCGTGCCGTTTCTACCAAAAAGCTCGCCTTCGCCCATAGCGTTCGGTGCCAACCTTTCCAGGTAGCGTTTTTACAATTGCTAGTAGGTACAGCGGTGCGTTGCGCTTTTGACGGCGGCCGACGTTTCTGCGCAGGCACGAGTAAGAGCGGGTGCGAGAGAGAAAATCTGGGGGCCTTTGCTCCTTGAATGTGCGAGTCTGCCTAGGCACCACGGTGGAGGTTTATTTGCGCGTGTAGCGTGCGTTTGTCCCTAGGCGTGCCGGCAGGGCCGAGTGGGGTCGAGTTACTCTCCGCCGCTGACTGCCCGCGCGGTGAGGCAGTGGGCACGGACGCCTCATTTATTGATCACTGTCTCTGAAGGGGCAAGGTTCTGACTGATGTATAAGCTGCGGGTCACTTTGTTAGTCGCGACGGTAGATTGCATTTTCTATAAGCACTGCTCCATTAGAGCACACGTAACCGGGAAACCGAGGCCTCAGGAGAGCACCTGAGGTTATAATAAAGCAGGTGGCGCAGGATCTCCGGGGCACCGAAGCGGTAGCGGGGGGATCAAAGCTGGAAGCAGAGCGGCCCGTGGGTTGGAGCCGCGGAGGCCGAAGAGTGCCAGGGGGTGTTCGCATAATACATTGGCTGTCCGCTATCGTGAAAAGCCGATCCTATACTCCCCTGGCACACGCAGGCCTCTGCGAGCGCCAACCACCGGACCAGTCCGGCTTCTAGCTTTGATGTCCCCGTTGCCGCTTTGGTGTCCTGGAGGCGCCGCCAATAATGCGAAATAGTGACACGTTGTTTTAATGAGCAAACATCACGATTGAATAAATATAATTGCGTCGAGCCGCCAAGTTGCGATGCTAGGTTCAGCACTACCGCTCCCCGCTACTTCTGCCAGCGCGCCTAGGGGCAAGCGCATACGACACGCGCTAAGAAGCTCCTCCGTAGTGCCTAGGCAGAGTCGTATATTCAAGGAGCGAAAATACCCACATTTCCTCTCTTGCATCCGCTCTTACTCGCGCATGCGCGCATACGTCCGTCGTCTGCGCAAGTGCCACGCCCCGCTGTACCCACTAGCAACTAGAAATACGCTTCCCGTTAAACATTCCGCTTGCATAAGATGAAGTTTCCTGGGAGCGTGAGAAGCAGTCAGGGATCTCTGACTGCTATCGCGTTCCACTCTTAAGGCAAAACTTAAGTGTCCTCCCTAGTTTGTTCAACCATAAGTAGGTTTACCTACTTTTACGTTTATGGGCACGGCTAAGCTTAGCCGTGCCCGCCCGCCTGAGGTTCGTCCGACCTGGTCGCGCCGCCGACAACGTCGTCTCCGCCGATTTCCTCTTCGCCGCTTTGTTCTCATGAGAATTATTCACGAGCTCGGCTGAGCTCCTGCCGTCTTTGCGCTTAACGTGACAGGTGTGCCCCACCCTTCCCGGCGCAGCCGATCGACCATGGGCACCCTAGGCTTTATCTCGTATGCAGCTCTTTGCGCAGACGCGCGATGAACGTGGCCTGCCCGAAAATTCTGTGGCCGCTCATCGCCAGTGCCGAGGCGATGCGGTTGCAGCACGAGTAGGCACAACGCCTCTGCCGGGCCGTCAGCAAGCAGCCGACTTGTACTTCCTCATCGACGACCATCTTCAAAGCGGAGATGTTCGGGACGCAGCCACTCTTGAAGGACGACCCGGCAGCGGAAATGCACGTGATCACAATGAACCTTCCAGCCCCACCACCTCCGCCGCTGCCTCCCTGGCCACTGCGGCGGCTCTGTAGACACCTTCGGCCGCTACCCTCGATACTGCCGGTGAGCTCTCGACAACCTCCACGAGTTCTTCGGGTGTGCTGCTCTCTGGGGATTGCGCCGCTGTGCTGGTGTTGCCGTGCGTGTCTCTCTTTGAACCGCAATACGTCCCACTGTCGACAGACTCGGACATCGAAGATATGGACACCACTACTGCGCGTAAGCGTTCGCGTCCAAGCGAGCCTCGTCGCAACGACGAGAGCGTCTCGCGAAAGCTATTCGCACTTTCCAGCGCCTATAGGTGGCGCGGAGAACGTTGCAATATGGCGGGGATAGAGGTGATGGAGGCGATACGAAAGCGTGCGCATCTGCAGAAGCAGGCGGCTTACGGGCCTCTGGTATCTCTAAGCGCGATCCTTAACATTGCTAAGGAAACGCAGAGAGGTGTTGTAGAGGGAGAGGCTACGTTTAACGCTGGTCATATAATATGGTGTGAAATACGAAAGACGACAAGCGCGGCTGTTCAGGTCGAGTAACTCTGCCTGCAGACAAGCGCCGTGAGAGGCCCGCCGCATACTACAAAAGTTCAAGTCTGCAGTGTAACCGGCGCCGTAAAGGTCACTATGTATCCTTACGCTTCGTAACCTATACGCGATGTACAAGAATTGACACCAAGCAGTTAATCGGTAGCGCTCAGATGTAAACAAAGCGCAGTATGCGCTTTATGCCGCTGCATAAGGTAAACGTTGGGTGCATTCACGATGAGATAAATGGCTCGACGCTCCGGCTTATATACGGAATGCTTGTTAATGATGCCAGATAATACGTAAACATTTCAGTAGTGCCGATTTACAATATATGAGTGACACTATGACGTGTGCCAGCGCGCCCCGTTTTACAGCACGATTAATGTTTTCGCGTGCTGTAGGGAAGCTCGCATGCGCATTCTTCATCAATGACCGCTTCAGGTACGTAGTCCTGGCCCTTGTTTCTTGCAACATTGTTATAGAAGAGATACTTTAAGACCAAACAAAACTACAAAATCAGAAACACGTGCGCTCGACCCCCGATCAGTACACACCTTTGAATACAGCAAAAGAAAAAAAAATCACCGAACGCCTTGTGCATAGACCGCCTGTTTCGTTCTCACACAAAACGACTACGAACAGTTGCGGAATAGGTTCTCTAGTTTGCAATGCTCGCGACGCAGCGTCAGGCACCGTCGCAGGGTATTTGCCGAAACAGCGCGAGTGCAGGCAGAAAACTTAATAAACGGTGACACTTGTGTACTTAAATTTACTTTGGGAATCTGTAGAGGGCCTTCTTCGGCCAACGCTAGGTCTCAGTTACACCATGATCTCAGTCTTGCTTCGTGGGACCGCAGCGGGATCTTTTGCGAAGGCACAGCGTTTCTCTTCAGCCGCTTTCGTAAGAGCTCGCCACAAAAATAAAATGAAATCATTGAGCAACAGTCAAGTACACTCACCAAGGTGGCCCCAAAAGAAGTTTTTGTTGAAATTCTCGCTATATATGACTATTTCTTCGCTCACTTGCTTCCCGATGCGGAGCTTGATCACCCACAACTTCCTGTCTTTTTTTTTTTTGGAAAGTGGTGCTTTTCTCAATACTTTTCCCAATATTTCACGATTTGTGCATTGTGGCACACTGCACATGCGATTGCTCTTCGCTCGTCGACTGTTTTTTTTTTTTTCCCCATATCAAAGAGTACCAAAACGCCAACACAGCTGCAGAAACCGCGTGGGCGGGAGATCCATCACCGCCTCCCGGGTTCCGAAAAAATCCGCGCGGCGGCGCTAGCGTATCTGGAAAGCGCGAATAAGCAGTCGGGACCACGCCACATACGACATCGACGACTAACTTAACGCCATGTGCTGCAAGGGCAGACGAGCTCCCCTTCACTCCTGCTGGTGGCAGTACCAACGAGGGCGAGTTTCAGCAGGTCCTGTGAAAGGCGCAGAAACGCCGCCAGCGTGCTGCGTTGCCAGTGGGCCTTGCCGGAAACAATGCCCCTCCTCCCTAGAACGAGCTACCGTCCCCCCTCTCCCGCGACCTCGAGCCTGCTGTAGTTTACCTGAGCCCTGTGCACTTCTTGCCGTGGCTACCCCTGTTACTGCCGGGGCCCCTGCAACTACAATGCCCGCCCTGCTGCCGACAACCTGCAAGGGGTGTTTTGTGCGGCACACAATGGTGCCGCCTTCCCAGTACCTCCCGCCTCGCCATCGCGCAGGCCCTCTCCCCTCTACCTGGCGTGAAGGGGGTACGCATGAACACGAAGACCATTGTGGTAGTGGACGCAGCATCGCTCGAATGGACGGAACACTTGCTGGCTACGTCGGCAACCACCCGTGACTGCTCGCATTCCTGCTGACCGGTCCCGGTGCAGTGGCGTGGTGCAGGGCGTACATGACGACTACGCTGACGTGAAGCTGCTGGCTGCCGTATCGTTGGAGGTACAGGCGGTCGCGGCTAAATGTCAAGGCACCACCATGGTGCTGCGCTTTGTTGCCCTCCCCCCATCCCTTCCGCAAGGATTACCTCTTTAGCATGCCTTCAAGGTGCTGCTCTCCCGGCCCAGCCTTTTTCAGCGCCTTCGTTGCGGGTGCTACGGACTTGCCACAGCAACCTGCCATACTGCGGTGCGGTGTGTCTGTTGTGCGGAGACGAACAGCAGACGGACTCCTGCTGTTCGAGCAGTGTCACATGCTCGCATTGCGGATGGCCGTATCCAGCCTATCAAAATGACTGCCAGCTATGGCGGAGAGAGCGGCGCCTGGCCCCCATAAGGGTGTCAGCTCCCACACACTTATCGCATCGCGAGGTGCAGCTGGTCCTGCGAGCTGCAGGACCAGCTGCAGCACTCGGCGCTTGTACCAAGGAGGCCACGGCTCTACCACCACCCCAACTCCGCTTGCAGCAGTGTGGACAGCAGGCAGGCGCCAAAAAGCGGGGCTGCACCAAGTCATGGTGGTCCCTAGAGGAGGCTCCCCAGAGCAGCAGCGATGAGGAGAACAAGAACCTGGCGACTCCTCCTCGGGGCGATCGCCGACCTGCTGCCACCAGACAACCAGCAGCTGCGTTACATCTGTCTCCAGGCAGGTGGCGTGCCTGGAGGCATGCCACCCCCACTAATCAACATGGCTAGCCGTGGTGGCATGGCTGCTGGCGGGTGGGGCAACATGGACCTACCCGCCAGCAGCTGTACATTGCCAACGCCACCAGAGTATGCTCTAGAGCAGCGCAAACTTGTAGCGGCGGTGGCAGGCAGACCTCTCCATGCACCTTTTGCGGAGTGAGCATGATGTGCTTGCTCTGTAGGAGGTATAAGCTGCAGCAACAGCATGAGCCTTCCTGGATACGTGGGCTGCAGCAGCCGCACTACTGCACTAGGGAGTCCTGCCAATGCGCCCCCTACTTTGACGAGGGCCATCAGCAGGGATCACCACGTTATGCGATCTACGTGAGGCAAGAACTACCACAGGCGGAAGTCCACGTTGCAGACCTGTTGAGCGGTCCTCTTGAATTATGTGCCATTCGGGTACGAGAGGTGGTTGGGGGGGGGGGGGGCGAGGCTCCGACACTACCGTGGCCAGCACCTGCACGGCCATGCACCGCGGAACCGTCAGCCTCCTGCAACTGGGCAAGCGCCTGGGGAAAAACTTGCTCCTCTGCGGGGACGTCAATGCTCACCACACCACCTTGGGAAGTGGCCGCTGCTGTCCACGTGGCCAGGGACTTCGGGACGTCGCCACCAACCAGGTCTTTCAATTCTCAGCACCGGAGCTCATACATTCATCCGGGTGTCGCGTGGGTGGTCTTCACAGCTATCGACGTCAGCCTAGCAACGGAGGGATGTAACTGTATTTGGGCACCGCTTTCGGATACCTGGGGGTCGGACCACCAGCCCCTCCCGCTAATCCCGTTCCGATAGGCAAGACTGCCAGGAGCAGCGTGTGCCTCACTGTCTACTGGAGGGCTTTTCGCAAGCACTGCCAGATAGATGCTAACCCCTGTACCTTCCTCCAGCTGGTAGCAAACAGTGCAAGTTCCGTTATGACCAACTAGCCCAAGTTTTACAGTTGTGCTGGAAGTTGTAGTAATGCCCAAAATTATACTAACCCGAAATTATAATAATGATTTGTGCGTTGTACAAACATAAAAATTGTATGAGATTACATGCTGCCCAGGGGGATAATAAATACAGTTGTATGTACGACATCGCGTTTTATGACGCTTAATTATCAGTTTGAAGAAATATGTGCTTCACGTACTTCTCTACATGTATGTTGGATCCGCACAATTTTTATTGTTATTATCATTACAGTTTGACTCCTGTCTACGGCTCATTAGTGGGTAACTTCCGCTATAGGTCGAGCAGTCAAGTAGTGAATGAAGAAGAAGACATAGGACCAGAATGTTCCGCCAAGCCTTCGGACTCCTGCTCAAGGGTACCAAATGGATTTGCTGCTGGCTTCCCGCCCTGTTGGCGATGGCCACATTTACCGAAGCATACTACGCCTACTTGATCGTGTTCTGCGGCCGGTACGTGAAGGAAGATCCTCTGCGCTTCGCCTTGGCCACTGTCTTCCACCTGCTGCTGCTTATGTGCCTGTGGTCGTACGCGCAGACCACTTTCACGCGTGCGCCATCCGTGCCTCGCTCCTTTCACTTGACCAAAAACGAATGCCAGGCGCTGGTTCGCTGTGCCCAGGACGGGAATCGCCGGTGCGCGCTGCTTGAAACGATGGCCAGTGAACGAGGCGTGCTCACTCGCTTAGCGGGCGGCGGCGTGAGCTGCTGCGACAGGTGTCAGCTAATCAAACCCGACCGATGTCACCACTGCTCGAGCTGCAAAAGGCAAGTAAGGCGACCGTCCCAGTTAATGCTTGCTGCGAAGGTTGGGGTTTGCTGGGATAGCAACGGCTGAAATGTGCACAAATCAAATCACAATGAGCAGAAGAAAAACTAGATCGCGCGTTCAGCAAACTATTCAGCCAAAATAGCCAAGTCACGTCGCGTGCCACCATAAGGCGCTTCGTGATATTTTTTATATAAATGGGAAGAACGCAGTGATCATGATCATCGTCGTGCTTGTTGAAGGTGGCCATTGGCAAGGCCTGGTTTTCTCATTCCGCAGCTATTGTTTTACGCTAAGGCCTTTTGTACTCTAACATAGATGACATCGATGACTTTGCCGTCACTCATAATGGAGTGTGCTTCTCTGAAAGGCAAATGAACCTGCTTTCTCGATATCCACGAATAAGGACGGTTCTTTCTGGTTGCGTGGACTACAAAGGCAGTAAACCTGTGCGGTAGTGCGATAGTTTGACAGACTTGAACGCCGCATAGTTAACAATTAGCACACGTATGTGACTGTCCTATCCCTGTCATGCTCTGAAGCTTAAGCTCAAGCGATTAGGTTGTAAGTAAAGTCAAGTGCGAAATGAACGTTAAGCGTGTGCTCACGGACATACACAAATACAAGCAAAGCAATAGAATCAGAGGCGCTCGGTATATCAGTCCTTCCTGTATGTGTCTATTGTCTATCGAACAGTGAGCAATTTTTTATTGAGCAATTTCTCCCTCCTGTATTACTGTGCTGCACAAAGGATGATTTTACTCAGCGACGGTTTGAAAAACCAGCAAACTCGCATCCAACTCAATCAGCAAACGTTTCTTAAAAAGGCGTCTGTTATCGCAAAAACGCACCCGGAAGGCGTGGAAGGCGCGTTTCCTGTATTTGCAGGTTTACATTGTCACTCGTGATAGGTCTTGTAAATTAAAAACGAAATGGGACCCGACTAGAGAAAAACCTTATTGTACGTTTGCAGGCTCTCATTGTTAGAATAACGCTCATTCCTTAGCACGTGGGTTACTAAAATCTATTTCCAAGCACGAACGTTGTACACTCTTCGCATTGTGATAATTCCTGGTGTGTGCCGCTTTCCAAATAGTCTACTTTGAGGAGGTTCCGGAAGAACAATTTCTTAAGTGACATAATAGAGGCAAGAAAGTTGGTATATTGGGAAGATAGCTGTGTCGGCACTAGATGGTTTTCGATGCCGCAAACCGAGATAAATTTCGAGAATGCCGCGGAAGCATAGGCACATAAAATTTGATATGGATTCGCACATATTTGCGGTGCAGAGTGAATGCCATGGGCAGCACGGGTAATGAAGCAAAGAGGTGGAAAAGCATGGCTCCTGTGTTTGGCTGGAACGTCGCAGCCGTGTAAATATTAAGTACTCATTCGTTCCAGGCTGTCTTGTTTCGATATGACTGTGTCAAGGTTTCAGTAAACGACAGTTGTTGAAAACGCTTCCGTGTTTCCTTTGTGAACCCCTTCTACTAGTTTTAGTGCGTTCGAATATATACATGTGAGCGCGCGAGTGCCTCCACTTGGACTTGTTTTATTTGCAACCAAACGCTCTCAGCATACCTCGCGTCTCTGACACCTTCTAGCCCTCTAAACGCGCGCCACGCATACGCCAACGGTACCGCGACAACATGACATCGGCAGCGACATCAAGACGATCACAAGGTGCTTGTGATCGTCTTAATGTCTCCCTGCCTATTCCTCGTGTTCCCCGGCGCGTTTTTTGCAAGTTATAAACAAGCAGTCATGTAAACTTATTAAAATTGATAGGAAAGTTCTATAACAATTGTCAGTTTAACCCGGAGGGCGGAGCACTGTCTGCGTTAGCAAGGTGCATATATTCATACCGATGGATGTTATTGACAGGACGACCTGAGCTAGTGCGCTCTAGTCGGCTACTCCGCACGGCAACAAGGTAACCAGGCACGGCTAGCAAGGTGTAACGCTGCGCCGGAACTTCCTGGACGGAGTTCGAATTATACACGGGTCTGACTAACACGGGCGCGACATACGTGGTCGCGCCAAAATTTCTGACACCTTTAGGAGTTTTTAACACGCCATGCTGGGCCTGTAATAACATAACACAGGCACCACTACGCTGCCCGTAAGGAGCCAGGCCAGTAAAGTTACGTCACTTTCAGGTTTGAGCACGGATATTGTTTCACACTTCTGATTTTTAATAGTCTGAAAAAGATTTAAGATAAAAGGCATGCGCTGTGAATGTTATGTTTCATGACATTTGTTTGCGGGCTGTCACACTCGAAATTCCTGGGAATAATTTAGTCAAGAGCATAAAACATGATATTAAAAAAATTAAATTATTGGGCTTTACGTGCCAAAACCACTTTCTGATTATGAGGCTCGCCGTAGTGGAGGACTCCGGAAATTTCGACCACCTGGGGTTCTTTACCGCGCACCTAAAGCTAAGTACACGGGTGTTTTCGCATTTCGCCCCCATCGAAATGCGGCCGCCGTGGCCGGGATTCGATCCCGCGACCTCGTGCTCAGCAGTCCAGCACCATAGCCACGGAGCAACCACGACGGGTAACACATGATATGAGCAACATTAGTGTTTGTATAGTGTAGCAATAAAACCCGCATATAAGGGCATGAATAAGAATATAGCATACAAATCCTTAAATATATGCGGAGCTTCGTGGCAACGCCGACAACGAAAAGAACTCTTTTGGAGTGTTCATGTAGTTACTATAGCAATATAATGTCGCACAAATACATACTCACCTAGGAACAGTATAGGAATAGCAACGAAGGCGTCATGCCTAGCTAGAACGCTTCAGTTGCGCAAAAAAAAAAATAATATTAACATGGTCTCGTACTCGAACTTTTTCGTTCGGCTACTTATTTAATTCCCCTCACAACCTTATTCCATAATGTTTCCTAAAATAGTGGCTATAGATGGATTTCTGGCGTTGCAATCGTTCAGCTACTAGGGAGCTTACATGCACTCTTGTATGTGGGCTCACAGTCAGCCACCGTTAGAATGATGGAATTAGTTGGTGAATTTGGCTGATCTTCTTGCTTGTGGCTTAAGATGGTTTTGTGACTTTGCTTATAACGCTTTAACTGCTTTCATTGTGCTAAATTTCAAAGCACTGTATATTTACCTAAACTCAGTAAACCCTCTGAACAAGCATGATCGCTACAAATTGCAGTGGTTCAGCCTGTCGAGGGGGGCCAAACCGACGCGCCAAGCGTCTCAACGCGCTCGCTTGCCCGGGAGAAAGTCATAAGGGTGTTTTATGCCGCTTGTTACATAGGGCAGGTAGTCACTGCGGATCCGGATCATGAGACGGAAATAATCAGAAGAATAAGAATGGGCTGGGGTGCGTTTGGCCGGCATTCTCAGATCATGAAAAGCAGGTTGCCATTATCCCTCAAGAGAAAAGTGTATAATAGCTGTGTCTTACCAGTACTCACCTACGGGGCAGAAACCTGGAGGCCTACGAAAAGGGTTCTACTCAAATTGAGGACGACGCAACGAGCTATGGAAAGAAGAATGATAGGTGTAACGTTAAGGGATAAGAAAAGAGCAGATTGGGTGAGGGAACAAACGCGAGTTAATGACATCTTAGTTGAAATCAAGAAAAAGAAATGGGCATGGGCAGGACATGTAATGAGGAGGGAAGATAACCGATGGTCATTAAGGGTTACGGACTGGATTCCAAGGGAAGGGAAGCGTAGCAGGGGGCGGCAGAAAGTTAGGTGGGCGGATGATATTAAGAAGTTTGCAGGGACGGCATGGCCACAATTAGTACATGACCGGGGTTGTTAGAGAAATATGGGAGAGGCCTTTGCCCTGCAGTGGGCGTAACCAGGCTGATGATGATGATGATGATGCCGCTTGTCGATGCATGCGTGTGTGGCGCAATGATTTCAATGTCGGGCCTCTGTAGAGGTCCTGTGTTCAAATCTTGCCTTCAGACAATCTTAATGGCGTCTATTTATTTAAGATATGGTACTTTGCTTAAAATTATGCGCCTGCGAAGCCGTTTGAAGCCAGACGAATGAAGTAGAGGCAATCCATGTACTATCCATAGCTTCCAGACATATCAGCTCCTGGAAACACTAAAGCCAAAGTTACCGCTGGTAATTATTGTGCGAAACCTTATGCATTTTTCGATCGTTTCCGCATAACTTCTTAAAGCGAAGTTGTGTTCGCGAATTCTCCCGGAATTTGCTGATCCTGGCTACTGCTGCCGTTGGTTGTCTTGCCGAATAGGTCACATAGTAAAATATTATGCAGATCCAAGGCACACTGGTATCCATGGGAAGCGAAACTTTCGCATAGCAGCCAATGGAATTATATGTAACTGAACTTGACGCCTGCAGTTGTCTTTATTTCAATTCAACGAAATGGTACAATCTCATGAAAGGTTCATGAATAGCAAAGTTCACTATTCAAAGAGGAAGCTCTAGATCGGGGTGAACTCCAATTCCCCTATCGAATTACTCGTAAATCGCAGCAATGATCTCATTCGGCAACTGGTATAAAAATTTTAGTGAAATTTGTTGAATTTGAGAAAGGTAAATAGTAGCCACTGTATGAAGCAGAATATTTTGTCTAGGACCTGAAGATATGAAAAAAAAATGCACAAGCACAAGCACAAGCGGTATCCTAGCACAAACTTGTGCTAGGATACCGCAAAAATAGATATCGCATTATCTGTAATGGTGCCTGTTTGAGCATATCAAGCGGACAAAATTGATAGATGAATTTACAACTTACGTAACATTCTTACATCATTCACGAGGATTCTGCAAAAGTCGCACTGACAGATTAGCGGTTCCTTTTGGAGTGGTCTATAATGCATTAATTTTGTGCGGTGGAGAGATATTCTTAGTGCAGATGGTAGAATAGTGAGATTTCTTCATTGCCGAGTTACAGCTGTAAACTTGACGCTTGAGTTTCTTGAAATTTGGCTATTTTTATGAATTTTGGGAAAAACGTGCTGGCTTAAACTGAAAATCCGCTTCCTACATTTACTAAACTTTACCTTCCTGTTTTAAGTGTGAAAGATTTTATCAAAATCAGTGCAGTGGTTGCCGAGTGCAGTGCATTGTTGTGCTCTGCCCCCCCCCCCTCCCCCCCCCCCTCGTGCAGAAGAGTTGATTATGCGGTGCAACAATTTGCAGCCTAATTGCTTCTTCGCTTTTGCAGCCAAAGGTATCACCCGCATCTCTAGAGACATTGTAACGACGCACGAGCACATCTTGCATGCGCGTCTGTAGCGTTGGCACAGTGACATTACAATGGTGCATTACAGTGTTGGTATTGAGTATCCGTATAGTTGCTGTCGGAATGAAAGAAAGCGCATCACAAAGCACTAAAAGTGCCCGACCTAATGAAATATGTAGCCATATGCTCCCATTCAGAAATTGTTAGTAAATAATACTGCTGCACCTGCACACCGATGTGCAAGGATTAGTGCCACCTATCATTATCGTGCGACTTACTATGGCATCATATATTTGTTGATTGTCTGCGCTGCCCTCCACAAAGAATCGCCTGACACACGTAAGTGGATTAAGGAGATAGCACCAAACTTTGGGAAAGCGTTGGCATGCCGTGCCTTTTATATTATGTTGTCAGTACCACTCACGATCAAATCAGCTACAACCTTGATGAAAACAAAACCTTGCTTTAGTAGCGCGTCGGTGTACGGGCACACCAGCGATCATGTTCCAGCGAATAAGTGGTCATCAGCAAGCTCACGCTGGAATACAACCTGCCACAATATTGCCTAAACGGAAACAGTTCTCACTTCGACCAATCCTTCTGCGCAGGTGCGTGCAGAAAATGGACCACCATTGCCCGTGGTTCAACAACTGCGTCTGCTTCAGCACGTACAAGTTCTTTCTGCTCACGCTATTCTACTCCGCGTTCCTGGCAGCCTACGTTGTGGCCAGTGTGTCCATATACCTGCTGCACAAGAGCCCCCGCCGCCGACTCCTGCACCGCTCGCGCCACATCAGCTTCCTCGTGGTGATGGGCGGTGCAATGTCCGCCATGCTCGCGATCTTCCTCGGCATTCACATCTCTCTCGTGATCCGCAACGCCACCACGTTGGAGTCCATGCGGGCGCCCAACTTCAAGCAGCGCGGTGACTCGTTCAACCTCGGACGCTACAGAAATTGTCTCGAGGTCAGGGGGAGAGACGGTTTCACACGAAGCACTTACACGTCATGGGCTAGTGTTTGCGGTTTGGGCGAGTTGGTACATTTCGATTTCGTGTACGCGTATAATGCACGCAAAAGCGAGGACGAAAAAGAAAGACGGGACACACGTAGCACTACGTGTCCGTCTATATGTTTTGCCCCGTTTTTTTTTTTCGCGTGCTACTTATACGATGACCTATGAACAAGATTCCAGCTCTTCTATAAGTGAACAAGTGAGGAATGCACCATTGTATGGATTTCGTGGGTTGCATGCATAAATGCGCCGGCAAATAACATTTATGCACTGTTCCTCATCTTCAATTTCCGGGTCGTGCACATTCAACCTTAGCCTTGCCCGCTCAATGAGGGGCGTCAACCACCCAACGCAAACGAGGGTAGGAAGCGCATGTCACTGAGGTGCACCTGTCAGTAAATACGCAAAAGAGGTGCACGTAATTGTCTCAGTATCGCAGGTTTTTCCAGGGCAGTGAAAGCATGTTATATGGGATAAATGTAATTCCTGGGGCAAAGGGACAAGAAAAGCTGCTTTTAAAAAAAGGGCTGTTGCTGTGAAACCTATTGCAGCGCATAATACAAATTTTGCTGCTGCAGGTTTTCGGCGTGCACATCGTCCTTTGGCTAGTTCCTGTGTTCACCAGCCTAGGCGACGGTTGCCACTTCCCGACCAAGCTGCACCCGGACGGAACCTACTCCGTCATGGTCGGTTCGTCACAGCGAGCCGCATCTGTTGACGCAGCTGCGGCGCCAGACGCTGGAGCGGGAGGTGAAGCTGGTCTGCAAGCCTCTACAACTGCCACTGCGTCGAAAAAGGATTCTGCGTCCTTGATGGGAGGGGACGACACACGTGCAAGGTGCCCGTCGACCACATTATACACCATGGCGCAAATTGCTGGACCGCCTTCTGGAGCCGACAATCTCGAAGCCGTTGGGGTCTGCCCACCCACAAGCATGTCTTCCAGTAGTGCCCAGTACCCTAGTTGCGCGGTAGCACAAGCCACGATCAATGACGCCACACCAACAGAATTGGTTGGGTCTCAAATTCGCCGCACACGCCGTAGCGCACTTCGCCAAACTCGGAGCCTACCGTCGACGAGAAGGCTCGAGTAGAGTGCGGCTCAAGGCATGTAAGCTGACCAACGTGAATGGGTTGCTTCGGTGATCGGAATGATAACCTTGCTTGTACATTTTGCGGCACTGCTAAGTTTCAGGTGTGATTTACCCTCTGCAATAAAGTGGCGTTTTATTCGTCACGTGGTTCCGTATCGGTCGCATAGCACCTAGAGATTTCCAAGATTTCCGCCCCCCCTCCACTTTATGCATTAGAAGAAAACAATAAATAGGAGTCTTATTTGTCCTCTTTTGTTAAAAAAATTGCGCGGGTCTTCTGGGATGTAAAAATATATAAAAAGAGGACACGGGTTCTTTCGCCAATGTTCTTGACACTGAGTCCTTCAAATATTTGGTCTAACAGCTAACTTACTTCTCTACATTGAACACATAATTTCACTTTTGCTTTTGAACGGACTCGATGCCAGTTGTGTTGCTTTACAAATCTTGCTCTGGAAAAGAAAAGTTACTATAGATAGCGCTGTGTAAAAACCACGTGATGTGCCTTTTTTTCTTTGCCTCTTATTGACCATTGCAGAAAGGTTAAAGAGTTAGAATGATGAAAGTAATTAAGAGAAGCCTTTTCACCTGCCCGCGCCGATGGTTCCTAAAGTCAACAATGTGCTTTCGTAGCATACGTACTGAGCCGCGAGGTTTGACATGTTTTCCAGTGCATACGTCGTTTTTGCCATAAGCCCAAATTGTAGGGTGCCCAAACACACGGAATCAGATACGTCGTCATGGCTTTACGATAAATCACCGAACGCACCTTTCAATGACAAAACATACTTTTAGGCCTCAACATATTTCAGCTTCAGAACATTTCATAGAAAGTTTATAGAAGGCGTCGTGGGAAGCGGAGTACTCTCATGTCCGAATAAAATTTTCTGTTATATCAAAAAAACAATTCCTGCTGTTAACCATACATCAAAAGTAGTTCCTGTCACGTCCCGTGTGCCACAGGGACCTGTCTTTCGACCTTTATTTCTCTATTTTTGTAGGGATATTACAACTAACCTCGCTGTAATAATAAAGATTTAACCGATTGTGGATCACTTACGGAAAAATTAATACCTGTTACGACCACCTGCCTTTGAATACACCACTTAACACTATATTACAGTGAGGCGAGAACTGGAAAGTGTCAGGTGATGTGAAAAATCGGAAGCAAAAACTGTGACCAGGAAAAAAGAACCCTCTCAGTTTGCGTATTCAGTTATTTCAACAGGCTTAGCTAAAGTATGCGAACCGATTCCTAAGTGTTATACTTACAGCAAGTCTAAAACGAGATTCATACATAAGCAAAATTGCAGCAGCAGCAATACGGAAGCTTTTTTTGAAAAAGAAAAGATTCTAAGTACGCGCCCATTTCTATTAAGTTAGTAACCTACAAAACACTTGTGATAGCGATCCTGGAAAACACGAGTGCATTTCGGTTCTCCCAATCGCTTCCTAACGTAACAAAACTTGGAGGAATACAAAGAAAGGCTATATAATTTGAGCACTTAAAGTACAGGTGCACTGATCTCGCCCACAAGCCTTCTAAGTACTTTTGGTCTAAAAACATTCAGTAGCGATCTAGCGGTAAATGCGAGCGAAATGCCTTAGTCCTACGTCGCACCTCTTTGAGGTCCTGGATGATGTATGATGTAAGCCGAGTTCACCACTTTGCAAAGTGTTGTTCAGGAGTTTATAGATACACTGCTTCTCTCACACACACACACACGCGCACACACGCACGCACACACGCACGCACACACACACACACACACACACACACACACGCGCACGCATACACGAACACACACGCACACACACACACGCGCACGCACGCACGAACGCACACACACACACACACACACATGTATAATGAATGAGAAGAAAGGGCTTTATTCAAGGGGCCAGATTTTTAATAATCATATCATAAGAAGCCAACAGATACCCAGCACAGCACACAGAAAATTTCATATACTAATTGTCTTCAAGAAATTATAAATGAATGGAATTGAAAATGAAAGTAGATGAAAAAACAACTTGCCGTAAGTGGGGAACAATCCCACGGCTTCGCATTAGGCGTAGGATGCTCTGCCAATTCAGTTACTGTGGCGCCGGCCGTCTTCCTGCCCACTTTCTGGGGTATGGTATGGTATGGTAAAACTTTATTCTGGTCCTTCGGAACGAGCGTCAGCACGTCGCGGGCCGCTCCCGCGTCGCTATAGGGAGACCGAGCCTCTCTTCTAAGTCGCGTGCTCGGCGGACAGCCCATAGCTGTGCTTCAAGATCGGGGCTCCTTAGGGCAGGCTCCCATTTGGACGACGTGACGCCGTCGTCGTTGCGCAACGCGGGGCACCGCCAGAGCATGTGTTCCAAGTTAGCTACGTCTGAGCAAAGCACGCAAATATTGGTCGATTGTATCTCTGGTTATATACTGTGTAACAGTGCGGGGTTATGATATGCCCCGACCTGGAGTAACCTGAATATTAAAGCCTGTGGTCTGCCTAGTTTCCTATGGGGCGGAGGATACCACCTCCGTCGCGTGTAAAATGTTTGGTAAGTTCATAATATGAAGAGGGAGGGTTCCGATTGTCCATAACTTCTGCGCCTCGCCGCCCGGTTGGTACGCGGTCGACGACTCCTCGCGCAGCTCTGTGGGCCGACTCGTTGTAGTTTGGCGGGGCGTCCTCGATCTGCCCCATGTGTGCGGGGACGCAGATAATCGCGTGCGGCTTGGTGTCCTTGTCCCGCATAATCCACACGACCTGCTCCGAAACGGTGCCCTTAGCGAACGCCCGGATAGCGTCCTCGAGTCGTTATAACTTGCAGTACTTCTGTCGTCCAGCAAGGTCAGAGTGATCGCCACTTGCTCCGCCACCTCGACCGACTTCGAACCGTTGTAGAGTTCGTGATCTTCCCACCGTGATCGATGTGCACCGGTACGAATGCCGTCCCGTCGGGGTACCAAGCAGCATCGACTTTCAGGGATATTTATGTGTTACTAGAGACGGCGGATGCTGAAGGAAGGTGCGCCCTCAGCAATGGCCTGCGAACTGCTGTGCCGTTCTCTAGACAGGACATCACATGCCTCCTGTCGAAATTAATGAGTGAAACGGGAAAATACTGGGCCCAGCTAGGCGCTCGCCACGTCCATCTTAAAAGGATGGATCGCGCTGTGTATTTTTCTGTTCCGCGTGGAATTCCGCGCCCGCAGTCCTGCCTCATACATAGACTACGTTTACGCGTCGCTTTCACGCGCAGGTATTTGCAGATCATTGAAATGACGGACTCTCCGGTCTCTTCAGCGTGTGGTGTTGTTGAGATTATACACCATGTGCTCGCTGGGTGCCCTATGTATACACGCGAAAGAGTGACACTAGCAGCCACCTTGAGGCATTTAGACAACAGACCACTATGGGTTGATAGGCGCATGGCCGTAGGGTCGCATGGCCGACGATAGAGAGTATGCATGCTTTTTAGCGTTTGTTAGGCGACACAAGCCTGGAGTGTGATGGTAACACTTATGTGGTCTGTTATTTTGTCTCGTTTCTCCCATCATCATCCCCCATTGTCACCCTCTTTCTTCTCTTCTTCCGCTTCTCTTGAGTACAGTAGCTGGCCAGATACTACACTTTCCGGCCGACCTTTCTGCGTTTTCCAGCACCATGTTGTGTGTGTTACTGCTAGAACTAACCCTGGGCGTGTTAGCCAGCGCTAGCACTCACAAACATTGGCTGCGGATGTGAAACATCTTTTGTGCCGCAGGCGTCACGAGTACGTGATCTTTTTGGGTGAAGGCAACTGGTCAAAAAACCCACACATGTTACCTGAAAGCATCAGTGTTGCCGGAGTCCATGCCCTCGTTATGTATTGAATGGGAACAAAATTGTTTAACCGAGGGGCCCGATTTTTACTAATCATATCATAAAAAGCCAAGAAACAAAGATACCAAGGGCTACACAGCGGAATTAAAATTTAGTTGTACTTACTAATTGAATTAGAGGTGGGGAACGATCCCACGTCTTCGCATCAGGTCAGCGATATATATATATATATATATATATATATATATATATATATATATATATATATATATATATATATATATGTATATATATATATATATATATATATATATATATATATATATATATATATATATATATATATCGCTGACCTGATATATATATATATATATATATATATATATATATATATATATATATATGTATGTATATATCACGTGACCGGCTTCTCACACCACACACACATGCTTTCCCGCTTTGACACTCCTGATGCTAAAACGTTAAAAGGCTGTGTGCCAGAGCGAGAGAAGCTCGCCTCAGGTTCCCATTTCAGTCGCTCCATAATAATGATAAAATACACACCTATAAATATATCACTCTTGCTTAATAGCGTTCAACACGCAGAAAGCACCCGGACGCATTGCCAAAGCATTCTTTCAACAAAGGGACTCTGGACATTGATTTTTTGCACTCTAAATACGGGAGTTTAGTCAGCTTCACCCATCTGTCACGAATATACTGATTCATTTTGAACCATCACTGACACGAGAACTGCGATAAAACCACAGCTGTTGCGTGTACCTGCCATTGCCGTACGGAAGTGTTCGTTGCAGTGTTGCAAATCTATCGGCAAGATTCCTGAGATATTAATTATCTGGATTTCAGACTATTTAACTAACCGTGAGCCGTATGTTTCAATTGATGTTAAAGAGTCGCATGGTCTTGCAGTCACTTCTGGTGTGCCTCAAGGGAGTGTACTAGGCCCTTTATTATTTATTGCTTATATTAACGACATCGTTGACGCAGTTACTCTTGGCGTAGAGATTCGTTTGTTCTCGGACGAATGCGTTCTGTACCATGATATAACATGTTGTAATCACCAGAATGACCTAGACAACTGTTTAACTAACATCCTAGCATGGTGCCAGGAATGGCATATGGTTCTAAGCAAAGACAAAACGAACTTCATTTGCCTATCACGCAAAAAGCTTCTTTTAGATCACAGGTATCACCTTGGATAATCACCCTTACATGATGTCTCCAGTGTTAAATATCTAGATGTAACAATAACTAACAATCTCTCCTGGAATTCACATGTTGAAAATATCTGCTCCTCAGCCTTTCGCAAGCTATGTCTTTCACGGAATAAACTTTCGATAGGTCCCGCTCAGGTTAAACTATTGGCTCATATTTCATTAAACAGGCTTAAGCTCGAGTATGCATGCGTGGTGTGGGATCCATATACTATACCCAATATTACAAAAAAAAAAACTTGAAAGAATTCAAAGAAAAGCCGGAAGGTTTATATATCTGAAATTTTCATTGTTCGATTCACCGTCTGAGTTAATGAAAAATAACAGTATCCAACTCATTGAAACAAGAAGAAAAAATATGCGTCCAGAATTTCTTTCCTTGCTAATAAACAAAAAAAAATGCGCTTAGCCCTGCACCCTATGTATCGTTTCTAACCACACGCCGCACGCGTCACGATCAGCCTGGTTCACTAACTCCTAACATTGCTCGCACTGGCACTTTTAAATTTTTCTTTTTGCCGCGTAGCGTTAAGAGTGGAATTCGCCGACAGAATAACTAACAATGCACTGGGATGCTGCGTGCTGTTTTGTTGTCGTTTTTACTTGCTACCTCTGACCCTATGTTATCAATTTCTTAATTTGGTCTGCGTGGATCTGCAACATGATCTGCAATATGAAATAAATAAATAAAAAATAATTTGAGCATATGTTTCCCTATTTTGCCTTTCATACGACTTTGAGAACCTGCTATGTCCTCAAGTGAAATCAAGAGTATTGAAAGAAAATTAAACAAATGTGGCTTTTTTTCAATCACACGGTTAAAATAGTAAAAGCTTTCACTTGCTATGATATATGACGTATATAAAGCGGCACGACTATCGCCTCCAAAGCAGGCGGAGAAGAATATGTGCTCACGTGCAGGGAGCACGAAAAGGGAACACGCTATCGCGCTCGACCCCAGCGCCCCCGCCGTCGGCTGCTCGCGAGGTTCCGCGGCACACTGACTGACCTGCCTAAATAAACTGTGGCCACGGCGACTGCGTCTTCGCCACTTCACACAGATTTCTGAGTAGGACAGCCGTGCCCAGCCATGCCAGCGTCAACGCACCAACTCCATATACCGAGGGGAGAGTGACGTGGACTCAAGTGGTCCGGCAGACGTCCCGTGGTTGTAGGGCGTCCGGGAGTTTTACATCGACATGCCGGACGTCTGGTTCATCCAGCTGGACAACCACTCCCGTATGAAAAAGGTTCCAGGCTCCAACTGCGTTCGAGGCTCTGGCTGCGTTCCAGGCTCCAGCTGCCACCCCGTGACCCCGACTTCAACGAGGACACTTGCGGGCAGCCGTCCTTGCTGACTACGCCAGCTCGAGCGCTCAGTCACAATAGCTCTCGCCATTTGACCCGTCGCGTCATTCCGGGTCTTGTGGTCCCACATCGCCTGGTCCATCCATGCTGTGCGCGCTGTAGCAGCCCTGTGGGGCAGCCGAGTCCATATAGTGCTCAGATAAAGGGGACTCCTTACTGATAAGCCATACGGCCGCTGCTACGAATTCAGCAATAACCACTGAAAATAATATCCTGCGGAAAATGTTAAGCGTAACGTTAGGAGACAGGAAGACATCGGTGTTATTAGAGAGCAAATGGGGGTAGCCGGTGCTCAACTTGACATTAGGGGAAAAAAATGGAGCTGGAGAGACCACTGAATGCATAGACCAGATAACCGGTGGTCTATTAGAGTTATAGAATAGATGTCAAGAGAAGGGAAACGCAATCGAGGACGGCAGATAATCAGGAGATGTGATGAACTTAAGAGGAAGCTTTAGCTCGGGCCCAACTCCGACGCGGCCTATTCAAATACATATAAAAACGCAAAAACATTTTTCTGAGATAACCCCTGGACCGATTTTGATGAAATTTGTTGCATTTGAGAGAGTAAGATAAATTGTAGGGACTGTTGGAAGCAGAATTTTGATTTAGGGCTTGAATTTTGTTAGAAAGATATTCAAAAATTCAGAAGTTTGAAAAGAATAGAAGCATGAAGTTTACAAACTAATAGCTCTGCATCAAGAACAGATACCGCGGTTCTGTAAACGGCATCCATTAGATAATTCAAAGCGGACAAATATTATATGCCATTTTACATCTTACGTGAACGTTTTACATTGTTTACGAGGGTTCTACAAAAGTTGTTATTACATATTATTACATTTTTGAGATTCATGTGTAACATAAAAATTTTGTCCGCTTTAGATGTGCTATCAGATACAATTCACAGAATTGCGATATCATTTTTTCTTGTTGAGTTACAGTTTTAAACTTGATAGTTTCGTTTTCTGAAAATTTGCAATTTTTGTCAATTGTTTATAAAATATTTACGGCCTAACTCAAAAATTCGAAACCAACAGTTACTAGATTTTAAGTTTTTCTTTTAAATGCAGCAAACCCAGTCAAATTTAGTGCAGTGGATGCCGAGAAAAACGAATTCTCCTTTTACATGTATTTAGATAGGAGCACCCGAGCTAAAGCTTCCTCTTAAGAAATTCGCAGGCATAATTTGGGATCAGGTGGTGAAAGACAAGGGAAATTGAAGACCACTGGAAGAGGCTTTTGTCCTACAGAGGACATAAGAATAGACTCATGATTGAGCGTAACGGAGGAAATTTTAACAAATATAGCTTCATGTATACAGGGCTAAAAGGCTGCAAAGACCGTGCCACATGCGATCGTGCGGCTTATGTTAATACAAGTCACATTTACTGCATGTATTAGGAAAAAAATGTGTTGTATGGTGCTCAATAAAGCGTGCTCAAAGCTTAACTTGAAGGACGTGCATATGTCTGGAGGTGTAATTTCACTGCTGCTGCTGGCTTTGTTTCTGACAAATTGTACACGTCGCAGTGAGTCTCTACAGACCTGTGTGGGATAAATATATTACACATTTTATTTTTCGTATGTAGTAGAACACGTGGTAATGTGGGAGTAGACGACGCGTCTATAATCGTCGTCGCAGGCACAGTGTAGTCGATCACCCGCACATGACGCGTGTGCCAGATCAGGAGCTGTAGTACGAGTCGTCGTCGGCAAGCGTAGTGTTCCCCGTAGCAGGGTTGGTTGAGCGTCCGGGCGATGACGCCAAGTTACCGGTAAGCCTTCGGGATGCTGGAGTCGTTGGCGACCCGACGAACGCGTCGTGCGCCGTGATCAAGAGGTGTGGTGCTTCGGTTGGGATCTCGTTGCGCGGCATCATGCTGCTGGACACCACCAAGTACAGGAGCAGGCCAAGCCCGGTGAGGAAGAGTATGCCCAGGTAGACGGCCACGAATGGTGACAGCGACTTGTAACTTCGGTCCAGCTCGTGCGTCTCCTCGGCGAAATGCGGCGCGGGGGCACCGGGCTCGGACGACCGCGCCGGCGCTGCGTGGCCCGTTTTGCAATACTGCGACCGGGGCTGATTGGCTTCCGGAGACGCTGTCGTCTTGCCAACCACGGGTGGTTTGGTGCAAGACGTCCTCCTGAACGCCTGGGTGGGTAGATACGCCTTGAACGGCACTAGGTAGGTGCAGTTGGCCATCTTGTTCTTGTCTTCTTTCCGTATGCTGGCTCGTACCCATTATGGGGGATTGGCCAATTATCAGGCGGTTTTAAGTATCTTTGTTAGAATTATGCACTATATTTCAATAGCAGATCGTTGATTAATGAACTTTAATTGAGAAATTAGAAAATACATTGGGAAGAACATTTAGATGAAGTTATTTAACATAAAAAAGTGAAACAATAGAATTATTTGTTAACTTTAGAAATTAAGTAAGGGCCTTCTTTCCTGTCTCTAATAAAAATGTAAACTGCGAGAAAAGCATGGCGGTGGCTAGATGTCAGTGATGTCACCCCAAAAGAAGGAATGGTTGGCGATGTTAGCGATAGCCCAAGTTGTAGAAATGAAATTTGTATGAGCTTTTTTTGTCATAAAAATCGGTCGCACGGGAGATAGAAATGCTCAATAGATTCAGGTGCATTGCAAAAAAGGACATAGAGGCGATACAGCGAGAACAGACCAGTTTAAGTAAAAAAATTTGAGGCGGTATACGGCATCGCAATTGCGTAAAGAAAACTTCCAATTATTATTATACGACGGGGAAAAAGGTGGTGAAATTCAGAAGACGATGCTGGAATAGATTTTGCAAAAATTTTGCGGCATAGGGAAATCGATGTACTTAGCCCCGGTTCCATAAGCTGATGTCGGTAAAACAGATATGACAGGGCCATTGAAGAATGATCGTGCAAGTGAATCAGCCATTTCATTCAAGTGCAACCCACATGTTCCCTGTACTTAAAGCTTGGCGTAAGTACGGAGGAATAATTGAGCAAGATGTTCGCAGAATTCCTGAATTCGAAGATGCAGGAAGTGCTGTGGATGCAGACAGCGAGTCGGTCGCAACAAAAGGTACTGGGCCATTTCGGAGACGCTTTCATAATGCCAACACAATCGCTAATAATTCTGCCTGGTATACCGATGTAAAGCCGGGAAGTGGAAGAGAGTAAGACCATTGAAGACATTAAGAGAAGATCCCCACTCTTGCCGTCTCATTTCATATAGAAGCGTCAGCAGCTAGCTGGGCTACGTGCTCTTGTAGTAACTAAATGTCTGCTAGGCCGTAGTTTAGCGTAATTTAGAAATCTGTCCTCGAACTCAATTTTGAGGTCTGGGAAGGCATCATTAAAATGGCAAACTCGATGTATGAACACAGTCAATCGTTGCGCCTATGCTTGTACAAATATTATCTGAGGGCTCTGCGATCTCGACCATGATACGCCAAAAACTCGCATGGTTCAGTGATAAATATATATTGCGTACACTTATATGAAAATCATAAATTGCTAAATATGTCTGAACCATAAACATGTGGTATCTGCAGTCTAGCGCATCTATATAAAACAGCGTCCTGATATAAAACCGCGTTGACAACAAATCTAGATAGCCCGAGGCTTCTCTTTCAGTGGGCACGGCGCAAGTATCGGGAACACATCGCTCATGAGATTTTCTTTTTGCGTGGTACAGGCTCTCCTGCTGTATAGCTTTGGGACACTCCAACCTCCTCCTACTGCGCGGTTAGCGGTCCTACAAGGACGCAACGATGGAAAAACTTCGGGAACATACTGTATAACCATCACCGAGTTTTCATGTGCGCCTCGCTTTGTGACTTCATCGGCTCCACTCGGTGCAACAGGGCAACCGCCGGGAGCACATCGCTCATGATGTCTTCTTTGAAAGCGAAGCTGTATAAGGCTAGGTTCTGAAAATGCTCGATCTAGAGAGCATGTACATTGAGAATTTCTCGCCATACGTGGGCTTATCCCGAAGACAGTGCAATACTGGGCTGACCTGTGGCAGAGGTGACGAGGCTTTAAGCACTCTGCGAACTTGCAAAAATAAGTTTGATATCTTAGTTACAAATAAAACGCGTATGAGATATTAGGCTGATAAGAAGATATACTACACTTTAACCCGCGTCGACCATGTCTACGTTCGCATCGCCCTCCTTTCCTCTGTTTTCCCGTGATGGTGGTCCCGTGAGCGTGCTGCCAGCCAGGACCACGTGGCGGAAAGAAATGCGAACCGTCCATGTGGCCCCTATCCCGCAAACTTGGAATGTTTCACTGCAGCAACGACCACATTTCAGAGGGAGTTTGTCGGGAACCAATTTTGTGTGGCCTTTATTGTGCGTGACCGCTTGTGGTTTTCTAGGGACCTTTACTGCACTGCGGGAAGTCGACCAACGCACGATCACCTTGGCTACGGTGAAGCAGTCTGTACTCTCGGAGTGCGAGCAGGTGCGCGTCTTTTCTATATGCCGGGACTCGCTTGTAAAAAGTGTCGTGCTACGTTTTGCAACAATGCATGGGTATGTATACCCCCCAGTGCAGCAACATGACGTGAGGCCCGCTGATACCCCTGGCATACTTGGGAGCTCTGAACCATGTGACCGATATCCGCGTCCAGGCCAGGCCACCCAACGTGGGACTGGGCCACTATCTCTTCCACGCTAGGATGACCGGTGTGCAGCAACTTCAGGATCCTGGATCGGAGACTTTTTGGGATCACTACCCCGGAACCCCACAGTAGGCAGTCGTGCTACAGGCTCAGCTTAGCGGTTTTATGGCTATAGGACTACTGCACCAACTCCGCACCTCGGTACACCACCTTCAACAGGTGGAACAGGTCAGGGTCCCGGCTGGTCGCCTGCGACACCGCTGATCTGGAGAGTACCTCAAGATACGCGTGCTCCAGCAGGAACACTTCAGCAGGCTCTGGAACAGGAGCAGACACCTCTGGCAAGGGCTGGTGGCTCAGGGAATCAACAGGTCCCAGGTCCTTTCTCGGATGGTAGGGCAGCTTGTAGCTGTAGGCCGCCAGCCTCAAGGCCCAGCGTACCACCGAGATGATGCCTGCACGGGTACCGCCTTGTCATGCCCCAGCAGCCCCAACAGCGGCTTGTGGTCAATGATGGCCTCGAATTTCTGGCCCCGCAGATACTGGTCAAAGTGTTCGACCCCGAACATGAAGGGCTGGTCTTTTTTGTCCAGCTGGCTGTGACGTCGCTCTGCAGCGTAAAGCTTAGGGGAAGCAAACGACATAGGGCACTCCTAGCCATCCTTGACCCGGTGCGCCAGGACGGCTCCCACGCCGTACGGCGACGCATCTACGGTAAGGTAAGGTAAGGACGGATTGAAGTGTATCAGCACTAGAGTCTTGGTGATTATCTCCTTGCGGCACTGGAAGGTAACTTCTTGCTCCTTACAGACCAAGTGCTGACCATCCCGAAGCAGAAGATGGAGCGGCTGTAGATGCGCTGAGAGCTTCGGATGCAAAGTCCTGTAGAAGTTGATGAGGCCAAGGGAGCTCTGAAGCTCCTTCTTCTTGTGGGGCTTAGGCGCCTTGAGCACAGCATAAACATTGCGGGAGCCCCGGCCAGGTTGGTATGGGAATTAACATGTCCCAGGCACTCAACAGTGGGAGGCAGGAAAACCCATTTCTCCAGCTTGAGCTTGAGACCGGCGTCCTGCAGTTGTGCCGGGACGTTGTGCAGGTTCTGCAGGTGGTATCCGTCGCCAGGGCCGGTAAACAGGATGTCGTCCAAGTACACCGCCAGGAGCATCATGCCCCTGAAAAGGTTGTCAATCTCCCTCTGAAACATGCCTGGGGTTGAGACTATGCCAAATGGTAAGTGGGTGTACTGGAAGAGCCCCAAAGTTGTCAATATCGTGACATACTTCCGGGAGGCATCCTGTAGCACCAGCTGCTGGTAAGAGTCTCCAAGGTTTAGCTTGGGGAATTTCTGTCCCCCAGACATTGCTGACCAGCGATCTTGAATGCGGGGCAGCGGCCACTTCTCGACAGTGGCGGCGGTGTTAATGGTAACATTGAAATACCCGCAGATTCTGACACTGCCGTCTCACTTGGTGACTGGAATGATGGGAGAAGCCCACTTCAGACGTCTTGAAAGCCACCAGGATTCCCTCTCGCTGTAACCAGTGAAGCACCTGGGTGACCCCATCCTTCAGGATGAACGGCCGTGGGTACACAGCCACATAGGTACATAAATGCCAACCGTCGTGCCGACGAATATGCCCACCCCTGGCTGGCACAGGGACTTGAAGTCGGTCAGGAGTCTTGGGATGTCTTTCACCACATCTAGGATGACTTCCTGGTACTCCGGCTGGCGAACGCCCAGTGTGTGAATAGTTTCGACCCACCAGCGTCGGAGACGACCCCTTGGTTAAGTAAAGGGTAAGAACTGCCTTCCAGTCGCCAAAGCGAACGCTGACCTGGGACCTGACCCTGTTCCTCAGAGATCTGTCTGGAGTAGCTGCGCAGCATGACACCCGATGCCACGACGGACACGCCGAGGAAGGTACGCTTGAACAGTTTCCCGGCCACGACCGACACGCTGGCCCCTGTGTCCAGGTCTGTGGAAATGGGGTGCTCACAGACTTCGATGGTCAGCGTGTACAGTGGCACACACGACGGAACAAGGTCTCTTTGCCATATCTTGAACATTGGCGGGTTCTCGGCCATGACATGGAGCCTAGCTGCGGAGGAACGTGAGCATGCTACCGCACGTCCGGGCCGCGCACCTTCGCGACGGCTACCGTGGTCGCGAGCTTGTATGGAACCTTGGTTTGATCCAGGCTGCTGTCCGCTGTTCGTCCTCCCCCCTAGGCATACACGAGGATGGTGCGCTGTTCTCCCGCGCGTGAAGCATTATGCTTGGACGAAGTGGCACCGTGATGGGGAGTGGGCACCAATACAACGACTGAAAGCGCTGCCCTTTGTCGCCATCGTGTTGACCGCCGCTTCCGCCGGTGGGGAGCCAGCCACACGTGCAATCCTGCCGGGATACTTGGCCGCAGCGTCCGTCCTTCACAGCGACGTCCAGCGAGGGATCGCAAAGCTCCAGGAGTCGTGTCTGCACTGCGGGGTTCTTTATACCATGGATGAAACCGTTCCGGAGCAGCAAGTCCAGCTGGTCCCCGAAGGCCGAGGCACTCGCTAACCCTGGCAGCGCAGCGACGAATTACCCGAGGTTCCATCCCTGTGGTTTTGGTTGTTGAAGCGGAACCGCTCCATTAGTGTGGACGGTGCCAGGCTGAAATGCGAGCGCAATGTGGTGAGCAGCTCACTCAGCACCTGGGTGGTGGGGCCGACTTCAGGAGGTCGAGCAGAAAACTGAAGATGCGTGTCCCGCCGTTGACCAGGAAAATGTCCCGCTGTTTTGCAACGGTGCTTGCCCGCAATACGTGGCCTTGCTCCTCGTAGACGGGCCAGGTGGGCCCACTTCCTTCGAACGGCTCGAGCCTCCCGTACAGCGGCAGGGCGGCAGGAACGGGGGGCGGTGCTTCGCCGCTCGCGGCGGCGTGGGTTGATCCGTGGACTGTACTCGTCGCCAATGCCACGATCCGCCCGGGTTCGTGGGCGAGGGAGGGCTTGAGGGATCTTCCGTCAGAGACGCTCCGCAGCGTGGTGCTGGTGAACGATGACTGACGGTGAGCAGCTGGGCTCGTCGGTGTTTATTTGGTGTGGTGAACAATGCTGTCCATAGAACCCGGTGGTCCACCGAATGTGGCGGGCCACCGAGCCTGACCGGCCACCGAGCCTGACCGGCCACCGGGCCTGGCGGGCCGACCAAGATTATGCCGTGGAGGCGTCACATGCTCGTCACAAAGTTCTTCACTGAAAGTACACCGGACGTTATTAACAATGATCCAAAAAAGCTTTTGCAGTACCCAGGACAGCCAGAATGTGGAATAACGTGGTTAATGTTCAATAGAAGGCTGGTTACAGATAAAGATGGAATCGTTCAGGCATGGACCGCTATTCTAATAGTGTTTTTATTTAACCGGTTGCATGTTAACTGCAAGATTGAAACTTAGTCTACCGGTTCTAACACAGTGGTTTAAAAAATGTGTTATGTCAATAATATTGGGTGTCAATAATAAAAAAAAATGCTCAGGGCCAGATGGTGTTCCTAATATGTTTTTGCTACGCTACACAACACAGATATGATATTTTTTGATTGACTTGTTCAATTTATTTTTAAATACTTTATTATACATGATGATTGGCGAATTCCCTGCATTGTTCTGGTGCACAAAAATGTGATCGTTTATTGACGACTAATTACGGATCGGTGTTCATCAAAACCTGATCTTTAAAACTGTTGCAGCATGTTATTGTTTCCTTTTTGTACCATTTCTTGTGCAAACGTAATATCGCATTGCCGACATTGATTTAGAAAAGGCTTGTCAACTCTTACCGAGCGTGTGTTTATTGTACATCACTTTTCTAGTATTTTAGACATCTCTGGGCAAAAAGATGTTTTATTCTTAGACTTTTACAAAACATTTCATAAAGCTCCAAAGGGAAATTGCTGCATAAGCTTAAGTAGATAGGACTACCACGAAGCATAACTTACTCGATCGAAGGGTACCTCATTAACAGAAAACATTATGTTCAAATTAATTGTTACTCATCAGACTTGCTAACCGGGACATCCGGGGTCCCACAGGGTAGCGTTCTTGGGTCTCTTATATTTCTTTTACAGGTTAATGGTTAATCGCCGGAGGTATACACGATTTTACAGGACGCAATCACCGCTATTTTAGAGCGCAGCTTTTAGGCGCTCGTTCCTGAGCGCCTAAACGTTCACAGTTCACAGTTCTTTGGGTCCCTCGTTTACTGCTCTACCAAGTTAAGGGCGAAAACCGACTCGTATTGTTATTTGGAACGTAACGATGCGTGGCTGCCAGTCCCGTACAACCCCATGGAGCGCAGGACGCTGTGGTCCTAAACGTACAGCGCCCACGTCGGAAGGTTAGAAAAACACCATTATAAGCACAGCAGAGAAGTGCCTATGTCAGGCAGCCCTACTGATAACTGTAGAATCGTCATTCAAAACACACGGAATTGTTCTTCACTTCCGGCGGCGTTTTCTCTACTTGTTGATCCATGAATATTCCATATCAACAAAAAACTCTATTTTTCACAAACAACGGTTAAATTTGTTATTTTTGATTATCCTTCCTGTTTGGCTGTTGCCTCGGCTTTCTCCCTTAGTAGATCGCCTAATTTCACAACTCCTTGCGACTCTTATTTCCGGTTGCCAATTTTGCACAAGAAGTGCTGTACAATGAGAGGAAAGCCAGATGAGGTAACGGGTGACAGACATATTGTTTGTGGGTTTAGGGGTTGTTACAGGGTATGATGATGGACGCTGTTTTACATTATCTTATTTACCACCTTATCTAACTCATACCGCGGGCATATGTTTACGAGAATCTGCCAGCGTCGCGCACAGCCGTCACTCGAGGAAATAAGGAAGCGAAAGGAAAAGTTAAACGTAACTGGCGTTGTACCGGCCACAACTCATTCCACGAGCATACAAACCAGCTGACTATGACCCGAATCCCTTTCTTGGTCCCTGGATCAGTCTAAACAAAGATGGTTGAACTAACGAAGCAACAGCGATGCGCGTGACCGTTGAATAGGTGGTGAAAACTGAACGCATCTCCAGTTTATCGCGCGGACACCGAACCAATGAGAAAACTGGCTTTCACACCCCAAGAGATGCCGATAACTACGACCATCCAAAAGGAGTGAAAAAGACAGGAAAACGTTGACCACCTGAATAGCTGTCACGTCTCAAGATTGATTTTGTGGTGCTTTAGGAATCTGTGTGAGGAGTGGTCGTGTAATAGCAGTAAAAACCATAATAACACTGATAAACAATGGAGGAAAAGGACTGGGAAGCTTAGCAGCAAGCATGTGACCTGTATGGTGAGCAACATGGTAACAAGGAACGTCAAGCGGAAAGTCAGGGAGGCTGAAATGGGTGGCGGCAATGGAAAAGAAGCCTACTGTGAGTGATTACTTAGGAGGAAAAAAAAGAAATAAAGAAACAAAGAATTTATGATAACTCAAAGGGAAGCTTATTTCTTTTCGAAATAAGATCAGGATGTCTTAGAACACGCACTTATAAAGCGAGGTACAAGAAGGAACAAGAAGCATGTGCTTGCTGAGCTAAAGCTAGGGAAACAAAGGAGCATACTTTACTATAATGTGAAGTCATCTGCCCAGTCGTCGATTTAGGCATCTCTGGTGTCCTTGAAGCCCTTGGGTTCAGCGAGAGCTGGGGGAAAGTAATCATGCCCGCAGTAGAGATTACTAAGCGGTGATTGGAATATTGGTGGAAGAAAATTAGGCAAACGACAAATAATGGAGGCTTGCGAAAGCTTGCCTAATTTTTACAACTTTGTCTGAAAGGCCAGGCTTCTTTTTTAAGCTATTGTCTGCAAACAAGACAAGGTGCGTTTAGCATATAATGCTTTGGCATCGGAACCGCTGGCACGTGCGAAAGATGCAAAGCGAACCATCGCGAGTCTACCACGCCTGACACCTAGTCTTATTCTTCATAGGAAAGAATGCCTCAAGGCCTTCGATGAATCGGCCCCTCAATAGCACTCAGCGCCCCGTCTCAAGCTTGCAGCTTGTCCAGCAGTTGAAGGCCTCTGCCATTACCACCAACCTGCAGGAGCATTCTCCTTAGCACGCTTTTTGCATATCACGAGCATATTTATGCAAGCAGATAACATATGCAAGGCTAATGGTCGCATACATAGTTCAATCCCTCGACAAACTCCAGAGCTGGCAACTGCGATTGAGGACACTGGGCACATCGAGGCTTTTGTCGATGTAACTTAGTCGGACAGGTTTCTGTCCTGCTGTGATCACACCTTAAACATGCCATTATGAGGTTCCTCTTGCGCCCTCATCGCTAATGAATGAGCTGCAGACCATATTGACGCAGTTACCGCCATGCCATCGAAACTAGCACAAGGTACAATCAAACTGAACATATGTGATGATACGGTATCGTGCTGTTATACATATCTAAAGTAATTGAATGGATCGTATTTTGAAAAGTGCATACAGAAATGTCTACTTTCCCATGTGCGGCGTACATTTTCTGGATATCCGATGCAAAACATTTCTTTTTTGCACGGAAGCCTAGACGCTTATGGCAAGAAGCTGTCATCCTCGGGGAGCACTTTTTCTTATCTTAATACCATAGCTTTCGACTTCCTCGAACCCCTTATACAGCGAATGCCCTGACGCTTTTGGCGGTGGCATGTAGTCAACTCTGTTAATTAGATTAGCTTAGATTACTTAGGATAGGTACGGCATCCGTGTCTAGCGCTATGTGTGACACAGCACAACTGCCGCAATTGGTGATTCAAGCCAGCTCGAACTACTGAAATCTCTTTGCTCACACTGCGTGGGTTGAGTGTCTCGTCGGATGCCGCTGCTCTTTTGGCTATACGAAAAACAATACTAGCAGAAAGCACCTTTGTGCCGTGTAAGTAGGCTTGACACTCTTTGATTTCAAGAAAACCTATATGGCCTTCCTGTATATAGAAAAAGGCCTCGAATGGGCTGCGTTTTCGATTCGCTTATAAGTGAACGAGAACCGAAGTTTTCATTTTGATCGCTTCAATAAAAGCGAAAAGTACTTCTTCACCTTGCCACAACAGGCATAACTTGGTTCTTGGTATGCAGGGATTCGCTTCTTGCGAAAGCATAGTTCTCCAGTTGCTTTAACAGCGCCTCCAAGCGCGGCCGCTTCGTTGGGAGCCATTGATCACTGCTGAAAATGACAACGGAACATTTACTTTATGTTTTTAGAAGGCAATTGTTATCTTCGCATGCTCACTGGTCACAACAAGCAATGTAAAAGTGCTTCAGTTCAAGTAGACGGTCTGGTACTTTGGGTTTGAGTTCCCATTTGCGTATGCCGCCACAGTTTTTGACATCTACCACGGGAATTCGCACTCCATGCTTAGAAATATTTTTCTTAGGCACTCTTCTTGCACTTTATTGTTAGCAGCTGAAGTCTTCATAGTACAACGGAGGAAGCGCCCAATGCCGATTTTGTTAACCGAATTATTCATTATCCTTAATAAAGCAAATTTTACTCCGCGTAATAGAGAACGCTTTGGCTCGTTCTTCATTTACTAAGCTTACTTGAGACAAATTTGCGGTTGCTAGCTTATATAACTTCTGTAGACTTCATAAAATATCACTTGCGTCTGTAGTGTGATACGTGTTAGCGATCATGCAAGTGGCCACTAATGAAGATTATTTTGCTGTTTTGGCTGAATAATAAATAAAATAAGATTATAGAGACAATGTCGTGGCACTATGCTTTATATCGACTGGAATAGATACTTTGAGCACATTTAGTGACTTAGGCATCCCGTTGAGAGGAATACAGCATACATGAAAGAGTTTGAGAGCAGAAAAAGACAGTGTAATTATAGCGTTTCACGAAATACTCGAATTCTGCGGGTTTTTTTGCCGCAAATTTCAAGGCACACTAATACCCCTGTCAAGAGGGCAAGTTAAGCGAACTTACGGGGAGTGCAGTTCGGGAATTCGAGCGACACTTTAGGCTACGTGGTGGGAAACAGTAAAACCGAGCGCACTCGCACTAAAAAATAACGACAGACTAAAATCATATTTTTTGAAGACGTAGATTTATATACAAAACCACTAAAAGTGATTGCTTTATGGTATTTTAAATAAAACAAGCTTAATCTATATTTACTAAACAAAAACAAAACTATTTTTATCAGAAGAGCGCCACAAGTCAAGGCCGGCTAAGACGAATGCATAACCAATCCAGAACAAGATTGTGGCATGTGATGAGGCGGCATTTCATCCTGCTAGAACAGAATATCGGCGAGTTATTTTCCGATTATTTTCTTAAAAGTTGTTAAACAGCTAGAATGAACTTCTGTGTCCTCTTACTAGGCATTATACTTAGTATCGTTTAAACCGCTGGCGGCGAGGCTACGCCATGGCCGGCAAAGCGCGTTCCGTGAACCCACTGCAACCGGAGCGCACTCTTCTTCGAGTACACTCCGCTTGCGACGTTTAGATTTGGGAAAGCGCACTTGAAAACAGAATGCAGTCTCCGTAAGTGCACTCTCTGTAAACGCGCTTAACTTGCCCGCTTGACAGGGGTATAAGAGGAATAGTGCACTTTCAAAAATAACACGAAGGGACGACTGATCATACGCTGGATAAGATTTTCTTGAGGCAGCTTTTTCCTTCGTCAATCGATTTATCACATGTCTTGTTTACAGGGCCGACTTGTGATCTTTATCAACTTGACGGTGTTTAGGCAGACCTCGTGGTGAACGATCTTTATCTGAATCTCATGTACATATGAAGAAAAATGCAAAGAATGCTGCAATTAAAACTACCTATAGCATCTGCAACACACACACAAGGTCGCTTACTCCCAGGACAGCGTTCATGACGATTTATGATAGAAAAAGTATTTCTACAAGTGACATTGCACAAGCAATACAAAACTCCTTCACAACACATTTAAAAAAAACGGGCGTTGTGGGTATATGAGCTGCGCCGAGCTAGAAGCAACTTTGAAGTGAAGGGCCACATTGAGCCTTGATGTTGGGGTAGCGGAGAATATTTTTGTAGAACCATTAAACATGTGTGAAACTACAACATGGCGCCTTCTGAAAAACCAAATGATTAATGTCGAGACGGGGTGCTGCCCCTCTTCTCTCTGCTCAACCTTTTGCGCTTGTGTGCCTCCCTTTCCACAAGGCCACACGCTTCCTTTGGCAGAGTGTAAAAGGACGCGTTTTGGCACGCGATAGGAGCAGCCGCAACCTTTTGTCCATTCGTGCAGACATAGATATTCACATGAAATTTGCATTCGATGGAACATATCAATTTTCTCAAAAGCAAGAGCGGCCTTCAATGCTCCTTGAGACCCTTTTTACTGACACCTAGCAGCGCGCTTGCGTGTGGCGCAATGCTGAACCGAACCGTAAGGCCCACCGTGACTTCTTGAATCAATAAGCCCGTCATTACTAATGTGTTGTTTGTGATTTAGAAGTTCGAACAAGATTTCCGTGTTTTTTGTGGGCGTTGACACTATTAACCCCGATAGAAGGGCGCGTATGCCACAAGAGAGTTTACCATCGCTAATTCGAAACTTTTAAAGGACGAACTAGATTAAAGAGTTAGGTAATCATTTTACCTGCGAAAGGGTTGCATTTCATTCGTTTCTATTTCAGAGAGAGAGAGAAAAAAATGTATAATCTTGAAACTAGGCCTAATCACGTTTCCACCAACAAACCTGTCACGTATGCTACAGACACTGGATCGATTGTGCTTACTCTAAGCATCGCATCGCTACGAAGCGGAAAATTTCGAACATAAAAGTTATGTTGGCTTGTACTTTACTTCCCATGCTACCACAACAAAAATACGAAAGAAAGAACCTTTTCGCACATTCTTTTTTTTTTGCAGCAAAGGATCTCGCTGAATTTTATGTGAGAAGACTACAATTTGTTGGCTAATTACGTGAGAAAATTCTCTTTCCTTGTCCAATCAAAAACTGACAAGCCCTGTTCAGTACAGTACGGTGAAGGTAACATCGGGTAAACGTTATTCTCACGCAATAACACTTCCTTCGAAAAACAATGCATAACACGCCAGGTCACCGGTACGCCATGGTGCGCTCATTAGTATTTTATGATGAATCCGTCATTCTCAATAGAAAGGCTGGAGATAAAAGCGTACGAACTTCTGGTTCCTACTTGCAACTAATTGCCTTTGTGGTAAGCCAAATTAGCAGCTAATAAGCGAAGTGAAGCCAGCATTACAGAAAAAAGTGTGGTGCTAGCCACATGAAATTTTTGTCGCTTGGCAGGTTTCATTTATACACCAATAAAAAAAGTGGGCAGAGAAATGGGATCAAGGTAATTCTGGAAAACGCAATCATGATATCCTAATTGAAAGCGAATGCATTGCAAAGAAAGTAAAATTGCTTCGCTTTCTATTTCAGGTTACTTGCACGAGGGGCCGGATGATCGAAATGAGCTTTCAAATGAGAATATCTTTGTTCCTTATGCATTGCTTGAATTCTGTGTGGCTTTTGCGATAAAAGTTGAAAGCCCTCATGATGTTACCCTGAATGACTATATGCTCAGGCATAATAGAAATAGAATGAGCTCACATTTGAGGATTTGAGGCTTTTGACCAGGACGTATGACAAACTCGTGAAATCACACGAGTAATTGTAATACCTAAGCGTACTCATAAAAAATTGACCCTGGCGGACATGTGACAAGTTGTACAATAAACCATTCCTCGATGTCAAAGCTAGCAGCCGCCACCTGCAGAAACTTAAGTGCATGTTTGCTCGAGTATTACCCCTGTTTCTGATGCCAAATAAAATGTGTAACGGTCCTTTCACAAGTCTTTCTTTTTTGAATTTTTCATGGCACTGGCAGTGTGCCTATCTTGGGCCTATATACAGGTACGCTACCTTAGCATAGACGATTATTTTTTGCTGCCACTTGTACTTTTACTTTTACCTGCTAAACGCCTTTTTGTGCTTTTGTGCTTTTTGACGTTCTGCACATTTTTAGCCTTACATACGACTCAGTGGCACAAATGACCTTGTGTCCTGCTTGTACACATCCAATTTAGTGCTTTGTATATTTTATTGTTCTTCATTCACCGGTACTTCTTTGTTGTGCCCCTACCCATTATGTTATAATCTAATCTGTGGAATCTGCGGCCTTAGAGGTCAATAAAAGTTTAAGCAATGCGACATTAAAAAAACTCTGCGAAATCAATATTACATATAGCTCTGCGTTAAGCACGCCAGTTTCGATCGCCTGCAGCACTTTAACTATTGCTTTGCTTTTACTGCTTTGTTTAGAGTTCAGCCAAAGTAATATCAACAAGGACAACCTGTCTCATCGCTTCTGTGATGTTTCTCTTGAACAACCTGCGAATGACTTAGCTCTCATCTTGTAATTGACAGTGACGGTCATACTTACTACACGTATGAGGCACGGTCTAAGTCTGTAAAAATGTCAATGAAAGCAAAATCAGTACGCGAATTCAAATCCATTTACGGGAAGACATAATTAGAGAGTAAGTGAGTATTGTTGTAACGCATGTTAGTTTTGCAGAAAAATATGTTAACTTCTCAGCCTTCATTGATGTTCCATGCGACAACACTTTCTAAAAAGTGACTGACACACTTGCGAAAAATAATGGCCGGCAGTTCGAAACCACTACTTTCGTTACCTGGCTTGAAAATGGAGACTACTTCAGCAATATTGTCAACATTGAGAATATCTCGTGGTTCTAACGACTGTTGAAAGATGAGACAGGCTATATAGGTAGAAGCAGGCGCTGTGTGCTGAGGATTTTTTCTCAGGCCGTTGACACAGATCCTTGTTAAATATGATGGTTGTTAATAGCGATGAAACGCTAACAATGCATGAGGCTCACGAACCAGTAATCAACCTCTGGCGTGGACAGAATAGTGATGGTCTACGTTTGTAAAAACAGACAGGTTAATGTCTTCATCTACTAATGGAATGTGTGTGGCTGTTCTGTCGATATTGTTTTCCGAAACATTTCCGGGTTGTATTTCATGTGGGACTGTAGGCTGCGAGATAAGAACTTGTGTTTGGCCTCACGAAGAATAGAGCAAGATTTCCTCTGCGATCATATGGTGTGAGATAGCGCTGTAGACAAACTTTTGGTGGTTTTATAAACCCCGTTTTTTTGTTTTAGCCCGGGCATAGACTTGTGATGCCATGGATGGAACGCGTTCACTGAGGATGCATACGAGGTATGTGGGGGGGGGGGGGTGCATGGAATAATTTTGTCTGCGTTTTAAAATGTCGCTTTGCTTGCCTCCGCTGCTAATTTTTCAGGTTCTTGGTAATGGCTGCGGTTTGTATAATAAGCGGTTACCAAAAACAATGTAAACATGCTCCGGGCATAATGTAAACCAAGGCGGCCCGGGGCCGCAAGTGCTGTGCGTAAGCAAGGAATACAATTTCAACGCAAGCACGCCGTTGGTGTCATGTGATCTGCATTTCACGGCATGGACTTACTAAGTGAACGCGCTGCTGTCATCGACTCAAAATTAAAGTCGATAACCGTCTCAAGGGACAAAGCGATTCCACTGGATAGGACACACAGGTGCTATGTCTTGCATTTCTGAAAGATGAAGGCAGCATGACGCTTTGTTTCAGCACCATCATTCCCGTCAGCTCCGAAAAACTCGAACGCGTAGAAGGCGTCATCGAGAATGACCAGTATCTGCTGGTCAAGAAGTATAAAACTTCAATAAGTACAAACACCAAAACGTAGGCAGGACAGACCCATAGAGGGAATCGTGGAAGCCAGGAATACGCTTGCCCTCTGAGATTCCATCGCATCTACCTCAACGGTCCTAGTTACCGGACCAGCGTATGATGTAAATTCAAGCAT
The DNA here is from genome assembly GCF_038994185.2 of Dermacentor albipictus. Taxonomy (NCBI): domain Eukaryota; kingdom Metazoa; phylum Arthropoda; class Arachnida; order Ixodida; family Ixodidae; genus Dermacentor; species Dermacentor albipictus. The sequence continues at coordinate 61,279,026 of NC_091825.1, read as the reverse complement.
TCGGAAGCGTAAACAGAAGCACACACGGGTACAAATACTACTGTTTGACGCCTTCGAAGAATTGACAAACGCCATTTGTTGAACATCGCATGATAGCTGAAGAATGAGCTTGACCACTCCGCCAGAACCGTTGCCCAATTACGTGAAGAAAACGACACGCTCTATAACAGTAAATTGAGGACACACTACGCGACAAAATTATCCAGCCGTCTAGAAGTACGTACATACGTGTGTCTTAGTGTCTCAGTGAAGAAGGAAGCAACCAGGTGTGGCGTCAATTATCGTCGCCTAAAAAAAAGCCAAGAAGGCGGACAAATACTCCTTCGACCGGATGAGTGACCCACTGAACCAACTACGATACGATAGCGCTGTGAACGTTTAGTGTAGAATGTTCAATAAATGAAAGACTATCCAGTTATCCTGCTGAACTCACAGGCGGCAGAATATATTTTTTCTACAGCACCCAGGAACATGAACTTCTTCTTTGCAGTGGACGCCACGGTGGTGGTCTCAATTGCAATTGGTTAAAAGAACCTATTGCTTTCAATACATTGCTTATTTTTTCAATTCATGGCGAAACAAATCTACAACTAACTAAATCAAATCTATAATCTAAAACAATTAAATCTAAATCTACAAACAAACACTACAATTGCGAAGCAGCGACATCTTTGTATGATATTATGTCGATCACGGAGGCTTGAAAATTTCTTCTAGTACCAGCTGCTGCACATCATTGAGCAAGCGAAAGAAAAAAGTTGTTTACCATGCTACGTTCTAATATCACGGATTCACGTCATTTATGCAAGAATCGCAAGAAAAGTACGCTACCTCCTTTATGAACTTTGGGGGCTATACAACTAATAAGAAGCTACCCTCCAATCGCTCATGCCAGGAGAATCAAATGATTTGCTGAATCCTTAGCAAAGCAAATGTTGAGCTAAATGTTTTTAAAATAAACGTTGCTTTCTGAAAACATTTGAGGATTATAAACAAAGCCAATATATATCAATGAAATTTATAGCGAAGCTAGTCAGCAATATTGTATGATGAAATTCTTGTTTTCCCTATATTTTCCTAATAAAATACTCTAAGCATTTTCCACAGATGTCACATCTGGTGCGGTTATATATAGTGCAACGTTAGTGCTCATTGATTGCTGATAAGCCTTTGCAAGTAGAATACGCGTGCCAAAAATATCGAGCAAATCTCCAAGTATATTGAATAAATGTTAACCACTAACATCTAATTACGTTAGAAAAACCTACACGTAAAATATATATCTCACAATAGTGGCAGAGTTTAGGATATTCTTCCTCAAGCTGAGCTTAATTGTTTGATCGACTATGATACTAAGCGATAACTGTTCAAAAAACTAAAGTTGAGCAGTTTTATGCTTGATAAACAGGTAATACAACAGGTGACATAACTGCAATTGTTAGCTTCAAACACTCAATCCTGTTGCATCTGACAATACTTTGTTATTGGATTTATTGCACATGCATTAAAATATGAATTCTGTCACATTATATGTAAGAGAATGCGAACTATGAGAAAGATTTGAACCATATTGTGAATTTGCCTAGCTCCCTTGGTGGTGTCGAAGTCCTCACAGGAAATGAACACCTGCGGCGTTTCGGGGAACCATTTGTGGCAGGAAACACTTTGAACAGGACAGACGCGGAATGGGCGCTTTCAACTACCAAACATTTATTAGCTGCTTCTCAGAGAGGTTGTTACTGGGCAGTGAACGTAAAAATTACGCCGCTGGCGTGAACATGATGATACGGAAAAAGGGTCGAGCAAGGTTAACGGGCTTTGTTGTGTGCGAATCGCTCGTTAACTGCTGGTAAAATTACATTTTGGTTTCTTCATCTGAGGACCGAACATTCGTTCGAAAATTCTACCTGTAGAATTATAAATGCAGCTTCTGACCTTGTGCCAGAAATTACGCGTCATTTTCACAAGCGATTATCGTTACGGAATCATTTATTAGGCCTCATTTTGCTTTCTTCAGGAATTCCCCTTTGATCGTCTTGGCTCCGAACGAAGCTCTCGCCAGCATCGCAGAAGGTGTGAGAGGAGACGGAGGTAACAATGGCGTTGGCAAGAAGTGAATTACTGTGCGTCCTGAATCCAGCCATTCCACTTTTGCCAAGCTCTGGATGACCGCCTCGCCTGCAATAAAATGCCTGTTGCCAACATAATTGTGTAAACATCCTTTCCATATATTCAAAGTACAGCTGGTTACATATGTATGAAGGGAATGGGCCCGTTGCTCGGTATAACTTTCGCAGTCGCTATCATTAGGTTGTAGTGCATGTTCATAGAAACGGACGTTGTCAAAAGGAGACGCGCTGTCTTTTCTTCTCCTTACGAAATTAAGGCGACCAAGGATCCACTGTCCAGATTTTCACTGTTTGGCTCTTTTCCATTTCTCTTTATCTAAATATCCCACATCTTTTTATTGAACGAGATATATCGCCCTAAATACCATGACATCATTGCCTCCATGGTTCAGGAGGCGGAACATTTTTTTATTAATTACGCTCTTTATCCGTCTTATTCTCCTGGCTCATGGCACAGAATGTCTCTCGAGTCGCAGTATTGATTGGATAATTTATTGCCAACATTGCAGATCCCCAGTTTCTCATATCCGTGACCCCTACGGTTTGGTATATCGTTTCTACCAGGATGCCAAAGCAGGGACGGCGGTAGGTGAACGGTAGATTGTGGACATAGTACAAATAGTGAAATGCGAAACAAAGCGTGCTCTGGTGTATTCGTCGCCCCCTATGGACTGAACGGAAATTAGCCGCTTTTTCGGAACGTGCAGTGTCAGCTCGAACCAGCGCAACTTCTGTTTTCTTCAACGTTTATTTCCCTGTTCTTGTCGATTTGAATGCGATAGCATAATAGCTCGGCTTGATCAACTTTGGAGTATCAGACAGCAAACATAGACAAATCCAGAAAGCGGTGCGGTGTAACGGAGCGGCTCAAATAACTCTCTGTGGTGAGGGAAAAATATGAAAAAGTGACACGTGACGAAAGTGCCAGATGTTTCGAAGAACGACTTTGTGGAGCCACAGTAGAATGCTTTGAATCGTGGGTTCATGGTTAGATATTTTAGGATGTAGTGCTGTCAGAGAGAGAGATTCACCTACACCATCGCTCGTGCGTTTCTTTGTTGTTACATGCGGACTTCAACAACTTTGCTAATATCTGAAATAAAACTCAAGGTCTGTTCAGCATGTCAGACTGTTAGAGAAATTACGCTCTGTATTTGTTTCAAATTAAAATTACGTGACATCCATGAATACGATTGACAAACGTCTCCTGTGACGTAAGTGCTCACCGATTTCGATGATCTGAATTATAACATGTAAAACTTTTCTGTACTTGATTTAGGAAACAGATGTACTTAATTGGGATATCTTCTTTAAAATTTCAATTAAAGCATGAAGTCTTCCTCTCGATACTCCTTACTGAATTCAGGCTTTGCATACTGGTTGAGTTACGAAGACTGACATATTGCAATTCTGACTGTTAATTTATTGCGAAGATATCTTTACGTAGCAGGATTTCTCAAGAAATACGAAACAAGCTTTATTTTTAAGTGCGCACTCCTTGGTAAGCATCAAGAAACTTTTACTATAATAACGTGGAGAATGCTCTCCATAAGATTTCCACTGAATGCTTTCCACGGAGAGAGTGTAAAAGCTTTTCATGCCTCTGCATTCTCACGACGTAGTGTCGGTAACGAACACAGTAGCGAAAAGTGTTAAATAAAAATGTTCAATTTATTTGCCGAAATGTGCCCAGAAAAACAAGTAACTGTCAAGCACAAAGATAGCGACGCGCATAGGGTCAGGATTGGGGGCTTAATGCCATCGCTCGTGGTCCTTTGCCAAGATTGGAGTACGACATGAATTCGAAGGTAGCTGGCCCATGCCGTCGTCCAACTTATTTACGCTGAGATCGTTGATGAAGTGAAGAACTTTTTCTCATCGAGAACGAGGAAAAAGGGTTTATTTACAGAAATTAAATCAGTCTAACATGACTGCTTGAGAAAAAGAGTATCAGTCCAACATGACTGCATGAGAGAAGTGACTCAGTCTAACATGACTGCTCAAGAGAAGTGTCCCCAGCATTCGCACAACAACAGTTTTTATACACTCGGTCCGCCGGCCAAACGAGGCGGCGACTGTTCGTTTACTAATCACCAAATCGCCGCTGCTCCACAGATCAGTTTACGTACACAAGGCCAACCGCGTTCTGATGCCCGACGCCGGCGTTGGAGGGGTGCCGTTCCGGGAAGTATCGGCGCCCATCGAGGGTAGCTCGTTGTCTTGCGTCTGGACGAGCATGAGAAGCACCAAAATACGGCTTCCCCACGGCAGCTTGTCCATGCGTGTCATATCAGGTCCACGTTGGGGAACTCCGAAACCATTGTTCACACACCGAACTCGTCCCGTCACAATGTCGATGGGGCTGGAGGAAGGAGGCGGTTTTCAGCACAAAGGCCGCTTCTTCGAACGCCTCCTAGCTGCAGCGACGGTGAGAGGGAGATGCGCGTCGTGTCGCCCTGTCGTAATTGGGTGGCAATTTTGCCTTGTAGCTCGCCATTCTTAACAGCGCCTCCATGGCCCGAAAAATCTCGACTGTCTAGCGCTGACAACCGCTAGGCAGGGAGAGAACGGCTGCTGGTCAGGGGGGGATTGATGTCTTGGCTCGCAGCGACCACTTGTGCATTGATGTCACCACCCCAAAACATCCAACAAGGACAGGCAACTGCAAAACGAACCCCACAACACGGCTCTGCGCCGAGATGACGTGCATTGGCTCTCACTTTAGACTCGCTAGGCTTCAAAAAACAACATAAGTGCAGAAACAAAAAAAAAATGCTGCATTTCGCTATGCCAATTTCTGAAGCAAATTCCTGCTGACACATTCAGCAATCATGGAGGGAATCCTGCTAAATGAGAGGGGATCTTCTTCGCCTAAAGAAAAGTTAACACTAGTAACCCTAAAATTTAGGCGGGACCCTCAAACGCAGAACTCAAATTAGCCTGCTCAAACCATCCGCATTGCTATGCAACTTTCCCTTCTTATATCTAACGGAGAAGTTGTACTCTTGGAGAGTGAGGCTCCATCAGAGCAAGCGGCCGTTTTTGCGTGACATTTGATTGAGCCCCGTTAGAGGACAGTGGTCGGTCTCGAAGATGAACTTCGTTCCGTACAAGTAACACGACAACTTCTGGGCGGCCCAAACCAAACAAGCGCTTTCCTTCTCTGAAGCGCTGTAGGCTTCCTCTCTTACATTTAGTTTACGGCTGGCGTAGAGGATAGGATGCTCCTCCTTATCGTCGCCGACCTGACTAAGTACCACCCCCATACCTCTGTCGCTTGCGTCGCATTGAACTATGAATTCCTTTGTGTAGTCTGGCGCGCGAAGCACAGGGCGAGGAACCAATAGCGTTTTCAAACTTTGGAAAGCGTTCTCTTTGTCCTTATCCCAGTGTACGTTACTCGGTGCTCCCTTTCTGAGGGCGTCTGTTAATGGACTTGCCAATTGCGAGTAATTCGGAATGTACCGTTGATAGTACTCCACAAGTCCCAAAAATGAACGAAGGTCCGTTTTCGTGCGCGGCTGAGAAAAATCTCCAATCGTCGCTATTTTCAGCTCAGCCGGCCGTCTCATGCCCTGACCGACAACATGGCCCAGATAAGTAACCTGCGAACAACCAAACCTACACTTTTCCGCTTTCATCGTTAAGCCGGCTTCCCTCAACCGTGAGAACACCTGTTTGAGATGCGATACGTGTTGTTCCCAGCTGTCCGAAAAAATGGCCACATCATCAAGATAAGGCAAGGCGAACTCCTGCAAGTCTTTTAGGACAATATCCATTAACTTAGAGAAGCTAAACGGCGCGTTCTTCAGCCCGAAGCTGAGTGCGAGAGGGCGAAAAGTGCCTACAGGCGAGATGAAGGCGGCATAGCGGCTGGCGCTTTCTGAAAGGGGAACTTGCCAGTACCCCCGCACGAGATCTATAGTAGATATGTATTTAGCAGCGCTAACTCTTTCAATTAGTTCCTCAATGTTGGGTATCGGGTACAGCTGATCCCTAGTGATGGCATTGAACTTCCTGTAGTCAACACACGGACGAGGGTCCTTGTTAGGGGTTTCTACGAGTATTAGCGGTGGCGTGTAGTCACTCTCAGCGGGCTCAATAACTCCCAACTCTAGCATGCGCTGTATCTCTGCCTCCATAATCTCTCTCTGTCTTGGAGACACCCTGTAAGGTTTTGATCTTACTGGTTCGGTAGACGTCAGCTCAATTTCATGCGTTATCAGTTCGGTTCTACCCAGCCGATCGCTGAATCTGTCGAGATATTCCCCCAACACCCCTTTTAGCTCATCTAGCTGCTCGGGTCTTAGAGCGTGCGAGCTTACCGAGTGTTCTACTACTTCGTCTAGGCCGATTTCAGAGTTGGAGGTCGCCCTATACTCCTTAAACTTGGTACTAATGCCATCCGGCTCTTTGACGGTATAGTTAACGACTCCGCTCCGCTCTACATACGGCTTCATCAAATTACAGTGATATATCCTCACTTCCTTCCTGCGACCGGGCATTCTCAAAGCATAGTTAGTATCTGAAAGTTTGTGCAACACTTTAACGGGCCCGTCCCAGTGAACTTCAAGCTTGTTCTTTCTTGAAGGTTTGAGGATCATGACCTGGTCTCCGGCGTTAAACGTACGAAGCCTCGCATTCTTGTCGTAATAGAATTCGGCGTTCTTTTGAGCTAGTGCCATGTTCTTTCCGACTAGTTCTTGGGTTGCGCTTAGCCGTTCCAGTAAATTTAGCACGTATTCAACCACGGTTGGACTCTCCCCTCTTTCCTCCCACATCTCTCTTAACATTCTCAGTGGAGAACGGAGTGTCGTCCCATACACTAGTTCTGCTGGTGAGAACCCTGTCGCTTCATGTGGAACCGTTCGCAAAGCAAACAAAGTTGCCGGCAGACAGTTCTCCCAGTCCTCCTTGTGCTCGTAACAGAGCGCACGCAAAACTCGCTTAAGCACCGAATGCCACCTCTCTACACTGTTTGACTGAGGGTGATAGACAGAACTGTGTATTAACTTTACCCCGCACTTTTGCAAGAATGTGGAAGTCAGTGCGCTCGTGAATACTGACCCTTGATCTGCCTGAATTTCGGCTGGAAACCCAACTCGTGCAAACACTGTCAAAAGCGCGTCTACTACTTCGGTGGAGCTGAGCTCTTTCAAAGGGATTGCTTCTGGAAACTTGGTAGCCGGACACAGCATGGTAAACAAGTACCTGTAGCCTGATTTTGTTTTTGGAAGAGGCCCTACCGTGTCTATTACAAGTCGTCTGAAAGGCTCTGTTATTAAGGGCACTACCTTCAGTGGAGCTTTCCATGTCTCTCCTAGTTTACCAGAACGCTGGCATGCATCGCATGATCTTACAAAGATTTCTACATCTTTGAAACAGCCACGCCAGTAGTATTCCATAAGCAATCTTTCCTTTGATTTGTTTATGCCTAGGTGGCCGGACCACCCATTTCCATGACAAAGACTCAAAAGGTCCTCCCTATACTTAGTAGGTATGACTAACTGATCTAAAATCCTACCCTTTCGTTCTCTGTAATGCCGATACAACAATCCTCCTCTCTCATGTATCGTTACGTTGCGCCTAGCAATGCCTTCTTTAGCTGTGTCATGTAATTTAGCTAAGCTCTCATCATTCTTTTGCTCAGCTGCCAGTGACTCTCTATCCAGGCGTAAGAGTTGATCAAAGTTCTTTGAGACGGTGATAATAACGACCCTGTCTCGCTTGTGAGTGCGTCTACTTGCTCTTCCTGCAGGCTAGAACTCTGACACTCTAGTGCTACGCTCTGATTGAGCTGGTCAGCTGGCAGGCTCTCCTCAACTGTTCTTTTGTCCATCGGGCCTAGCTCGGATTCGGGTATTGAAGTTATCCCCTTTTCTGCTTCCGCTGGAGGAGCTTGAGCATTTTCAGCCGAAAGCGCAGCGATCTTACGAGCTTGGCCTCGGGTCAATGCCTGTACTATGCCCTCTCCCAGTTTGAGCCCTCTGTCACGCAGTAACTGATTCGAACGATTCGAAAAGATGTAGGGATACTGCAGTGACAAAAATTTGGAAACTGCAGCCTCATTCTCTAGCTCCCCGAATGGCCCACTGATTTTGACTTTGGCCATGGGCAGACACACGCTGTGTTCTTCTACAACCTGTTTTATTCATGCTACTCCTCCGGTGAAGTCATCTACCATCACGTAAGATGGATGGACAATGTCGAGCGTGGCGGCACTGTCTCTTAGCACTCGGCATGGTTTTCCATTAACTTGCAGGTCGTGGAGATATGGACTTAAAAGTTCCATATTCTCATCTTTTTCCTCTACGTAGGAAAAAACTACCCTAGACTTCTCGCAGTTTACAGCTATATGTCCCAGTTTGTGTCATTTGTAACAGCGAATTGGTCTAACAGATTCGAACTTTCTTTTCTGTTCATTTTGTGCGGTTTCTCCGTTAAGTTTCTCCTCGCTCTTTTCTGCGGGCTTTTCCGCCATGTCTACAGGCTCGGATCGTCTAGTTTGCGCACCCTTTTTGAACGGAAATGGTTTCCGCGGTCCATTTCGACCGTCCCAGTTTCCCTCCTCGGCGTTCAACTTTCTACGGGTTGCGTACTCTTCGACTAATTCAGCCTCCCTTTCCACAGTGTTTACATTACCTCTGTCTTGCACCCACAGTTTCACAGCTTGGGGGATGGTTTTGTAAAACTGCTCTAGACACATGCATTCAATGATCATGTCTCTGCTGTCGTACACTTCCGCGCTTTTAAGCCACTCGACTAGGTTGGCCTTTAAACTATATGCAAACTCCGGATAGCCCTCGCTATCTTTCTTGCCTGTGCTCCTAAGTCTGTGCCGAAAAGCTTCGGCTGAAAGGCGGTATTTCTTCAGGAGACTAGCCTTAACTTTTGCATGATCATATGCATCCTGCACACTCAGTCTGGCGATTACTTCCGCCGCCTTACATGGCAACATAGACAGCAACCGCTGTGGCCATGTACTCGGGCCGAAGTTCATCTTTTCGCAAGTCCTTTCAAAATTGCTTAGGAACAAGCCTATGTCGGTCCCGACCTCAAATGGCTTTAATAGCCTGTCCATGCGGTATGATTCTGCCTCACTTGATCGTCCCAGAGCGCCTTCACTTCCTTGAGACAACTCCAAACGTTTGCTTTCAAGTTCAAGTTGAATTTTTCTTAACTCGCGATCTTTATCGCGTTCCTCCCTTTCTTTTCTCTCTCGTTCTTCTCTCTTTTTCAGAAGTTCAAACCCCAGTTCAACTTCTTCCTCACTGGCCTGTTCGGAAATGATATGCAATAATTCTGATTTTAGCATTTCCTTGCGTACATCTAGGCCCAGTTCCTCACCAACAATCAACAACTCGTCTCTCAGCAGTGTCCTTAACTCCATGACTGCGGCTTTACTGCCTTGATTCTGCTGTAAAATCTAGCTAGGAAAACAAAACCTAGCTAACACACAACAATCTAGCTTCCCTCCTGGTCTAAACAGAACAACCACAAAATGAAGCCTAGAGAGTCAAAGCAAAAACCAAGCACTCACCGCAGATACAGCACCATGTCGCAAAGTCCATCTCACCGCTGTCAGCCAGTTGTCAAGATTGGGGGCTTAATCCCATCGCTCGTGGTCCTTTGCCAAGATTGGAGTACGACATGAATTCGAAGGTAGCTGGCCCATGCCGTCGTCCAACTTATTTACGCTGAGATCGTTGATGAAGTGAAGAACTTTTTCTCATCGAGAACGAGGAAAAAGGGTTTATTTACAGAAATTAAATCAGTCTAACATGACTGCTTGAGAAAAAGAGTATCAGTCCAACATGACTGCATGAGAGAAGTGACTCAGTCTAACATGACTGCTCAAGAGAAGTGTCCCCAGCATTCGCACAACAACAGTTTTTATACACTCGGTCCGCCGGCCATACGAGGCGGCGACTGTTCGTTTACTCATCACCAACTCGCCGCGGCTCCACAGATCAGTTTACGTACACAAGGCCAACCGCGTTCTGATGCCCGACGCCGGCGTTGGAGGGGTGCCGTTCCGGGAAGTATCGGCGCCCATCGAGGGTAGCTCGTTGTCTTGCGTCTGGACGAGCATGAGAAGCACCAAAATACGGCTTCCCCACGGCAGCTTGTCCATGCGTGTCATATCAGGTCCACGTTGGGGAACTCCGAAACCATTGTTCACACACCGAACTCGTCCCGTCACAATGTCGATGGGGCTGGAGGAAGGAGGCGGTTTTCAGCACAAAGGCCGCTTCTTCGAACGCCTCCTAGCTGCAGCGACGGTGAGAGGGAGATGCGCGTCGTGTCGCCCTGTCGTAATTGGGTGGCAATTTTGCCTTGTAGCTCGCCATTCTTAACAATAGTTGGCGATAGTCCAAAATCTGATCAATGAGCCAAGCGCGTCGCCTTTACAGGTGACATTTAAAAAAGTCCAGCATAATCGATGGTGACTACTTGCTTTCTAGAAAGTACTAGACAATTCCTGTAGCGCATACATTAAGGTATCGCGCAGGGAAAACCACAAATAAAATTTGATGACCTTCCTATACATAAAGCCTGATTAAAAGTGGTCACAACATAAATTAAGATCAAGTACACGTGGCAATGCCAAGAGCATCGTCCCGAGGTTGCAAACAAATAAAAAACAAAAAAACACAAGCGACATAGCAAAAAAAATCAACAAAATCACAAAGCCACATAATTGGCGAGCGGAAGGAGAAAAGCACCACTTCGACGATCTGAGGTCGTGCGCGGCGCCGCTGTGATTTCGAGACCACCTGGCACGAACTCACAGGACCTCATAGTCATTACGAGAAAGCGTTTGATTCAGTCGAAACCTCAGTAGTCACAGATGCATTACGGAATCAGGGTGTAGACGAGCCGTATGTAAACATACTGAAAGATATCTACAGCGGCTCCACAGTCACCGTACTCCTCCATAAAGAAAGCAACAAAATCCCAATAAAGAAAGGTGTCAGACAGGGAGATACCATTTCTCCAATGCTATTCACAGCATGTTTACATGAGGTATTCAGAGACCTGGATTGGGAAGAATTGGGGATGGGGAATACTTGAGTAACTTGCTATTCGCTGATGATATTGCCTTGCTTAGTAACTCAGGGGACCAATTGTAATGCATGCTCACTGACGTGAAGAGGCAAAGAAGTAAGGTGGGTCTAAAAATTAATCTGCAGAAAACTAAAGTAATCTTTAACAGTCTCGGAAGAGAACAGCAGCTTACGATAGGCAGCGAGGCGCTGGAAGTGGTGAGGGAATAAATCTACTTAGGGCAGGTGGTGACCGCTGATCCGGATCATGAGACTGAAATAATCAGAATAATAAGAATGGGCTGGGGTACGTTTGGCAGGCATTCTCAGATCATGAACAGCAGGTTGCTATTATCCCTTAAGTGAAGAGTGTATAACAGCTGTGTCTTACCAGTACTCACGTACGGGGCAGAAACCTGGAGGCTTACGAAAAGGGTACTGCTTAAATTGAGGACGACGCAACGAGCATGGAAAGAAGAATGATGGGTGTAAAGTTAAGGGATAAGACAAGAGAAGATTGGGTGAGGGAACGAACGCGAGTTAATGGGCAGCACATGTAATGAGGAGGGAAGATGACTGATGGTCATTAAGGGTTACGGACTGGATTCCAAGGGAAGGGAAACGTACCAGGGGGCAGCAGAATGTTAGATGGGCGGATGAGATTAAGAAGTTTGTAGGGATGACGTGGCCACAATTCGTACATGACCGGTAGGTTGGAGAAGTATTGGAGAGGCCTTTGCCGTGCAGTGGGCGTAACCAGGCTGACGATGATAATGAGTATGAAGATGATGATGCGCAGAGGCCATGTTTTTGAGCTTCGGCGCACTGAAGATGGGTGGCGACGTCGACTAGATTGTCTTCGTCGCAGACGTCGTCGAGAGTCGTCGATGTTTGGTTCAGCCTGTAAACCAGCTTGAATGGTGTGACCTGCGTCGTTTCTTGTACTGCCGTATTTGAAGCGAAGGTAAAGTAAGGAATGATGGCATCACCCGTTGTCCTGTTCGTAGTCGACGTACATGGATAACATGTCGGCTAGGGCCGTACTAGGGGGCTATGTAAAGCCATTTGTGTCTGGGTGTTCGGCGATGGTAAACAAAAACGCGCTGTTTGCAAACAAAACACGAGCGGTTGGCAAGGCGCATAACTCAATGATTTCGCACCATTCCGTGCCACCACGCCTGTTTTATCTCACCTATCACATGGAATTGCATGTAACCCCTTGAAACTCTCTATTAATATCGTGCCATGACCTCCTATACGGATTCTGATCGCGTGAACGTCGACCGCAAGGCGTGCCAGCCGCCTTGCATCAACGCAGGGGCGCTTGATCCTGAAGCGAACAGTGCAGCAGAACACATTTTCGCCGACGCCATCGCCCGTCCTTGCTTGAAGCCCGCTCGCACGTAATATACTAGACAGTATGGCGCAAACGACAAAATCTCAGCGCCCTTCCACTCTGTGAAGAAGGATGAACAGCGAAGCTGTTTATCTTGTCCCCGTAATGGCGAACTGCACCTCCACAACAGGTCGGCCCGGCATTTCACTATCTTTGGGGTTGGCCCACATATGGGAAGTGCTCAACGTCTGCTTCACATCCGCCACGGGTCAACCCGTATTGCACAATCTTCGAGATCGGTTCACGTATGGGGAGTGTTTAACGCCTGCTTCACCTCTGCCGCGGCTCGGCCCGGTATTGCACAATATTCAGGATCGGCCCACGTATGGGCAGTGCTTAACGCCTGCTTCACCTCCACCGTGGGTAGGCCCGGAATTGCACAGTCTTCAGGATCGGCCCACGTATGGGGAGTGCTTAACGCCTGCTTCAGCTCCGCTGCGGGTCGGGCCTGTATTGCGCTATCTGCGGTATCGGCCCACGTATAGGGAGTTATTTGCTTAACACGCCAACGACACAAACTTTGCCTTGGACGGGAGAGTATACTGCTTCGCTGTAATATATTTGGTTGTAGTACAGTTCGGATGGTTTCAGTTCGCATTGCCTTGCGCTCATTAATAAGGATAACAGAATCGGTACGCAAGCACCGTACCAGAAATCGGGACGCACAACATAGCCTGCTTTAGCTGGCCCAAAATAGCTTGCCTTACGTAGTCACAAACAGATGGTGAAGTTAAGCAAGAACAAAACTCCATGTTCAATTCCACAAATAGAGTTCTGGACAACCAATTTTCGCAACGGACGGATAGTACTGAAAATGAGAACTAGAGCAGAGGCGCGCGGAAGACACGCACAAGCGCTGTACGCATTTTCGCCCTTTTGCTCACCGCGTCGCAATGTACGAACAATGGGAATTCGAAACACTCACTCACCTTTGATATCGCTGAGTCGGAGGCGATCATGGTGATGTTCAAGACAACAAGCCCACAAAAAGCGAGCAACACGCAGGAATATTCCAAAGAAGTCACGGAGAAGCACAGAAAGAACGCAGAAAACGCAGGAAGCACTCATGCAAACCGCTTGCACAAACTCCGGGAAAGTGCCGAAGCATCAAAAGCGCAAGCGCGCATCGTACAAGTACACGCTTATAAATACATGCTTATACCAACATGAATTGTAATATTTATTATCAAATTTTGTAATATAATGTTATTGATTAACAATTGCTGCGATTTGCAAAGGTGGGCTTGGTGGCTGTGCCGCGACACGGCTTAACCCACTTCTGTTCACCATGTAGGATTTCGTTTGCGCTATCTCCTGCGTGCTGTTCCCCGTTCTTCTGGGCCCGGTATCAGCTATCCACGTTAACTACCCTTTCCCGGCTAGCCTCGTCACCGTGGACAACTGGCGCCTACTTCCAGCGTTGACCACTGTAGTTCCTGCGGCGCTGGAACCTGGAAACTGTACGCTCGAAGAGGAATTCAAGGTCACACTGTCATCGACTTCATCAGGCACACTGCGTATATATAATCCCCGCCAGCCGGGCGCGCTCTGTGGGCTCGGTGGCTGTGCCGCGACACGGCTTAACCCACTTCTGTTCACCATGCAGGTCAGTAACCAGTGTTGCCTTTTCGCAAAAAAATCGAGCAATAGGTGCCTTATTCAGCTACCGAGCCCTCCGTGCTGTGTTTGTGTCATGTCTGGTTGTATTAACAGTGTTTGTTCTTTGCTACTTATGTTATCCGGAGACATTGAAAGTAACCCAGGGCCCCCCTACCCTAAATGAAATACTAAATGAACTAAAAGTCTTGTCTTCTGGTCAAGCCCAGCTCATTGGAGGCGTGCAGAGCCTAAAGAGCTAGCTCTCAAGCACCGATAAAACCATTTCCGAGCCAGGCAAAAGAATCGACAGTTTAGAATCGCACTACCACCAGCTCCAAACGCTCCGAACGGAATTAGACACCGTTGCAACCACCACCTCGCAGACTACTCGACAAGTCTCGGTATTGGAGACTCGGCTGGACGACATGGAGAACCGCTCCCGACGAAACAACTTGTTGTTTTACGCCATAGTGGACGACACGCCATCCGAGACCAACGCTGAGTCTGAGGAGCTAATCACTGCGTTTTGCAGGGACCATTTCAATGTAGCCATTGAATCTAAGGAAATAGAGCGTGCCCACCGTTTTGGTCGCTACTTGCGAGACCGGTGCCGCCCCATAATAGTAAAATTTTCCTCTTTTAAAACCAAGGAAACTGTTCTTGCTAATAGCTCTCAACTCAAAAATACACATTTTAGCATTGGGGAAGATTTCTCGCCTCACGTTCGGAACGCACGGAAGCACCTTCTCGCTTTTGCTAAAGAAAAATCTGGTCCTTTTCTTTTACGATATAAAACATTATTTATGGGCTCCAAACGCTACGTATTCGACGATGCAACCGAAACTGTCGAAGAAAAATCATAGCTACCCCCTCCCCACCCCAAATCATTAAATTGTTCCGTTCCTGGTCACAAAGCTAATCTCTCTTTTTCGATTATTTTCACAAACATTCGCAGCTTTCTGTCTAAACGCCACCGCGTGTCAAGCCTTGTATCTTCATCCAGTAGCAACTTACTTATTCTAACTGAAACGTGGTTGACCTCTGACGTCACCGATGGCGAAGTTTTATCCGACTTACCCAACTTTAATCTTTTTAGAAAGGATCGTCTTGGCACACGCGGCGGGGGCGTCCTCATTGCTGCAAACAAACAGCTTTCGTGCTCTGTTATCAAAATATCCTCCGACCTTGAAATATTATGGTTAATCTGTCGTTCCGCACCACAGTCGGTGCTCTTAGGTGTTTGCTACAGGCCTCCTAGACACACTCCAGATTTTTCATGCGCACTAAATAATATTTTAACCAAACTTTCGACTAAATACCCTAATGCTCGCGTCGAATATCGATTGGATGACCCCAACCTCGTCAGCACCCAATGCGAAAGAAGCTAAGGAATTTCTTGACGTTTGCCTAAACTTTAATCTTACTCAGCTGATATCACAACCTACACGAGTCACTTCCGATACCGCCAATATTCTTGACATAATCTTAACAACAGATCCACGGAGCCTGTCTTCTATAACATTTGTAAAAGAAATAAGTGACCACAAAGTAATTCATGCTAATTTTGCCTTTGTTCCCGAAATACGCCAAGCTTGCAGGAAAACAATTCGACTATATGACAAGGGGAGCTATGGGGCCATCATTACTGTACTTAATGCCTTTTTTTCATCGTTTCAAGACGGTTTTTGGGAACGACCTATTCACAAAAACTGGTCACTCTTCAAAAACAAAATGAACCGATTAGCTGATGACTTCATCCCTAAGGTAACTTTCTGTCCCACCCGCCAAAAACCTTGGTTTACTAAGTCATCAAAATCGCTTGAAAACAAGAAGAAACGTCTTTTTCGTGTCGCCAAGACTAGAAACAGTGTTTGCGCATGGGACAAATACAACATTGCAGAAAAAGCATACTTAACAGAAGTGCGCAACGCTAAATACTCATTCTTTCACACTGAGCTACCAAAATCCTTGCTGATTCACCCAAACGTTTTTGGCAAATGCTAAACCCACGTGACACCCCTCCTGTTATCCTTACTAATCAATCCGGTCAAGATGCAAGTTGTTCAGAAAGTGCCAATATATTTAATATAACCTTTTCGTCTGTCTTTGCAAATGAACCTAACCCTACTGAAAAAGAACTGTTTTCCGGTAGTTTACCTGAAATGCCACCCATAAGCATTAGTTTCTCTGGTATCCTGTCCTTAATTGAAAAAATGAAATTGTCATCTTCTACTGGTACGGACGAAATAAATTCCAAGGTCTTAAAAAACACTAAGCACATATCTCCCGAATTTTTACTGTTACTGTTTTCCCAGTCACTCTCCTCAGGAATTCTCCCTTACGACTGGAAGTGTGGGAAGGTCATTCCAGTTCACAAAGCAGGCAACAGAGACTGTCCGTTAAATTACCGCCCCATATCTCTAACCAGTGTGTGCTGCAAACTCATGGAACATATGATATACTCTCAGGTCATGCAGTTCCTTGATTCTAACAGCTTTTTTAATCCCTCTCAACACGGATTCCGAAAAGGCCTCTAATGCGAATCCCAACTAGCCCTTTTTCTTCATGACCTGAATGCTAACCTCGACAGTAACCTACAAACAAATGCTATTTTTCTTGACTTCACCAAGGCTTTTGATAAAGTACCACACAAGCGTCTACTAATGAAGCTCTTTCGACTAAATCTGCCACACGACGTTCTAAACTGGATCGCCCAATTTCTGACTAACCGCTCTCAGTTTGTTTCCCTTACCAACGTCAAGTCCGACTCGCTCCCTGCAACGTCCGGCGTGCCGCAGGGATCTGTCCTCGGCCCACTTCTATTTCTAATATATATCAGCGACTTGCCTAATAATTTATCATGTAACATCCGCATGTTCGCTGACGACTGTGTTATCTACCGCAAAATAACTAACATATCTGACCAAACAGCCCTACAGAATGATCTTAATAAAGCGTTCGACAAGTGTAACCACTGGCTAATGACCCTTAGTCCTAACAAGTGAAAATTAGTTTCCTTCCACCGCCGCAAAAACCCGCTCCAATTGCCCTATAAAATCGCAAACATACCAGTTGAAACAAGTGAATCCTATAAATACCATGGTGTAACACTAACCCCTGATCTTTCCTGGCGCACCCATGTCACGAATATCATTTCATCGGCTAACCGATAATTAGGATTTCTAAAACGTCATCTGCGTCACTGACCCTACCACGTAAGACTTTTGGCTTACCAATCGCTAATTCGACCCAAACTTGAGTACGCATCACCAATCTGGAGCCCTCACCAAGTTTATTTGATTAACGCTATCGAAGCAGTGCAAAATCGTGCGGCTCGCTTCATTCATTCTTCTTATTCATATGATATCAGCGTGTCATCCCTTATGAATGAATCTGGTCTGCCCACTCTTTCGTCTCGCGACAGGATCGCCACACTATCACTTTACCACAAGTTTTATCACAGTTCTTTCAGCCATCCACCTTACATCGTTCCCGCCGCTCGCACATCCCCCCGCACGGGCCATCCACATCAAGTCACCCGACCCCGTTCTGGCACCACTACTTTTTCTGCATCATTTTTTTGCCGCGCAGCTTCAGAATGGAGTGGCCTTCCCCACGACATTGTTTCAATCACCTGTCCATCACGTTTTATTCAAAGTGTATCCATATACCTGTCTTGTGAAAAACCTGTGGCATTTGTAGTATCTCTGTACAACCCACCCCTTATGTAACACCCCCTTGTGGGGTCTTTAAGGAAATAAAGTGAAGGGAAAGTGAAGTATGAAAGTTTTCTGCTTGGGTTCTTTGATGAACTACTTCCTTTATCGCAGTAACGCATTGCACCAGCCGGAGAACGAAGTAAGCGGGAAATGGTGCGAAATTCAAACGTCGCAAACGCTACGCAATGTGTGCGCGCACAATTTTCATCATTTGGATTTAAAAATAATATGAGCAATGCGTGCGGCAACCACGCGAGCTGAACTATTGACTAGAAAAGTAGAGAATTGTCGCTGTTTGGGCTGGTTAGTTCGACATCACGGCAAACCGTAGATGGTCTGCAGTTCCATTTTTTAAACATTTGTGCGTGTGCGTGTGCTGCGCTATGCAATTTGTCACCGGGTAATGTATAGCATCGCAGATTGGGCCTGGTGGCCAAGCAGATTCCCAGCGCATTGGCCAGCACCCCGTCTATGTCTCAGAAAAGACTTTGGCCTCCATGCAAAATATGAGCATCATCTCGTACGTCGATGTCGTACGCTATCGAGGATACAATTGCCTGCGCCCTACGGATGACATTGGCCTCTACATCGGGACATCCTGAGACTGCCAGCGATGGAATACGCTAAAAACAAGGCAAGCAGGATTGCTGCAGCCAATCAAGCCACCTTGCCAACATTTTCAGCAGACGGGAATGGACTGTCTGGGATGATCTGCGACATCACCTTCAGGAAATAATGGATCTCCGTGGCTACGACTACGTTACCCGCTACGCCGAAACGGAAGCCCTACTTAATGGTAGCACGACTGAAGTCGAGAAATTCTTAATAACCCCACCGCAAAACTAGTTTTGCAGTGGGGCTTACTAAATGCATCTTGAAATACAGCCAGACAAAGTGAAATGTTATCCATGTACGTCGACTTCGAACCAACGACATGCGATGCCGCCCTTCCCTACTTTACCTTCGCTTCCAATACAGCAGTGCAAGAAAGGACGCAGATCACACCGCTCAAGCTGGTTTGCAGATTTCACCCGACCACGACGACTCTCGACGACGTCAACAATGGAGATAATCTCGACGTCGCCACCTGTCTAAAGCGCGCTCCAAAAAACATCAACACGTCCGTCTGCGCATCAAGGACCAGCAAAGGACGGACAGCCCACAGTACAATTTTCGACGACGCTACGTGGAATACCAGCGCTGTGACCGTTGGATCGACGAGGGCTTAGTTAGAAGCGCTTATGCCGCTATTTCCAACGCTACAATGTCATCCGATGTATTGGCGCACTAGACTATGTGGTCATGCCAAATGGCATCTCTGAAACAAAGCTGCACCGCACGCGACCTCAAACCATCCACGTGGTGCTTTTCTACGCCCACTGACTAACTTTGCGACCTTGTCGCTTCGTTTAATTTTTATTTACTATGGTGCTTGTGTTTTTGTTTGCTTTTGTATTTGTTTGCAACATCGGGACGATGCTCTTTAAAATGGGGGCATTGACATGTGTGCTTTATTTCAGTATATCCGTACTTACATTCTCCGCGCGCACCAAGAAATATTTCTTTCAGGAATTAAGCGACTCATCTCCATTTTTTTTAATTAGCTATCAATGTGTATGTCATTTTGCTGTATACCTTTTGTTTTTGTATATTCAAATGGTATTATAGACAATGAAACCAGTTTGGTCTCTCATGACGGGTTGATTATTTCTGTTAATATTCGTTATTCTGATGCTACACACTCTTGAGATTATTTTTCATGTTCTTTGGAAGAATAAGCAGTTCCAATAACTTATGTATCCAATTTCCTGTTATAGATAACCAACTTGCCTAATTATTCTTATTGTTCACATTACCGTACAACTTTGTTGTTTTTGTACATTAACCTTACTTATGTAATCACAGGAGGTCCCCCTGGCAGTTTTTTCAGAACTATGGGACCCCTTGCTATAATGCTATTACCATGTAACTTTAACATCACTGTTGCTATAAACATATCTAGAGTTCACTTGACCGCTTTTCACCTGCTCGATATATAGGAAGGCCATCAAGTGTTACGTATAGCTTTATCTTTGCGCAACCTGAGTGTGTGCGCTACAAGAATTGTGTTCGATTTTCTATAAGGCACGTGGTCACCATCAATTATGCTGCATTCTTTTACATGCCACATGTAAAGGCGACGTGTTTGACCCATTGATCAGATTTCGGATAATCCCCAGCTATGCTCGCCGCTATCGTTGTGCTAGACACCCACTTGTTTTTCTGGGCACATCTCACCCAATAGAATAAAAGTTTTATGATTCTCACTTTTCGCTACCATGTTCTTAACCGGAACTACATCTTGAGAATATAGAAGCATGAAAAACGTTTGCTCTCTCTCAAATTCTAAAAAATTTGCAAGTCCGTGGAAAGCAATCTCCATGTTATCATAATAAAGGTTTCATAATGCTGACAATGTAGTGCGCACTTAGAAGGAAAGCTTCTCTCGTATCTCTTGAGAAATTTTCCCATGTAAGGACATCTTCCAAATTCTTGAACAGTCAGAGTCGCAATATGACAGTCTTCCTAGCTAACCCAGAATGCAAAGAATGGATTCAATAATGAGTACTGAGTGCAAAATTTTATGCTCTTAATTAAACCTAAATATAGGACACCATAACTAAACAGAAATGTTTCTTAAATCAAGTACACAAAAAGTTTTAGACGTGATAATTCATATAATAAAAATCCGTGAGCACTTATGTCACAGGAGACGCTGGTCAATCGAGATTATAGATGCCATGTTAGTATTATTTTAAACAAATACAGGACGCGTATTTCTAACAATCTGACATGCTCAACAGACCTTGAGTTTTATTTCAGATATTATCAAAGTTGTTGAAGTCCGCATGTAACGACGAAGAAACGCACAAGCAATGGTGTAGGTGAATCTCTCTCTCTGACAGCAATGCTTCCTAAAACATCTAACCATGAACCCATGATCGGAGACATTCCACTTTGGTTCCACAAAGTCGTTGTTCGAAATATCTGGCACGTGCATGACGTGTCACTTTCTCACATTCTTGCCTCACTACTGAGAGTTATTTGCACCGCTCTGTTACACCGCACCGCCTTCTGGATTTGTCCATGTTTGCTGTCTGATAGCACAAAGGTTGATCAAGCCGAGCTATTATGCTATCGCATTCAGATCGACAAGAACAGGGAAGTGAACGTTGAAGAAAACAGAAGTTGCCGCCGGTACGAGCCGACACTGCACGTTCCGAAAAAGCAGTTAATTTTCTTTCAGCCCATCGGGGGTGGCGAATGTGCTACAGTACGCTTCGGTTCATATTTATGTATTGATGCTAAATCCACAATCTACCATTCGTCTGCTCAATCAAAACCGAACAACACAATCAAAACAGGATACAAAGCGTAATACGCGCTATTGTCCCTCGTCACATTGCAGGAATGTTTTGGTGTGCACACCAATATGGAAACATAATTTGGAAATGTATAACGTGTAGATTAAATGGTGTTGATAGACAATGTATAGCTAGATAATTAAGTTCGTATTCAATATACGCATCGTCGATGGAAAACGGAAAACACATCTGCACCTATGTAATGTTCAGAGAGCTCATGCGAGGCTTTCAACTCGCACCCGTTTGCTCTCAGTAATTGTACTGCAAGTCCTGAGAGACGTTGCCAATACGTGCACGTAATGTGGAACATGGGATATCGTAGTCATCATATACGGAAAAAACAGAAGGTCAGACATGCCAATGAACGTCATAAAAGACAAAGAAAAGGAAGAGCAAATAAGACAGCAAGCCATTCCCTGGACAAGCGCTCACTTGATCCTCATCAAATCCGAGAGAAATCAATACACGAGTCGGCGCATGAAGAAAATGAATTGAGGCAGAGTAATAAAGCTTTAATGTAGAAATAATGAAAAGAGGTTTGATTTCGGGCTTTCTTGTTGTTGACGCAATATGTACGCGGTCGTCGGTCATAAATTGAAAAGCGTAGATTGTGTGCCGAATGGCAGGCGTAGTTCTTTCAATGGATTGTTTCCTAAGCGCTGTAATTGGTAAATAAAGTTTTTATTTGTTTTAAAGTTGGTAATTGATTGTTTATAGCAGCCAGTTCATCAATGAGTTCACTCTCCCCACGATACATCCTGTTAGAAATTTCATGGCAAGTGTAATTGTATCGTTCGGGAGTATTATGTTCGATTGTCAATTAAATGTCTTTGTACTTTACCGACACAAGTGGGATACAGAGCTCTGCTTCGCAGTATAGAACGCCTAAAGAAGCGCTTTTTTTAGTTTACTGGCAGCTTTGGCCAGCCAGATGGCTTGAAGTGCACGCGAGCAGACTGTAGCCTAGTGGTGGTGTTCGATGCTAGTTCACTCAGGCTCAGAGAATCCTCATTGTGTGTGTTCGAGAAATGGGCCTGTGCGCATCTCGAAAAGAAAATAAATTTGTTTGAATTACCCTTTTTCTAGAATGATTATGTTTTGAAAGTAGCTTCCGTTAGTTATCAATTCACTGGTGTGAAACAATTACATCAGCAAAACGCATTGTTTTGGTTGTAGGAACAGACGAAGAAAGTACCGCTTTCATGTAAAACACAACGAAGGCTCATCGCACGAATAAAGGCTACAGGACCACACGGGAGACCTCGGTATTCGCAGTGATAGACTAAAGGAAACAAAAAGAGGTTGTGCAACTTCTACATCTGTGGCGAACACTCAAGGCTGAACTACCATTGTAGAAAGTCAGACAGAGAGCTATGATTAAGCTTTTATTGTTTGCGCGAAACCAATCCTGTGACCCACACAAATGCGAAAACCTGCTCATACGCATAATCAAGATGAAAACATTCGACAAGCTTTAGGAGCTCCAGCAAAATAAAATTATCCTGTCGAGGTCTCGAAGCTGAAACTAACCGCGCATCTTTCTTGTTCTTTACCAAAGCCAGAATAGTTCCCTTTGATGAAATTACGCTGCTCGGTGAATGTTGCTCAATATTTCAGACAAACGTGGCCCCAGGATATCGCTTTTTGTTCACACCTACAAATTCTGTAATAAAGGCATCCAAAGAAACTAAACTAAAGAAAAGAACGTTTTCGATAATAGTTAGGTGGTCTGTTTTGTCGAGTATTGAAGGCGAAGGTTTCGAGTATTGAAACCGAACATAAACTGACGAGCGATAATAATAACGCAGGAGTAGAGAAAACGTGAATTGCTGAACCTATACATTTTTGTTGCTGGAGAGGCTTTTCACCCATTGAAAAAGTGTGCCTGAAGTTAACCCTAGAGTGGCAAATCTCCGTTCGGTGCCTCTGGAGTACATCCAAAATTTCCCAGAATGTTCTTGTCCCATTTGTAGCCGCCCCTAGAAACACCTACAAATTGAGGCGAAGGATTTGGTGCTTGACATTTCCTGTGACGAGTAAGAGCAAAAAAACGATAAGTTTCTGGGGTGAAATGAGTGCCTCTGAGGCCTTCAGGGTACCATGACACCATGGCACCATGAGTATGCTACTAAATGAGGCTTGTGCCGTTCTTTGTGAGACCTACAAAAATGACACAACAAGCAAAATTGCAGTATACTCACCACCTCATCCGCGTTGGCGTTATTCCTATACACCCTGCAAAGCACTGTCCATTGGTATGCAGTATGCTAGGAGTGTATTGACACCTACTATTTAGCACGCCAGTGCCAGTAATAATAAAGTGCTTTTGCCACAAGATGAGCTGGAAAATTGCGGGCTTGAAATTGCAGCATGATTTACTGGAATCTCTTTGCTAGCTATGTTAGTGTTACTCTGCTGCTTGGCCTGCAAAGTACGTGTGCTGGTTGACATGTACCTTTGTTTACGAGACACGGTAGTTGACGCCGGCGCTGGCCTCTCACAACAAGGACAAGCTCCTATTGTGGCAGGATCATCTGAATGAGCCGAGAACGACGCTGTTTTCCGTTGGAAATTTCAGGCGATATCATTATTCTGTTGTCAGTAAGCATTGACTGGATACCAATGTAGCAATACAATGAACTTATGAACGTGTTCCTGTCTTGAATCCTAATATACTTTAAAAAATGTGCATGCTTGAATATTTCCTACATTATTGTAGGAGCCACTTTCCCTTTCTCTTCATAGAGGAAACTAGTAACATGTGACAGAATGACCACAGCTTGCTTTACTGAAATTTCGACGAGTTATATTTTTCAACGTGACTGATATCTGTTGTTCTAGCTTATCATTGGTCGCGTCAGTCAACATGAACCATCTACAAGGAATCGACCTTATTGCGGTTGTCATCGTTGCGATAGGTAGTCCTGAATTATTTCAAGCTTTGATCTTTTCAATGGGAATCCATGTGTATCAATACGAAAGGTTTGCTTTGGCTCGAAATATCTGTGTAACTTTTTAAATGCAAGGGACACAAACAGGATTGTGAAAATAAAGGTTGCGCGGTGGTATTTTCAGCGAGTAAGGAGCAGTCAACATTGCATGACTAGACAATTGATCTGCGCAGTCGCGGATTGACTGCGTATATGTGCATTCTTCCAGATATGCAGATATAGCCCTTATCATGCAAAACCGAAATTTTGATAATGATTATGAGTATGTTTTTCTAAACACAATGTAATCATTCTGCTTTGTTAATTTTCAGGCGAGGCATCCAGATTGATTCGTATTTGTTCCACCATTGGTAATCCTCCGGCCGTTGCCTGAACAGGCAAAAACAATGCACCATGTATGGCTGAGGTTGGCAGGCGTCTGACTCACTAACACTCCGCTCTGTCCTACCGAAGGGCCGTCGTGTCAACACGAAGACAATGCACTAACGGGAAGTGATGGAATCGGCACATAGCTCAGAACATCAAAAATCATAATGGGATTTCGGTGCTTGCAATCACGTTGGTGTCTTGAACTGTGGGCCATTATTTATTTTAAAGAATGAAATTTCTATTACTGGTATTCTTTTTTCCAGTAGTTGGAAAGAACTAGCATTGAGTTTCAACATTCATGCATGCTTACTTACGAAAAAGGCTTTCGCGTTGATATAGAGGCTTTTCTAACATACACACCAGGTAACATTATACGTAAAGTAGTTGGGGTAAATATTATCGCCACGTGTTGTTGGTATGCCATTTAAACACTAACACAGTCGATGCTTACCAAGAGCTTGATTGCATACATCGCACGCCTAATATTCGTGAATGCAGCTACAAATTCATTACTAAACCTCGATAAGATTTTTTAATTGCAGCAGTACTCATCATGGCACTCCACAAAGCTGCCGCCCTCAGCGGTGGTGGAGAAATGGACGAGACGATTGGTGGTCGGAAGAAAACAAGAACTGCATATCTATACACTCGTAGCGATGGCTCAAGTGTCAAGCAAAAAAGAACTAAGTCAAGTGCAATAAAGACCTTGTTCTATCTATCTATCTATCTATCTATCTATCTATCTATCTATCTATCTATCTATCTATCTATCTATCTATCTATCTATCTATCTATCTGTCTGTCTGTCTGTCTGTCTGTCTGTCTGTCTGTCTGTCTGTCTGTCTGTCCGTCCGTCCGTCCGTCCGTCCGTCCGTCCGTCCGTCCGTCCGTCCGTCCGTCTGTCTGTCTGTCTGTCTGTCTGTCTGTCTGTCTGTCTGTCTGTCTGTCTGTCTGTCTATCTATCTATCTATCTATCTATCTATCTATCTATCTATCTATCTATCTATCTATCTATCTATCTATCTATCTATCTATCTATCTATCTATCTATCTATCTATCTATCTATCTATCTATCTATCTATCTATCTATCTATCTATCTATCTATCTATCTATCTATCTATCTATCTATCTATCTATCTATCTATCCATCTATCTATCTATCTATCTATCTATCTATCTATCTATCTATCTATCTATCTATCTATCTATCTATCTATCTATCTATCTATCTATCTATCTATCTATCTATCTATCTATCTATCTATTATGGTGTCCCTACTTGACGCGAGCCACAGTTTAAAAATATGCGAATACCACGTAGGTAGACACAACGAAGGTAATATTGTTTGCCGGCACTTGGAGATACTCAAATTATTTTTTATTCCGTCTTATAAGATAATCAGTCTTAATGAATTAACAAACTTTTCAAATAATATAATTATATGAAGAGTGCCATTGAGGAAATTGGACAGTGAGAGGAAGAACTCCCCATAGTGGTTTCTGTTGCTTAATACGTGCTACGTAAAAGTGTTTTTCCGAGCGTCATTGCCGCACGGCTGGCCGCTTGAGGCATTTTACGTCTATTCGTTAGCTTCTGTCATCCTCAGAAAAACACCTTTATGTAGCACCTATTCAGCAACAGAAAGTTGTACCGGGAGTTTTTCATGTCGCTCTGCCATTTCCTACCTTATGCCTTTAATCGGGAAAACAATAGCTACAGGGCTCACAGGCGTCCCTTTTTCGTTCCGCTCAGTTGTCCCTTTGCCGGTATCCCATTACAAGCATGAGAATCAAATTTACGAAATAATAAAAAGAAGTTTAGCGCGTACTGCAGGCATTACCGAATCCTGACTGGGAGCTTACGACTGTCGTTGAAAAGGAAAGTGTACAATCTTTGCATTCCACCAGTGCTAACATATGGGGAGAAACGTGGAGGTTAACAGAGTTCGAAAACGAGTTAAGCACCCCGCATTGCACGATCGAATGAAAAATGTTAGTCGTAACGCTAAGTGAGAGGAAGAGAGTGGTGTGGATGAATGAGCAAACGGGGTTGGCCGATATTCTTGTTGACGTTAAGAGATAAAACGGAACGGAATCGGCCATGTAATGGCGTAGGGCAGATAACCGGCGCACCACTGCAAGCACAGAATGGGTGCGAAGGGAAGGAAAGCGCTGTCGAGGACGGCAGAAAACTGGGTGTGGAGATCAAGTTAGGAAAATTGCAGCTGCGAATTGGAATGCTCTAGCACAAGACATGGGTAATAGGAGATCACACGGGGAGGGCTTCGTTCTGCAGTTGAGGCTATAGGCTGATGATAATGATAACTATACACTCTGACGCGGACACCTGACAACTACCTGAATTGAATAATCGCCTTACATTCAACCTTGAGCCTTAAAGTGCGATTAGAAATTTGCGCTTTAAAATTTCTATGAATAAAAGAGATACTTGCTTTTATGAAAGTAAGCTACACCGTTTACCGAACATCTAACACTGAGAGACTGAAGTCTCATACAGAAAAAAAGCCATGCAAACACCGTCGTTCTCAGAGAATCCCGTCATCGATTGGGCAGCAGTTTTTACCGTTCTTCTCGGACATCAGCAGTTACCGTGAACCCACCTGCGAACAATATCGTAATATCGGATGGTTCGTCAAATACAAACAGTGCTAGCTTAGTTATTTGACATGATCTTTTAGGTAGCAGCTCTACTTTCAAATACGCCATTAGCTTAAGGATGTTGTAGAAGCTGATTGCTAAATTAAAGCCAAAATAACTGTTTGCAAAGGATATGTTCAACATTTATTAAAGAGTAATACAACTCTCAGGAATGCCTTCATGCGAAAGCTACACTTTGAGATGCGTCTTCAATTTTCGTGGGGACAACGAATTGCCTGTGTGTTTGGCATCCTCTTCTTAACCGCACGCATCTATGGACTGATATTCTTTTATCAGAAAACTTGCACAGCACTCTGATAGTGCGTTTCCCTGCCACGTGGTTGTAACATAAACACTGATTAGTGGGCTCCGCGTTATCTTGCGAATGCGAAATATTCCCGCAAAGAGTTATCGTACCTGCGCAATAATGTGTAAGGGTTTTTTGCAAACAGCGCATGTATGATGTACGCGAAAAAGTTGTATATATGTATGGTTCCCTTGCTCGAAATAAAGATTGTTGCAAGTTACTACCTGTGTGTGTCACGTCTCACTTTCGTCCTTGTCTTTTTTCACGCGCTATAAACCTCACGATGTCTTACCAACAAGCCCAAATCACTGCTTTAGAGCATTTCTTGTATACGGTGTTTTTGGTGTTTACACTATTTTCCCAGTGAAATGAGTAGCCTTTTCAAATAGACACTTGGGAATTTTATTTTCGTAGCACTGTTGTCGATTATAATTTCTGGTACTTTGAGTTCGTTACATTGCGACATCTTGCATCGAAGAGAAAGATTACGGTCCTCAAACTGTGTATTTTGGTAATAATATGAAATCTAATTGTTTACTGGTAATGAAATGAAACTAAAAACTCACTATAAATTTTCTTCGCAGTAGTTAATCCTGTAAAATTCATCATTACAAGTTAATTGACAATACTATACCTCCTACTTCTATTTCCAAATTTATTATTTATGTGAAGATTGAAGGAATAAAACAGTTTTAATTACTGTCTGATCATAACAGTCCGTTCAGTTCTGTCATAAGAGACCATTCACTGCGTTTTTTAACTTTAATTTTGAAACTAATGTTTGCAATTCGCGTCATATTGCCACTGCAGCAACTTACGTCGCTGAACAACGTGCTTAGTAATATGAAAAAAAAGGAGGGGATGTATTTTGGTTTTCTGTTTTATGCACAGATTTTTCAAATGAACCTATCGTTAAGAGAGCGACATTATTACGAACAAAGACAAGATAACTTAGTTCTATATTGCGCAATAACGGCAACAAATGTCAAAAGCCTAGTCACCTTGCAAAAGAAATCCATAAATTCGTAGAAATAATGCAACAAGAAGTTTAAGACAGAAAAGGAAGGTGTGAAGCTAGAAAAATTGAGTGCGCTTGTCTCAGAACACATGGCTATTAAACAAATAAAATTGCAGTCCCGAAATCTTCTTTGAACAGCACATCTCAAAAGAAAAAAAAGAAGCTGCTTGATTAGGAGCATTCATTTCATAATCCAACAAGCTATGACAAGCTCTGGTCTTTGAAATTCAACAATCTTCTTTGCTATCACCCTTCCTTAATAATACTAACAGCATGAATCTCATTGATGTAGTTCCACTGCGAACATTTGAGACGTGTTATAAACGGGAATGCTTTGTGCAGATTGAATTAAACATTTTTACTTTATTTATCTACGACATAATATTTTATGTAGATTTCCATTTGTAGTTTTCACTATTAGAGTCAAAGGTCATTGTAGTTAATGTGGGCTATCTTCTATACTTTCATTTGGTCGCTGCTGTGTGGCGCACATCTTGAACAAGGGTAAAGAAACAGGTCGGTGCCATGAGCTTCTTTTAACGAGTATATACAAGTAGTAAAACAAGCACTTGTTGCAACCGAAAATACAACAAAACCTTGATTTGATTGAAAGAAAATTCATGCCTCCTTTCTAAGGGTTTTGCAATGGCCTTCTTCCTGTTGTCGCTGCCCTATCCACGATACGCAAATAATTCCAAAACCGGCTTGATGGCGGTTGCATAGAGACTGGAAAAGGCAATATAAAATTTAGTGAGAGGAAGTAACGATGTTGTGATGCGATCGTTGCTTCATGGCAGCTGCTCTACACTCAATGTCATTTGACAGAACGACAAATACAAGGCAAGCATGTGCCCATTGCTCAAGCATAGGCGGTCCTGCTCTCTAATTAGGCACAACCCAAAATTACCGGAGGTTTGAAGCAATTATCCAAGTTTTCCCTTGGCCATTATATTTTTATGTTGCACTATTGACGCCAGGAACATTTCATTAGTGAGCTTGTTTTTCCAAAGTCCCGTGTACAGTTTTCATCGAACCATTGCTCTCCCATCCGGAAGGTCAAATATTCGTTGCAACGACGTTCCGCAATATTGCGTTTTTATCGTGTTATTTCATTCGCCACAGCTGGTAAAACGAGGAACTCGAAGCACTTTTTGCAGGATATAAGCGAGGCCCGAACCTTTACAAATTTATCCCTTCACCTAGCGACGTTTCAGACGCTGCCATCTACAGTCTCACTGGTGAGAATAGGCCTTTTTGCTACTTGATTTCGAGCAATATTTTATCGCGCGCTTTTTCGGCACATAAGTTGTACCCGCAGAACACGTCCTGGGTATACTGATTTATATAAAAATTATTTGAAAAGAAAAAAAAAATGTCATATGGTGTTTCTGAATACACCACAAACAAATTTCACAGCTTAGATATAAAATTTTGATTGTGAAAACCGTTCTACATAGTTTGAACCACGAGTTAAGATATGTCAGGACCTGCGAGTTTCCATTTAAAACCTTATCTACAAGATGCTTCGACTGAAAAGAATTCTACTCGAAGGCTAATGACGCCGTTATTATACTTTTGAAAGAGAAAAGACATTGAAGAGTCGAACCTCTGTGTGTTTGATTGAGGAACGAGATTCTTTAGAGTTGATGAAATTTCGAAAGAATCATCTGCATTGTAAGGCAGTGGTTAAGGCGGGAGAGCGGTTTTCTTTCAAGTTCAATAAAGCGCTGTTAAGAAATGGAGTCCTTCAAAAAAGGCATATTTTAACACACAAATAATGCAGTAATTAGCAGCATGGCTGCAAATAGAAATACTAACGTATGCTATGGTTTTCTATTTTACAAAATAAAAAGAGAATTAAACTACATGTAGCATGCGTGGTGTTCGAACACTATTTCCCGCTTTCGATATTTAGAAGGTGCGGGTCACTGGTATAGGGCCTTGACTTTCCCTCCACTGTCTATATGTATCAATACCACCATATTCTCAGTGTTTTACATGTATTCGAATGTTGCAAAAACGGTAGCCCGCTCAGCGTTTAGCGTAAACTGCTTATTGAATGAAAGCCAATGCAGTTTTCCTGTTGAACTCATAGGTGGCACAATTTATTTTTCTGCAATGCAAAGCAACATGAACCGTTTGTTTGGAGTGGACCTTCTGTCGGTCGTCGCAATCGGAATTGGTAAAGATAACCATTTGCTTTCTATGCATTGCTCATTTTTTCACTTCATGACAAAACGAAAGCTACAATTAGCTAAAGTAAATCTGAAATCTAAAACAAATAAATCTAAAATCCACAAACAGGCACTACATTTGCGAAGCAGGGACATCTTTGTATGATAATATGTCGATCATGGAAGCGTGACAATTTTTTATAGTACCAGTCGCTGCCCAAAATTGAGCCAATGAAATAAGAAAGTAGTTTACCGTTCTGTATTCTGATATCACGCATTCACGTCATTTAGATGACTATCGCAGGAAAAGTGCGTTGCAATTTTCCTGAACCTTGAGGGCTATACAAATAAGAAGAAGCTACCCTCCAAGCGCTCATGCCAGGAGAATCAAATGCTTTGCTGAGGCCTTCGCAATGTAAATGCTGAACTAAAAGTTTTTGAAGTGAACGTTGTTTTCTAAAAACAGTTTAAGCTTATAAACAAACCCAATGTATATCAATCAACTTTATAGCGAAGCTAGTCAGCAATATTCTGTGATGAAATTCTTGCTTTCCTTATATTTTCCTAAAGAGATATTTCAAGCATTTTTCTACCAATGTCTCACGCAGTGCGATTATTTATAACTCAGCGTTACCGATCGTTGATTGCTGATTAGCCTTTGCAAGTGGAACACGGGTGCCAAAAATATCCAGTAAATCTCGAATACAGGTATCGAATATATATTAAACCCTGCCATCAAACATACGCTGCAAAAAGTCTTGCGCTACAGTTTAGGTTATTCTTTCTCAAGTTGAGCGTTATTCTTCTCTCGACTATGATACTAAGCAATAGCTGTTGAAGCAAATAATGTTGAGCACTTGTATGCTTGGTAACCTGGTAATACAACAGCAGACCTAACTGTTTTCAGCCTATAACACTCGATCCTGTTCTTACTAGATCCTGTTGTAGTTAGGTGTTGTGCAATCCTGATATTATTGCTTGATCTTAGATTTATTGTACATGCCTTAAGATATGAATATTGTGAAATTAAATTTTAAGAAATCCGAAGTATGAGAAAGACGTGAACCATATTGTGAACTTACCTAGCGTTCTTGGTAGTGTCGAAATCTTGACAAGAAATGAACGCCTGCTGCCTTTCGGGGAAACATTTGTGGTGGGACACACTTTGAACTGGACAGACGCCCAGTGGGCTTTTTCAATTACCAAACATTTATTTGCTGCTTCTCAGAGAGATTGTTACCAAGCAGTGAACGTAAGAATTACACCGCTGGCGTGAACATGGTGATATGGAAATAGAGTCGAGTATGGTAGACCGGCTCCCTCTTTTTTGGGCAAATTGCTCCTTAACCACTGGCAACAATCTTTGTTGATTTCTTCATCTGAGCACCAGAACATTTGTTATAAAATTCGGCCTGAATAATTATAAATCCAACTTCTGACATTTTGCCAGAAATTACACGCCCATTTTGAAGAACGATTATTGTTACAAAAGTCTTTACTAGCCCTCAAACTGTTTTCTTTTACATTCCAGCTTTGATCGTCATGGCTCCAAAGGAAGCTCTCGCTAGCCTGGGTGGAGGTGTGGGAGGAACCGGAGGTATCGAAAACTGGGGAAAGGAGTGAATTTCCATGCGTCCTGAATCTAGCCATTTCATTGTTGTCACGCTCTGGATGACCGGCTCGCCTGCAATAAAACGCCTGTTGACAACATAATTGTGTAAACATGCTTTAATTTCAATGAATATATGGCTCGGTAGATAGGTTTGATGTTAATGCTCACAATATTCTGTACAATTTACACAGTAGCTGCTATTAAGTTGTTGCACATGTTCACGGAAACGGACGGTGTGAAGAGGAAACGCGCTATCTTTTCTACTCTTTCGAAATTACGTCGACCAGGGATCACACTGTGTATCCAGTGTGATCACAGTGTTGGGCTCTTTACCGTTTAACTTTACGTAAATAAACCACATCTATTTGTTGAACGAGGTATGCCCCCGTATATACCCTGACATCATTGTCTGGATGGTTCAGGTTGCGTTTAAGATTAAAAAAAATATTTATCCCCTGGATCCACCTTATTCTGCTTACTCATGGCACATCGAGTTTCTCGACTCGTGGTCTCAATGTTTCGATTCGATAAGTTATTACCAACATTTCAGCCTCCAGGTTTATCATTGCTGTGATGCCCACGGTTCGATATATCATACCTACCAGGCTGCCCAAGCAGGG
Source organism: Dermacentor albipictus (assembly GCF_038994185.2). NCBI lineage: Eukaryota > Metazoa > Arthropoda > Arachnida > Ixodida > Ixodidae > Dermacentor > Dermacentor albipictus. The sequence continues at coordinate 61,246,021 of NC_091825.1, read as the reverse complement.
ACTGGAGCAGACGAACTGTAGATTGAGAATTCAGTACAAATACAGAAATACAAAACAAAGCGTAATGTGGCATATTCGCCACCCTCGATGGTCTAAAAGAAAATTAGCCACGTCTTCGGAACGTGCAGTGTCGGCTTCTACCAGCGGCAACTCCTGTTTTCCTTAGAGGTTTATTTGCCTTTTCATGTTTATTTGAAAGCGATAGCAATATAGCAGGGCTGGACCAACCTCTGTGGTACTGAACAGCAAAGATCGACCAAACCAGAATGGGGTGGAGTGTAACACAGCGGCTCAAAGAACACCCTCTGGCAGCGTAAGGATGTGAGAAAGTGTCACGTGACGCACTGGCCAGATGTTTCGAAGAACGACTTTGTGGAACGAAAGTGGAACGCCTTCAATCGTGGTTTCAGGGTTAGATCACGGTTAGAATAGATTAGGCATCAGGGATGTTGTGCCGTCAGAGAGAGATTCACCCTCACCATCGCTCGTGCGTTTCTTTATGATATTACATGCGGACTTTGATAATTTTGCTAATATCTGAAAGAAAACTCGAGATCTCGTGAGCATGTCACACTGAATGAGAAAGCGTGACTTTGTGTGTTTAAAACTAATGTGACTTGACACCCAACAATACGACTGTTGAATGTCTCCTGTGACATAAGCGTTCACCGACTTCGTTAACATGTGCTATTACATGTAGAAGCTTTTGTGTACTTGACTTACGAAAAAATTATAGGTCATTCTGGTATCTTTATTTATATTTCACTAAGAGGAAGAATCTTTCCGATCAGTGACCTCTATCGAATTCGTTCTTTGCATAGTGGGTTGGTTAGGAAGACTGACATATTGCTATCCTGACTGTTTAATTATTTCGGAGATGTCCTTACGTCGCCAAATGTATCAATACATTCGAAACAAGCTTACTTTCTAAGTGAGCTTTCGTTTGTCAGCATTAAGAAACCTTTATTATAATAACGTAAATAATTCTTTCCACGCATGTGCACAATTTATGAAATATGAGAGGGTGTAAAACGTTTTCATGCCTCTATAATCTCATGATGTATTGACGGTTAAGAACAGAGTAGTGAAAAGTGTGAGCCACAACACTTGCTTTATCGAGGGAAATGTGCCCAGAAAAATAAGCAACAGTCAACCACAACGATCGCGGTGAGCATAATTGGTGGTCGTCCCAAGTCTGATCAATGGGTCAAGTGTGACGGCTTTTACACGTAACATGTCAAAAACTCCTGCCTACTCGCTGGCTACGGCGTGCCTTACAGAAAATACTAACACAGCTTATATACCACATATGTTGAGGTGGCGCAAACATATAACCACAGATAACATTCGATGACCTTGCGATACTTGGAGTTGGTGAAAAGCGGTCACGGGATAAGTAATAATAAAGTACACGTGCCACATGGTCCCCTTTTAAAAAATACAAAAACAATAAACACAAGCAACATAGTAAAGATAAATTCAAAACAGTGACAAAGTCCCAAAGTTCGTAAGCTGGCGCAGAAACGCTTAAAAAACACCACGTAGACGATTTAAGGTCGCGCACGGCACCGCTTTCATTCCGAGATGACGTTTGGCATGACCTCGTAGTAAAGTGCGTCGGATGGTCTTGCAGCTTCTGAAATAGCAGCGTAAGTGCTTCTCACTTAGCCCTCGTCAATCCGACGGTCACCGGGCTTCTATTTCCCTTAGCTTAGTTGAAGATTGCACTGTCGGCTGTCCATCCTTTGCTGGCTGTCCGTCCTTTACGGGTGTGTTGATGCGCTTTGGTGCGCTTTAGACAGGCGGCGAAGCCGAGATTCTCTCCGTCGTTCACCTTGTCGAGAAGTGTCGCTGTCTGCTTCCTTCCGTAAACCAGCGTAAACGCTGTGACCTGCGCCATTTCATGCACTGCCATGCTGGAAGGACAGGTAATGTACCGAAGGACTGCTTCACATGTCATCTGTTCGGCGTCAATGTACGTGGATAACATTTCAGCTAGGGCCCTATTCAGGCGCGATGTAAGAGGATTTGTCTGCGCGTGGTAGGCGGTTGTCCTGCGGTGTCTTGTCGGGCTGTATTGCAGGATGGATTGAGTAAGCTAGGGCGCTATAACGTAAAACTATTCGAAACTTTTCTGTTCCAATTCTGCTATCAGCCCTCCACGATTCGTAAAAAACTTTTTACGACCCCCCCCCCCCCCTCCACTTCACCTGTCTGTCACGCGACGTCACGAAAACCGCGATACCTCCCCATCTGGTATGATGTGTACACACTGATTATGCATGATTTGACAGAAAAAAAACAGTTCTTTCTGATTCGACCCCTTTTTGCCGTTAGCCCTTGGCTATTGGTAAAAAGTTTTCGGGCTGCACCCACTTCACCTGCCTGTCACGCGACGTCACAAAACCACAAGAGCTCACCGCGTCAATGTGACGTGTACGCGATAAAGATGCACTAATATGCCGAACTAAACTGGATTTTCTTCGGAATAGCCGCAGGCTGCCCCATTCCGAAAGGCATAGAAGATGGCTGCCGCCGATCGCTCAGACGCTGGCTACTCGCACCTGCCGGAGAGCATGGGTGTATTTGCGTATAATAAAATTTCTTGCGTGGCCGTGTAACGTTTTCGAGCAGTTTCGGCACGTTTACCCCCTCATTCCTCCAACTCTTCTTTACTGAGGGTCCATTTTGGCGTCATTATTAAGCTTCCGTTGCATGCCGCCGCGATTTTCGACCAGCCACCGCAAGCTAAGTAAGGGAAAGCCGACCAATTGTAGACGCCGGTGCCACCCTCTTCATCCGGTTATCGACTTTCAGTGCAGTGGCTCGGCCCCATCGAATCCCTCTCTACTTGAGCGTTCTCCTCGCCTCTTGTCAGCCAATTAGATACGACAAGCCGCTCAGTGTAGGCAATGTTATTTGTTTTTCAAGCAAACAAAAGTGACCACCTATGAACGAGGAGGGCGTTTGATTGGTCTGTTCAGACATCTCTACGGGTAACCGCCCGGTGCTTGTGTTGGTGGTTACGCAAATTTTACGTCAGGAGATTGGAATAGAAACATATTGGAATAGTTTTACGTTATGGGGCCCCTATTCCGTAAAAGCGGTGCGGTCGGTGATAAGGACTTGAGGGGCACAATGTCGTCACAGGATGTTGTCGACTAAAGATTTCGCGACTTCAGCCAAGTTACCACTGAATAGGGCCTCCGTGTCGGCATAGCTGATAACAGAGTCAGTAGCCACAAAGATTCATTATTTAAAGAAGGTAACGTCGAAGATCATCCTAAAGAGTCCATTCCAATGTGCTAGAATTGTGGGCAAGGTGACTTGATTGGCTGCAGCAATCCTGCTTGCCTTGTTTGTAGGAAGGGACCGCAAGGGGGCGCCGAGCAGCGTAGTACTGCTAGCATCGCACTCTGCGCTTCGATGTGTGTTTCTTTAAATACACTAGTGTTTCCACCCAGCGTTCCGTGATACCAGTCGACTCTTGAGGATACAGGGAACACGGGCGTGCTACCCACACAGCACGGCGGCCCCCTCGCCGAAGGAAGCGTCATGTCCTGCGGCTATCAAATAACAGGTGAGCAATTTTCGCTCCGTATAAAACCCGGCTCCATTATAACAATACTTTCGACATCGAGTCAAGAGGTCACGGAGCAGGCACGCCGAGTCCACTCTCTCGCTGTCGACGGACGTTTGCATGATGTTAACGTATACGCTGCCACCAGAGAGGAAGCTATTCGAGGAGATATACACGGACTTCCACCCTGAACGCCGTCGGACACCATCATAGCAAACATGTGTGTATGGACTCAAGGCGCCGTACTAATCCAAGCAAGAATGATCGGAGAAACAAAGAGCGCCGTCCTTACTTTCTGCGGCCAATCGCTACCTCGGGGGATGTGCTACAACAGAGGCGAACTCCTGTGTCATTTTACCATGCTACTATTCAGGTGCGTAAAAGATGCCATGGAAAAGGGCATCGGACTCACGTCGGTCCCCCGCCTGACCTGTGAGTGTGCCGAATTCGCGGACTAAGAAACCCTGTTAACGGACGCCCATGTGAGCCAAATTGTGCCTCGTGTGAGGGGCTCACGTCACCGGGGACCGCAGTTGGCAACGACGCCTATAGCAACCGAAAAACGCTCAAGACGGAAAAAGCGCTGACAATCAGAGTGAAGTGCAAAAAAAACCTCGCTGGTTCTCCTCAGAGGTTGAGGAATCGGACTGCAGAGGGAAGTACGAGATCAGCATCTCCGTACCGAGCGAATGCACGGTGCTGCTAAACGTCACCTCACCAAAGCAAATTCCGCTGTCGATCCCGAGAGCGAGTCCACGGAGAAAAGGAAGCCAGACGCAACGACCACCCGGATATGCACCGAAGGCTGTTTTCATTCTGACAAATCTACACGTAAGCTGGCCAACGCTTGCGCCCTCCACAACCGCACCTATCACACAAAACGAGGAACACAAGAAAATTGTTGTCGAAAGCAGGCAACATAAGGCAAGCTTGGACAGCATGAAAAGTGAACTCGAAGCACTCAACGACAAATGGCAAGCATGATGACACCGGGAAGAACCCATAAAACAAAATCACCTGTACAACTGTGCAACACACAGACCAAATGGCTACTACAAACGTCCACACCCAACACTCATCGGGAGGAGAAAATGGACAATATTATTTTTATTTTTTTTTTATTTACATCATACTGCAGGCCGTGTGGCCCAAGCAGGAGGGGCAGGGTAACAAATAAAAATACGCGTACAAAAGGAAGAATTGCAAAAATATGAAATTAAAAAAGATGAAACAATATAGCACAAAACAGCAATATTACTTAGGAAATACTAATAATATTGATTCAGGGGAGTTCAAATGATGGAAAGGGATGAGGTTCCATGCTTCTATAGCTCGAGGCAAGAGAGAACACTTAAAGAGGTTTGTTCTGGCAACGTAAGGGGAGAGGGCGAGGGGGTGGGAATGACGAGTTTTCCTGGATGCAGAAAGAGTTATGTATGGACTAGGATCTAAAGAAAATTTGCGGTTTATCAAGGAGTAAAGGAACTTCAGGCGTATTATTTTTCGCCTCGTTTGAAGGGTGTGAATACCTTTAAAATAAAAATATGTGTGCACAAAGGCAATTATTTTTTGCAGATGTTCGCAATCTTAAACGGTACGTCTACGACTCGCTCAAAGGAGCGAAAACTGCGAAAACGTCGTCGCAGCCTTATCTAGGAATACCGAGATCCAAAGGGCATCGTAACCACAGACACAGAACATTTCGAGAGCCCATACTCTGGCTGACTTCCCACCTACACACCAAGAGAATGTCAAAATTTGGCAGTCGAACTGCCGATCACAACATAACCAACATGCTGCCCTTACACAATACATCCAGGCGGCGCTCGTCCCCCTGACCTTATTTGTCTTCAGGTAGTGAAAAAAATGCTGATACGCGTTGGGGGTCATCTGTTTCACAGCGATCCGGAATACCCTAAAGTGCTGATTACATTGTTAAAAGTGTTACATTGGCCCACAAGGACCTGGCAATAACTGTCGCGAAAACACCTAGCGTAGAAATACATTAGCAAATTCTCACCATTTGGTGAATTAAGAAGGGTCGTCTCTAGTGCCTGATAATTAATGTATATGGGATCCCAGATTGGAAAAAGTATAGAGAATGACAACAGGCTGCTTCCTCATTTCCAGCCACGGCCGCAGGTTGGAAAACTTTCCTCGAGGAAGCCCATGCTGCCACCACCAGAAACATCAAGACCACAGGGGAAACACAAGGAATAGAGAGCCATCTCGCCCACCTTTGGGAGGCTCACAGAAGCCTCACTAAACGCTGGAGATGGCAGCGGACAGAATCGCAAACTTAGGCACCAAATAGCCCTCCTGGGAGGTGAAGCTAGCACCTATGCAAAATAGTGAATAATCTTAATTGGCACAGCTTCTGAGACTATCTCAGAGGCATCCTCAGCACCGAGAAAAGCTCACCATTCTTCGGTGCATGTTAGATTCAACTAGCACGCGCACCGAGACGTCTAACGACATGCGACGACTCGGAAGAATACAAGGGCTCAGAACAAGAACTCGTCGAACACCTAAAGTGCACATACACTGGCACTGCCCAGACATCCACACGCGTTATGACAGAATACCAAGGACGGTATAGCTCGATCTTGGAGCCCCCATCACCTTCTCAGAGCAATACGCAGCGGCACAACCTTTAAGAGGAGCAAAGCTCCTAGCCCATCCCAAATCACCAACGCAATGCTGCGCAACGTTAGTGACGTAGCGCTGCAGCACTTAGTCAACTTCTTCAATAAAGAGTTCTGGTGACGGGACGGCATACTACGGCGAGAATGGAAGGAGGAAGAGATCGTGCTCATACTAAAGCCGGAAAAGCCACGCCTGCTCAACCATCTCAGACCCATATCGCTCACCTTCCTGCATGGGCAAGCTCGGTTTCAGCAGGGCAATCTGTGCACAGGACCTCTGTCTTTTATTAAGACATGGGGTACTCCACCATTCTTCGGGCAGTATGGACAGAATCCTGATTGCAATCGACGTCCATAAGGAATTGTATAACATCTGACACACTACAAAACTAGTGGACAAACAGTGTTGACAAACTAGTGTTGAGAGAGAGTATTTTATTACGTTCAAGACTTCCTGAGCAGCCGCTCCCCGAAAATAGAACTGGGCTCAGCACGTTTTGCTGTGCATCGCCTTCCAGATAAGGGCACCCCTCAAGGATCCATATTGTCACCACTTCTTTGCAACATCGGCTCGTATAGAATGGTCCTACACTTACAGAAGAACCGGTACCTTGGCTGCGCCATAAATGGTGAAGACAGTATGCTTTGGGCCTAAAACGGATCCATGGAAACGGACAGGACATGCTTCAACGAGTGACCAACGCCACTTAAAGCTATAGGAGGCGAGCAGGCAGGAGATGCGCTACAGCGACATCGGAGCACATTCGTATTAGACCTGGACATACCCGAGTGACCAGGGCTCCGGATCTGCAGCTCACCTTGGAGGGAGAGCCCATCAAGAGGGCATCCCACCTGCTCGTACTGGGAATGTTTATTGAAGAAACGGGCAGTGTCAACAAAGCGCTCACCAATCTCAGATGCACTGTTCTAAGCGTAACCGGGCTTTTTCAGCAAAGTTACACGCTGCCGAGAAGAAATGACCAAAGCAGACACCATGCAACTAATATATGCCTTCGTCATCAGTTGTCCAACGTATGCCCTGCCTTTCCAAACCACTCGGCGCAAGGCCATCCAACATGCGGTTAAGCTCATCAGAATTGCCCGTAAAGCAGCCCTCGGCCTGCCTAAAAACACAAGCATAATCTGACTGCGGGAATTGGGAATGACGAACACATTCGAGGAATATGCAGCGGCCAAGCTAATGGCGCAGAGTGAACGGCTAAACACGACACCTCAGGGACGCTAGGTTTTACAAAGACTTGGCTATCCACTCACAGCCCAATATTGCGGCGACGAGACAATACTACTTACATCTGATATCCGAGAAAGGATTCACGTGGCACCAATCCCCCATCAAAGGCACCCCATTCGTCACGCGGCACGGAGACGCGCGCGGGCAGCCACGTTACTAATGTGGCGAAGCGATCGAGATACTTACTTTACAGATACGAGTTCTTCTCACAGGAACACAGGCACTGTCAATATATTTGCAGCAGTCGTGACTGCTGGCCGTGACTGATGGCCGTAGCCCTGGCCCTATGCGCCGCGGAAGCTAAGGGCCAATTGGCCTACGGGCTGCGAAGGACTCGCAAGAAACCTGCTGCCTCTTCCTTTGATTGGGGGGGGGGGGGGTTCTTTACCGGGCTGCGTCTTCCGCATCCTAGGTACGGAAATAACTATGCATGGTTGCGTGACCTGGTATCCAGCGCCCCAGGAGAAGTGGGTAACGAACGGTCGGACTGCTTGGGGTGCTCAAGACATTATAGGCCGAGCCACACGGGCCACACCACCGAAGAGTAATCCTCGAATTACAACGACTAAGCAGGCAAACCAAAGCCCCTCCTCACCCAGACCTAAGCAGGAGGCAAGCACGGGACTGGCGCTACCTTCAAACAAACACTTTCCCACATTTATACAGGCTGCACAAAAAGTACCTAGACAAATAGAGCAACAGATGCCTCTGGTGCGAAGAAACACCGACATTGGTGCACACAACATTCCCGTGCACATTATGCCTGGCCGCTGCCATCTCGCCGCTGCTAGACAACACTCTCTATAACTGCTCGTGGGAGCCGCGACTCGCAGAAGTGGAATTGGGAAGCCAACTGGCGACCCTTGACCAGGCCCGGCGAGCCGCTGGTGGGTGGGGCTCCTGGAAAAGGGGCTCCACCCACCATAACTAAACAACCTCTACTACAATAAACGTTTACTTTCTCTCTCTCTCTGCTCTTGTTTGTAGTTTCTCCCGTAGCTTACAGTCCCGGAATGTCCCGACGTAGTGGGCACAGCCGTCGGTCGGGCGCATCCTCGATAGTCTACAAAAGAATCCGAGGGGCCTCTGGTCAGATCGTTATGTCGAGCATAAAGCTAGCTTATTTATGATTATATTATGCTTTATAATATTTGTTATTTATATTACCCATAAGGCGCGCTTTATTTTTGCCAAATGTAAGTAAAATGACCTGTTTAGTTCACCCAGGACATCGCTGAAACCAATAGGATACTCTTCTGACGCATGAAAGGGTGAGAAAGGACGGCTCAATTATTATTTGCAACGCTTCTAACTGAAAAAGTAACGCGAAATTTTGTCGCACACTGCACATACCATGACTTCTCACCGCCTTCCGTGATATGTGAGCCTGTTGTTACCTTCAGCAATATTAGGAGACTGGGAAGCATAGCTGATAGCGTCCATGTCACATAAACGCCACATCGCATGCTTTACCACTTGAACAAAAAACTTTACAAAGGCTGTGTTTGATCAAACTGCATTTAACTTAACACAGCGAGTTTCCACAGCGTAGCAAGAATTTTTGTTAAATTTGGCATTGGTGGCCCTTCTAGTTCTGCCAGATCAGCGGACTAAATTTTGCCCCACTCCTTAGACACTCTCATAAAACTCCAGGGTGACTGCATAGGTAATATATTGTAAAATCCCGAATTAAACATCGACTTCTAACTTTACATGCACAATGTCCATTACCTTATCCTTACACTCACCTATCATAATGAAGCTGCCTGCACGCCAAACCCGAGGGTCCGACCATTCTCACCTCGGACTCTTTTGTACGCTATCGTGGGTACAACTGGCCGCGCTCTACAAACGAAATTGACCACTACGTCAAGATATAGCAAAACTGCCAGTGACGGAAGACACCACAAATAAAGCAAGCAGGATTGCTGCAGCAAACAAAGCCACCTTGCCGACAGTTCCTGCCGAGAGGAATGGACTCGTCGGGATGATCTGCGACGTCACCTTCTGGAAATGATGGATCTCCGTGGCTACCAACCATGCTACCCGCACCGCCGAAACCGAAGCCCTACTTAATGGTAGCACGGCTGAAGTTGCAAAATGAATATTCCAGAACATCCTGTTTCGAAATTGCGCCCATCAAGTCCTGATCACTGACAGAACTGCTTTTACGGCTGACCTTACTAAATCTATCGTGGAATACAGCCATTCAAGACGCTGCAAGGCAGCCACCCACGGCACCCAGACAAATGGCCTTACATAGCACCTGAATAAGGCCATACCCGGCATGTTATCGACGTACGTCGACGTCGAACCGACAACGTGCGATGCCGTACTTTACCTTCGCTTCCAACACGGCAGTGCAAGAAACATCGCCGATCACACTGTTCAAGCTGGTTTTCAGAAGGAGCCAGACGAGAACGACTCTCGACGACGTCGAAGACGAAAAGAATCTTGACGTCGCGACCAGTGTGCAGGGAATCGAAGCGCGACATTATAACATGTGCGCATCAAGAGCCGGCAAAGGAGGGACATGCGAGAGTACAATCTTCGACGACGCTACGCGAAATGCCAACCCGGTGACCGTCATGTGGACGAGGGCTTAGTGAGAAGCCCTTGCGCCTATATTTCCGAAGCTGCAAGATCATCCAACGTATTGGCGCACCGGACTAAGTGGTCGTGCCAGATGGCATCTCGAAATCACAGCGGCACAGCATGCGACCTTAAATCGTCTACGTGGTGCGTCTTAAGCCTTTCTGCGCTCGCTCATGAAGTTTGGCGCTTTGTCGCTTTGTTGATTTTTTTGTTTACTTTGGTGCTTGTGCTTCTCGCTTTTGTGTGTGTGCAACATGGGGACGATGTTCTTTAAAGGGGCCAATGAAACGTGTACTTTATTTCTATTTATCCGGTGAGCGCTTTTCACCGGCTCCGTGTATCGACAATTCATCGGACGTAATCTGTGGTTTTATCTTTGCGCCACCTGAATGTATCCTCTGTAAAAATTGTGTACTGCTTTCTCGAAGGCACGTCGTCACTAAAGATTATGTTGGAATCTTCGACATCTCACGCGGAAAAGTGACGTGCTTGACCCATTGATCAGATTTTGGACGATCACCAACTATGCCCGCCACTATCGCTATGCTTGACAGTTACTTTTTTTCTGGGCGCTGTTTCGTCGAATAAAAAAAGAATTGTATTGTTTGTTTGGCCCGTGCTTTCGTCTGCACTGTTTCGTTGTGTTGTAGATCAGCCAGCTAACTCAGCTTAGAAACCGTTTGCTCTGCTATGCTTCCAAAAGTGGGCATGCGAATCTGCCCATGAGATTGGCCGCACATGATTCGACGTTTCTTCTTTCTTACACGTTTTTTGTGCACTGGCAGCCACACTACTGCCCTGATCTGTCAGTGGAGTATTGGTACCACCACATATGATATGCTGAAACAATGCTGTCGTTGTACGGCTAATTCCCGCGAATATATCAGCTTATTTACCAGATTGCTGAAAACGTCTTCTGTTAAGGTATGTAATGACTTTGTGAAGTGCTTCGTTCTGGCGGCCTCCTTTCAGTTCGCAGACTTGATTATTGCGCATTTCCAATAAGCATTTACCTTGTTCGTTGTTGATTAGTGTTAGGAAAATTAAAGCGTCTTGTGCATTGGCTACGCCATGGGTAGGTAATCATTAGAAAAGCTGCAGCTTTTTATGCTATCCAGAATAGAAAAAAAGAAACGAAACATGAGGAGGAAGCGTTGTTTAACATGCGAAAGAAAAAATAAATTATGCAGACTTGCCCTTCCTTCATTATACGTTACGAGAATGTTAACTACGTATTAGGTTCAATACAAAATGCCTTCACTCCACGTTCTTAGATGTCCGCAACGTTACCTATTGCAATATTTATATCATGTCGACATATATTATTGATATAAATACGCAAGACAATATCGTGTAAAAGAAAACAGAAAACACGATAAGGTTCGACGAGCACACTGAAATAAATATTATGGCACCTTGCTCGCAGTCCTATGCAAAACGTTAGGCACAAGAACTTGTGCAGTGAACTAATGCAGTTAGAGTCGTGGTAACAACTGCAACTCCACATGAGCCATCTGAGAGAATAATGCCAATAAGTGCATATAGTCTGAACCTTCATACAATGTCTTATGTGGTTCGTGTATTTCTATAAAAGGCCAGCACAAGTGCGTTTTTGATTCACTAAAATTTGGGCAACAAAAGACTGCGCGTTCACTAACTTCACTTTATTAAAAGCCAAAAGAGCTTTCTGAGCCTGTCAGTGTGTGAACCTGTCAGTAGATGCATGCATCGGTTGTTGATGCTCAGAGCTTCACTTCTTGCGAAAGCCTATTCCACCAGCTCCTCCGACACCACCTCCAAGAGCGGCAGCTTCATTGGGAGCCGTGATTATCAGAGCTGAAACCGAAACAAGAACAATGCATTTTAGGTTATTCCTTGATAACTCAACTTGGTGGCCTATGTTCCCGTATAGAAACGGGCTTCATTTATGTAATGAGCTTGTGTATAGTCCTTCCTGTTCAAGCGCTGATGCCGGCAAAGTTTTGAACATTGACCAATTAAGCTCGCGGGCTCTAGAAAAAAGTATGTTATACTTATTATCATGTTTTACGTATGAGCGGTCGCTGTTTTTATGCCGGGGCAAAAATAAATGCTTATTGTAGGCTTAGATGTGCAATTATGCCTATTCTGTTGCCGACTGATTTGTTGGTTCTTGATGTGCTCCACTTATTTTAATTCGAACTGCGATACTTCTTAACGATAATGCGGCTGACAACAAATAATTGGTGCACGCGTGACGCTTTGCTGTTTCCGCGCATGAATAATATATTTGATATTATCGTAGAGTCTTTTGACACAATGCTTGAACAGCGACACCTAAAGGAAAATTTTAACGCACTGACTGACTAAAGAGGCATAAAAAAAAACGAAATGAAACGTTTTGAGGGCTAATGTGAATACCGATACAGGGTGTTTCAGCCAACACTTTCAATTTTTTTTCATTTGCTTGTGGCAGATGGCGCAATTCAAGTCTAGGAGGTGGTCTACTAGAAGAGGTGGACAAGTATAAAAAATTGAAATACATAATAGACTGATTATTATTAATCCACTAATTAAGCTTATAACTAATTACCTTATGGCGCATATGGCAATGTGCACATCTTAGCAGGTGAGAGTGCAAGGCATGTCCACTTGACAAAAATTGTGTGGATGGCACCATTTACGATATATGTGCCGTCAAACTTGCGGTAAAAATACACTATCGCACCACTTACTTTCTTAAAAAAAACATCGTTTTATGTATTGAAGCACGAAGTAACTGAACCGCCAATGAATTTCTCCACAAAGTTCGGGAAATAATATTTCGAAACTTATGTCATGCTGAGAATTCGTTCGATGTGGACCCGCCTTGCAAAGCCTCCGGCTAGAATTTTTAAGTTGCAATATGTGCCTTAAGGTAATTAGTTTAATACGAAATAAGTAAATGTTTGTTAATTCAAGTAATTCGGGACTTTTTGTTTAAGTAACGACCGCCTCTTTGAGTACACCAGCTCATGAATTAGGATACATGCCACAGGGAACGCAAGAAATGTTTCAATGTGTTCCCTGAAACACTTGGAATTCATATCGCTTTATGTGCTACAAGAGTTGTGCTTGTTTATCTGACGCCAAGATGAGGGAAAAAGAAAAGTGTGTGCGCCTACACAAAGAACATAAACATGAGAATAATAACGCGCTTGATAAAGAGAATTATATTATTTCCACGAGGCAGCGTTTCTCTATTTAATATTGTGCTTGGAATATGGCATGCCTTCGTTCAGGTCTCATTTTTGGTCATTATATGCATGACCGTGAGTCAGCATATATAGTCAGCTTATAGGCCGTCATGTGAATCTCATATGCAGAGTGCCGTGTACAAACGATCGAAAGGCACTGGATGCGATAACTGAAGGGGACCTATTGCAATGGCCACCCACACAAGGACGTTTGATGAATTAATCGTACCGCAAATATAATAATAATAATAATAATAGTAATAATAATAATAATAATAATAATAATAATAGTTTGAGCAGCGACACCACGACAGTATTGCACAACAAATCCATCCACAACTTCTCACTACAAAAATATTACATTTATCTACAATATTTGGCAGTTGGCATTAGATACGCGTCCCAAGAAATTAATAAGCATGGAGGAACAATATGTAGCCTTATTAGCACAGCCTTAATTAGCTGACAATAATGGAGCTGTCTTTAAAAGAAACTGCGAAGCGACGTTAGATGATGAAATATTACCATTCTTGCAGTGCATATCAATTCACAATTCAGTTATTCAGTTCATCCAGCAGTTCAGTTATTTACCTGCAAAAGCTCTTTCGGTGCTTTTCGGCTCACTGCATCAACTCAATAATGGATTACCAGCTAGCCCCATCCCACACATTACTTCCCTGCATCAGCAGGAGATTGGTGCGATCACTCACAGTGCGAGCGCAGCGTGCGTTATTCTTTCCTACTAGTGGTTGCTTACACGTGGCTCCGCATGTAAAGGCGCCGCTATGTCGTGGTTTACTCACCGGTGTGAAGCGCTCAAGCCTTTGTTCTTTGTAGAAGGTTTGTACACAAAAGCATTCGTACCTGGCGCACTTTTATACTGTCGCTAGAGATAGTGGCGTGGCAATTTATCGGATACTAAAAGAAGTGAAGGCTGCATTTTAGAAGAAAATGCACTGCTTGTGACAGGCAATCTTTGTGCTTGACCAGTTTAACTTACAATGCAATTAGAAACGTCAGTGCCCGAAATAGGAAGCGGACAATGTTGAAAAACGAAATCGTGATCTGCTAAATCAAAGAGGAGCCTTTCTAATAACCTTAAAGTTGTTTTCAATTTCAAGTTACATTCAAAAGAAGCCATGAGATATTAATGAACAGCTGAACGAGAGGTTCTTCATCTTCATTCCGCGCTACTTGAGTACTTTGTGGGTTTACCGTATGGAGTTAAAATGCCCCATCTATACCTGATAAAACTCTCATTCAGGCATCGTGTGTAAATACGTCGAGCTCACTTTGGAGACGTCAAGGCTTTTGACCAGCACCTACGAGACACGCTTGAGAATAACTTGAATATTTACATTCCTCCACTGTACCCATGAAAATGGTACCCTTGATAACATGTGCCAAGTAATAAAAGGAAGGAAATTTTCTACGCCGGAAAGAAAAGCCACTTGCTTCAGCATCCACCCGAATGAACCCACAGTTTATATTTTCAAAGGTTAACTTATTTGTACGTGCAAATTATTTTTTCACAGGCATATCTGCACTAAATCTATTCATCTTACGTGTACGAGGTGTTTCAGGCAAAGCCAGGGTCTATTGCTTGTAGCTCCTTATCCCTCGCGGAGCTCTTCTATGTTCAAAATTCAGTAGCCGTAACGTAAACAAAGCATGCCTATTGTGAGCAAGTGAGCATGTGAGCAACAAATCATGTGATTATTGCCAGTGACAATTTTTCCAGTGCTAGCAGTTACATCTAGATTTATGGGATTTGCCTAAAACTGCTGATTCAAATGCGCAATTTCTGCAACCGCTACAAAATTTTTTTTAGCATAGTTGAATATCTTTATTTGAAAGTGGCGTATACTGCAATATACAAATAAGCCAAATTAGATAAAATATATAAAACTCTCCGAAGACTTAGTTTGCTAACAGGTTCAGCTCATGAAATGCGCTATAAGATAAATTTCAGATAGCGGAAAAATTATTTCCTAAGTCAGTAGTTGATATCACAAAAATTGCGACCTGTCTGATGGTGCCATTTGATAGCAGTGCTAGTTCGTATATACAATGAGGTTATTGTCTAAAAGAGCTGGCCTCAAGTTCAGCCATGCAGCATACATCGGAGGTTTTGTGACGAGTACTTTTATGCGACCAGGCGTTGCCAATAGCATATCTGAGAAGAAAGAACAATATTTTTTAGCAGGAATTGGCTGTTGTGCTAGTGCAAGAAACCTTAAATTGAAAGCGAGCCCTGAATGTCAAGCAATGTCACTGTGCACTGCAGTTATCCCATGAGGTTTGATAAATCAACATAACAACGTTCAGCTAGTCCTAGATGACTGATATCCACAAAGTTGCAGACGTGTATTCCTACAACGAAAGTGTCAGATTAGCAACGATTTGAAGAAGGCCAGTATTTCGCTCCTATTATCAAAGCAAGGGCCCCATAAGCAATGTGTCTTTTTTTTTTAAAGAAAAACAAACCTTAAAGAATGTCACATACACAAAGCGTCCAAGAGTAATTTGCATAGGTAATAGACACACTAGCACTATCACTACATCTTCCTATTGTGTTGCACGTTCGCAGCCATTTCAGCCATTGTTCTGGCATTTGATTCTTTAAATTGCTCGGTAGTTTCCTCTTTGTGTGTATTTTTTACTGTAGCTCTTATTTTGCGCCAGATAACGGTGTTTAGCCGACCCCATCAACTTGCTGATGAGGGCTCATTTGATTAGTTTCTCGTGCACACAGAGGCATCTTATCAATTAATGACCTAATACGCTCACATTACTTTTTCGCCAACGTACTCTGTTTTCTCTTTCACTTGAGTAGTGCTCTCGTGGTCGATAATTGTCAAGCTTAGATTTAGGAGTGACCCTGTACCAGCCTGTTAAAAAAGGTTACATGAAAATCTCTACATTTACACATCAGCAGTTCTCTTCACAGTGTTGAACAATATTGTGGTACCAGGGGCATAAGCAGTCTGCCAGCAAAACTTGGCAGCCATCGATCGATTAGACGTCAGCACAGATACAAATTTGAAATTTACATGGCTGTTTCGTCTCTGCGAATGCACTTCAAAAATGCTGGAACTATTATTGCCAGAACTGATGCCGGAATTCACAGTTACTGCGACACTGGGCAACGCACCCTATACTGCTTGGTTTACAACGCCATCACCACATATGCTTCTGCAACCCTTTGCAGACAATTATTGCAAAAGAACGATAATTTCTAAAGCGCTTTAGGCGTTTGGGTTGGCAGCCGTTGTCTCTTAACACTCCAGCGTTTGATTCTCCAGGCCTCATCGTGCAGCTACTTATAGGCTCCTTTCATATCCTCTGTTAACAGATGTAATATGGTGAGCATAAAACTTGTGTGTATGCAAATAAACTTTCAAGGTTCCAAGTGAAATTTACCTACGTATAATGAACACGGAAGCAGCTCATATTTCTATGTATATCACTGGCATCATGGTTTGAAGATATTTCAACGGAGTCGTCTGCGCAGGAAAGTTTTTATTGAATTTTATTGCTAGAGAGAGACCCCATAGTTAAAGCTATCTGGTGTGCAAATTGTGGTCTTTACTAACTGGTTACTGCTACCAGCCTCTATCGTGTAGGTGTAGCACTGTTCACTATGTTTCTTCAAAAATCATAAAATCACGCTACAGATCATTTTCCTAAAATTTGATTTCACAGCGTTTAGTCATTGTAATAGTCACAGTCCATGTGTTTTGTACGGAAGAAAACTGAACTAAAGATTGCCGTTAGTTCTTCCACTATGACATCGTAAGCCGTGTGCATACCTACAAAAACCTTAGCCGTTACATTACCTTACTGTTACAATTCTGTAAATTACCTGAGCCAATTTACATTGTGGTACAGGCCGCATTAAAAAGATTGTCAATGCTTGTGCTTGCAAAGGTGATATTACTTTGAATGTCACATTATTAAATTTCTTATGGCGCTGCCGCGGTGCTTGGCGGTGGTTTAATGGTACGATGTAATGGTTGTATACTGGAATGAATCGCTAATATTTAGGACGTCTAGAGAAAAATGATCTATTAGTTTTAGGACAGCGTTTGTCGCCTTACGTACGTTAAACGTAAGGAACTTTGCAGGATGTTATGGTGTTCGTCTCTTCAAGATTTCTACTTTAGCGTACGACCACACAAACAAAAGGAATACGCTAGAAGAAAGGTTGACGCATGGTGCCTCGTATGAATCATATCCAGGCCAAGACAATTAGGTAGCAGACACACTGTCGTTTCTATGTGGACACTTATCTTTAGGCGTACAGACGCCGGAACCGTAGTATGATTAAAAAAAAAGAAGTGGATGCCCTTTGTTCTCATAGCTAACGTTCCAGGTGAGTTTATAGGAAACGAAAGCTCACTGCAACCGTTCACTCATGAATAATGATAGCGATGGCGTTGGCATCACGAAAATTCAAGCTGAAGTGGGAGCCATGGGTGCCCCCTTGCTCTATAGGCCTATTTCTTGGCGTACCTGCTCTTACATACGTTAAGCTTGCTAGTGACGTACGCTACCATACCGTACGTAAACCGCAGCAAAGCAATAATGTACGAAGCATGCGCAGTAAGGAGGATGGTATAACAAACTGTCGCGGATGCATTCCCATTTATCCAGACTTCGAAAGGAACTACAGACGCGATTTACGGAGGAATCATGAACTGTACGCAATTTCTCAAAAGGAGCAGAGACGTGCACTTGGACTATAAGTGGTTCAAATGATGTGAAGAAAATGCCGCCAGTCATTGTTTTTTGAGAGAAAGCTCTCGGCTGCGCTCGCACAACGCCGAACGTTCGTTCGATTATGACGAGTCGCATGTACTCAGTAATTTGTTTTGCTTTTGAAAGGCAGCTCCGAAAAGTGTTTTTACGCACGTAAATAAATATAAAAAACGTTCGTAAAAGGAACAGACGAGTTCTGTTTAGACAGGGGCAATCAGCGACCTGAATGGTATCAAGGAAAGGTCTTTAATTTGTCGGTCCTTTTTTTCTCATTACGGGCTATAGGTTGAATGTACAGGAAAATAAACTGTGTGTATGCATAGTGTGAAACTGATGTCATTTGCTTAATATGTTAATAGGACATGTGTTAATGTAAACGAAATCAACATGTATAATATGTACAGTGCGGTGCACTTTTAAAGGAAACATTCGAATGCGCGCCTTTCACTTTGCTGGCCGTCTAACTTCAGGTGTTTGCGGAAGAAATGTCAATACGCTCCAAAGGTGTGTTCGAAGGAGTCAGAGCTACCTGCTGCAGGTTATCTACTTCAAATGTAGGCGATTGCACTCTTGCAAGAGAGGAAACAGGTGGACATGCTCTGCAGTGAAGCGTTCCGTTCAAGTATGAAAGGAAATACGAGGAAATAACTTCTGGCAATTGCTGTAAGACGGATGACCACGGCCACTGATTGGTCCAAACAGAAAAGATTGAGTGATGTCGTGATATAAGCCCTGACAAACCTACCACTATCCCATCGCATAACTTCAGAAAGAAATATCATACGAAATACTGGGCGGTGTCTGCGCACCCGTTCTGAAGCAGAAGTTTGTTGCACTGCAAAATGGTGTGACTGCCCGCTCGATGCACTTTTCGTGTATTCGCGGGCTGCTTTGAAGCTCGGAAAAACACTTTTATGTAGCACATATCGTGCAACAGAAAGCTGTATTGGGAGTTTTCATCTTGCTCTACAATTTTCTCATTGACACTTTTAACGTAAATATAATATTTGAGAAGCTGAATAATTAATTAGGACTAATTGGGTAATTAGGTAGAATGAAAAAGAATATTCCGAGTATCTCCAAGCGAAGGCAAACAACATTATCTTGGTTTTGTCCAGTTGCGTGGCATTCGAATATTTTTAAACTGGAACACCCTACATAGAGCACAGTAAGCTGGAACACTCTCTAAACAGGGTTTCATTTATCAGTTTTGTATCATTTGTATTAGTTTTGTATCAGTTTCGTGCTGTTGAATAAAAGCACTCTCTCCGAGGTCCAAGTAACCGTCTTTTTATGATTCTGTTGTTGTTGTTTGACTTCATGGCAGAAATAAAGTGTGTTGTTTCAGCTGCACATAATTTTTAGAAAAAGGTGAATTTTGTGAGGATACTTCCCGATATTCTTTCAGGTTGTTTGTGTTTCAGACCGCTAGGAACTTGGTATCGAGCAAAATATAGCAGATAATTCTTCCAAATATCTTAAATACCTGCTTAATTAGCACTTATAAAGGAAACTTTGCGATACGGAAATTGAGGACTCAGAGCACCCCCCCCCCCCCTATTCGTTATTAACTCAAAAAAACTTATCTCAAAAAAGTCGTCTTGGGTGCTGGAGCCGGCAGTGCTATGGCACTGTGGGGGGCCCGATAAGGCACTACCGAAAGAAATATGAAATAGTGCCCC
Organism: Dermacentor albipictus; assembly: GCF_038994185.2. NCBI lineage: Eukaryota > Metazoa > Arthropoda > Arachnida > Ixodida > Ixodidae > Dermacentor > Dermacentor albipictus. Next base: position 61,226,291 of record NC_091825.1, on the reverse strand, counting down.
AGTGATGTCGATCTTTCTGTACTCTCCATTGCGAGTACAGACCAACCGTAGCGCAAGCTTTAGCTGGCACGTGCCAGGAGAGAGGTACGGACCGCACGTTGTCTTCCGGGAGCGATGGTGCCGTGCCGTCGCGGTGATGCCTGCTCCCCTCGCGCTACCCCCGGCGCGCTAGCGGGGTAGCAGATGTTCCCTTTCGCCCGCTCTCCTCCGTCTTGGCGTGCCAGTGAGACTTTAGATCCCGCTTGGTTCATACATACTACATAAGCCAGCTTTTTCGCTCTATGCGCCATTTAAGGCTTTCGGATCAATAACCATGACATGCCAAGAAGGACAACCATTCATGAGAGGCATCACGTGCCATGGCGAACGCGACATGTACAAAGGACATGCATGACTGAAGAGAGTGACATATTATGAAATGCATTAGGAGAAATTGGAGCACAATACTGTCACGTAGTAGTGACGGTGAACAATACAGCTGCAAAACTGTGAGTGGCAAAGCTAACATTTTATTGGGCGAACTTGTACCCTGAAAAGCAAGTTACACTCAAAATACAGCAATAGCAGTGAACACGGTCGGCGATCATTGAAATCTGATCTGCCGGTCAAATGCGTCGGCTTTCATTAACGAGGCATCGAACGTTTCATAGTAATGGATGGTGCCCGCGTCCAGCCTCGGAAACTCAGCCGCTTCATCGGCAGAGGTAATTGGCGCCATCCATCAGGAAGGCGAGAAAGTAAATCCGCTTCCCTTGCACGACTCAGCGCACGCTGATCCAGGAGGCCGTGTTCTTTCGCCTCTCCTCACAACTCCCTCAGCTTTGACAGACTCCGCGCGCGCCCGCCTGCCCGGCGCCAGCTTCGCCCGCTGCATGAGGTTTCAAGTTTCGTTATTTGCTGTTATCGGGAAGCGTGCGCTGCTGTGCGTGGACAGGCGTGGACAGTTTCGTCAGTTTTGTGGTCCTCGATAGCAGTGTGCTTGTGCTCCGCGATGTGTCAACCGTTTCACGACTCACACCACTCGCGCATCGGGCAGTGGTGCACGAATACCTCAAAAACAAGCCCCGGTGAGCGCTCAGACCCAGCTGAGCGCTCACAGCCAATGACATCAGAAGGCGCATGCAAGCGAACACGGCCCTGTGCATGTGTGTGCTCCATGAGTCTCCGGACGTCGTTGCGCCTTGATCGTGCTGCACTTTCCTCTTACCAGTGGAGAAAGCTCACAAATATTTGTTCCTCCTCATTGTCCCCTGGTCTATGACTTGTGTTTGTCTTTGCCAAGTCTCATTCTGCAACTTAAGTAACTCGCCCAGCTTCCGATTCCGCTCGTAGTGCTTTTTCTGTGTGTCACCGCTCTACAAACGTACTAGCAGATGAAAAAATACTGTTCGTCTTTATGTATTATCTCAGTAATTGCCGATGGGAAAGCCGCGCAAAGAACCCTCATGTGCAGGCGTGATGCGCTTTTTCCTTGAAAGCATGAGTATTGCTAGTGCCCTATATGCAGCTTTTTGCAGTTCGTGTTTATTACACGAATGAGTGTCCACTAAGTATTACGTAGGAAATTAAGTGACACAATAAACGACTTTTCTGCCAGAACCTCACACAGGAGAAAGGACACAACGCGGGTGCTTTCTTGTGTGTGTGGTTTCGACGCAAAACTCATTTATTATGTCGGATAACCAACTAGCCCACAAGTTCACTCTCCTTAAGTGGCGTACATTTACTGCTAAGCATTGCATTCGTGGTGAAAGAAAAGTGGTGTTGTTGGTTTATTTCGCTTAGTCACTGATGAGGAATAGGCCTTTCTACGAATGTTTTCTATGTGCTGCTGCAGATATTGACTACCTTCTCGTCCACCTTGCCACCGTTACTCAAGTTGCCCTCAAGTGCAAAATAATGCTACAATGCGTATTTTCGTGTTATACAGTTGTTGCGTCTTTTTCAATTTGTTAAGTAGTAATAAACACGATACGTATTTCATATACTTTTGTGCAGGTATACCAGTAAGTGCTTGCTTTTTTGCTATGACTATCAATAAAACAATCTTAGCATTATATTCTATTTTTAGGTATTTTGCGTGTAATAGTTTTTGCCATAACCAGTGAATTTTTCTATCCTTTAGTTATCATGATTATGTCCCACACATTGTCCAGTTTTAACCATCTCAGTGAGTATATCAGAAGTTAGTGTCCGCATATCAGATCTACACTTTGGTATTTAGGGCATTATATAACAATCTTATATGTGTGTACATAAAACGGGCTGCGCGTTTGCCTGAGTTTTATTTTTTTTTTGTTATTTCACTGCCTGTTAACGCTTCTGTTGTTTAGTAGTCATGTACATGGTCATGAATTTTTCACTTCTGTCCATTTTCCGAGCGTGTATCATACCAAAGTATGCGAAAATCGTTGTTTTCGGAAACCGAAGTCAATAAAACGAGGCCAAGGATCTGTTGTGTTCGAAGCGGAATTTATATATGTTCTGGCATATGCTGGCATACTCAAAGAATGCGCAATGCTGCGTGTGTGCAAAGACATCAAGAACCTATGGAGCACCACGAGCTAGTTGAAAATATAAATTTTTGACGATATAGTTCTGCGGGAACCCGCAAGCTGGAGATAGGTAATTAACCAAGGGAAAATGAAACATCCACCAGTTCATTATAATTGCAAGGAACGCAGGCTTTTCTTTCGAGGAACCGGTATGGATTTCCTTTGTAGCAATTGCTACGAACGGTTGGTTGTCTCATTTTCCTTTGATTAAAATACCAATGTCTGGCGTAGCGCGCGTGCGCGGTAAAATAAAAAAAGAACCCACCGCAGACAGGCAAAATGAAAGCAAAAGGAAAGGTGCGCGGGGCATGGAGAAAATGGTAAAGGGATCGGAGCGGGTCATCAAAATAAAGCACCAATAAATAAACGTACACATAAGAACGTAAACAATAGTGTGTGCCGCCATATTACCAAAGTATGGCCTTCCTGCCAGGGCGGTAGCTGAAGCGGATCTTGGCGCTAGCGTCGAAAGAGCGCCTGCTTAAAAACAGCCAATGGCAGCCGTGCGTAGATTCATCCCTGGGCCCACGTGTCTCGCAGAATGTTCGACACCATTCGCGTCACGCATGCATGCAGTCAGATTACACAAGGTTCGGTGACAACAGACAGCGGCCAGAACCATCCACACCGTTCTATAATCTTCAGATACACGCAGGCGCGTCCCGCACTGAGCGATAACATTTGTGAGACGGTGACAAGCGCTCACCAGAAAAAGATGCCGAAAAAGGGAGCCGAATGAAATCGCTTTCTTGTGCTCCATGTGCGACTCTGTGGAAATTGAAGCTTGGAATTCGCATTGCCCGGATGTGGTGCCCTCGGACAACGTCATCCGCTACGAGTCTGTAAAAGGAACATCGGCTCAAAGCGCACGGTACCTGGTTGAGAAGCAAGGTGCCTAAATACTCTACACATCGTTGTGATAATAGGTGCTTAGTAGTGCTGCCGGGTCCTCGTATATGCTGTGTAATTGTGGTGGATTCCTATCAATGTTGCTCTTGTTGCAGATAGATGAAGATGTTAAGGAAAATGTGGGCCGGAGAACAGCTCAAATGTGAGAGGAAATTCTCGCGAATGAAAACACATTTGACGGCAAGATTGATGCCGTGAGGAGTGAAATAACTGAAGCATATGTTAGATCATTAGCATAAAAAATGTGCTAGCAGCACGAAATGTAAGGTACAATGGGTAAATTGACGACCACCATTCAAAAACACAAAAAAACTTAGTCGAGTACGAAAATGGAACCAGGCGCAATTATTTTTTGGTGTTTGCCCATTCCGAAAGCGCATATCAATTAGTATCACAACTAACCCTTGCAAAGGACACGATGTGGATAAATTTAATTGCTAAAGCTCTCGGGGTAGAAGTAAGCGCGGTAAAAATAGTCAATCAGTTTGGCAAGCCAAACATTGAAACACCATGGAAAGGCGGGATATTTTTGAAGTTTGATACTACAAGGAAAAACACGACGTCCTCAAAAATTATTCAAAGCCAAAAGAGGCCTTGAATGAATGTATTTTGGGATTTTCCGTGCTATAATCACGATTTGATTTTGAGACACGCCGTAGTGAGGGACTCGGGATTTATTTTCACCACCTGGGTGTCCTTAACATGCTGCGAAATCACGGGACATGGCTATTTTTGCATTTCGGCCCCTTTGAAATGTGGCCGCCACGGTCGGAATTTTATCCCACGATGTCGTGCTTGTCACTGTAGCACCGTAGCCGCTAAGCTACCGCGGCGGGTGAGAGTTTGACCAGGAAAGGCCGGAACTATGCGAAAGGGACTGCGAACGTGCGAAAGAAGTTGACAGAATGTGGTGATTTGGAAATGGCCACAGGCACCAAAGTGCCTCCTTGCCATGAAGAACTCCAGATTAACGATCGGTTGCACATGTGGGATGAAATTATAGCGCTGCTTGCACTCAAGCAAACGACATACTGATCAAATTAAAAGAAAGGAGCACATTGTCCCAACCACCCTGCATAGATTTGATTGGTCATGCAGCACAGTTAACGCACCAAAATTTATCATAGATTGCTTTCGTTCAACGCTCGCAATGGAGTGAAAAAATCAGCTTAACTGGAGCATTTGTGGCTTTCATATGATTCCCGCGTAACCGTAATATCAGAAACATGTTTGCTCGGAGATGTATAGAGTGAATGTATGGTTCGTTTCAATCAGAAAATATTTAGAAAGGACCAAGGCTAACGTGGTAGTGGTGTTTGCATTACTTCAAGGATACCCTAATGTTCCGTAGGCTGATTTAGATTTTCTAGAAACTCTCTAGTATTAATGTACTTAAGTAATAAAGTTAGAAACAATTTTCAGTTAGAAAGAACTAGAAAAGAGTTAGAAAGAAATCACAAGAGGAGGGGCGTTTTATTTCCTCAAGCCACGATAGGACGGACTCAGCGAAGCGGATGTTAGTCTTGTGATTTAGATTTTCTTTACGTATGCCGAATGAAGTAAAGAATAATTATGCAAAACCAAATAAGAATATTATTATTGTTATTATTATACAAGACTAAAGACCTACATATCTGCACGCTCCTGACGTAAGAAATTAAAGAACCGACCACGAATAAGGTATGCAAGAGTACCAAGCTCTTCGGGATACACTTCGCTACTCATTTTTGAGTGATGTGATTGCAATGTGGAATACTCTTGCAAACGCTGATGATGCAGTGAAACAAATCGGTGAGCTTTAGCAAGCTTTGGTGGATGCGTTGTTGCACAAATTACCGATTTCATTTGGATGTCCCTATCAATGAACGTGATCTGGGGTACATTGTACATAATTTAATGTAAGTGAGAGTTTCTTCCTCTGTTTTGGGACCCTCAAAGAAGGCGAACATTATTATTAAAATAATCAAATAAATATACAAATTTGCATGACGCAAAATTCTTGTGGGAACGGATTACCGGCGAAGCTGTTTAGGCTGCATACATTATGGCATCATACATTTGCCGTACGACGCCACGCTACTACGACATAAGCGCCGCCACGGTCACCATACCCCTCATGAAGGTGCCGCCACCTCTGCTACACTACGGCAGCACCTCGAACGCGCGTGACAACATAACCAAAGAAGCGCAGGCCACTTGCACATGATCCGTCGCGAAACTTTTCGCTCCTCTCCCCTTACACGTTTCCACTGCTGCAACGCTTTCGCCACATTCTTTCTCCCTCATGCCTGCGCTTCTGCATTAGAGCAGCGGCGGCACCTCCGACGCGCGTGGCGTTATAAGCACAAAACCACAGGTCAAGCACGTAAGCCCCATAGCCACACTCTTTGCGCCTATCCCCCAAATGGCCGACTGCGTGCGCAACCGCCCGACCGGCGCAAACGCGCGACGTACCCCTTCCGGGAACGCATGTGCGGGATGCATACGTGGGCTCAAGCTAAACAGCTTCACTGCAAAATAAGGAAACCTGTCATGTGATTGGGGGAACTTCGAATGTAATTTTACCATGGAGCACAAAACATGCGAGGTGTGCTTCTCAGCAGTAATTTTCAGTACACTTGACTACGACTGGCGATTGGCATCAAAGCAGCGCGTCCGGTATCGTTATATTATTTCGATGCTGATCGTATAAACGCTGATCAATCGTGATGTGCACGCAGGGGTAATATTTTCAACGAAGCTGTATATGGCTTCTTTCTAGCGGATTGATGTCTGTAGGCTAAAAACGTGGGCCGACCCCGAAAATAGTGCTATACCGGGCTGACCCATGGTGGAGGTGAAGCAAGCTTCAAGCAGTTCACCAACTTGCAAAAATGGCTCTATTATCTTGCGTCCAAATACAACCCGTATCAGATATCAAACTCATAAGAACATATACCACATATTGACCACGTCGGCGGTGTCTTCGTTCGCACCGCTGTCTTTTTGTTGGCGTTTCAAGCGCTCGCGTATTTACTTTCCTTCCGCTCTACCGTGGAGGCGGTCCCGTCAAAAAGTCACGCGTGTATACTTTCCTCCGGCTCCTCGGGGTTGTACACATAAATATAACCAAGGTCGGGGGATTGTGGGGAACAAATTTGGTGTGGCGTGTGTTGTGTGCGACCGCTAGTGGTTTTCGAGTGATTTCACAACCTGCACTGCAGGATGTCGACCAACACACGATAGCCTTGCCTACGGTGAAGCAGTGTGTCCCAGGAGCGTAGTGAGGTGCGTCTCTGTTCTACGTGAAGGGATTCGTTAGTAAAATGCGTCGTGCCGGGTTTTTGCAACAATACATGGTTATCTATACCCCTCGGCGCGTCATCGTCTTCCGTGGCTCATCTTCCGCTGGAGGAGCGACTAGTCGCGCCTCGCCGGCCGTAAGCGCACGCGGCGTTTGACGCACGGCACTGGACAGTTCACCACTAAGGGGCCTACATACAATGCTTCGCAGGTCATGCAATTTCGCAGAGTGGAATGGCGCTGATTTTTTTTTGTCGTTCTTGTACCCGCGTTGTCTCTCGTCGCCATTTACTGTCTTTTCCTTTTTCTGTACCATGGAGGCTACTGGTTCCCTTAGCGTCCTCAGAGTGATATGGAAGCTCGGTGTGGAATAAAGGAGCTGCTATGTTATCCCGGGCCCACTTTTGATTAGTTGAATTTTATAACCGTTACTTCGCTAACCATTGTGACGATAGAAGTGCCGATTGTCGTGGCCCCAAACTGCAGTCATGTCATGGTTGCCTGATGGCATCCGTCTGCGGTCAGAAGGCCGTGATTTGGCATTATTGAGGTGATTGCGGCATCTGCCGATGGACTGATGAAATTTCTGGAAACTCAAAAACTTGTGGTATGGTAGTGAAATAAATTTCATTTTTTCAGTTCTGCGAGCCAAGATCACGAGGTGATTGTGAGGCACGCCGCATTGGGAGATTCCGGATTCTTTTGGCCTCCTGGTGTTCCTTAACCTGCTCCTAATCTACGGTGCCCAAGCGCTTTTGCATTCCACCCCATGCAAGTGCTGCCCCTTCAGCCGCAATATAGCCCGCAACATTGAGGTCAGCAGCGCCAGGCCATATCTATTGGCATACTACGGAGCATCTCTAGTTGGTATTGTGCTCACGTCGGAAGCTCACTGACACTCGCTTGCACGTAATTGTCACAGGCTGTCGTGTTTTTCGGTGGGCGAATAGGTTAATTTCAAGCAGGGGGCGTCAGGGCTGAAGCAGCATACTGGCCAATAGAAAGTACGGTGACTGCCTATGTCTCCAAGACACAGGCGGACAACACTCACAGCTTTGTAGGTGTGGAGTAATATGGCTAAGAGTCGAGTGAAATTTTCTGGAGTGAAAAAGATATCCTACGTGTAGGTTCCTGACATTTTAGATGCCGTCGTTCATCTAGCACATTGGAGAGCATGCTTCATGCGAAATGTGCAGCTATATGTTATGCTACCAGTTGGCATTTTAAAGATGCAGGTGGCACCAGAGGGGCGCACTAGGCACGTGAGAAGTACATTAGTGAAGCCGGTACGTGCAACTGCAACCAAAACCGAAAATAGAAGACATATCTACGTAATGCACAAATAGAAGGCAGTGCTATAAGTGAAGCCGAAGTATTTCATCGTTGTATGCGTTAAGCTAAAGTAAGCATAAATTCATTCAGACACAAGAGGTTGGCATAAGTTTTGGTTCTTTCGCGTGGGCAGCCATCTATAGAAACACGGAAATTCAAGCGCGATGAAGCTTCACAAGCGCATTCAATTTACAATTTGATGGTAATTTATTGAACACCTTCTTCAAATATTCAGCAGACAGCACAGCCATGTGGAGTTAAGGTAGTGGTAACCACTACAACCTAAGAAACAAAAGTGCGAGAAAACTCGTTTGTGTTTTGAGGAAGGCTGGGTACTCACATTAATCAAGGCGAACCAGTTTACATTGTCTCAATGTTCATAAAAAGATATCGGCTTCGTGTACATATATACAGCGTTCGAATGGGCTGCGTTTTGGATTCACGTATAAATATGAAGAAGAGCCTTAGTTTTCATTTTACTGATTGTATTAAAGCGCGAGGTATTTCATCTTGTCACAACAGGCATAACGTGGTTCTTGATATGCAGTGATTCACTTCTTGCGAAAGCCTATTCCTCCAGTTCCTCCAACACCGCCTCCAAGGGCGGTGACTTCGTTGGGAGCCATGATGATCACAGCTGAAAACGAAAACGGTACATTTACTACAGGTTTTTAGATGGTCATTGTTATCTTAGCGTGCTCGCTGGGTGCAGCAAGCAGTGTAAAAGTGCTTCAAACGAGATAGAAGGATCGTACTTTAGGTTTCATTTACCCTTTGCATATGCTACCACAGTTCTGGATATCCATAGCGCGAACTCGTACTCGCTCCTTAGAAAGGTAATATTTAGGCACTCTTATTGCCGTCAGTTAGCATCCACAGTCTTCGTACCATAACAAAGGAAAAGAGGCCAATGCAGACTTTGTTACCTGAATTATCGATTATATTTAATACTGCAATTTGTCCGGCGCACAATAAAGAACGCTAGTGTTTGTTCATGGTGCGCTAGGCTTACTTTCGACACGCCTTCTTTAAATAGCTGATCTAAACACTCTAAACTCTATAAAATATTACTTGCACCTTTAGTGAGATACGTATTAGCGATCGTGTACGTGGCTGCTAATAAACATACATTGGGGTTTCAGTCCAGAAAAAAATAAAACAAGATCATAGAGACAATACCATGACACAATGATTAAGCATCGATGGGTAATAGATGCTTTAAGCCAGTCTATTGACTTAGGTGTCCTGCTGAGAGGAACGAAGAATAAACGAAAGCGTTTGAAAGCGGAAAAGATCGGGTAATTATAGCGCTTCACAGAGTTACTCGAGTTGTGTGTTTTTCGCGGCAATATCAAAGGGCATTAAGCGAAACATTTTTGCACTTGTAAAAATAATACGGAAGTGCCACATCTCGCATCCTCGATACGAATTCTTGAGGCAGCCTCTCTCTTTGTTATTCGAGGCAATTTAATATGGCATGTCTAGGTTAAAGGGCTCGCTTGTAAGATTAATCAATTTGACGGTGTTTCGGCCGACCTCGTAGCCAACAATCCTTATCTGAACGGCATGTACACACTGTTCCGTAAACGTGAACAAAATACTGAGGTTATTGCAACTGAAGCATACCTATAGCAGGGGCAACCCACATAATGATGTTTGCTGCCAGAACACCGTTCATGATGACTTGTGCTGAAAAAAAAGATGTTGAACGGTGACATATAGTCAAGCAATACCGAACTCTCTCACGATAAATGAAAAAAAATGGGCATGATGATAGGTGCTGCCCCTGCGCAATCTTGTGCGTCGGTGCCCCCCTTATGCTCAAGCCAAAACGCTTACTTGGCCAGAGTGTAAAAAAATGCGGGTTGCACGGTTTAGTAGCGGCCGCAACATTTTGTCCTTTTTTGTAACAAAGGTATTCACACCGATTTTGCCCAAAATGGAGCACGTCCATTTCCTTCAAAGGAATAACGCCTTTCGTTGGGCCTTGAGACTACTTTCGTTGAAACATAGCAGAGCGCTCGCATATGTCGGCATAGAGCCGGCAATGCAACATTTCTAAGGAGGCCCCGAACATGACGTTAGTATGTAACAAGCACAACGCCGACCATGACCTTTATAAACAATGAACCCGTCATTACTCAAGATTGGGTGGTGATTTGGCAGTTCGCACGAGGCTAATGTGTTACTTGCGTTCGTGGAAATTAAATTGCTACTGGGATACTTTTAAAATGGGCAATAGATTCAACAGTATAAAATCCATTTATCTATAAAACGGATGTTTCCCAGTCCTTCCCATGAAGATAGAAGTGAAAGTACGCATAATCTTGACAATGAGCCTAATTAAACATGGTTTTGAGTTGGATCTCGCCACAATAAAAAGAAAAAAAGACCTATTCGTACGTTCTCTCTGCAGGAAAAAAAACGGTGCATTTGATGTCAGACGACTACAGATCTCTGACTAATGTCGCAAGAAAACCATCATGTGTTGTCGACTCAAAAACCGACATTGCGTGTTCCATGCAGTACTTCCATAACAAAACAATGCATAACACGACGAACACCTGGTATGCTATCATGTAGTCACAAGGATTTGATGATGAATCTTTTGTTCTCAATAGAAGGTTTGGATATAATCATGTCCGTACTTGTGGCTCTTATATACTACCACGAGTCATTACGGTTTGCCAATTTAGCAGCGAATAAGCGAAGCGAAGGCCACAATTTAAGCGAAAGCGCAGTTCTTGTGACATGCAATTATTTTCACTTGACAGCCTCCATTTATAAATAAATCAGAAAAGTGAGCGGCGAAACAGGATCCCGATAATTCGAAAAAAACACAATCTCATTACGCTAATGGAAGGAGGAGGTAATTGAAGATCACTGAAATAGATTTGCTTTCTATTTCCTATTACGTTCAGGACAGGACATACGATATAGAGGATGAGTGAAAAGATGATACTTTTGTCCGTTATTCCCTTCTTGAGGGTTGTGCAGGTTCTGCACTGTAAGAACAAATGGCTGAATTGACACACAATGACTTTTGTTCAGGCATCGCGAAAATACGATGGGCACACTTCTGAGGATTTAGGGATTTTGATGAGGGCCAATGATAAACTCCTCAAATCACACGGATAACTGTAATACATAATCCGGCCCATAAAGAGAGGGCTGTTACTAACATGCGACTGCTTCTAAAATTAGGACAATTTTCTATGCCCAACTGAGCAGCCGCATGCTTAGCCGTCGCCTAGAAAAACTTCAGTGTGTGTTTCTTCTAGTATTGCCTTAGTCATGATTGTAAAAAAATCTGTGTACCCGTCATTTTACCGACATTGAACCTATTTTGGGCATATATACGTCTCGGCAGCACAAACGATCGTATTCGGCTGCTGCTTTTATTTTTTGATGTTAAGTTGCAAGAATCTTTTTTTTTTCGCTCTTCAATGCTTATTCACGTGATGTCCATTTTGTGCTAATATACGTGTGCTTGGGCAAAATGATTTTGTCTCAAGCTTGTGGACGCAGAATTTATTTTTTTTTCACCTTATCGTTCTTCAGTCGCCGTTACTTCGTCGTAGCTCTACCCAACATGTGAGGCTGTAATCTATGACCTTAAATGTCACTTAACCTATACTAAAATGAAGATAAATATTCCGCGAAATATATCAATATTAGGCTTCGGCGGGCGTTCGAAACGCCTGTTTCAGCTGCTTGCACGAGGTTAACTGTTGCCTTGCTTTTGTAGCCATGTTTAAAAAAAAAGCTACGTCATCGCTTCTGCGATGTTTTGCCAGAACAACCTGTGCAGAACTTCGCTGTTCTAATGAACAGTGGCACTCATGCATCTTACACGTCGCCGGTATTTGTACCAGCCAAACGTGTGTGTTGGTTGTTGGGTTAATCTCACGCGGCAAAACGATTGCCTGCGCAAATGCTCCTGATAATATTTCTTTGCTTAAATTATCCAAATGGACGTGCACTTCATCTGTAGACACACATGTTGCGTGCAGCAAATAAATATGTATATATTTCTACAGTCAGTGATGGGGTGAACAGTGCCGTGGACGCTATGAAATGAGAAAATATGACCATGAACTACATTGAATGTACAGATGTCAAACATGGTACACAGCCTCTTGAACAAAGACGTGCGAAACCCTCAAACGAGTTATTTGCGATAGAAATGTACTGTCTTCCCGAAAAAAAAAAGTTCAACATTTTGGTTAGACGCGTCAATACAGTTTTGTAAACTAAAATTTTTGAGCTTCTGAAGGCCGGCCATTCTTGCATTATATTAAATTGCTTGTTAGATTTAACCTCAAGAAAAAGGTAAGTCCATAAATTCTGTGCTTTTACGTGATAAGCTATAATCGGAGGAGAAGGTAAGCCCTAAAGGGGGACTCCAGAATAATTGTTACTTCTCGGGTACTTCGATGCGCATCTGAATCTTAGAACACTATACCCTCTGGATTACTGTTGTAGGTGAATTAAGCTGACGCTTGTTGGTCTTTTCTATCCATGAAAAATACCTACGCTTGGCAGGTGCTATTACCTTTGATATTATTCACACTACTACTTTTTATGTTTAGCTTTCCGTGAATTCGTGGAAAGCGGGGTTAAAACGTGAAATTTGTAAGGCCATTGGGAAGCATTTTTTGTCATGGGCACGTTCTATATCATACATTGCACGTATGCAGTAGAGAAATTAGTGAAGCTACACGAAATAAGTTGGCTCGTTTTCATTTAGTTTCCAGCTGTTGCAGTTTTCCCGAATACATCTCACATAAGGCACCACTCAATAGATGTGAACGCGCAAGCAACGAAAAATACAATATTAGTGAAAACTTTACATAAAGCGTGAAAAAATCAACTGTTAAATGTTGCCCCATATTATGTAATTGCCTGATATAATTTCTGCAAATGTTAGATTGGCGTCTCTCCGTGAGTAACATGCAAGGTACATATTGTTTATTATCACTTGTGTAACGTTTCTTATCGAAGTTTTGTGCTTCGTATCCCTCGTTCATTGTTCAAAAACGCAACCTTAAAATGCGTTAATTATTGCCAGACTCATGTTTCTCTGTGGATGTGGGGATTCGTGAGCAGAAGAAAACTTGACCTTGTCCTAAAATAGTGCTAAAGTACACTTCAGCTGAGCGATGCACAATGCAATGCGGCATTCTTGAGTAGCTACTGTGAGCTTGCGTTTCTTGGTGTCAAAGCAGGCACACCGTCCTATAGTAGTTCCATCTCATAATAAATGTTGCCGCAGGGGAGCGCACCTTCCTCTTCCACGTAACCTAAAAATGATCCAGCCATTAACATTTCTTTTACAACGAAACAACTTGATGTGACTATCTGCGTCATCATACCAAGGAAAGCCTGCAATGAAGTTGCCCTCTTAATACACAATTCGATGTAAGCATTTTTCTGTCATATTTCAAAGTGGTATGTTGTTTCGCTGTGGAGCTCGAAATTTCAAGCAAGAATTTCGAAGTGTTTCTTCCAGCGAATATTATTTGCCTAGATATTTTATTAGGTGGACAACTTTAACACCTAAATGTAGACTACAGAAGAAACATGTGCCAGTATAGCAGCACATAATTTTTCGCAAATGATAAAAGGCCCCATTTTATGCTCACTAGAAATCCAGAAGATAAAACGGAAGAGCATAATCCAGGTAGGGGTGCTACTGCGAAGATTTCCGCGCTGGTTATCCGATACGTAATGACTTTGGTTGCATGTGCATGGACCAATATTAACAGTCTTTGATGGACTACAGCCTACAGATTTTTTAAACAGCACAAAGGTTCAACCCAGGAATTTCTTGGAAATCATCTGCAATCAAAATGCCACAAATAGAAGCGCAAAATGTGACATTGACGACATCACATTTAGGATGAGACAGATAATTTAAGAAACAAATTGTTAAACAAATATTCTTCGTCACTTCCTCAATAATTTGCGAATCCTCTCCTCACAGGACGAATGAAAAGCTATTAAGGAATAGTTTACTACTGTTAATTTGCTCGAAGCAGGTCGCAAAGGAGTATCGAGTGTTGAACCCCAGATCGGCAGTGCGAAGGCTTTGGTGTTTCACACGAGTAGTGTCTTGACAAGCGCTTTGACAACTTTTCTTGAGCGAAGTGCAATAAAGATAATTCATAGTTCCATACACCAACACCAGCCGAACAGTGTAGAACGTTGGCACTAAGCGCTAAAAGGAGTGCTAAGAACTCTGTGTCGGGGACACTCTCATGATTGGCAACGCGGTCGCCCGGCTCCAATGTTTGCTTTACGCGGAGTGCCGCACGAGTCGACCGGATTTAGACGTGTGGAACTGGCGTGGGGCCTAGAACTGCGATCACCGCTCGGATGCATAAACAGACGTGGACAGTGGCTAGGTTGAGACGACCGTCTAACAATATGCCTCTTTTTACCGCTACCGGTAAAAAAATATGCTTTTTTTGTTACCGTACCAACTCGCCCAACTGTCTAACCTTTTGCATAATAATATGCCCTCCGACAGCTCAAGAGAATGAGCATAGCACGGGAAATGGCGGAGACTTGCATGAGCGCTGCACAGCTGAAAGCAACAGCGCGCTACGATCGAACAGCGAAAAAGCACTTATTCCCAAGTGAACGGCCGGGTGACGCTGTTGCGGCCTTCAAAAGCTAACAAGGTTGAGATGCAGTCGAAGGGCCCGCCCGAAGCTGTGCAGAAGCTCTCGGACACTAACTGTGCAGTCAGGATAGGAAGACGCAGAAATGGCGCGAAAGTGTATAAGATAAACTTGATGAAGCCGTGCATACAGAGACAGGCAGTTGTATTCCTCTCTCTTAACGGCCATAATAGGATGCCTCTCGAGCTTCCCGTTTTTGTAGAACTAGATAGTTGAGAAGCCACTAGTTCAGGATGAGAAAGATGACCAAATACGTGAACTTTACTGGTGATCAAGTTCGAGACTTCAGGAACCTGATGCCTTTTCAGAGATCGGTTTCCCAATAAACCTGGACAAACATACCAGATATTCAAAGATATTGGGTTGACCACTGAAGAGTTAGTTAAAGGGAAGCCATGTCAAATACCTCAAAAATAGAACGAAATGATGCGAAAGGAGATTCAAGAGATGTTGAAACTCTGAGTGCTTGAGGCAGGTGCCATTGATTATGCGTCTCCCTTGATTATAGTAAAAATGCCCGGAAAGGATCCACCACCGTGCATTTACAATGCATAGACAGCTGAACTTAGTAAGGAGAGGTCGGCGTCACCCAATCCGCCACATTGAGGAAAGGATAGAAAACGTCAGCACAGCATGATAGATTTCTGCTCTTGATCTCATTCGTGGATGCTGGCAAGTACTGTTGACGACGCGCGCAAGCCGCCATGCCGCGTTCGTAACTCCGTTTGGATCATTCCGTCTACTAATGCTCAGCTTCGGACTGAAAAATGCCCCCCTTTGTTTTTGTAAGCTTACGGTCAGGTGCTGCATGGCCTGAACGATTTTGCATTGCAGTACCTCGACCACACTGCCATTTTTCTGACTTATGTGAAAGACATCTTGAGCATTTACGGAAAATATTTGAGTCTCTAAGGAGCGCGTTGTTTACGGTGAAAACAGATAAGTGTGAGCTGGGAGGAACTCAAAAGAGCTACTTGGGACATATGGTAGGGCAAGGACGCCACATGCCATCCGAAGTCAAGGTGGAGGCCGTTGCGTCATACCAGCGATCCAAGACGAAAACCGATGTAGGGGCATTCTAGATGCTCACGAGCTACTACCATCGCTACATGAAGAACTATTCCGAGTTAGTCCAAAGAAACCCGTCCACCACGCCGGTGTAGGAAGAGGAGAAGCAGGAATTTTTTTGAAAGTTAGAAGTTGGCAGTCGCGAGCCGTCACATTTTACAGTCACTTGTTTATAACGGGCCATTCATTGTGAAATGCGATGCAAGCGATCGCGGCATCTGAGCAGTATTTTGTCAGGATGACGAGACTGGCGCAAAACACCTTATCGTGTATATTAGCCGCCAACTAAGTGTTCAGGACGAACCTTATAGTGCGCCTGAGAAAGAGTGTGTTTGCCTAGTTTGGGCAGCACAAAAACTGCAATGCCACCGCGCTAGCCCCTAGTTCACGTTTCAGACAGACTACTGTCCCCTCAAATGGCTGCAGAACATGTCGCCCAAGTACGACCGGTTACTAAGGTGGAGTTTCGCACTCCAGCACTACACCGTTGATGTATAATATCGAAAGGTCAAAGATAACGGTAATGCGAAGGGCCCGAGCAGGCCATCGGAGTGATGATACATAAGAGAATTCGGCTTTGGAAACTGTGAAGGATGAAAGGCTGTATTATTATCTCTAAGTTTTGGGCTTCTGTGAATGTTTAGAAATGTGTTTGGAGCCCTACTTTGTGCTTTAATTTAAATGGATGGGACATGTGTATATTCTGGTTTGCTAGACCGGATGGCTCTCGGTGCGAGCACCGCGCTATCCAGCCCCCTGTGATTCTGTGTGTTCTCGTGTGTTTACAGGAAGGAGGCCAACGTGACGCGAGTTCTGGGACTCTAAGCTGCAGTGTGCCATCAGCAGTCCCATCTGGGAGATTCCTGAAATCGCGACTTAACATGGACGCTTCTGGCAGCCTGATAGCTGGTTACTTTCAGGTTGGATCTTCCGTCGGCGAAGGAGTCTGTTGCGCCTCAAATCGGCAGTGTGCACTTTAGAATGTTTCCCACGAGGCAGAAGCGCCGCGCAGACAACGACAGGAGTGACCGACTCCGACGGTGACGGCCGAGTAAGCGGCTTATTCAAAAGCGCTAACGAGCGTTAACTGTTTCGTGGAAGGAGCGTGAACGAAATCATGTCACAGATTGTCTCGTCCTTGCTTCATCAGAGGCGGAGTTCTGTCAACTGTACGGCACTTCCGATTGGCTGGAATGGCGTCATTGAATTGTATTGTTTAGGGAAGTAGGGAAGAATAACAGCTTAAAAGGGACCTATTGAGTAGGACTGATAGAGCTCTGACTAAGTGTAAATATGTAAATAAACCTTTTTTCTTCGATTCTACTCCAGGATGTACTTCTCCCTATGCCTAGCGGATACCTAGCCCGAACGCAACCCCAAAGCTGCAGACAGGTTATGGCTGACCAGTGGACACCATTTCGCGCGTCTAAAGGTCGCTACACTTTCGACCTATGGTTTTTTATCATTGCAAACCCTTCCTATGTAATTGTTCACGCATGTTTTGGATAAAAAATGTCGAAGGAAATAAGGAAGTGGGATATTTGTTATTTTCTAGCAGGTTGAAATTACTAGTGCTATTATCAGATCATGCAAACCAGCATCTACTTGTACCCTCTGTAAGTAGTGGTGCATGTAGCGTATAATGCCTAAATTGCCATTTATTCTATCTTGAAAATTGGCATGTACTTGTATTTGGTGCATACATTATGTAGTGTAACCTGTCGGTGTGTAAATTGCAAAGCTGGTGTTATACATGTACTGCTTGATTTTTAACATGATGAGCGTTCTTTGTATAGGTACATATAGATAGTACCCACCAGCTATGGTCTCAGTAGAGACTGGCTGTATTATAAATAAATAAATAAAAATAAATAAATAAATAAATAAATAAATAAATAAATAAATAAATAAATAAATAAATAATATAATGTCAACGTAATGGGATTATATTTGAAAGCATGTCTACGTATACGCTCTTGTCTTCTGTTACCTCTTGCTGCCGTGCTCTTCGAAATAACAGAATATTAAACCGAAGCTCTAAATGGCTAGAATCTGACGGATCATCCCTGGGGATAAACGACACGTAGAACAACATTGTTCTAGGGATTGGGTCCTTCCCGAAGATAATACAATACCGGGTCGACCCGCAGCCCCGGTTGAAGCAGGCTCTAAGTACTCCCCCATACGTGGGCCGATCCTGTGGGCAGTGGAATACCGGGTGACCGGCTGGGGAGGTGAAGCAAGCTATAAGCACTCCCCAGGTGTGGGCCGATCAAGAAGATAGTGCTGTACCAGGTCGGCCCGCGGCGGAGGTGAAGCAGGCTTTAGGCGCTCCCCAGACGTGGGCGGCTCCCGACGATAGTGCCATTGGGCGACCCGCGGTGGAGGTGAAACATACTTTTGAGCACTCCGCAGACGTGGGCCGATCACGAAGATAGTGCAATACCTGGTCGGCCCATGGCAGAGGTGCAGCAGGCTTTTGACCTCCTTCCCCTCCACCATTTGTGTGATTTTCTTATAGTTCATGGTAAAATTCCATAAATCCTCAATAGTAAGCCCACCTTATCTCTACGATGCCTGAAAAATAGTTATTCAGCGTAAATTCCGGCATTCATATTTTTCATCGCAAAAGCTTCCCAAAGCTCAAGAACAGAGTAAGGGACAAAAATATTCGCTTGTGAGTGATCATCTATATCGTACGTCCCGTCTTGAATGTAACCGGAAATAGAAAGCAAACCAGTTTCACTGTTTTTTTCAATACCTCCTCGTTCAATTAGCAGATCATGATTGTGTTTTTCAGAATTATCCGGGTCCTATTTCGCCGCTCCCTTTTCTGATTGGTTTATAAATTAGGTATGTCAAGCGAAAATAATTACATGTCACAGGAACTGCGCTTTCGCTTAAATTGCGGCCTTCGCTTCGCTTATTCGCTGGTAAATTGGCACACCACAATGACCCGTGGTTGTATATAAGAACCGCAAGCGCGGACGCCATTATATCCAAACCTTCTACTGAGAACGAGATTCATCATCAAATACTGGTGAGTGCATCATGGCTTACCAGGTGCTTGGCGTGTTATGCAATATTTTGATAATGAATAACTGCATGAAACACGAATCATTGGTTTTTCAGTCGACAAGACATGAGAATTTTTTTGAGACATTAGTCACCAAACTGTAGTCGTCTCGCATCAAATGCAGCGGGTTTCTTTGCTGCAGGGAGAACGAACGAAAACGTCTTTTTTTATTTGGGTGAGATGCAAACCAAAACCAAAGGTCATTAGGCTCATTGTCAAGATCACGTGTTCTTGCGCTTATATCTTGACGGGAAGGACTGGGAAACAACAGCTTCCATAGGTGTAATCATTTCCTACTGTTGAATCTATTGCCCAGTTTAAAAGCATCGCAGTAGCAATCTATTATCAACGAACAGAAAACGAAAGTCTTGTGCGAAGTGTCAAATATTCTCCACTGCCCGAACATCAAGGCTCAGTGTCCCCTCATTCCAAAGCTGCTCATAACGCGAAGCGGGCTCAAATAAGCACCACGCCCGCTCATTTAAAATTTATTGTGAAAATCTTGTGTGGTGTTTGAGCAATATATCACTGTTGAAAATATGTTTGTTCCAGCACAAGTCATCATGAACGGTGTTCTTGGAGTAAACGTCATTGTGTGGGTCGCCGCTGCTATAGGTATTCAATTACTGCATCCTTTGTATTTTTTTCATATGTACGCAAAAGTCTGTACGTGACACGCAGATAAGGATCACTGGCTAAAAATTTGCTGAAACGTGGTCAAAATGACTAAGTTAAAAAGGGAGCCCTTTAATCAAGACATGCCATTTTACATTGCCTCGGGTGATAATAAAGAGAAAGGCTGCCTTATGAAAATCGCATCGAGTATGCGAGATGTCGAAGCCTCCATGTTGTTTTTGGTAGCGCGCCAATGTTTCACATATTTCCCTGGATATTCACCGGGAAAAACATGCAGAAATCAGGTGGCTCGTGAAGTTATGTAATTGCCCTATCCTGTTCAGCTTTCAAATGCTTTCGTTTATTCTTTCTTTCTCTGAGTAGGACCCATACATCAATAAACGGACTTGAAGTGTCTACTGCCTGTTGGTGATGAAGCATTGTGCCACGATAATTTCTCGATAGTCTTATTTGGTTTATTATTAAGCGAAACATCAAAGTAGAGTTCATTAGTCGTCAACTACACGATCCCTAAGTGGTATCACAGTAAAGAAGCAAATAATATTTTTTTTCCCTGTGGAGCATCTGGATGAGCTAGGGAAAGCATGTTTGTCGTTAGTAAGCCTAGCATATCAAGAACTAATCCTAACGTTCTCATTTGTGCGTCTGACAATTTGCTGTATAAAATGTATCAGATCATTCGGATACCGAAGTTTTCATTGGCCGTTTCCTTCTCTTTGGCTGCTATCATCTGAGCGCAATAACCGCGCCACAATGTCATACTGAAAAATATCTATAGCGGCTCCACAGCCAACGTAGTCATCCATAAAGAAAGTAAAAAAATAAAAAAGAGCGTCAGGCAAGGAGATACGATCTCTCCAATGCTATTCCCAGCGTGTTCACATGAGGTAATCAGAGACCTGGTTTGGGCAGAATTGGGGATAAGAATTATTGGAGAATACCTAAGTAGATTGCGATTCGCTGATGATATTGCCTTGCGTAGTAACTGAGGGGAATGCAATCCTTGCTCACTGACCTGAAGAGGTGTAGCAGTAAGGTGGATCTAAAAATTATTTTGCGGAAGACTAAAGTAATGTTGAACAGTCTCGGAAGAGAACAGCAGTTTGCGTTAGGTAGCGAGGCACCGGAAGTGGTAGGGGCATACATCTACTTAGGGAAGGTAGTCATCACGGATGCGGATGATCACAGTGAAACAATCAAAAGAATAAGAATGGGCTGGGGCGAGGTTGGCAGGCATTCTCAGATAATGATTAGCAGGTTGCCATTATCCCTCAAGAGAAAAGTGTATAACAGCTGTGTGTTACGAGTACTCACGTACGGGGCACAGACCTGGAGGCTTACGAAAAGGGTTCTACTTTCATTGAGCACGACACAACGAGCCATGGAAAGAAGAATGATGGGTGTAACGTTAACGGATAAAAAAAAGAGCAAATGGTGTGAGGGAACAAATGCGAGTTAATGACATCTTAGTTCAAATCAAGAAAAATAAATGGACTTAAGCAGGACATGTAATGAGGATGGAAGATAGCCGATGGTCATTAATAAGGGTTACGGACATGATTCCCCAGGTAGGGAAGCGTGCCAGGGGCATCAGAAAGTTAGGTGGGCAGAGGAGATTATGAAGTTTGCAGGGGCTACATGGCCACACTTATTACATTACCGGGGTAGTTGGAGAAGTATGGGAGAGGCCTCTGGCTTGCAGTGGGCGTAACCAGGCTGATGATTATGATGATAATGAATATTGCCTTTCATACTTCACGCTATGTACGTCCAATACTTTGGCGGGATATGCGAAGGAGAAATCAAAATTTAGGTGTGGGCTTTGTCCCTACATTGATGCGCATTTACATTGCTCGCTTGGCACAGAGAGGATGCTAAGACAACAACTGTCATGTATAAACCTAAGAGAAACATTGCGTTTTCATTTTCAGCTGTGCTCATCATGGCTCCCAACGAAGCTGCCGCCCTTGGAGGCGGTGTCGGAGGAACTGGAGGAATTCTCTTTCGCAAGAAGTGAATCACAGAATATTAGGAACGAAGTCATGTCTGTTGTGACAAGATGACGAAGTAATTTTTGCTTTCAATAAAGGCAGCAAATTGAATATTTAGCGTCTCGTTCCCTTATCATCGAATGAAAAACGAAGCCTATTCGAAGGCTTTGTAGATATACAAGAGGCCCATATAAGTTTTCACGAACTTTCAGTCCATATAAACTGACTGGCAAACATCAAAGAGCGCCCGCCTACCATCAAGACAGAAATGCGTTTTCTACGACTCTAGTTGCTTGGGGTGAAGATGTTACCACTACAGCAACTCCAGACGGGTCTGTGTGCTTAGTGTTTGAAGTAGGTGTATCCGTAATTTGCCGGCAACATTTAAATTCATTGTGCTTCTCAAACATTATCGCGCTTGAATTTATGTGAGTGTTCATATAGGTTGCTGCTCACATGAAAGAAGTAAAGAATTACGGCAATCACTTCCATATATAAACCAATACTTGTTTGGCGCAACGCCTCTAAACGGAAGACACTTCAGCATCACCCAAACCTTACTATTTAGTATTTACGGTCGACATGTACTTAATATTTTATTTATTTTGCAGCCTAGGCTGAAATATAAAGTTCCTGCTTCAGTAATTTTTACCTATCTGTGACTGGGGAGCGCGCACTGCAGTGTACCGGCTATATGATTTCATCCTATACAAGCCAGTTCGCGGGGCATGATATAAACGCGCATTTCGTGTTATGCATACTTTCGAATTTTCTCGATGAACGGCGGCATTTAGAGGTCACGCACCAGCGCGAAGGCTATATTTCTCACTTCAGAAAATGGCATTCCACTCTGAGGCATATGTGCTTTATTATAAACTTTAATTCACTTCACCGCTATACCCCCATACAAAGTTTTGACTTTCTGGAAAATTCCCCAGTCCATCTAGAGATGCCACGATAAGCGGCATAAGGCCTAACCATGGTCTCGTGACTCCTGTAACATGGCCTCAGGCGACAGTTTTGACAAAAGAGTTAGGTATCCTGAATTGCTCCGATATCTAATTGAACAGTGTCAGTGGACAAGTAAATGCATTATAATCACGCATTAAACGAGACTTTGCTTATTGACGGTCCAGCGAACAATCTAGTACTTCTTGCAAGGTTCTACTGTATGAAGCACATTTCCATTGTTTGGTACAAGAGAGTTTGTATAGCTGATGCGCCACTGAAGGCGGACAGCTTTTCGAGGTAGGCCCTTCATCCGGTGGGCGCCAAGGACATGACTGCACTTTAGGACCACGACAATCAGCATTTCTTTCGTCAGATCGCCGAAGAAAGTAACGTTTGTAAAAAACCTGTCATCAAAAGTGGGCCGGAGACAACGCTGCATTACCTTCATTATCCACGGAGCTTCCATATTCGGCTGCGGACGCCAAGTGAACCAGCAGGCACCATGCTACATGGAGAGAAAAAGAAAGTTAATGGCAACAAACGAGAAGACGGGGAGGACCGCCAGAAGATTACCGCAGCATTCATGTCCCAATTACTGTGAACGTGAATAAAATTAGCACTGACGCTATTGACGATACTCTAGGCGCTGTTCCTATGGCATTCGCCAAGCGTAGTCCTGTGGAACTCCAAATTGATGCAGGGACACCGACCTCACGTGTTTTGAGCTCTGTGCACTATTGCATTCGAAATTCCCCCATTTCGCGCCAATAAATTTAGGTAGTTATTTAACATTTATGTCAACGATCATTTGAGGCTCCCAACAAAGAGGAAGGAACCGTCACTTACACGAAATTATCTACAGTGTGTATCAGACCACTTTCATTGATCGGTACATCAAAATAAAATGAGTAATTTATGCAACTATGCATCCACCAAGGCCTGCTATAGTTAATCGATATGTTTCAGTGCAACATTAGAGTCTCTAAGAGTGCTCCAAATTTCAACCACACCGGTAAAAAATGAGTAGTGAAATATCTCCGTAGGAGCGTTGTACGGTTGGATTCCGTTCTGAGTGTTCTTGGTTGGGATCTGGGTGCGTGTGTGTTGGGGCACATGGACGTGCTTTTCATGGCTCCGTGGCGGCGACGAAATCATAAGTTTTTGTGGATGCTGTGAGCTTGCTTCTGTTTCAGATTTGCTGATTTTTTGCCTTTAAATAGTAATTGGGGTTTTTTTTCTTATTCCTTCTTTTTTGTCTCTGGTGTTTCGGGTGCGTGGGTGTGTTTCATGCACATTTGGTATTGCAGGATTGTTAGAGCGTCCTTTCGTGCCACGTGCTTCAACACGTGCAGCCGATTGGGACGTTGAGTTCATGGTTATATTGCGCTCAGTTTTACACAGACGATATTAAGGAAGGACAGGACGTGGATGGACGTAGCGGAACGGGAATAAAATTAGCACTGAAGCTATTGACGATACTCTAGGCGCTGTTCCTATGGCATTCGCCAAGCGTAGTCCTGGGAAACTCCAAATTGATGCAGGGACGTCCGTCCATGTCCTCTCCTTCCTAAATATCGTCTGTGTAAAACTGAGTGCAATATAACCATGAACGTTCACCAACTAGCCCCCTTCTTTGAAGTAGAAGCTTAGCGCAAATAAAACCACGAACACAAGGGAGACAGACAAGGACAAGCGCTTGTCCTTGTCTGTCTCCCTTGTGTTCGTGGTTTTATTTGCGCTAAGCTTCTACTTCAAATATGGACGACCAACTAGCCCAACAGTCAACTCTACTAGCCTCCTTCATTGCTTTACTATAGGACGTTCAGTGTTTGTAGTCTTTAAATGGTAGCTTCGAGCTAGCAAGGTTAATAGCTATTAGGTGATTTTACTGTGCGTGTTTTTGTTAGGAAAGTGAGAGCGTGGCCGCGTGGTAGAGCGCGTGCGAGAGCGTGCCATACCTTCGGCCTCCGCGGCATTGATTGCTTTTAAAATAGTGCTGAGAGCTGCTTTGCGACATTTTGAGGATTTGGATCCTGTGCGTGACGGTTCTTGGTAAAAGACACGTGGTCTGCATTGATATAGTGGTATAGTATTGCAGTATTTGCATCAGTAGTAGCAATGATATAGTATTATAGTATTTGCAATAAGCCGTGCAATACGTGGCGAGAAAGCCAGGAAAGCACGCAGTGTGCGGGGGGTCCCTCAAGACAGATGAGGATGCGGAAGAGAATGGAGAGGGTATCAAACCAACCGGCACACAATGTGATGTCTCTACTAGACTGCAGAAAATCGAGGCTTTCCAGGAAGGGCTTGTCAACCAGGTGCAAGAGCTCAAAAATGAGCTAAACAGGGAGCGTGATGCATGGAAGGTAGTTGAAAAGAGACTTGAAGCAGCCAAGGAAAGGCTGAACAGGGACGCCATTGTGAAAGAAATGTGCGTGACAATGGAACGCAGACCTCCGACGCGACACACGAGGGAGTGTCACCAGGGTACGTGGAATTCGTGCCGCGTAATGAAGGGTTAGCTGGAAAGAGTGGCAGCTACCTCGAGGCCGCCGCGTGCAAAAAGCAGGAGCCGAGGGGACAATGCCCTTTGTTGAGTTCGAATCACGCGGAAAAGGACAAAGGGAAGCAGGGAGAGGTAGGAGAGAGTAAAACGGTGATCATCGCCGGTGACTGAAACATGGATAGTTGCTCAAAAGGAATTGTGGAGAGCGTGAAAAGCAATAAAGGAGTGGCGGTAGGGACATTTCCAGGGCGGACACTGGGTTCTGTCATGGAGCGAGCACAAGAAAAGCTCGCTGAAAATACCCGAATGCGCAACCTTGCCATAGTAGCAGGTTGGCTAAATGATGGCCTGAACAGGAAAGGGACAGGACTAGCCCAGAGGTTGGCGAAAGGGGTGGACGACTTGCGCGAGCTATCCCCTCAGTTTCATATCGTGGTGTGCAGGGTGCTGGAGGTGCCTGTATGTGACACTCGTGCACAAAGATCCGTAATGTCTGCTAATGAGGCAATATGGAAAATGAGCCGAGAGAAAGGCTTCGAGGTGGTTGAAGTAAACAGAGAAGTGAGAAGGCGTGGTGGTTTTAAACGAGACGGGATCCACTTCAATTACAGGCTGGCACAAGAAGTGGGCTGGCGAATTGGTGGTCGCGCTGTTGCTTTTTTAGGGGGCCCGCGGGCGCTCAGGAGGCCAGAGTAGATAGTAATGATGAAGGTCCCCTAAAGGAACCTCAGAAGATCATCGCCGTCGATAGCAAGAAAAGGAGGAAAGCAAGAAAGAGAGCTCGCCAAGCAATAGACTACATAAACATGCAGGCCGGCAGAAGAAACGAAAAGTGGGCAGAGATTGAGGAGCAGTTGAATAGAGAACAAATAGGGGAGTATGCGGTTACAGAAACGAACCTTAGAGACTCAGAAGAGCCACCAGTTATTGACAATTATGTTTGGGAAGGGCGCAAGAGAACTAAGTCGGAAAGAAAGGGTGGGGGAGTTGGACTGCTCATCAATCAGGGAGCCAAACGGAAAAGAGCGAATTCAATATTTCAAGAGCATCTTTCGTTATCAGGTGCAACGAGTGGGAAAAAAACTTGGCTTGGCGTTACATATTTGCGGACCGGAAATAATAGCACAGAGAAGAATAAAGAGTTAGTGGAACGCATAAGCGCTGATATTAGGGTTTTCGGGAATGGTGTTGAAATTGTCCTATTAGGTGACACGAATGCCCACATACAGGATTTAGATGGCTATACCGACAAAATGGGAAGTCAGTGCTAGACCTTTGTGAGCAACATAACCTTGTTATCGTGAATACAGGGCCTAAGTGTAAAGGGCAGATCACGTGGGAAATGGGAAACCGGCAATCCATCATTGATTACTGTCTGATGACAGAAGAAATTCGTGATAAGTTTAGAGTAAAGGTCATTGATGAGGAAGGGAATAGCAGCATATAGAGTTACCATAAACGCATCATTTTAAAAATGGGATATGTAGTTGGGAAAGAGAGCAAGGAGCGCGAAATGGCCAGTCCAAATTTGAAGGCAGCACAAACAGCAAATATAGTCACTAGAGTCGGGGAAGAAATTGGCACATGGCCAAGTAAAGAGTGGGAATATGGTGAGCTTCTAAGTGTAATAACGACAGAAATACGGAAGGAGAAGCAACATGTTCTTTGGAAAGCAACAAAGAAACCGAATAGCTGGTGGAACAGGGAGATAGGAGAAGCGATCGTCGAACGGCAAAAAGCATCCCGAAATAACAGGCAGGCAAAGAAAGTACAGCTGCCACAGGATGACGTAACCAGTAAATGGGAAATATACCGGGAGAAAAAGTCTATGGTTCAAATACTGGTGCAAGCCAAATTAAAAGATGAAAGTGAACGTTGGTTGTCAGAAATACGTGTTAAAAAGAAGGGCGCACCTAGAATATTTTGGAACCGCATAAAACTGTCAGGCAGGAAGTCAACAACAATACAACAACTTCGTATCCTAGACGACGATGAAAACAGAATGGCATAAAATTAGAAAACAGAAGCGGCAATAAATTACATCCGAAAAATAACAGCCGAATCTTTCCAAGGCAATGACGAGGTTGTATTTGAAGACAAAAATAGAGCATGAAAGAGGCTCGAGTGGAAAAGGAGCTTGTGCTAACAAATTTCAACTGGAAGAAAGAGGAAGAGAAAATTCCTAAGTGGACAGCCACAGGGCTAGACGAGGTCCCCGTTAGGCTGATTAATCAACTAGGACTAAAAAGTAAGGAAGATCTGGTTAAAGCAGTGGAACAAAATTTAAAAGAGAGACGAATACCAGACAGTTGGCGACAAACTAGAATTAATTTAATTTATAAAGGCAAGGGGGAGAAAGATAGAGTTCACTCGTATAGACCGTTGACCATGACATCGGTAATATACTGGCTAGCACTTCAGGCAATCAAACTAAAGCTTCAAGCTTGGGCAGAGAATAAGGGCATTTTGCGAGAACTTCAGGATGGCTTCAGAATAGGTAGGCGGTTAGATGATTACTTATTTGTTGTTACTCAGTGTATTGAAATATCAAAAGTAGAAAGCAGACCGTTATAGGTGGCCTTTTTAGACACAACAGGAGCCTATGGCAACGTAGGCAGCAACATTTTGTGGGATATTCTAAAAGGGGAAGGCTTAGGTGACGATTGTCTACAGCTGTTGAGGGGTCGTCGAATGCTATGTGTGGTTCTATGTCTGCGCAACCTTAACGTATGTGGTATAAGAGCTGCGTAGTACTTTCTGGAACGCACGCGGCAAACAGCGAGTACGCTGGAGTGTTTGGCATGCCACGTGTAAAAGCCGACGCGCTTGACCCATTGATCTGAGTTAGGACCATCACCAGTAATGCTCACCGCTATCGTCGTGCTTGACTGTTACTTATTTTCCTTGGTACTTTTCCCCGAATAAAGCAATACTTTTTGTGGTTCACACTTTTTCGCTACTGCGTCCTTAACCGTCAATACATCGTAAGTATATAGAGGCATGAAAAAGATTTACCCTCTCTCAAGTTACCTCAATTGTGCAAATGCGTGTTAAGCATTCTCTACGTTATCATAATAAAGCTTTCCTAATATTGACAAACGAAGCTCACTTAGAAAGTAAGCTTGTTTCGAATGTATTGAAAAACTTTGCGACGTAAGGCCATTTCCGAAATGATTAAAAAGTCAGGATTTTGTCAGGATTTCATTCATCCTTTATTCATTCTTCATTCAAAAGTCAGAATTTTTTCATTCTTTGCAACCCAATATGCAAAGAATGAATTCAATACAGGTGACTGATAGCAAGGTTTCTTCCTCTTACTGAAATGAAAAAAAGAAGGTACAAGAATGACCTGCAATTGTTTCCTAAGTCAACTACACAAAAACCTTTACATGTCGTAATACAGATTATCGAAGTCGGTGAACGCTTACATAACAGGAGGCCTTGAACAATCGTATTGATGGGCGTCGCGTGATTATAATTTCAAACACCGAAAGGTGCGCTTCCTCTTTCAGTGTGGCATGCTCTAGAGACCTCGCGTTTTCTTTCAGATATTAGCAAAATTATCAAAGTCAACATGTATTGTCATAAAGAAACGCACGAGCAATGGTGTGAGTGAATCTCTCTCTGACAACACAACAACCCTGATGTCTAACCTATTCTAACCCTGATCTAACCCAGAAGCCATCATTTGAGGCGTTCAACTGTGGTTCCACAAAGTCGCTCTTCGAAACATCTGGCCTGTGCGTCACGTGACACTTTGTCACATTCTTCCCTTGCGAGAGGGTGTTCTTTGAGCCGCAGTGTTGCCGCCGGTAGAAGCCGACACAGCACGCTCCGCAAAATGCGGCAAATTTTCTTTCTGTCGATCGAGGGTGGCGAACATGCCACCGTACGCTTTGTTTTGTATTTCTGTATTTGTACTAAATCCACAATCAACCATTCGTCTGCTCCAGTCCCTGCTTTCACAGCCTGGCAGGTATCATATATCCAACCGTAGGCCTCACGGATTTGATAGACGTGGAGAGTGCAATGTTGGTAATAACTTATCGAATCGAAACATCGAGATTGCGAGTCGAGAGACTCGCTCTGCCATGAATGAGGAAAATAAGGCAGATCAAGGTAGTATATAATATAAAAAGATGTTAAACAAAACCTGAACCATCGAGCCAATGATGTCATGGTATGTAGGGGGCATATCTCGTTCAATGACTAAATGTGGGATATTTACGTAAAGTGAAATGAAAATAAGCCAAACACTGAAAACATCCACAGTGTGATCCCTGGTCACCCGAATTTCGCAAAGAGTAGGAAAGATAGCGCGTCTCCACTTGGTACCGTCCGTTTCCATGAACATGCGCAAGAACTAAAAGATAACGACTGTGTAAATGGTACAGAACATTGTGCGTATTACCATCAAACCTATCTAAGCAGCAGTATATTTATCGTTAATAAATCATGTTTTCACTATTATGATGTCAACATCCATTTTATTGCAGGTGAGCCGGTCATCCAGAGCGTGACAACATTGGAATGGGTGGATTCAGGACGCACGGAAATTCACTTTTTGCCCATCTCGATACCTCCGATTGTACCTAAACCAGTGTCTCACAATGCAGATGATTCTTTCGAAATTTCCCCAGCTCTAAAGAATCTGGTTCCTCAATCGAGCACACATAGGCTTGCTTATTCAGCGTCTTTTCTCTTTCGAAAATATAATAACAGCGTCATTACCAACGAGTAGAATTCTTTTCAGTGGAACAATTTCTTAGACATGGTTTGAAATGGAACCTCGCAGGTCTTGACATAGCTTTACACGTGCTTCAGACTATGTAGAAGGGGTTTCACATTCAAAATGTTATAACTAAACTATGAAAAGTTTATACGGCGTATTCATAAACACCAGATGACATTCCTTTTCCTTTCAGAGAATATTTAAATAAACCTGTATAACCAGGACGTGCTCTGCGGCTGCAACGTATGTGTCGAAAAAGCGCGCGATAAAACATTGCTCGAAATCAAGCAGCAAATAGGCCTATTCTCCCCAGTGAGACAGTAGATGGCAGCGTCTGAAACGTCGCTAGGTGGAGGGATAAATTCGTAAAAGTTCGGGCATGGCTTATATGTTGCCAAAAGTACTTGGGGTTCCTCGTTTTACCAGCTGTGGCGAAAAATATAAGTTAATACAATAAAAGCGCAATTTGGCGGAGCGTCTCTGTAACGAACATTTGAACTTTCCGATGAAAGAGCAATGGTTCGATAAAAATCGTACACGTGCTTTATAAAAACAAGCTCACAAATGAAATAATCCTGGCGCCAATAGTGCAACATAAAAATTGAATGGCCAAGAGAATACTTGGATAATTGCTTCAAACATCCGGTAATTTTGGGTTTTCCCTAATTAGAGAGCAGGAGCGCCTACGCTGAGCAGTGGGCACATGCTTCCCTTGTAATTTTCGTTCTGTCAAATGAAATTGAGTGTAGAGCACCTGCCGTGAAGCAACAATTGCATGCTAGCATCGTTACTGTCTCTCTATCAATTTTATATTGCCCTTTCCAGTCTCCATGCAACCGCTATAACGCGGTTTTGGAATTAATTGCATATCGTGGATATGGCAGCGACAACAAGAAGAAGGCCATTGCAAAACCTTTAGAAAGGAGGCATGAATTTTCTTTTGTTCACGTTTAGCTTGTATTGTATTTTCGGTTGCAACAATGGCTGGTTTTACTACTTGTATAAACTCGTCAAAACAAGCTCATGACACCGACCTGTTAATTAATCTGGACTGCGGGGTTTCAGTCTATTGTAGTAAGTGTGGGGGTTTG
This sequence comes from Dermacentor albipictus, assembly GCF_038994185.2. Lineage (NCBI taxonomy): Eukaryota > Metazoa > Arthropoda > Arachnida > Ixodida > Ixodidae > Dermacentor > Dermacentor albipictus. The sequence goes on along the minus strand of NC_091825.1, from coordinate 61,195,473 downwards.
CTCGATTTACAACACATGCTGTGGCGCTGCTTGGCGTTGGCCGGTGATGGTTCTCGAGGTGAACAGTGGTGGCAGCGAATGCTGCACAGTGAAGTGCTGGCGGACCAACTCAGGGCTGTCCAGAGGGCCCGTGTGATAGCAGAGGGGCTCGGCCTCTCTGTACCGACGTCGGAGTGGCCCGCATCAGTCCCAGACTGATCCCTCAGGACCTAAATAAAGTTCTTCATACCATACCGACCTGTTTTTATACCCTCGTTCAAGATGTGCGCCACAAAGCAGCGACCAAATGAAAGTATAGAAGATAGCTTACATTAACTACAATGAGGTTTTACTCTAGTAGTGAAAACTACAAATGGAAATTTACATACAATATTACATCGCAGATAAGCGAAATAAGAATGTTTGATTCAATCTGCACAAAGCATTCCACTTGATAACACAATTAAATGTTGTCAGTGGAATTACATCAGTGAGATTCGTATTGCTAGTACACATTAAGGAAGTGTGATAGCAAAGAAGATTGTTGAATTTCAAAGGCCAGAGCTTGTCCCAGATTGTTGGATTATGAAATGAACGCTTCTAAAGCAAGAAGCTTTTTTTAGATGTGCTGTTCAGAGAAGATCTGTGACTGCAATTCTATTTGTTTTATAGGCATGCGTTTTGAGGCTAGCGTACTGAATTTTTCTAGATTCAAAGCTTTGGTTTCTGTCTTTAAATCTTCGTGCTTAAGTTATTTCAAATCTCTTTCTTGAGCTTTGACGGATTTCGTTTGCTGCCGTTATTGAGCAAGTTATCTTGTCTTTGTTCGTAATAATATCGCTTTCTTAACGATAGCTTCGTTTTAAATATCTGTGCATGAAACAGAAAACCAAAAAACATCCCTTCTTCTTTCTCAAATGACTAACCATGTTGTTCAGCGACGTAAGTTACTGCAGTGGCAATATGACACAAATAGGAAACATTTCTTTCAAAATTAAAGTAAAAAAAAAACGCTGTGGATAGTCTGTTATGAAAGAGCTGAACGGATTGTTATGATCAGGCAGTAATTAAAGCTGTTGTCTTCCTTCAATCCACACATAAAAACTAAAATGCATAATAGAATTAGTAGGTATTCCAGTGACTACGAAGAAAATTTATATTGAGTTTTTTGTTTCCTTTCATTAACAGTAAACAACTCGATTTCATATTATTACCAAAATACACAGTTTGTGGACCATAATCTTTCTCTTTGATGCAAGATGTACTAACAAACTCAATGTACAAGAAATATACTCGACAACAGTACTACCAAAACGAAATTCTAGATTGTCGATTTGAAAACGCTACTCATTTCATTGACAAAATAGTGTTAACACCAAGAACACCGTATAGAAGAAGTACTCTTGCTGAGATAATAAGAAACTATTATACGGGAACGTAAACAACCACCTTCATTTAGATTTGTTGTATTTTTAGTATAGTTTCGGCCGTATAAATGGTATATTTAGGTCAATGGTATATTTGGTAAATTGCAAGGAGGTATATTTTTCTTGAAGAAGGTTGGAAAGCAGCGTGGTAATTAAATAAATGAATTAGTTTCTGTCACGCGTTCACACCTGTACCTTCCATTCTAATGTGTGGGAGGAGGTCTTCTCTTTAATAACAGTGATGTGTCTTTCTGATGATAATATTTCGCATTCGCAAGTTAACGTGGAGCTCACTGTTAAGTGTTTATGTCATAACTACGGAGCAGGAAAATGCATTATTAGAGTGCGCTACGAGTTTTCTGATAAAAAATATCACTCCATAGATGCGTGTGGTTAAGGAAACAATGCCAATAACACAGACAATTCGTTATCACCAGGAAAATTGAAGGAGCCTTTCAAAGGTAGCTTAAGCAATGAAGGAATTCGTAAGAGGTTTATTACTCTTTATTCAATGTTGAACATTTACCTTGCAAAAAATTATTGTGGCTTTAATTTAGAGATCAGCTTCTACGGCATCCTTAATCTAATAGTGTATTTGAGAGAAGAGCTGCTACGCATAACGATCATGTAAAATAACGAAGCTAGCATCGCTTGTAGTTGGCCCCCCCAACCCACATTAAGACATTGTTCGCAGGTGAGTTCGCTGTCAGTGTTGATGTCCGAGAACAATGGTAAAGACTGCTGCCCACACGACGACGCGATATTCAAAGAGAACGATGGTGTTTGCATTGCTTTTTTGCTGCATCAGACTTCTGTCTCTAAGTGCTACAAGTTCGGTAAACGGCGGAGCTTACTTTCGTAAAAGAAAGTCTCTGCTTTATTCGTAGAAACTGTGAAGTGTAAATTTAATATCGCACTTTAAGGCTCAATGGGGAATGCAAGGCGATAATTCAATTCAGATAGTTGTCAGTTGCGATAGTTCTCAGTTGTCCGCGTCAGAGATATAGTTATCATTATCATCAGCCTATAAATTGTGTCACCTGCAGAACGAAGCTCTACCCCGTGGTCTCCTATTACCCCTCTCTTGCTCTTGCTGATTCCAATTTGCAGCTGCAATTTTGCCAATTTGATCTCCCCACCTAGTTTTCTGCCGTCAACGACTGCACTTTTCTGTGGTTGGCACCGATCCTATGCTTCCAGTGGTGCGCTGGTTCCCTGACCTGCGCTTTACATGGCCGACTCCATTCCATTGTTTTCTCTTAATGTCAACAAGAATATCGGCTATCCCCATTTTCTAGCTGATCCACACCACTCTCTTCCTCTCACAGCGTTACGATTAATATATTTCATTCTATTGTTCTATGCACCATCCTTAATTTGTTCCTCGAGCTTTGTTAACCTACAAGTTTCTCCCCATATGTTAGCACTGGTGGAATGTAAAAATTGTACACTTTTCTTTTCAGCGACTGTAGTAAGCTCCCAGTCAGGATTCGGTAAAGCCTGCTGTGTGCATTCCAACTCATTTTTTGATATTTATTAAATTTGCTTTTCATGCTTGAAATGGGGTTGGCGAAAGGAGAACTAAGCGGAACGAAAAGAGGACACCTTTGAGCCCTCTAGCTATTGTTTGCACGATTAAAGGCATAAAGTAGGAAATTGTAGAGCGACATGAAAAACTGCCGCGACAGGTTTCCGTTGCTCAATAAGTACTACATAAAAGTGTTTTTGCGAGCATGAAAGAAGCCAATAAACACACGCAAAATTGCTCCAGTGGCCAGCCGCGCGGCAATTTTGCGTGTATTTGCAGGCTCCTTTCAGACTTGTAAAAACACTTTTATATAGCACGTATTCAGCAACACAAACCTGTATTAGGAGTTTTTATCTCACAGTACAGTTTTCTCAATTGCACTTTTTATATAATTATAATATTTGAAAAGGTGATAATATATTAAGGCTGACTATCGCACATGACGGAATGAAAAACAATTAGAGTATCTCGAAGCGATCGCAAACAATATAACCTCGGTTGTGTCCAGTTACGTGGTATTCGCATATTTTTGAAGTGTGGCTAGTGTTAGCTGCGACACCCTAATTAGTAGATGGATTGATAGATAGAAAATAGACAGACGGATAGATAGGCAGACAGGCATACGTACATATATATATATATATATATATATATATATATATATATATATATATATATATATATACAATTCTCACTTTTTATGAAGAGAATCCATGCTTTAGAAGAAGCTCTTTGTTGCACTTTATTGATTTAGTTCTGGTTTGCTTGACACTTCAGCTATAGCTATGAGTGGATAGATATGCAGTTGTTTCCTTCCGACCACCAGTCGTCTCGTCGATTTCTCCAACACCACCACTGAGCGCGGCACCTTCGTTGTGTGCCATCATAAGTACTGCTGCAATTACAAAATCATATCGAGGTTTACTTATTGAATTTGTAGCCGCATTCACGTATGTTTGGCGTGCGATGTATGCAATCAAGCTTTTGGTAAGCATCGACTGTGGTAGTGTTTAAATGGCACACCAACAACAATTGGGGATAATTTTTAACCAAACGACATTAAATATCATGATACCTGTCCTGCATCTTAGAAAACCGCTATTTCCACGCGAAAATATATTCTGTAAGTAAGCATGCGTGAATATTGAACCTCAATGCTAGCTCCTTCGAACTACTGGAAAAATGAATAACAGGAATAGAAATATCATTCTTTAAAACAAATAATGGCCCACAGTTCATGACACCGTCATGAATGCAAGCAACGGAGTCCCATTGTTATGATTTTCTATGTCCTCAGCTTTGTCCCAATTCCATCACTTCACGTTAGTGCATTGTCTGTGTGTTGACACGAAGGCCCTTGGCAGGACAGAGTGGACTGTTAGTGAGTCAGACGCCTGCCAACCTCAGCCATACATGGTGCATTGTTTTTGCCGGTTTAGGCAACGGCTGGAGGATTACCAATGGTGGAACAAATACGAATCAATCTGGATGCCTCGCCTGAAAAATTAACAAAGAGAATGATTACATTGTGGTCACAAAAGCCTACTCATATTCATCATCAAAATTGCGGTTTCGCATGATAAGTGCTATATCTGCATATGTGGAAGAACGCACATATACGCCGGCAATAATCGGCTGCGCAGATCAGTTGTTTAGTCACGCAAGGTTGACTGCTTCTTACTCGATGAAAATACCTCCGCACAACCTTTATTTTCACAATCCTCTTTGTGTCACTTGCAGTTACAAAGTTACACAGATAATTCGGGCCAAAGCAAGCCCCTCGTTTTCCTACACATGGATTCCCAACGAAAATATAAAAGCTTGAGGTAATTCAGGGCTACCTATCGGAATGGCGAGAACCGCAATAAGGTCGATTCCTGGAAGACGGTTCATGTTGACTGACACTGCAAATGGTAAGCAAGAAAAACAGATCTGTCACGTTGCAAAAAAAAAAATAGCTCGTCAAAATTTCCGTAAAGCAAACGGTTGTCATTCTGTAACGTGTCACTGGTTTTCATTTTGAAGAGAAAAGCAAAGTGGCTCTTGCATTATTGTCGGAAAAATTCACGCTTGTAACTTTTTACACCAAAGTCCTCCATTTTCTTTTTTTTAAATTGCACATTTGCCATTCCACATTGGTTTCTACGCTCCAAGTTCTCACATATACAAGCAATGTTTTGTTATGAGAATTTATTACTGGCTGATAACAAACTATGCAACAACTTTCTGAGACAACTTTTTAAGACATGACACAATTTGCGCTCTAGACTGTTTCGTCGAGCAGCGATCGCCTACTGCGGAAATGCACAGCGCAGCTGGGTGGTATCTTAGGATTGAAGCGAGGGGCACATTCATAGGTTCATTATCTTCTCTCATTTGCATCCAGTCCATGCTTACTGAAAATACCTTACCGACATCGCCTCAAATTCCCAACGGAAAACAGCGTCGTACTCAGCTCATACAGTCGATGATTTCGCGATAAGAGGTTGTCCGCGTTTGGAGAGGCCAGTGCCGACGTAATTTACCATGCAACTCAACCAATGAACATGACAGCCAGCACAGAAATTTCGCAGGCCAAAAGCAGCAGAATAACACAAATATAGCAAGCAGAGTAAAGAGATTCCACTAAAACATGCTCCAACTTGAAGTCGGCAGTTTTCCAGCTCATCTTGAGGGACAAGCATCTTGTGATTACTGACACCGGCGTGCTAAATAGTAGGCGTCAAAACGCTCCTAGCCTTCTGCATACCTATGGGCAGTGCTTGGCAGGGTGTATAGGAATAACGCCAACGTGGGTGCAGTGGTGAGTCTGCTGTAATTTTATTTGTAGTGCCCTTTTTGTAGGTCCCCTAACGGACGGCACAAGCCTATTTTAGTAGCATACTGAAACTGCCCCAGAGCCACCTGCATAGCTTCGATTCTCTGAAGGCCTCAGTAGCACCCGTTTCCCCAAAGAAAGTCATCGGTTTTTCACTCTAACTCGTCACTCGAAATGTCAAGGACCAAATACTTCGCTTAAATTTGTAGATGTTCTTCGGGGCGGCTATAACCACGACAATAACATTGGTGGCAATTTTTTATGCACTCCTGAGGCACGAAACTGTGATTTACTGCTCTAGGATAAACTAAACACACACTATTTTTCTATGCGTGGAAAACTTCTCCAGCAAATAACTGGATCGGTTCTGCAGTCATTATTTCTATACTCCTGCTTTATTATTTTCTTTCGTCCCATTATTTTACATTTCGGCTTCAATACTCGACAAAGCACACCATCTAGCAAATATAGAAAACGGTTTTTTGTTTCTTTCAATTTCTTTGGATGCCTTTTTTTACAGAATGTGTTGGTGTGAACGAAAAGCTGTATCCTGGGGTGAGGTGTAACAGAAATACTTGAGCAACATTCACCTTGCAGAGAAATTACATCAAAGCGTACTATTCTGGCTTTGATGAAGAACAAGAAAAATGTGCGGTTACGTTCAGCTTCGAGACCTCGACAGGAGGATTTTATTTTGATAGAGCTCCTAAAGCTTGTTTAATGTTTTCATCACGATTATGCACATGAGCAGGTTTTCTAATTCGTGTGGGTCATAGTATTATGTACGGGCTTTATGCAAACAATGAAAGCTTAATCATAGCCCTCTGTCTGACTTTCTACAACGGTAGTTCAGCCTTGCTGCGTGTTCGCCACAGATGTAGAAGTTACAGAACCTATTTTTTTTCCTTTACTCTATCACTGCGAAGACCGAGATCTACTATGTGTGTCTGTAGCCTTTATTCGTGAGATGAGCCTACGTTGTGTTTTACATCAAAGCGGTGCTTTCTTTTTCTGTTCCTACAACCAAAACAATGTGTTTTGCTGTTTTATTTGGTTCATACCGGTGACTTTATAGTTAACGGAAGCTAATTTCAAAACACAATATTTCATAAACGATAGTAATTCCAATAAATCTTTTTTTCAGATGCGCACAGGCCCGTTATTTTACAACACATAGTATGAAGATTCTCTGAGCCGGAGTGAACTAGCATCTGACACCACCATTACGCCAATGTATGCTCGCCTGCACTTCAAGTCATCTGGTTGGCCAAAGCTGCCAGTAAAATAAAGAGACCGCTTGTACGGGCGTTGTATACTGCGAAGCAGAGCTCTGTATCCAACTTGTGTCGGTAACAAAGTACAAAGACATTTAATTGACAATCGAACATAAAACTGCCGAAGGATGTGATTAAACGTGCCCTGAAATTTCGAACAGGATGTAGGATGGGGAGAGTGAACGCTTTGATGAAGTGGCTGCTGTAAACAATCAATTACCAACTTCAAAACAAATAAAAAAAACTTTATTTAGCAATAGCAGCGCTTCAGACACAATCCATTGGAAGAAATACTGCTGCCGTTCAGCAGACAAACTGCGCTTTTCAATTTATGACCGACGACCGCGCTCATATTGCGTCAACGACAAGAGAGCCCGAAATGAAACTTCTTTTCATTATTTCTATATTAAAGCTTTATTACTGTGCCTGAATTTATTTTTTTCATGCGCCGAATCGTATATTCATTACTCTCGTATTTTCAGAGGATAAAGTCAGCGCTTGTCCAGGGAATAGATGGCTATCTTATTTGCTCTTCCTATTCTTTGTCTTTTATGAGGTTCATTGGCATTTCTGACCTTCTGTTTTTTGCCGTATATGGGGGCTATGAGATACCATGCTCCACATTATGTACACGTATTTACAACATATCCCATGACTTGCAGTAGAAGTATTGTGGAGTAAACGGCTGCGATTTAAAAGCCTCTTATGAGCTTTTTGAACATTACATAGATGCTAATGTGTCCTCCGCTTTCCACCAATTATGCGTATTTTGAATACGAACCCAATTATCTAACTAACTATCTATTGTGTAGATACACCATTCATTGTATACATTAGACATTTCCAATTCATTGTTCCATACTCGTATGCACACCAACACATTCCTGCAATGTGAATAGGGACAATAGCACATATTACGCTTAGTAGCCTGTTTTTATTCTGAAGGCGAAACAGAAAAAAAAATATTAAACTATCACTCTTTGCAATCTACAGAATCTACAGCCTTTGCGTTCGGTATACAATATTTTAGTGATCTGGTGCTATATATATATATATATATATATATATATATATATATATAAGCTAATCTAGACAAATGTGCCTCCTGCGTCTACGGTGTCTGAGAAGTCATCTTTTCAGCTCGACGCTCATTTAGATAAATCTTGAATTTCACATCTAGTTGAGGTGAACGCGCAAAATTGCGCTGCACACTGATACCCATGGAGTTTGTGGAATATCAATGGTAAACTATTGGATTGTGTGGCAGCATAATAAATATTTTTACGTTGCAGAAGTGGCATATAAATATAAGTTTTCATTATTAACAAGTGACACAACGATGCATAAATAAGATGGCTGCCACTACTGATTCCACCTATAAGCGACAAATTGTCTTCATCTGACTGGCACCTCTTTTGGTTAACCCGCACCACTCTTGATAAGCCACGCCTGTAAAGTCGCCGTCTCGGCACTGACTATAAGGGAGCAGCTTTTCGTGCAACACGACGGGCCACATGGTGTCCATACGAGGACAGCGGAGCCACAGAAAATGGAGCATTCCAATGTCGGCTGTCTTACCAGACCCTCTGCGTGGCCTGAGACTTAGTGAGCCGGGAGCGGGCAGTCTGGCATGCACGTGAGCCCGGGTGGAGACATCTTGAACATATTCAATCGCAGTGTTTGCCTAGCAAGGAAACAGTGTGTTTAGGGACAAAAAAGAGTGGCAGCCAAACAGAAGCTAAAAGGGTGAAAAGCCAGTGGTATCGTCACGGGACGCAAAGCTCACGAAAGGTGACGTGCTATTATAATCACTGTGGTGGTGAGAAATGTACATAGACATGAAATGTACGTACATGAATAGTTATGCCTTTGGTATGAAAATTACTAGCTGTTGTTTTCGCCGTATTTACATTTAAACAGTTATCTATAGACTAAGAGGATAGATTGCACAAGCAGTCATTTTCCATGGCAATTAGGTTGGTGCAAGCACCGGACAAGATGAAAACATTTGTCTCATCTGCATAAACTATACATTTCGCATTTTTCTAAATGGAAGTATTATCGTTAGCATATAACTTAAACAGCAACGGGCCCAAACCGCTACCCTGTGCGACGCCCCTAAATATTTCTTTGGTTACCCATATATTCCCCCCTTACACAATGCCTTCTCGAAGGCCTGCAAGGCACATGTAAATAAATAAATAAACAACCGCCTACGTCTCGGTTTGTACTAAAATTGACATACTATGAAAAGAATGTATGACGAACATAAATATTGGTCATGACATGATATCCCTCATTATCCCTCAAGAGAAAATTGTACAACAGCTGTCTCTTACCAGTACTCACGTACGGGGCAGAAACCTGGAGTCTTACGAAAAGGGTTCTACTTAAATTGAGGACGACGCAACGAGCTATGGAAAGAAGAATGATAGGTGTAACGTTAAGGGATAAGAAAAGAGCAGATTGGGTGAGCGAACAAACGCAATTTTATGACATCTTAGTTGAAATCAAGAAAAAGAATTGGGCATGGGCCGGGCATGTAATGAGGAGAGAAAATATCATCATCATCATCATCAGCCTGGTTACGCCCACTTCAGGGCAAAGGCCTCTCCCATATTTCTCCAACAACCCCGGTCATGTACTAATTCTGGCCATGCCGTCCCTGCAAACTTCTTAATCTCATCCGCCCACCTAACTTTCTGCCGCCCCCTGCTACGCTTCCCTTCCCTTGGAATCCAGTCCGTAACCCTTAATGACCATCGGTTATCTTCCCTCCTCATTACATGTCCTGCCCATGCCCATTTCTTTTTCTTGATTTCAACTAAGATGTCATTAACTCGCGTTTGTTCCCTCACCCAATCTGCTCTTTTCTTATCCCTTAACGTTACACCTATCATTCGTCTTTCCATAGCTCGTTACGTCGTCCTCAATTTGAGTAGAACCCTTTCCTTAAGCCTCCAGGTTTCTGCCCCGTAGGTGAGTACTGGTAAGACAAAGCTATTATAGACTTTTCTCTAGAGGGATAATGGCAACCTGCGGTTCATGATCTGAGAATGTCTGCCAAACGCACCCCAGCCCATTCTTATTCTTCTGATTATTTCCGTCTCATGATCCGGATCCGCCGTCACTACCTGCCCTAAGTATATGTATTCCCTTACGACTTCCAGTGCCTCGCTGCCTATTGTAAATTGCTGTTCTCTCCCGAGACTGTTAAGCATTACTTTAGTTTTCTGCAGATTAATTTTTAGACCCACTCTTCTGCTTTGCCTCTCGAGGTCAGTGAGCATGCATTGCAGTTGGTCCCCTGAGTTACTAAGCACGGCAATATCATCAGCGAATCGCAAGTTACTAAGGTATTCTCCATTAAATTTTATCCCCATTTCTTCCCAATCCAGGTCTCTGAATACCTCCTGTAAACACGCTGTGAATTGCATTGGAGAGATCGTATCTCCCTGCCTGACGCCTTTCTTTATTAGGATTTTGTTGCTTTCTTTATGGAGGACTACGGTGGCTGTGGAGCCGCTATAGATATCTTTCAATATTTTTACATACGGCTCGTCTACACCCTGATTCCGTAATGCCTGCATGACTGCTGAGGTTTCGACAAAATCAAATGCTTTCTCGTAATCAATGAAAGCTATATATAAGGGTTAGTTATATTCCGCACATTTCTCTATAACCTGATTGATAGTGTGAATATGGTCTATTGTTGAGTAGCCTTTACGGAATCCTGCCTGGTCCTTTGGTTGACAGAAGTCTAAGGTGTTCCTGATTCTATTTGCAATTACCTTAGTAAACACTTTGTAGGCAACAAACAGCAAGCTTATCTGTCTATAATTTTTCAAGTCTTTGGCGTCCCCTTTCTTGTGGATTAGGATTGTGTTAGCGTTTTTCCAAGATTCCGGTACGCTCGATGTTATGAGGCATTGCGTATACAGGGTGGCCAGTTTCTGTAGAACAATCTGCCCACCATCCTTCAACAAATCTGCTGTTACCTGATCCTCCCCAGCTGCCTCCCCCTTTGCATATCTCCCAATGCTTTGTTTACTTCTTTCGGCGTTACCTGTGGGATTTCGAATTCGTCTAGACTATTTTCTCTTCCATTATCGTCGTGGGTGCCACTGGTACTGTATAAATCTCTGTAGAACTCCTCAGCCACTTGAACTATCTCATCCATATTAGTAATGATATTGCCGGCTTTGTCTCTTAACGCATGCATCTGACTCTTGCCAATTCCCAGTTTCTTCTTCACTGTTTTTAGGCTTCTTCCGTTCCTGAGAGCATGTTCAATTCTATCCATATTGTACTTCCTTATGTCAGCTGTCTTACGCTTGTTGATTAACTTGGAAAGTTCTGCCAGTTCTATTCTAGCTGTAGGGTTAGAGGCTTTCATACATTGGCGTTTCTTGATCAGATCTTTCGTCTCCTGCGATAGTTTACTGGTGTCCTGCCTGACAGAGTTACCACCGACTTCCATTGCACACTCCTTAATGATGCCAACAAGATTGTCGTTCATTGCTTCAACACTACGGTCCTCTTCTTGAGTTAAAGCAGAATACCTGTTCTGTAGCTTGATCTGGAATTCCTCTATTTTCCCTTTTACCGCTAACTCATTGATCGGCTTCTTATGTACCAGTTTCTTCCGTTGCCTTCACAGGTCTAGGCTAATTCGAGTTCTTACCATCCTGTGGTCACTGCAGCGCGCCTTGCCGAGCACGTCCACATCTTGTATGATGCCAGGGTTAGCGCAGAGTATGAAGTCTATTTCATTTCTAGTCTCGCCGTTCGGGCTCCTCCACGTCCACTTTCGGCTATCCCGCTTGCGGAAGAAGGCATTCATTATCCTCATATTATTCAGTTCCGCAAACTCTACTAATAACTCTCCCCTGATATTCCTAGTGCCTATGCCATATTCCCCCACGGCCTTGTCTCCAGCCTGCTTCTTGACTACCTTGGCATTAAAGTCGCCCATTAGTATAGTGTATTTAGTTTTCACTCTACCCATCGCCGATTCCACGTCTTCAGAGAAGCTTTCGACTTCCTGGTCATCATGACTGGATGTAGGGGCGTAGGCCTGTAGAATCTTCATTTTGTACCTCTTATTATGTTTCACAACAAGACCTGCCACCCTCTCGTCAATGCTATAGAATTCCTGTATGTTACCAGCTATATTCTTATTAATCAGGAATCCGACGCCTAGTTCTCTTCTCTCCGCTAAGCCCCGGTAGCACAGGACGTGCCTGCTTTTTAGCACTGTATATGCTTCTTTTGGCCTCCCAACTTCACTGAGCCCTATGATACCCCATTTACTGCCCTCTATTTCCTCCAATAGCACTGCTAGACTCGCTTCACTAGATAACGTTCTAGCGTTAAACGTTGCCAGGTTCATATTCCAATGGCGGCCTGTCCGGAGCCAGTGATTCTTAGCACCCTCTGCTGCGTGGCAGGTCTGACCGCCGCCGTGGTCAGTTGCTTCACAGCTGCTGGGCACTGAGGGCCGGGGTTTGATTGTGCTGTTCATATAGGAGGTTGTGGCCAAGTACTGCACCAGGGTGGCCAATCCTGCTCTGGTGAGGGAGTGCGTTACCGGTCCTGGTCACCGGGATCAGGCCGCACTCCAGGCCTGTTTATGCAATTTTATCAACACGCGGATTTTTTTTTTAATCCGGTGGAAAATTGCCGGCACCGGGATTCGAACCACGGACCTCTTGCACGCGAGGCGGGTGTTCTACCTCTACGCCACCGCTGAGGCAGAGAAAATAACCGTTGCTCTATAAGGGTTACGGACTGCATTCAAGGGAAGGGAAGCGTAGGAGAGGTCGGCAGAAAGTTAGGTGGGCGGATGACATTAAGAAGTTTGCAGGGACGACATGGCCACAATTAATACATGACCGTGGTAGTTGGAGAAGTATGGGAGAGGCCTTTGCCCTGCAGCGGGTGTAGCCAGGCTGATGATGATGATGAAATGATATCTCGAGGTGTGTGCCATGTTTTTACAGAATGTTTTACAGAAATATTTTCCAGGAAAAGTAACTCTAGGAGGTCCCATAGTCAAAGACTGGGGAGGGACCTCCAACAATATATACATTGAAAAAGTACACTTAGAACGGTTAACAAAAGCAGTAGCAATCCTAGGAACAGAAAGCATTAACGAACAAAGTCGAGTCATAGTAATAACAATAAGGTATAAACACAAAAAGCAGATCCTAGGAGTATTATTGGACATGCAGAAGCTTAAAATATATAGAACACAATCATTTTCCCAAGAAGTGGTGACGAATTTTCCTCTTCAATAAATGAATGGAGGGAGATGGGTGGTAGTGAATTCCATATTGTTGTTGCTAAAACGTTCGCAGTAAATTTGCCGTAGTTAGTCCTTGGTTTCGGTAGGAGGTAGTTATTATGGTGCGAAAATCGAATGCCCGTTAAATGGAGGCTGTGGTCTTTTTTCATCAACGAAATTGGTAATTCTCCTTGACAAAATTTATACGTCAGGACACTGAGAGAACATTTATTTAAATCCGCTACTGACAAAACATTATATGTGCGGAGTTAAGGAAAAGCACTACATGAAAAATGGCTGTAACTGATTATTCTCAAAGCTTGGTTTTGTGTGTGTTTCAGGGGTGCCAAGTGAGCTGAGTAGGTATTGCCCCGAGAAGAAATGCAGTAAGAGATGTGGCTATGAGGAAATGCGTAGCAGAGGGAAATTAATATATATATAGTAAAATAGGGGCGGACTTTGATTAATATTCTGATACCATATGCTGCCTTACGGGTTAATAAGGATATGTCAGTTGTAAACTTCAAATGATTGTCGAGTTCAACTCCTAGGAATGTTGCATGGTCAACAGCCTGAAGCGAAGTCGGACCAATGTTAATGCATGGCTTCTCCGTTACAATTTTTTGCGGGGATAAAAAAATTACAAATTTCGATTTAGTAGCGTTAATATTGAGCATATTATCTCGGCACCACCTAATGATTTTAGCCACGTCAGCATAAGATAAGATAGCGATTCCAAGGAAGTGTTAGAATAATAAATTGTTGTGTCCACAGCATATAAAACACAACTAGAGTGTGTGATGCATTCTGGAAGGTCATTGATGTACACGAGAAATAAAATTGGCCCTAGTATTGAGCCTTGTGGAACCCCTATGTTAGTTAGTTTGGTACGCGAATGAGTACCAGAAATAGAGACGACATGTTTTCGATCATGTAAAAAACTGCGAATTAGGGAAAGTGCTGGGCTACACACGCCCAGCAGAATTTAGTTTAGCAAAAGGTATGTCATGATTTAATGAATTGAAATATTATGTAGGTCATGAAGGTTTCATGTAGGTCATGAAACAGCCTCCTGCCGCTTCTCCGATGTTCGTTTCCTTACCTTGGTATGCATTAAAATTGGCATAGTATGACAAGAGTGTACTAGGAAAATGAAGTACAGGTCATGACATGAATGTGAAGTATGAAATGAAGTATAGGTAATGACACGCGCCTACGTCTTCCTGCTCTCATGATCTTCTTGCTAACTTGGTAGATTCCCCCCTCACTGCTTCGCATAAAAATCATTTCCCACAGGGAGTGGGATCGGCCGGCTCTTTCATTGTGTCTTCAATTGTTATAATAAAATGAAGAAGGAAGATTGACATGAATTAAGCGACAAAAGCGGTGTGACGATAATGGAATGATTTAATCGAACTGATCACAACGATGAGACGGCAGCGTGATGAGGATGGCACGATGAGAGTATGGCGACAATGCTGAAACGGTGACGATGGAACGGCTACGACGGCATAACGAGACTAAAAACAAACCTAATGGGCTAAGAATTATACAACATGGACCACTGGAGCTGAGTAGAAGACGTGAGGATGGCGGAATGACGACAGTTCGGTCACGAAGCTGGAATGAAGATGATTGAACGAAAATGACATCACTATGGTAGTGGGATTGGCAGTATGGCAGTGTGGCAGTATGCATGACTACTGTCTGATGATTATAGGCCTTAAGAGGACGGCATGGAGAGTGTCGAATTACAAAGCAGAAATACGGGGATGCGGCAACCACGTCGTCATCACTTCTACGATAGAATATCAAGTTGCCAAAACTATCAGCCATATTTGGCCACTGTGTGAGGGCAGAAGCCCTGACCACGATGGCGTGAGAAGAGCAAGGAATTCCGAGACTAGAATGACGACAATGGAAATACCGCAACTCATTACATGGAGCCCATACCTGCTGGCCTAAGCTGGTAGACAACTTGGTCCACTGGGTGGAAGTAAGCCGCTAGATAAATTGATAGATGGATAGCTAGCTAGCTAGCTATACAGATAGATAGATAGATAGATAGATAGATAGATAGATAGATAGATAGATAGATAGATAGATAGATAGATAGATAGATAGATAGATAGATAGATAGATAGATAGATAGATAGATAGATAGATAGATAGATAGATAGATAGATAGCCTGAAAACGGCTTCAGTCCCCAAAGATAGCTATTCGTATTGAAATATATTGTTGTTTACTCTCTTTTGTCTCCCGCAAGTTCTTTTGAGTGCTTTGAAAGAATACTTGTGCGCGCATGGTATCTGGTGCCTTTTTTAAGTTGGCAAGGTTTTTGCTGTTTCAGATTGCTACAGAACTGATCAAGTACCCGCCAATGTGCACATTCATTTTCTCTTTAGGATGAGACAGCTCACTCGGGGAAATGAAATCCGCTTCAGCAAAACCAACGCATTCTTTAAAGTCAATCCAAAGTCACGCAAGATTGGTTGTAGGACCACGTATGTTTGTACCGGTTTTTCTGCCGTGAGAATGTTTGGTGAAGTACAAAATTAAATTATCTCAGTACTCTGGCGAGAGAAAACGAGAAAGGGAGAGTGAATGGAGTTTATTCAATTACTGCAGAAAGCTTTGTTTACCCTCATGCAATTATGTATTATAGCGCTAGCCGCTTCGGAAGAGCTCTCCATAAAAGTTCGATGAAGCATTTAGTGATGGCTGTGATGAGTGTGGCAGTTCGTTTCTATTAAGGCTTGCTTTTCTTTCTATATATTAGACTAATGGAGATATCTGAGCACTTATTCATGGTATTTAAGGGCCGCTCGAACGGAGCGTTCATTAAACCTGCCATTTCTGCACATATCACTGAAGGCTTGTATTACAAGTACAGGTGAGTAAGTTGCTGTGTACATATTTTGGCTTAACATGCATATTACGTCGTAATGCCTATGGGGAAAATGTGAACTTGTTAACTGTGGTATAAACAAGTGTGCATATTCTGAATGGAAGATTCATTTGCGCAATGACTTTATCTCTAAAGTTTGGAGGGTTCACTCACACGAGAACCGCAGCGACAGAGCAGCGCTGGAACACAATGCGTTTTTGAAAGTTGCTTCACTGTTGAGAAAATCCATTTTCAAGTTTTCTGCTAAAATACATGCGCATTGTGCCTCAAGGCTAACACAAAAGATTTTTCGTATGTTGTAGGGAAAACTTGACGTGTAAAATTGTCATATTGTATGAGGAAACAGGTTGAAAATCGGCAGCCTTAGATTTTTAACACATTCCTGCTCTCGATATCGCCGCCAATGAATTTCTTGCTCATTACATTTAGCTGGTTACGTCAGTGATCAAAACCGGAAGCTGTTCAGGTCCTACGTTTGTATATATAGAGAGGGTCTATACTCATCTCTTTGTATTCATTGGCCTTCATTCCATATATTAGCATTTTAGACGAGCGACAAGTTTGCAACGCTATATAGGCTTTTCGCAGCTCTAGTTATCGTAAAAATAAAAGAGATCAAAACATATCGCTCACGCGTCATGACGGCGTTGCAAGGTGGAAATAAGACAAACGCTAAAGTTGTGACGCGCGCCAGTGTGGTCACGACATTCGTGTCGTATTAAAACAGATGCTGCCCTCGAATAAAGCCTTATGCTTCGAGTCATTGGCAATTGAAATCAGTGAGTTTGTGTTGATTGTAGGTGGCCTCTTTATGGATTATATAGAATTTTTCATAAATAAATGTAATACTACACACATGCTGCCTTCCTGTGCGCGAGGCAGCTGATAACAATAAACAGAGGGAAATATATCCTTATATCCAAACCAACAATAGCTACCATCATACATAAGTTATTTGCGACAATCTTCGCTTCATACAAATCATTTTCAAAGCGCATTAGTGGTGCCATATATCTTCCTCTGAAAATCGTGAAGTTGAGGGAGACAAGCAATGATGATTGCCATTTTGTACAGCGTGAACACTACTGCTTATGGCTACCAGTGCTGCATGCCAATGAGATTTTCACCGTCCGCTCTTAATAGCAATGGAAATTTGAGGGTCCGTCAGGCACTTTCAAAAACCGCAGTCAGCTTACGGTGGTCTTCGCCCTCGTCAGGTGGATTACCTGAAGAGAACGACACTACTTGTGTAAAATATGGCAATGCAGATTCAACGATTCAAGGTATTAGTTACTTGGAATACTTTAAACTAGTTTTAAATATTTTACTGAATTTCAGAGCGCACGTTAGAATTGTTCACTTGAAGTCGTGAAGCTGCAAAATTATCCGTGCATAGCAAACATCCTGAACAAGTGCCACTTTCCAGGCTTCAACACTGTGTACCATAGGTACACGAAGGTTTGTCCGGGTGGGAGAATTATGGGTGTCCTTGGCATCCGAAGTCATTGTGTATAAGACGTTCTCCGAATGTGCTCCTCACATGTGGACAGTATCTCTACAGCACACTCTGTAAGTTCTCATTCGACACGACACGGGCTTTTCTCAGCACCCAGCGACAACGGCCGATGATTGCCTCCCGGACGCTTAGTTACCCGACACTACGCAGGCATTTTGACCCCTCCTAAAACACAAATGGTTGCCCTCGCATATGGAGGGAAGTAGACACCCCCCTCCCCACCTCTATACACAAAGGGCGTGGGCGACTCGCGACAAGTACACAAACCCATCAATGCGGCGTTACAGTGGTCCTAGTCTAACTGTTTCTTCTCAACAAACGTCAACCTTAAATTTCGCAATTGCAACTTGAAACCTAAGGTGGAGAATTGAAAATATATTCAATATTCTTCATTATTAGCTTCAGACATCTATTGCTGGGACAAGTAAGTTCCGTATTTTTGATATTTGGAACTGAAAACGCAAGAGAACTCTAACTGCAGACAGGTAAAAATGTCACCCGCCATGGTTCCTTAGTGGCTATGGTGCTGGGCTGCTAATCACAAGGTCGCGGGATGAATTCCGCCAACGGCGGCCGCGTTTTGATGGGCGCAACATGGTAGAGCACCAGTGTATTTAGATACTTGTACAAGGCAAAGAATGCCAGATGGTCCAAGGTATTCCGGATTTCTTCACCATGGCAAGCCCCATAATCAGATTGTGGTTTAGCCACGTAAAAATTTTTAACTTTAGGTGAACATAACTTGAAGCTATCAAGAAAAACCTGATTTGCCTTTCTATCCTGATTTAACGCTGTTGCCGAAAAAAAGGAAGGTTTGATTGTAGAGGGTAATCTTGAGATAGTCTCAGAATACATTCCTCTAAGGAAACATTGTTCCTTCGTTTTTTTTTGTTTCTAATTACAACGTGCCAATACACTGCAGCGCCAGTCAAGATGAACCGTGCTTTGGGAATGGACCTTCTCGCTGCTGTTGCTGTTGCCATAGGTATTTATATCATGTCCAATTCTGTTATATTATACATCGATTTTATTGCAATTGCTACAACAGCTGTTACTCATTTTTATGCTGACGCTTATGCACTTTACAACTGAGTCCTTTTGAAAGCGCTCACCTAATAACATGCCATGATGCCAGTGTGGCGAAATGCAAAAAAAAAAACAAAAAATAAACCGCAGTCTCATACATTGAGAGGGGGGTTAGAGGTTAGAGAACCCCAGCTGCTTAAATTTATCCGGAGTCCGCTACTATGGCATGCTCTATAATGACATCGTGAGTATTCACATGCGAACCCCCAGAATGAATTTTTTTTGTTTATTGTATAACCAGAGTATTGTTACTTCGTCTAGTTGGTAGTCATCCGCAAGTATACCAGTGCATTGTCCGCTAGTTTCGTTACTCGTCTTCATTTTCGCACTGTCATAATAATTACCAATCTAGCATGGTCACCACAGATTTAACAAATATAATAAATTAATGTGAACCCAGCACGCCAGAATTGCCTCCCGTCAGATAAACCTAGGCCCCGTAATTGCGTTTCGCGAAATATGAATACGATTCCGAAAACTGTTTCACTGGCAAATAACGTAGCTCACTTAATGCGAATACACAAGCGGGCGATAACGAACATAAGAATGTAACGGCACAGTGGAAGAAGTGCTCTAGTCAGATGTTTCAATTGGCACTCATATGTCGTCAATGCTGCTTGACAGTTTTTGCAGGACATTTAATGGCAATTAAGAGAGAGATTCGCTCAGCTGTAGCGTCTGAAAATGGGCTATGATGAACAAGCACTTTTCATCAGACATATTTCGTCTGTACTTGCTCTCTAAACATGCCTCACATTATGGTGTTATATTTGAGTGGTGATACCAGCAATACATTCAGCTGGTGTACTGACTGCTAAATGGCGCCACGGGTACAGTTTCCTTGTGGTTTTATAAAAAAACGACGTAAGGTGTCTGTTTGAAATGCTGTTTGGACCAGTCTTTGTTTATTTATAAAAAACGTGGAAGTTAGAATACTCAATGATAATTTGTTATTCCCTATTTATTGTATTATTGTCAATACTGAAAACATTGTATTTTTTTATAAGGCACCGGCTTTATGTACTTCTATTCAGGCCTTTGTCGCCAGCACTGTAACCAGTAATATGGTACCTCTGAAGCCTTCGTGTCTGCTTTCTTCTTCCACTACGGTTCTAGCACCATCTAACATTGCTGTTTAAATAATTCATTGATTGATTGAATAATTGGTTGATTAATCAGTAGAAACAGAGATTCATATTGCAATACATTCCCTTATCTAACACCTAAGTTTCTCATGACAAAGAGTTATGCAATACTAACTGGGGACATTAACTAACTCATCGTTGTAACGCATTCTGCGCTTTCAGCTATGATCATCATGGTACCCAATGAAGCTGCCGCTTTGGGCGGTGGTGTTGGAGGCGCTGACGGAATCATGCTTGGTCGCAAGAAGTGAATCAACACTGAGAGGTGATGAGGCTTCACGATTCATTGTGCCACCGCCGACATCTCAAGAAATAAAGTGCGCAGATATGCATAATGTGAAATGGTTTGTATCTGTTTCCACCATGTGTTACCTCAACGTGCCTAGGGTGACTAATATGGCAAGGAATATATAACTCTTTTTTCCAAGGCGCGTATGTTAGGACAGACAACAATTAAAATTACCTTCAGACATAGTTGTTGTGTTAAGGAACAGGTTACCTGAAGTGTCGAGCTCTGAGAACAAGATTTAGCATATCAATTATACTAGTATGGGATTTTCGCTACTCTTAGTGCAATGAAATAATATCTGCGGTATTCAGCCATAGATTAGCATTATTGGCACTTCGTGGTTAGTGGTATTGCGAGCCTAAAGTGGCAGGATTAGGCGGAGCTGCATGACATATTGACGGAATCATGGCTGCCGGAAGAAGTCAATCAGTACTCGCACAGGATGAAATGGCGTCAAGTTTCATGATAGCTACGCGAATATCCTATGCAATAAAGTGCACAAATAAGAAAAATGGGAAATTATTTTTGTGCTCTGACCCCAGATGTTACATCAACAATGTTGCCTAGACCTGCCACTATTACAAGAAATATTAAAACTGCTTCGTCCAAGGAGAGAAAATTAGAGCCAAACGCCATACAAAGGCAAATCAGAAAAAAATGTTTGGTTTAGAAATAATTTGGCTGAACGAATGCACTCTGTGAATTCTATGGAACGTGTCAATGACACCACTATGGGATTTTCGGCAATTAGTGTAATGAGAAGCCTATGTAGTGACCGTCCGTCAATTCGATATTCCCGCAGTGGGGCACTGCCCTTGTTTTGGCAATCCAGTTGGCCTCACAGTAGGCCTAATTGCCCCCGTACCTTTCTTGCGCTTCAGGAGCATCACCATTGCAAATCGAAAACCCTGCTTTCACGTTTGGATAAAGCCAGTCTACTCTCCGTTACCAGGGCGTCAAAATGTCTGTGCTTCGCCTCCATCAAACCGAGGTTCCAACCAGTGGTGACCCAGGACATTTACGTTTTATTTCGAACGCTAGCCATGGACTACGCTGGTCCTACTCGTGCTGAAAGAGACGACGAGACCATTACGGCTCCTGTCGTCACTTGCTGACTTCGTGAGCTTCAGCTTGGCAGCTTGCGGCCCAAGAAGTTTCACACAAGTAAAGACCCGTTTTCTACTCCGACGAAGCATTTCACAGACTGCAAAGCACATGTGTGTTGTCGCCGTGCTACCTCCGACATCGATGAGGTCATAGACGACTTGCTAGAGAGTACGCCTTAAGCTACAGCGTACGATAACCTAAAACGTACACTCCTAAAATGCCTCGAGCCATCGCAACATATAGGACCCAACAGCTCATATCCGAGCAACTGGGCGACCAACGACCATCACAACTCCTGCACCGGTTGCGACAGTTACTGGGTGAGCGTTCCGCAAACGAGGGACAGCATCCAATTTTGCATGATGTGTTCTTTCAAGGCCTCCCACAGTGCACAAGCATGCTACTGGCAGGTTCCGTCGAGACGAGTCTCGATCGGCTAGCAGCACTTGCTGACCGCATATGCGAGTGCTCATCTGCGGCACAGTTACTTATCGCCGTTGCGAAAGTCTCAGAGCCAGGAGACCGACCACCCCCCAGTGCACTCGAGAAGCTGACAATGTGTACGACACTGGCCCACCAACTTTGGCGCAACCATTCGCCTTCGCATTCTGGCAGGGCACCTTGAGACTTGCCGCGGCATTTGTGCTGGTACCACCATCCATTTCGCCAACAAGCAAGTCGCTTCACCCAGCAATGTTATTAGACGGGCAATGCATCGAACAGTCGGTAACGGCGGCATGCGACATTGGTTGTCATGGAGGCTGCAAATTTAGGAGAAATTTCTCGACTAGGACAACTTTTGTGTACTCTGCCTTCATTTGAGCTACAAAGTTCATGGACGCTTCTACCAACATTTTCCTGAAAGCGTACGTTGATCACTCTCAATTTCCCCACAATTTTCTCGTAATCTAAAAGTGCCCGCTTACGCCCCAACTGAGAGCCCTCTAATGCGCATCAACTGCGATCTTCTTGCCAGAAACATAAACATGACGTATCGTCGGTATCGCACACTCAGCCTCAATCACAACTTCTCAGTGGGTTAGTTGCAAGACTGCTCTCTTTACGGATTCAGCACAGCCCTTAGTCACTCTGAGTTAGCAGACAGTAGAACCTCTATTAACAACTCTTCCGCTCAATTGTATCACGGGGAGTATCCGCACCCTCACCGCGAATACCCTCGCACGTTGGCACTTCCGTGAATGAAGAGGCCGACAGACACTCATTACGGACAAATGAGTGCCGCATTCGTCAAGAACATTCCTGCCTGCTCAGTGATGATGACTCTCAGTTTTGAATGTCGTTCATGTTACTCATGTTCTTGTTACTGACGGTTCGTGGTGAGTAAGTTCATGGTGTCTGAATGGTTTCACAGAGAAGGGCGGCACTCTGCATTCTGCAGACTGCATTTTGGTTCTCGTGTGGTGCGACGTCCACACTTAGCCATGCAATATTGTGTGGTCCCTTGTAATGCACAAATTCGACTGCCCCTTAAACAGACGACTACTAACTTCGCCTAACACGTGCGAGAGCGACTGAATGTAAGTGACGCCTGGTAAGTTCATGGCACCCAAGCATGGTTTTTTCTTCTGTGGTTCTCAAGCTATTTCTTTAGTATATCGTCCTTCTACCCTCGCCACGCTGGTCTCGCGTGCTCTCTCATATTCTTTACGCACAGTTGATTTTCTATACAGACTTTCGCTTTTACAGGTGGACGGCGTTGTGCCACTCCTGGTAGCAGCCATCTTTCTTTCTGATATATGTGATTAATTTTTGCAGCAAGCATAGTAAAATTACACAATATTTAATGTGGAGAACGACACCTCACTCATCACGGACATCTGGGAAATGGCGCAAGTCTCAGGAATTCTGCGAAGTAATCTTAAAGTTTGGCGGCTTCAAATTAACATTAGGAACATGGATGTTCCCTGGAGTAATGAGAAAGCTAATTCATAAGGTAATTAACTTTGCCCCCTGGATGCACATTTTCCATGCAAATATTATCCTCTTCTTCAGGTAACTAACCTGACAAGGCCTAATATTGCTGTATGCTAAAACTTGTTTTTGAAAGAGCTTGACTGACTAAAATTTCTAGTGATGTTATGAGCGGAGGCCGACAACGTAACTGGCGAGCAATTGTATTAGCTATCAACAGTAGTGTTTAGGCGGGGTAATCAGCGCCTTCTGTCTACCCCACCATCAATATAATTTTCAGAGATCGATAAACCGCGCAAGTAATATGGTTTAAAAATCATTTCCATGAAACGACGACTGTGTCAAAGAAAACCTATATGTAGCGTTGGCAAAAGTTGGTTTTGACATAACGAAATGGTTTCCTCTTTGCTCATTGTCATCATCTTCCTCAGGCAGAGAAAGTCAGCAGTCAAGTATTTTAATTCTTTTCTTGAGCGCTGTGGTTCTTGCATTCTGACCTTCCAAAAGACGGTAACTTTCGTTTTCAAGAACAATTCCTCGGGCTCAGAACGTGAGCTTCAGAATCATTCCTTTTCTCGGAATTTTTGCGACATCCGCCATATCAGTTGTGCCGAAAGTCAGGCAGCTGAGGCACTGTCGTGGTTCGGCGCTATGCCTGCTGTCCCTGTGGTTTTCGAAGCTCCGCCCAGCAAAACGACCTCGAGCTGCGCCAATTACGGAAAAAAGTTCGTCGCTCCCGCTTGCGGAAATGCCGCTTCCCACCACCACAACAACATTGGTAACATGCGACACATAGCAGGCAGGTCCTCATCCGTTCGTGCCCCTTGAGTTTCGGTGGCCAATATTCAATTGCCTTCACAGGCTAAGCCATCCTGAAATCAGAGCGCCCCAGAGGCTAATAACAGATGACTTTCTCTGGCCAGGGATCAACTAAGATTTTCAAAGCTGGGCAAGAAGCTGCCAAGCCTATTAAGCCGTGAACATGACCTTGCCCCGCGTTCAGTGCTGCAGGCTTTTCAACCACCAGAGGGTCGTTTGCATCACGTGCGTTTAGACTTGGTAGGGCGTGTTCTACCCTGCCAAGCTTTCAGGTGCCTCCTCAAGTGTGTGGTCTTGTACTGAACGTGGCCTCAGGCGACGCCTCTAGCGGCGTTCATGGCTGAAATAGCGGCGGAAACACTTGTTGCTATATGGGTGTTACGGTACGGTCGCCTTTTGCGCATAATCATTCACCGAAGCCGATAATTCCAAAGCTCGCTTTTTTCTGCCCTGGGGAGACTGCTCGGCACGCGTCTTCATGACACCATGGCTTTCCACCCACAGAGCACCGGCATGGTCGAGCGTGTCCGCCAACAAATGAAGGCGTGGAAACAAATGGGCTGTGCGCAATTCAAGAGGAGGACGTAGTAAGGGACACAGACAAGCGCTTACCTTTAACTAAATAAAGGAAGTTATTTAAAAGTTAGCGCTTGTCTGTGTCCTTTACTTCGTCCTCGTCTTGGATTTCGTGCAGTCCATTTATTTCCTCGCAGTGTCATACAACTCGCCCAACCACGAGTGTCATTGAACTGAAGGCGTCATTGACTGCCAGGCAGGGCCAGAGCAGCAAAGGGCTTCCTTTGATGCGGAGATGAGCGAAGTCCCCTAACAGTTCTCCATATGTGCGAGAGCGATTTTCTGGGATCAAGCGACTGACAGAAAGTTTTCCATCGCTTGTCATCCAGTTTATCTATACGACGCTGTACTTTCTTCTGTATGCGTCGTGAAGCCCTCAGATCCAAGACGGACTTCGTGCGCCGATACCTCCTCTCCGCCCGTCGGCGTTCCGCACGAAGCCTCTCCAGTTCCATATCTCAGTCTGTTCGCCTTGCTGACCTTGTGAGCGAGCAGATGGATGTTTTCAATGTCTCTGCGATTGCATCTTCGATGGTGTGTGAAAGGCCTTCTCGACATGCGTCATCCATATCCTTCTTAAACTTTGTCCAATCAACTGTACGCAAGACAGTAGAGGAGCGTTGCTCAACTCCTCTAATCTTTATGTAGGTTGGAATATGGTCACTTCCATGTGTTTCAATGTCCGTGAACCAGTCGACGCTCGAGGCAAAGCGCCGTGACACCAAAGTTAAGTCCAAGCAGCTACTATAGGTGGTGCCTCGCAAAAACGTAGGGCTGCCGTCATTCACACAGCACAAATCATGGTCGGCAGCAAAGGAGGCAAGACTCCTGCCTCTGGAATCAATTTTAGTGCTTCCCCATAGCTGGTGATGCGCGTTGAAGTCACCTGTGATAACCCAGGGGCCATTGTTCATCAGTAATATTTTCTTGAGTCGTTCGCCGTCAAAGTGACCCGCTGGGGATATATAGGCTCCAATTAGTGTGAATGACACATCTTTCTTTTGGATATTCAGGCAGACATATTGGTTGTCGTCGTGAGGCTCTACCGCGTTAGCGACATATGTAGAGTCCGTGCGGATGTAGATGATTACTTTCGTGCTCGCGCCGCATGTGGACGAGACGAAAGATTCGTAACCGGACAGTCTGAGTGGTGTTGACGTATTTGGCTCGCAAATGACCAGTATGGGAAAGCGATGTGTAAAAATGAATTGGCGAAAGTCTGCTACGCGGGTCCTTAGACCCCTAGCATTCCACTGAAAGTTCGACGCACCTTTAACTTCAGTGCGGAAGGGGACTGTTGGTCGAGCCATGATGCCTAAACGATGCTAGCAAGCACTGGATTTAGTGCATCCAGTATTTGCAGAGCACTTCGAGCTGCTGGGGTTTGCAGCTTGTTCAGTATGATGCGCATTGTATTAATTAGCGATTGCAGCATATCAGCCACCCGCTTGTCTTGGTCGCACAAATCACGGACAGTAGACTTCGGGGTTTGTCCAGCAAAATTTTGCTGTGATTCTGTCGGTGGATGCTGTCGTTTCAGCAGAGCCGGCCAAGATTCTGCAGGTGTGGTCTTCTCAGTTGCCTTGTTCTTCGCGCTCCTTTCGACAGTGTCTGGCCCGGGCGGCAGAGGAGGAGGAGGTGTTGTAGGAAGTGGCATGCGCGTCGCAGAGACAACAGCCTTCCTTGAGGGGTGCCGGCGACGGGAACGTCGCTTCCTGACTTTTTCGGCGGCTTCGCGATGAGATGAACGATCTCTCGCCATCCCTTTCAAGATAGCCATTTCCTTCCTAATAAGCGGGCATTTCCTCGAGGAAGCTTCGTGTGACCCTCCGCAGTTTGAACACTTCATCACAGTCGCGCCACATTTATCTGTAGTGTGGGGCTCGGCGCAATGGGGGCATGCTGCCTGATTTTCGCAGACGCTGCTCACGTGTCCCAGTCTCATGCATTTGCGGCACTGAAGAGGTTTCGCAATGAAAGGCCGCACTGCATGTCTGAAGTGTCCCACCTTAACATGGGAGGGTATATATTTACCCTTGAATGCAATCTTCACGCAGCGTGACCTGCCTAGCCGCTTAACATCAACAATGACCTCATCATTGGCTGGCTTGATAAGAATCGGCAAGTCGTTATTAAGGATGGCGACGTCTACGTCATAGATAACGCCACTGACTACGTCAGATCCCAGAGGGATGTAAGAGCGCACCTGAATGCCATCGATGTCCGTTACGCTGCGTAGAGTGCTCAGAGCAGCCGCATGTTGGACATCAACCGCCAGTAGATTTTTCCGAGTGTTGACTCGGATGTCCGATATTTCATTTGGCACCAGGGCTTCCAGTGACATCGACACAGATTGCCTGTTGAGTAGCTTCATGTTGACGGTGGGAAGCAAGGGCACAAATATGATGGTATTGGTGTCCGGCCTCTGTATGTGTCTTACTGTTTGCGTGCTTGACGATGAGGACGTCCTGGTGTTTCTTCTCTTCGCTCTGCGGCTCTGCACCAGCTGGAAGTCGTCATCGGAAGTGTCCTCACTGCTGAGAGAGTAGACATGGGTGTCCTCACTGTCGCTGTCGCTCTGCTGACCGTTCCGCTTCCTGAGGCGGCCGCCGCTGACGCCGCCGTCGCCGGCAGACGTGCGGGGTCGTCCACTTCCATCACGGCCGAGCAGGGAGCGAGGACCAGCGGATGAACTTAAAATTTCACAGAAATAAACTGGAGCAAGGAAGAACAGCTCTGTGTCAAAAACACTTCGTTGTCCTTTTTCCTTGTCCAAAGCTTCTAAGACGGTGTACACAGCCCGTTTGAATGACGTGACATCTTCAAAGAACCTTGTCTAGATTCTCACCCATGAGAGGTGTGGGATTGGGGGTGCAGGATACGGAGGGCGCCTATGCACGAAATGTAGCCGTCACCCAGATAGAACGATTCATTGCGATGGCCGTGCATATCCTCCTGATCGTAATCTGCTCTGGCCGAGTTTAACCGCCTAGAAGGTCTTAGCCCACCTAAGTAAAAAAAAAAAGGGCACGTATGAACGGAAGGGTTTTTCTCTGGTGGTTGAAATGCCGGCACTTTCATGGCTTGACAGGCTTGGCAGCTTCTTGGCCAGCTTCGAAAATATTTGTTGATCCCTGGCCAGAGGAAGCCATCTGCGATTATCCTCTGTGACACTCTGATGTAGGGATGGCTTAGATTTTGAACGGAATGGAATATTGGTCGCCGAAACTGATAGGGCACGAACGGGTGAGGAGCTGCCTGCAGTGTATCTCGCGTGGCCAATGTTGTCTGAGTAAGGAAGCGGCATTTCCGCAAGCTGAAGCGACGAACCTTTTTGTCGTAATTGTCGCAGCATGGCGCCGTTTGCCTGGTCGGAGACTAGAGTTCGGAAAACCACAGGCACTGCAGACATAGAACCGATACGCGACAGTGCCTCAGCTGCCTGACTTTTGGTCGAAGTGATACGGCGGATGTAACAAAAAATTCCGATGATAGGAAAGTTGCTGAAGCTCACGTTCTGAGCACGAGGAACTGTTCCTCAAAACGAAAGTTACCGGCCTATGGCAGGTCAGAATGCAAAAGCTACAGCGCTCCGAAATGCTTCCTGAACTCGCATAAAAGTATTGCGCTCTCACGTCTTGACCACGGTGCTACAATGTATAACTGCGCTGACACAATTAAGCTAAATATTTTAGACCCTGTCGATCATCTGAGCTTTCGCTTCACAACTGGCAAGTTACGGAGAAGCCTAATAAAAAGGCTCTATATAAAGTCAAGTGAGTGGTCTCTTCCCGTAGGGTGATCATTTTCAAATTTCTCATTTTTTTTTTCAGTACACACGAGCAGTAAACACATTTCAAATGAAAGCACAAATGACATCCGTGTTTGTAACTCTGTCAAAACCGACCTAGCGTAAGAAAGCCCCTCTTGCTTTCTGCGAAGAATTTCCGTCAAAAAAATAAACGCCTCACTGTAAGTGGATCGAAATTATGTGGATACCCCAAAAGCATTTTCACCGTAGGCTACGCATTCGCCGTGAAGTTCCATTTAAAGTCCCAGAGCGATAAAACCGTCATCGTTTTTTAAATATTCCTGGATGTGGAGCCTTTGCCACCATGGCACTGGTAGCTCATAGATTGTGAAATGTCAATTTTAGAGGCCAGAAAGCATGTCCCACACAGGACTATTCAACTGCACTTGCTCTGACTAAAGGCAAAGCACTCGTTTCTGAAACACTACATTGATGCGCTAAGGTCACACGGCAGTGCGCCTTATTCAGCACTTTGGCCATCTTTCACTCACATGCCCGTTCTACATCCTGAAACCAGTATCTCCACAGCGGAAGCATCCGTAGTGTTGACGGCTTTCACACATTAAGAAAACGAATACTAAATCTGCTTTTATGTTTACTGACTAAGTTTCGCAAGATCCATAAGATTGCCCGCTAAAGAATAAATCCTGTACTTATTTACCCTTATTCATCCCTTTGTACAAACCATATATCTTAGCAGCATATTACACTCTGCTCTATGCAAAAAAATAGAGGTATGGAGGCTAATGTACTTGTAGACAAAACCGCCACCTCAGTGCTCGAGAAAAAGGCTGGGAAACTTTCTAACGGCAAAGCTTCGGAGCTACTGCCAGCGTTTATGGGATAATGAAATATCCAATAAGTTTCATGTTCTCAAATAATGGCTAGAAAATTGGCCGCCCTTATAAAATTAAGGCGATGCGAGGTTTTCTTGACACGCACCCATGACACGCACTTTCATCTTCTTACTGGTGATGAGCCACTAATCTGTGGCGTGATATTTTCTGTCCTTCATACTTTTCTGCTCAGTCGGGAACAAAAGGTTCATCAAAAAACGTTTCCTATTTCCACACTGTCAACGCATTCCACAATGTTCCTAGGCATTGACCTGCTCTTTCACCTTATATCAACCTAAACTTCCTTAAAGCATGCAGACGTACTAAATGTTTTGCACAAGCGATCCGTAGCATGGTCTCTTCTCAGACGCTGCTGCTGCTGCGGAATGAGTATTTCGAGCCTCCACCTTCTTGCGCTCAAGGATCCGCGTGAGGCATCCGTGCTATGCCTACGCTTTTCTACTTTTCGTTCATAATCAACATGCCATGTGTGTTTTACAGCCATAGCATGCCTCTCGAATCATTTTCGTGTTTTTAGCACTAATATTTTGCGCACTTACAAAGTGACTAATTTTAGATGCATTTAAAGCCGTGGTACATGCACGATGAGTTCATGAACCATTGTTAACTAACCGCTACCTGTGCTTGACATTCTTTGGCCAGAGCTGGTACTTGAGGTATTAAAGCTCAACCGCCAATCATTCATGAGTGGCGCCTGCACTAAATGGAACGTATTCTCGTATATCTTGAAAACAATAATAAGCGTTTTTTCGCAATATATATACTGATCCAGTACATGACTGATGACGTGGACGTCGTTCATCAGCCCGTATTCTAAAGGGAACGAGCTTAAGTGTTGCCCTGATTGTATCAACAATTAACTTGGTTAATACCGTTACGGATAGCGACAGCAGGCGAATGTACCGAAACCCTACAAGGTTTTGGCAGTTGAGTATTTACCTATTAGCATAAAATTGCTATTCTTCCAACTGCCCGGTACACTTAATGTACTTGATACGCTGTGAACAAAAAGCTACAAAATTTCAGATTTTGATACGATCTTTATCTTTTATGAAATTGAATGTCATTCCAAACTCTCCTGTTGCTTTTGCCGTGAATATTGACAAGTTACATAAGGAACTTACGCTTGCTGATTGCCACTACGACTATTCTTAGTGAGTTGGGTGCTGAGCTTACTGTTCAATTCCGCATATAATTCCTGTGTTGCCTTCGGGATCTTCAGTGCAGCTGGCCTGACCATAGAAACGCCTAAGTGCATCCAAAGGAAGCGTGCAAAAATGTAGAGCTGCTGTGATCCTGCTCCACATTGTAGTGCATGAGGGCCAAAAATAGCCATTGTAGCCGTCCTTATTTACCATTCTCACACACAGCCTCACCGAATGGTTATATCTCACAAACCTCATACTAAATACGCCACTAGGTATCGAACATGTGCCCTTGACGAGCTGCGCAATTGCGAATTTAACACGCCAACAGTAAGCTATTGCCTAATTTACAGTCAGTAACGTTCAATGCATGCGTCATAGAGGCAGAAGCAATGGCCGTACCTACACGTATGTTTCAGAATAGCTAGCAGAGAGAGCGCTAATGCAGCCTAGCTTCTCGCCTGTGACATTTTTGCTTAAAAACTAACTGTAAAGGATGACGGCTGACTACTGTCAATCAGGCCACAGCTATCGACAGCAGATATCTAGTATATGTAACCTAGCTATCAGCGCGTCTTATCAGTTGTAGGCGAGTCGGGGTCAGGCAATGAACAACTTTATTGCAAGAATGAATGGGATGTGTATACAAAGCAGTGCCGCAGTGGAGCATGCGCAGTGCATGCATATAAGCGTGAGGTTTCACTTGTTCAGCCTTGCTACATCTTCCCTTTTACATGGGAACTTAAGACGTGGTTAACGTGTCTCTTGTTGAGGGTACCGACAGGGCTCGCATCGAAGTCTTGTGCTTCTCCGTAGTTCTTGAGGGGGCTCTGTGGAAGATACGTCTTCGAGCACGAGGCTCACTTCCGGCTGTGGGTCTACCAGGCGGAGGTGCTGTCCTGTGCGCCGAAGTTCCCGGCCGTCTTCAGTCTTGACGATCGTTGAGCGGTGTTCATCGGCTGGTCGGAGAACGACGGCGGGAGACCAAGTCTGCTGGTTTGTATCGTATACTTTGACCTGCTGACCTGGCATCACAGGCGGTAAGTTGCTGCTGCCATGGTTGTAGTAGGTCCTCTGTCATTGGCGTATTTCTTGAAGAAGCGTCCTAGCCTGGCGTCCCATCAGCCTCTGTATTGGGGACTGGCGCACATCATCACGTGCAGTATTGCGCCATTCAAGCAATGCCATTTGAAACACCGACATTTTAAAGGAACACTTCTTTAACAGCTTTTCTGCTTCCTGAACCGCTCTCTCCATCATGCCATTGGAACGCGGATGACAGGGGCTTGAGGTGATGTGATCAACAGCCAAGGTGTTGAGAAAGTCCTTAAACTCACTGCTGTTAGAAGGCGGACAATTGTCAGTGCACAACTTCCTGGGCAAGCCATGGACCGAGAAAATTTGAGAACACCACGTGGTAAAAGATCTTGCAGTTGTTGTACGAAACTCTCGAATTTCAAAGAAGAAGGAAAAAGCAACAGGCTGCGCATCCTGTATAAGCACAGCACCTACCCCCAGCTGGCTTGCATCAACTGATAGCGTCACGGATTTGCTTGGATAAAAATAGCTGAGCACAGGTGCTTGAATCAGTGCCTCACGCAATCTAAGAAAGCGTTCTTGCTGTTTTTCCGTCCAAACCCATGCAATGTCTTGTCGCAACAAAGTTCGTAGTGGGGCTGTTACTACAGACATGTTTGGGATAAAGCGCTGTACAAAATTTATAGCGCCCAAAGACACTTGAAGTTCCTTGCAGTTTTTTGGTGTCGGCATTTCCAGAATGTCTTGAACACGTTGGGCGTCCACACGCACGCCTTCGGCGCTGAGCACGTGTCCCAGGTAGCGCAACTCTCGCTGCAAAAAGAAGCATTTCTTCAAGTTTAGTCGAAGATTCTGTTCTCGGCAGCGCGTTAGAAGAAGCTGTAGATTGTGGTCTTGCTCTTGCTTAGTCTTGCCCCAGAGAAGAATGTCATACATTACTAATGCGACATTTGGCAGGCCTTCTAGGACGCGGTGCATCGCTGCCTGAAATATCTCCGGAGCAGAGGCAATGCCAAAAGGCATGCCCAAGAACCTGTAGCGTCCGTAAGGTGTACTCATTGTACAAAGTTTGGAACTTGAGTCGTCTAGCTTTCTCTGCCAATACCCCGATGCTGCGTCTAAGGTTGGAAAAAACGTTGGCGCCCGCAAGCATTGGCACAACGTCTTCGAGAGTAGGCATTGGATAGTTTTCCCGTAACAGCGCCTTGTTCAGCGCTATGGGGTCTAGGAAGATGCGCACTTTATCTTTCTTAATGACTGTGACCATGTAACTCGACCGTTCCGTCGGGCCCTTTACCTTTGCTATCACGCCTTGTTCTTCCATGCGCAGAAGCTCTTCCTTGACTTTGTCTTGAAGGGCCACTGGAACTGTCCTGGCTGGCACGACAACTCCTACGGCTTCTGGCTTTAGCTGCATTGTATGCTCCACGCCTTTCAGCTGTCCCAGTGCACTGAAAACGTCTGCGAAAGGTTGAGCTGCCGGGTATAACTCTTCGACGTGAACGTTTTGCACGCGACAAAGAAACCAGAGGCGTTCCGCCACTGATCCGCTCAGAGTCACGGGCACATTTTGTTCGACCACGAAAAACGACTCTGCTGACAGTCGCAGCCGAATTTTTCCTCTCGCAGTAGTCTTATGACCGAAAAAAGTGGTCAATGTGGCGTGGCAGGTTTGCTGTGGCTTGTTTGGCAGCAGTATAGCATCCTTGTTTGAAATGACGCAGCAGTTAGCACCTGCGTCTAGCTTGCACATTAACTTACGGCCTTCAATGTAAACTGCTGCACTCCAATGATCTGCCGCTTCGGCTGCGCTGAAAGCCAGGGCTCTTTCTGTATTAAATTTTTATGGATGTCAGTCATAATGTACTCTGCTTGGGCTAACGAGTTCTGATAATTATTATCGTAGTAGTAGCTCTTGGCATTATTCGCTTAAGTAACACGTAGTACCAACGCACACAAACCGTTTCCCATTTTGCTTATCTTCGCATTTTATTGCATGAGATATCGGCGCTGTCATCATAACACTTGAAGCCACTTCATCTTCTGTCACTGCGGATTCCCTTCTTGCGTCCAAGCATGATTCCGTCAGCACTTCCAACGCCACCGCCCAAAGCGGCAGCTTCGTTGGGGGCCATGATGATCATAGCTGAAAACGCAGAATGCGTTACAACAATGGGTCACTAAATTGTCTCCATTTAATTATATGAAGTTCTCTGTCTAGAGAAATGTAGGCCTTAATTAATGGTTTTAATCTTAGTTAACCGTTAGGCCGTTATAACAGGAATAGCTGTTTGATTAAATAAATTGATAAATAAGCTCCTTAAAGAAGATCATTCCAAAATGCTAGGAGTGTAGTGGAAAAAGTAAGCAGAAATGCAGGCTTCAAAGGTAACATGTCCCCTGTTGCAATGGTGGCGGCAGCGGCTTCAAGATATGTACAGAGCACAGGTGTCTTCTGAAAATATAGTGTTGTCAGTTTACACAATTGCAGAATGAACACATAATAAGTGTAAATGTGAAAATTCCAAGAAAGATATAGCAGTCCTAGAACTTAGTCGTGAATACACCAGAGAAGTTCATTATAGAGAACACAGCTCCAACAAAACTTTAACATACAAAGCCTCCTTACACACCGAGTAACAAGAAAATGGGTCTGAAGAAAAGAAGTGATTGCACTTTACAATCACTTTTAACTCTACAAAAGAGCGAAGCATTCTCTCAACTGCCGTCTGATATGCTGTGAAAACACAATTGCATTTTGGGTGTGGAATGTTATTCAGTATATTAGTTTCATATTTGACGAGAGCTTATGACGGGATTTGGTTGTATCAGACTAGCTGCACCGATGCTAACTGCACTCACGTGCATAAAGAATAATCGTTATTTATGTAATAATTGACAATGTTAGATTCCTAGGTATTACAGCACAAACGATGAAGATGAAGGGGACTCACCAAACGACATTACCAAGCGCTAAATTTATCAGGAGTCAATATCAAAAAGCCCAACTACCATTCAACCAAACTCTGTCCTGATTATGATGATGCCGTAGTCGAGGACTGCGGATTAATTTGAACCCCGTGGGTTTAAATTCACGTCACCTTTTCCGAGCCCGCAATGTACGGGACACGGAGATTCTCGCATTTCGCCGCCATCAAAACGAGGCCACTTCGGTCGGGATTCGATCCCGCGACTTAGTGCTCAGCAGAGGAATACTATAGCCCCTACTCCACCTTGGCGAGTTATTAGGATAACTGTTTCGCACGAGGACTCACTTGTCAGGTCCAAAGGCCTCACCCGAAAAAGTAACGGAAGTTGTAATAAATAAAAAAACACCATGGATAAATATAACTTGATGTGGTATATGTACGTATGGCAACAGCAACAGCTGCGAGAAGGTCCATTTCCAACAGACGGTTCATGTTGACTGGCCACTGGAGAGGAAAGAGCACACCTATTTAGAGACCAGTCAAACATAAAACGATGTTGCGTCAGATAAATATTATTTGCGACATTATCACGTTTATGCTTGTTCATTCAAAGCTTTTTTTTCTCTCTTATCATAGTGTGAAGTGAGACTAGAAAGGCAAATGAAATTTGTCTTCGCTGTTGTAACGTATTTCAAAATGTGTGCAAGTAGCGTTAATGTACTTCTACAATTTCAGCTATCAAAATACGGAAGTTATGTGTGGAAGCAACATCAC
This sequence comes from Dermacentor albipictus, assembly GCF_038994185.2. NCBI lineage: Eukaryota > Metazoa > Arthropoda > Arachnida > Ixodida > Ixodidae > Dermacentor > Dermacentor albipictus. The sequence goes on along the minus strand of NC_091825.1, from coordinate 61,160,226 downwards.
GACATTGTGGTAATAAAAAATACTCAATGCATTTTCAATTATGGTGTTTAGGTTACCAGTTAGAATTGCAAAATTCAAGCTTTGATGAAGGGAAATAAAGTTTATTTAGCTGAATTGGTTGGACAAGGACAAGTTTTTCTAACCCGGCTTCAGCCTTGCTACAATGTGCATGGGCGTTTCTGCTATCATTTTCGTTAAAGGGTACGTGAAGCATTTCAGCATGATCTTATCTGAAATGCCAACCTGTTTATTTCGTGGAATAATCCCGCTCTACCCTTAATTTGCTCGTCATTTAAATGTGTACACTGACACCCCAATTTATTGCCTTCAAAGAACAAATACTGCAGCCTTCTGACCAGAAACGCAAGCACGAAGTTCAGCATGCTCAGCTTCAATCACAACTTCTCGGTTAGTTGTCATCCACATAGTGCTGAAAAAACGGACAGGAATACTTCACAGCTTGCTGTATTGCTCTCCGTACCGACTCCGGCACAGTGCTTCGTCGCCCACAGTGATCATGCAGTGAAACCTCTATTATCATGTCGTCTGCCCCATATGACCACGGGGAGTATGTGTAAAATCACCGCGAATACCGTCACACGTGAGAAGTACCGAGAATTAAGACGCCGACTGAAGCTCCTCTCGGACAAATGAGTTCTGCATTCGTCAAGAAGATTTCTGTATGCTCAATAATGTTCGTCTGCTGTCCCTCCGCCACGTGCTTGGACGTTATACTGATAAATTAGATTCAGTTTGTATATATCCGCTACGGGTCTCCCATCTCACGGGCATTTCGAAAGAGGCGCAAGTTTTAAAATTTCTGCTAGGCAGACAAAATTTCGTAGCTTTGCCGCTTGAAATGCCCAATTGGAATGTGGGCCTTCCCACGTGTAAATAAAACATAATAAATAAATTCTTTTAATTCGCCAGTGAAAATTTCCATTGATATAGTGTCCATCTCTTCAGGTCACCTGAGAAGGCCTAATACCGCTGTATGCTGAATGCAGTTCTTGACAGTGCCCGACTGAGTAAAATTTCTATTGCTATAAACAGTGGATGGTGAACCACATGATTCATCAGCAACAGTGCTATTTATAAATGGTAATGTGTCAGCTGTATAACCTTGCTGTCAGCGCAGTCCATCTTCCTTAATGTCAGGATGACTTTCAGAGACATATACGGCGCCACTAATCTGCTTTAAAAATAATTTCTATGAATAGACGACTGCAGGAAAGAAAACTTACGTACCATCTGCATAATGTCGTTGCTTTCGACCTAACCAAATGTTTCGCTCTGTTTATTTTGATCACCTGGCTGAAATACAGAAACGCAGTTTGTGTCTCGCGTTAAGCTTAAGAAAACTTTTCTATCATTTCCTAAGGGGCCCCCGACTTACCAAGCAGAGTGATTTCAATTACCGGAAGCACCGAAGTACTGTGCTTTCCTCGGTGTTAGTATATAATGTAAGAAATGAATATAGTGAGTAGAATGACGAATGTCAAACTTTAGCGTTTGTCTTATTTTCACCTTTCATTAATTTTCATTATTCGTGCCTATTTCCAACAAAGGCTCATTGCTAAATGAGCACCACAGGTATCAACTGTCGATCTGCCCTTATTCTTGAATACCATTAATAATTTTCCCAGTAATTTATAAAATTCCAAGTGTTTTCCTTACGCTGATGATACAATGATTTTGACATCTGCCATAAGCCCCACTGAAATTTTCGATAAAGGAAACTACACTGTACGCCGGCTGGAAAAGTGGCGTTATAAAAATTAGGTAAGCATATATCCTCATAATTCTCAGTCTATTGTTTTCCATTCTCCGAAAAGATGTATGACAGCTAATTTATACTTACGAATAAGCAACATTGGAATTAAGTAAATAAGTTGTGCTGTGCTCCTAGTAGTTGTACATTTTAGTCAAAAAGTTGACGCTCACATTGATTCCGTTCAGAAAATTGGCTGCGGCATAATATCTTTAAATAAAACTCCTTCAGCCTTTTTACGTTAATGCACTTCTCTCCCTTTACCACGCTTCATCCACACACATAATAAATATGCTATTGCTGCTAAGGCAAATACTTAGCATGCTCACATATCTGCCTTGTTTAGCATGCATGAACGGGCATTGAAAATTGGAACATTTACCTCCGCTCTTTCAGCATCTAAGCCGCTTTTCTATAATTGATTATATTTCCTTTTACTTCGACACATGAATCTAGCCTGAAGTTCTTGTTGTATATATTCATAGACTGTCATTTTTGCATGGATATTTTTCCAATGCACCGAGTCACTAATAAATATTCAACAAGGTTTGGTTTGTCATATAACTTTCTCCTACGAAAAGTTGCTAGGCATTACGGTGAACAAACTGTCCGTGTCTGTGTTATTTAAACTTGGAACAATCTAAAACTCGATTGAAAAATGTTGTCGTTGAGCCGGTTTAGGCCGTCTTTGAAACGTGTTTGCTTTCGTCATTTTTATTAGTCTAGTAATCAGTTTTACGTTCTCTATAGATGCTCTTCTGTTTTTCTTTTAATCATTTATTCTATATTTGTCAATTCATTCGTGCGCTTACTAAAATTATTTCGTCCGATTCAGATAGGAGCCCTTTCCACAGTTTAAACTTTTGGACTTCCTCCTGACACTGTGCGGCCTTGCATTTGCACTGGATTTTGCATTTACGGTAACAAACTTCATACTTGAAACCTTGCAGCGCTGTCGTCATGCATGAAAGACATGCTTTGAGCTGTTTTATTTTTACGATGGGAAGAGCTTGAACGTCATTTTAATGCACGGCCGACTTGTTGTCTCGTGTAAAATGCTGGTGTGCGGGCTGACGACCGTAGAAGAAAAAGAAATCAGTGAACTTTATATACAATGCCATTCTGGAAGGTAATCTATTCCTAAATAGCGCACTAGGTAAACCATGGGTAACAATTTCACAATAGCCCAACCACATGGCGACCTAATATACTTGCGAAACCAGAAGCGTACATGGCCGCTTACTCACCTGTACTTGTACGACAAGCCTTCAGTGATGTTGGCAGAAATATTAGGTTTAATAGAAGGGCCGCTCTAGTGGGCAATGGGATACAAAAGTGTATGATGACAATGTCGTGGCGAATACTGTATCAGGGAACCTGAATGACGACGACCGTATGACAAGAGACCGATCATGATGCTGTGGTGAAGAAGACGGCACGACTACGACGGCATAACGACGACGTTCTGCCAAAAGCGTCCTGATTTCGGCTGTGGCACAACGACACCGTGACAATGATGGTATAGCCGTTTGAATTATAAATGAAATGAAATAAAGTTTTCTGCGATGCGCACAACAACTACAGCATTTGACACTTTGACATTCGCTATCTGGCTATCTAGCCACCTACGCCTAGGTGCTCTCGTGCTTGTTTCGTTAACGGAGTTGGTAGCAAAATTGGCATATTATAATAAGAGTACACGACAAACATAAATGATAGGACACGACATGAGCGTAAGGACACGTGTGTCACATAGACCATGAAATAGCCGCTTATGTCTTGGTGCTCTACCGGTCGTTCTGTTAACTTGGTATGTACCACAATTGGCACAATATGTTATAACAATGTATGACGAACATAAACGATAGTTAATGACATGAATGTCATGATGTGCGTGTAATATAGGTCAATACTAAAAAACACAATACAAGTATCAAGCAAACTTCTGCTACACCTATTTAACCAGTCCCTTACAACGGGTATGCTTCCTACAGACTGGAAGACAGCATAAGTAGTGCTTGTCACTAAGAAAGGTGACAAGAGTTCGATGAAAATTACCGTCCAATATCACTAATGAGCAATTGCTGAAAAATGTTAGAATACATCATCGCTTCCCATGTATATTTTTAAATTGAATCTAATAAATTTTTTACCGGAAACAGCGTGGTTTCCAAAAGGAGTCTCTTAAAAACCCAACGACTACAATTGACTCAGACTTACACTTTGGTATGAACAGTAATAAACAAATTTACTGCATGTTTTGCACTTCTCGAAAGCATTTGATCATGCAGACCATAGTCGCCTGGTATGAAAGGTTTTTGTAGTTGAACATGCCTTGCTAACCCTTTAATGGATTAGTAATGTTCTTACTAATGGCGAACAGTTCACTGTTGTTGCTAACTTTTCTTCTGCCCTGTCTGACGTCACCGGTGGTGTAGCTCGATGCAGTGTACTCGGACCTCTTCTATTTTTAATTTTCATTAACGACTTACAGAACAATATATCCTCTTCTGTACGATTATTTGCTGAAGACTGCATTGTATAACGTTCGATTAGCTGTACCACTGGTCACGCGCACTCCAAAATGATGTTGCACATATCAGTGTTTTGTGTGTTACATGGCTCTTGTCCCTAAACATGTCGAAGTGCAAAGAAGTTTCTTTTTCTCGAAAAACTGTTAACTCACACTTTTGATAACATTTGAATTTTGACGTAGTCGACGACACCACAGTATATAAGTACTTAGGAGTGCTCCTTACGCACAATCTATCATGGACTAATAACACCACCTCCACTTCAGCTAACGCCTCCAGATCGCTAGAATTTCTGTGCCGCAACTTAAGAAGTGCGCCTTCACCGCTAAGAAATCTAGCTTACATCACTATTGTACGGTTACAAATCCAGCGCGCCTTGTATACATGGTCTCCTCACCAAAAATACCTCATCGAACTCCTAGACAGCATCCAGAATAGAGTGAGCCGTTTCATTAAAAAAAATATAGCAACCAGCCAAGTGTACCCAAACAAAAGTCGATCTTTCATTGCGACTGCTAACTACTTGCCGTGATATTGTCCTTATTTTATAATTTCATAGATTCATTGACACAGTTGGCCTAGCCTTATCAAACCTGAAAAAAGCACCGTTGACGTCTCAAAGAGTGAACAGTCAGTTCTGCTACACCCGAATTTATTGAAACACACACGCTTTTTATGTTTCAGCTTTGCCCCGCGCAATGGAACTCTCTACCAGATAACATCACTTGCCAATCTAAACACAGTGCATTTTTCAAGCACCTAACAGATCAATATGCTGTTTCAACCGTCTAACACGTCTTGCCTTCTCTTAATTTCTTTCCTGCATTTTTCTACAAGTTAGTAAAAGAATTTCAGTGATCCTAATTTTTCACTATACTTGCTACGGCATATATTCAAAAACGTTTATAATGTTATTATGCTGTCATGTTATTGTGTTTACCGTTCATTCTGATTGCTGTAAATACTCTATTTGCTAAAGTTGTATTAACTTTCCATGTTGCGTGCATGTACCTTTAATATTACTGATGTTTATTTTTTCCCGATTCCATACTAATATGTTACCGTATTCCCCCCCCCCCCCCCCCCACAAGGCCTTCTCGAAGCCTGTAAGGTACATGTACATAAATAAACAGCCGCCTACGCCTTGGTATATACTAAAACTGACGTAGTATGACAAGGATGTATGACGAAGATAAATATTGGGCATGGCATGAATATCCGACTTGTGTGTCATGTAGGTCAAGAACCAGCTTTCTGCCTGTTCGCGCTCCCGTGGTCGTTTCGTTACCTTGATACGTACTAAAATTGTCATAGTATGACAGGAGTGTATAAGGAACATAAATTATCGCGCATGACATAAATGCCAAGACGTGCGTTTCATTTGAGCCATGAAAGATCCACCTACGTCTTGGTGCTCTCATGGTAGACTCGTTAACTTGGTAGGCTCCGCCCGCACATCTTCGCATAAAATCATTTCTCACAGACCGTGGGATCTGCCGCCTTTTTCCTTGTGTCTTCAATTATTTTGTTTATTATGACAACTATATTAAAATAAAATGACAAAAGAAAATTGACATGGATGAAGGGACAAAAGCAGTATGACAACGATGGCATGCCGTAATTGAACTGATGACAACGATGAAACGACAGCGTGGTGACGACGGCACGACGAGAGTCCGGTGACAATGCCGAAACGAAGACAATGGAACGGCTACGATGGCATCACGAGACTACAAACAAAACTTGTGGCCCTAACTATCTAACTAGCCCTAACATGGACCGCTAGAACTGAGTAGAAGACGTGAGGACGGCGGAATGACGAGAGTTCGGTGAGGAAGCTGGAATGACCATGATTGAATGACAACGACATCACTATGGCAGTATGTCTTCGAATGCATGGCGACTGTCTGATGATTAGAGGCCTTAGGAGGACAGCATGGAGTGCGTCGAATTAGAAAGCTGAAATACGGGGATGCGGCGACCGCGTCGTCATCCCGTCTACAATAACATATACAGTTGCGAAAACTAGGAGCCATCTTGGACCACTGGGTAAGAGCAGAAGCCGTGACCACAATGCCATGAGGAGAGCAAGGGATTCCGAAAATAGAATGACAACGGAAATACCGCAACTCATTACATGGAGCCCGTACCTAGTGGCGCAAGCTGGTAGACAACTTGGATCAACTGGGTGGGAGTAAGCCGCTAGATAGATAGATAGATAGGTGGATGGATAGATAGAAAGTTAGATAGATAGATAGATAGATAGATAGATAGATAGATAGATAGATAGATAGATAGATAGATAGATAGATAGATAGATAGATAGATAGATAGATAGATAGATAGATAGATAGATAGATAGATAGCCTGAAAACGGCTGAAGAAACGAAATATAGCTATTCGTATTAAAATATATTGTCCTTTACTCTCTGTTGTCTCCAGCAAGTTCTATTTGAGTGCTTTGATCGAATACTTGTGCGCGCATGGTGTCTGGTGCCTTTTTTTTGAAGTATGGTAGGATTTTCCTGTTTCCTAAAGTTACAGAACTGATAAAGTCCTCGCGAATTTGCAGAATCAATTTCTCTTTAGGATGAGACAGCTCAAGAGGGCAAATCCGCTTCAGCAAAACGTGCGCATTCTTCAAACTCAATAAAATGCCCTGCAACATTCCTTTCAGGGCGACGTATGTTTGCACTTATTTTTTTTCCGGTCAGAATGCTTGGTGGAGTACAAAATGAAATTTTGTCATTGCTCTGACAATTGTCAATTACTGCAGCAAGAGAAAATGACAAAAGTGGAGTGAATGGACTTTACTTATTTACTGCAGAAAGCTTCGTTTACCCTCCTACAATTGCCGTTTACAGCACTAGCCGCATTGGAAGAGCTCACCATAAAAATTCGATCAAGATTTTAATGACAACTGTGATGAGTGTTGCATTTCGTTTCTAATAATGCTTGCTTTTGTTTCTATATTTTAGCCCAATGGAGAAACCTGAGCACTTATTCCTGGTATTTAAGGGCCCCTTGAATGGACCGTCTATTAAACCAGCCATTTCTGCCCACTTCGCTGAAGGCTTGTATTGGAAGTACAGGTGAGTAAGTTGCTGTGTACATATTTTGGCTTAACATGCTTAATACGTCACCATGACAATGGGCAAATTGTGAACTTGGTAACCGTGGTTTAAGCAAGTGTGCATATTCTGAATGGAAGATTCATTTGAGCAATGACTTTATCTCTAAAGTTTGGAGGGTTCACTCTCACAAGAACCGCAGCGACAGAGCAGCGCTGGAACACAATGCGTTTTTTCTAATTTGCTTCAGTGTTTACAAAATATATTTTCAAGTTCAACTTGCGCATTGCGTCTCAAAGCTAACACAGAATTTTTTTGTAAAATGAAGGGCAGACATGGTGTGTAAAATTGTTATTATGTGTAAAGAAACATGTTGAAAACCGCCACCTTCGATTTTTAGCGCATGCCTGCTTCTCGATATCGCCGCCAATGAATTTCTTGCTCGTTACATTTAGCGGACTACGTCAGTGATCAAAATCGAAAACCATTCAGGGCCTAAGTTTGTAAATATTGAAAGGGTCTATACTCATCTCTTTTTATTCATTGGCTTAATTCAATACATTAGCATTTTATACAAGAGACAAGTTTGCAACGCTATATAGGGGTTTCGCGGCTCTCCTTATCGTAAAAACAAAAAACTAAAACCATGTCTCTCACGCATCATGACGGCGTTGCAAGGTGGAAACAAGACAAGTGCTAAAGTAGTGACGCGCGTCAGTGAGCTCGCAACATTCGTGTCCTATTAAAATTGATACTGCTTTTGAGTGAAGAACTATGCTTTGATTCTTATGGAAATTGAAATCACTGTGTTTGTTTGGTTTGTTGGAGGCCACTTTAAGGATTATATAGACTTTTTCCAAAATAAATATGATTGCACACACATGCTGCCTTTGTGTGCATGAGGTAGCTGATGACAATCAACAGAGGAAATGTTTCCTTATATCAAATACTACAACAGCTGCCAATGGTAAATAGGCTTTTTTTGCCACAATCTTCGCTTCATACAAATCACTTTGAAAGAGCATTAGTGGGGCGATATATGTTCCTCTGAATAGACTGAAAGTGAGGGAGGCAAGCGGTGCTGATTGCCAGCATGCACAGTGTGAACACTACAGTTCATGGCTATTAGTGTTGCAGTTCAATCACATTTTCACCGTCCGCTCTTAATAGAAATGTAAATATGAGAGTCCGCCAGGCACTTTCAAAAACGGCAGTCAGTATACGACGGGCTGTGCCTTCGTCAGGTGGTTTACCTGAAGAGACGGACACTATTTCCGTAAGAAATGGCAATGCAGATTCAATAATTCAAGGTTTTAGTTACTTCAAATACCTTAAATATAAACTTTTAAATTATTTAAATAATTTCAAAGCACACGTTACAATTGTGCACTTGAAGCCGTGACGCTGCAAATATATCTGTGCTTAGCAAACAACCAAGACAAGTGCACTTTCCAGATGACCATGACCTCAGCGTTATCTAATAATATTATTAAGCTGGCACATAGAAAACAATCACATATCTGAGAAAAAGAGCGAGCTGGCAGCCGCCACCAGGAAGAGTGCAATGAAGGCCGGCTCTTAAGGTAATATGGTGCATAGAAAAACATTAGTGTGTGAATAACAAGAGAGCAATAGGGAGGGGCATAGTGAGGGAACGAGGACGAAATAATAAAGAAATGGGTTGAGAAAAACAGAGCGATAACCCATGCCTCAGAGTTGCGAACGAAATGATAGGAATGTACCAAACTATAATTGGGACGCAAGATATGCCGCCTTCAAAAATGACTCATCAATTTATGCGCACAACCAACATGAAGCCACTGTTATTCGTTATCGCATGCACATGGTAAGCGATGTTCTCTGCTTAAAGCGAAGTCGGCTCTGTGCGGTAGTAGGTACGATCCAATATAACATGTGCTTACGTTGCACTAAAGCAGGAATAGAATACACTGACTGTCACCCTTCCTGTGAAACCATTCAGGACCTCTGACATACCCTACACGAACCTTCAGAAACGCAGCTCTAATGTAGCGACGCAAACCCTGGCAGTGAACACGGGGTGTTAACGATGTTGCTACTGAACTAATTTATAAGGCTTATGTCCAGAGAGGTGGCGCTGCATGAGCAGAGGAGCATCATTGAGGGGGCAGGAAAATTATGGGTGAATCTAGCACTAATTTTTGCGAGTTGAGCGTGGGTCAATTTTTTCTAACTAACCGAGTAGTTGTAACTGAGGCTTGGTATCGCATACGGATGAGACTTAGTGCTTATGCTCCTGGAAAGTAGACTGTAGTAAATGTACGTTGAAGGTTATAAATTGAGGCGTCAATGTGCACCTGTTGATCGGCAGCAAATAGTGAGATGGATGAAAATATTGGGTTGACGAAAAAAATCTATTGACGTTAAAGATGAGATTATCCCTAGGTGCTTAAGGCACAATTATAGGAATATGTTAGCGGGAACGTCCACGCATCTTGCAGATCAATTTCAAAGCGGATTGCACAAAAGTGACAGTAAACATTCCTTTCATCTGCTGTCCTTGCTTCTCCGTTGGAACGTGAAGATTCTTGGACTATGATTGGCAGTCGTTGATCGAATGCACACAGGAAGCTATGGAGATCAGATGTACCATAAATACTTATGCGTAAACTTTTGTGTACACACAGTAAATAAAAAAAAATGCTATTCAACTTGAACAATCGAGAAACAAAATCTCATTCTTCAAATTTCTCAATGACTGTTAGAGCCCTGAGTCGTTTAAGGTACATGGTACAGAGACTCACTGATCTATCAGGAATTCTGATTTCAGCTCAGCCTCGTTTTAAGGTACATGGTACGGAGCCTGACTGATCTATCAGCAATTCTGATTTGACCCCAGTCTCGTTTTATCGTATATGGTGCGGAGCCTAACTGATCTATCAGGAATTCTGATTTCAGCCGAGTTTCGTTTTCACGTACATGGTGCGGAGCCTGAGTGATCTATCAGGAATTCTGATTTCAGCGGAGTTTCGTTTTAACGTACAAGGCAGGGATCCTGACTGATCTATCAGCAATTCTGATTTCAGCCCAGTTTTGTTTTAACGTACATGGTAAGGAGCCTGACTGATCTATCAGCAATTCTGATTTCAGCCCAGTCTCGTTTTAACGTGCATGGTGTGGAGCCTCACTGATCCATCAGCGATGCTGATTTGAGCCCAGTCTTGTTTTAACGTACATGGTGCGGAGCCTGAGTGATCTATCAGCAATTCTGATTTCAGCGGAGTTTCGTTTTAACGTACAAGGCAAGGAGCATGACTGATCTATCAGCAATTCTGATTTCAGCCCAGTTTTGTTTTAACGTACATGGTAAGGAGGCTGACTGATCTATCAGCAATTCTGATTTCAGCCCAGTCTCGTTTTAACGTGCATGGTGTGGAGCCTCACTGATCCATCAGCGATGCTGATTTGAGCCCAGTCTTGTTTTAACGTACATGGTGCGGAGCCTGAGTGATCTATCAGCAATTCTGATTTCAGCGGAGTTTCGTTTTAACCTACAAGGCAGGGAGCCTGACTGATCTATCAGCAATTCTGATTTCAGCCCAGTTTTGTGTTAACGTACATAGTAAGGAGCCTGACTGATCTATGAGCAATTCTGATTTCAGCCCAGTCTCGTTTTAATGTGCATGGTGTGGAGCCTCACTGATCCATCAGCGATGCTGATTTGAGCCCAGTCTTGTTTTGACGTACATGGTGCGAAGCCTGAGTGATCTATCAGCAATTCTGATTTCAACGGAGTTTCGTTTTAACTACAAGGCAGGGAGCCTGACTGATCTATCAGATATTCTGATTTCAGCCCAGTTTTGTTTTAACGTACATGGTAAGGAGCCTGACTGATCTATCAGCAATTCTGATTTCAGCCCAGTCTCGTTTTAACGTACATGGTGGGGAGCCTCACTGATCCATCAGCGATGCTGATTTGAGCCCAGTCTTGTTTTAACGTACATGGTACGGAGCCTGACTGATCTATCAGCAATTCGGATTTCAGCCCAGTCTCGTTTTAACGTACATGGTGTGGAGCCTCACTGGGTCAACAGCTATTCTGGTTTGAGCCCAGTCTCGTGTTAACGTACATAGTGTGGAGCCTCACTGATCCATCAGCAATTCGGATTTGAGCCCAGTCTCATTTTAACGTACATGGTACGGAGCCTTACTGATCCATCGGCAAATATGATTTCAGCCCAGTCTCGTTTTAACATACATGGCGCGGAGCCCCACTGACCCATTGGCAAATATGATTTCAGTCCAGTCTCGTTTTAACATACATGGTATGAAGCCTCACTGATCTATCAGCAATTCTGATTTTAGCGGAGTCTGAGGAACAGCATACCGTCCCAATTATTATAGCTGAAATATACAAAGTAAAAGGGCGGTAGGGCAAATGGCCCATCCCACAGATTCAGTTGGCAATTAGAGTAAAAAAATTACCGACGATTACGTTACTTCCTAATGCGAAATTTGAGCGCAGCAAAGAAGCTGTTTCACATTTTCGATAGATTGAGGCAAAGAAATCGAGCAACACATGTATGCGCTATCACATAATTTTTTTTTTATTTTTCATACGTATTCCTTTAACAAAGACTCCACTAACAGTTCTTGACAGTCATGAAGGAAGCTTTGTGGTCGGAGAAATAGACTGATATATATTCGACTTGGTACACCAATGCTTGATTCTCAAAGACGAGATCTATACAAGTGCCTCGCGAGGTTGTCACAGCCGTGGGACGCGTTACGAGCGAGAGGAACGGGATGTTCTCCCGCATAAGTGTTAGGAAATTGCTGTTTGTCTTTATGTCAACATTAAAGTCCCCCACTACTAACATCGGTGTGGATCGATGGACGGTTAATGCGAGTTGCAGGAAGTGCACGACGTCTTTCGTGAGTGCGGTAGCGGACTCACGAAAGCGGTATCAGTCGGTCGCTGCTAGCGCTGGGGGGATGAAAGGGGGGCGGAGCTGGTTACGAGGCCGACGACAACGCCGACGCGAAACCCAGGAACGGACGCCAAAGAGCCATTTGTGTAGCCAGCCCTCCTCCACAGTCTCTCCTCCTCCCTTCCATCATCCTCCCTCGCCCGGAGAGCCGACAGCGCGCATGCGCGGCGGCGGAGCAGATTCGTCGGCGAGCTGGTTACGAGGCCGACGACAACGCCGACGCGAAACCCAGGAACGGACGCCAAAGAGCTGCGCTCTAAAAGGTGTTAAGCCACAAACAAAAGGAATGGGCTTACTCATAAACGTAAACATATCGGGAAACAAAACTGTTCTCCTTCTTCCTAAAACTCTGTTCCCATCGCATTTCTACATAGTCAGTGTAGGCCTCATCAAAACACGTCAGGCCCGCCCAATTTATAGATAGGCCGTCTCAAACCCTGAAGGCGTCCCTAGGCCACGAATGCCTCGGAAACCGGGGCTTAAACACCGCGTACCGCATAATTCTGGCGTACTGCCAGAATTATGGCTTTCAGTGGCATCTGAGCTCATTGTCTATAAGACGACCTTCTACGAATGTGCTCCTCACACGTGCACTATCTCTACAGTGCACTCTGTGAGTTCTTATTTGACACAACGTGGGCTTTTCTCATCACCCAGCAACAAAGGCCGATGATCGCCCCTCGGATGCTTAGTCACGCGACACTACGCAGGCATCTTAACCCCTCCTAAAACACAAATGGTTGCCCTCGGATATGGAGGGAAGTGAACCCCCCCCGTCTATGCACAAAGGGCATGGGCGACTCGCGACACTTGGGAAGTACACAAACCAATCAATGCGGCCTTACAGTGGTCCTAGTCTAACCGCTTCTTCTCAACAAACGTGAACCATAAATTTCGCAATTGCAACGCAAACCTAAAGTGAAGAATTGAGAAGATATTGAATATTTCTCATTAATAACTTCAGATATTTATTGCTTGGACATGTAAGTTCCGTATTTTTGATATTTGAAACTGAAAACGCAAGAGAACCCTACCTGCAGACAGGTGAAAATGTCACCCGCCGTGGTTCCTTAGCGGCTATCGTGCTGGGCTGCTAATCACGAGGTCGCGGGATGAATTCCGCCAACGGCGTCCGCGTTTCGATGGGCGCAAAATGGTAGAACACCAGTGTATTTAGATACTTGTAAAAGGCAAAGAATACCAGGTGGACCAAATTATTCCGGATTTCTTCCCTGCGGCGTGTCTCATAATCAGATGGTGGTTTTGCCATGTAAAAACATAACTTTAGATGAAAATGACTTGAAGCTATGAAAAAAAAACCTGATTTGCCTTTCTATCCTCATTTAACTCTGTATCCAACAAGAGACGAAGGTTTGATATAGAGGGGCAAAGCTGAGAATGCCTGAGAATACATTCCTCTGATGAAACATTGTTTCTTTGTTTTACTGTTCCCTGACTACAACGTGTCAATTATACTGCAGCGCCAGTCAACATGAACCGTGCATTGGGAATGGACCTTCTCGCTGCTGTTGCTGTAGCCATAGGTATTTATATCATGTCTAAATCTCTTATATTTTACTTCGATGTTATTGTAACTGCTACAACAGCTGTTAATAATATTTATGGTGACACTTATGCACTCTACAACTGAGTCCTTGTGGGAAAGCGCTAATCTAATTATATGCCATGATGGCTTTGACGCTATGGAGGGGTGCTATGTTCCTAGGGTGGCGAAATGCAAAAAAAAAGCACCGCAGTCTCATGCATTGGTAGGGGGAGGGTACGTTAAAGAACCCCAGATGGTCAAAATTTATCTGGAGTCCGCTACTACGGCATTTTTCATAATCACATCGTGAGTATTCACACGCGAACCCCCAGAATTTAATTGTTTTGTTTATCCTACAACCAGAGAGTTTTGTTACTTGGTTTAGTTGGTATTCATCCGCAAATATAACAGTGCGTTGTCCCCTAGTTTTGTTACTCATCTTCGTTTTTGCACTCCAATAATAATTACCAATCTAGCATGGTGACCAAAGAATTAACAAATATAATAAATTAATATCAGTGAAGCGTGCCAGGATTGGCGCCCGTCAGATAAAACTAGGCCCCGTAATTGCGTGCCTTGAGATGTGGATAAGATTTCGAAAACTGTTTCACTGACAAACAACGGAGCTCACTTGATGCGAATACACAAGCGGCCGATAACGAATAAATGAATGCAACAGCACAGTTCAAGTACTGCTCTAGTCAGATTTTTCAGTCGGCACTCATACGTCGTCTATAATGTTTAACAGTTTTCGCAGGACATATAATGGAGGTTAAGAGAGAGCTCCGCCCAGCTGTAGCTTTTGAAAATCAGGTGTTCTCAAAAGCACTTTTCATCAGACATATTTCCTCTGGACTCGCTCTCTAATCATGCCTCATATTATGGTGTTATATTTGAGCGGCGATGTCAACAACACATTCAGCTGGTGTACCGACTGCTCAATGGCGCACCGAATGCATCTTTCCTTCTTGTTTTATAAAAAACGATGTAAGGTATCTGTCTGAAATGTACTTTTACCCCCTCTTTGTTTATGTGTTATATGTAACGTGGAAGTTGAGTGCTTATTGATAATTCATTATTATGTTTTCATTGTATAATTGCCTATACTGAGAAGATTGTATGTTTTGAGAAGGCACTGGCTTTGTGCACTTCAATTGCGGCCATTGTCACCGGCACTGTAACCGGTGGTATGATACCTCTCTAGCCTGTGTTTCTGCTTCCTTTTTCCACTATGCTCCTAGCACCATGGGACGTTGCTGTTTAAAGAATTGATGGATGGATTGGTAGAAACAGACATTATTATTGCAATGCATTCGCTTAACTAATGCCTCAATTTTGTATGACAAAGAATCATGTAATAATAATTGGGGACGTAACTTACTAAGTCATCGTTGTAACGCATTCTCCGTTTTCAGCTATGATCATCATGGTACCGAATGAAGCTGCCGCTTTGGGCGGTGGTGTTGGAGGTCCTGACGGAATCATGCTTGGTCGCAAGAAGTGAGTCAGCACTGAGACGAGATGAAGAGGATTCACGATTGATTGGGACAAGGCGGACATCTTATGAAATAAATTGCGCAAATAGGCAAAATGGGAAATGGTTTGTATGTGTTGGCTCAACGTGTTACCTCAACGAACAATGCCTAGGGTGACCAATATGACATGGAATATTAGAACCCATCACGACAGATAACAATAAAAAATAACTTCAGTCATAGTTGTTCGGCTAAGGAATAGGGTACCTGAACGATCGAGCTCTGAAAACCTCATTTACCGTAATAAGTAATCTACTGTGGGATTTGCGCTAATCTTACTGAAATGAAATTATATCTTCAGTATTCAGCCATAGATTAGCATTGCGGAAACTTCGTGCATGGTTAGTGGTATTTCAAGCGTAAAGCACCAGCGTTAGGCGGAGCTGTTGGACGTACTCAGGGGATCATGGATGCCGACAAGAAGTCAATCAGTACTCACACAGGGTGAAATGTCTACAGGTTTCATGATGGCAACGCGGACATCCCATGCAGTAAAGTGGACAAATAAGCAAAATGAAAATATTTTTTATGTTCTGACACCCCGTGTTGCATAAACTAATTGCGCCTAGACCTCCGACTATTACAAGAAATATTAGACCTGGTTCGTCCAAGGAGAGTAAACTAGAACAAAAGCCAAACAAAGCTACATCAGAAAAACTTGACGGGTTTAGAAATAGTTTGGCAGAACGAATGAGCTCTGAGAATTCGATTCGACGCATCAATAACACCACGATGAGATTTTCAGTATTCCTACTGCAATACGTTTAATATATAGGAACCCTTCGTCACTTCGATGTCCCTACCGTAGGGCACTGCCCTTGCTCCTGAAATTCAGCTTGCCTCATGGTTGGTATCATTGCACCCTTTTTTTTCTTGCCCGTCAGGAGCACCACCATTACAACTCGAAAGCCCTGCTTTCACGTTTGGATAAGGCCAGTCTACTGTCCGTTATCAGGGTGTCAAAACATGTGTTCTTTGCCTTTGTAAAACCGAGCTTCCAACCTGTGGTCACCGAGGACATTTATGTTTTATTTCAAAACTAGCCATGGACTACGCAGATCAGAGGGTGAGAGAGAAGACGCCACGATTACGGCTCCTGTCCTCGATGTAGAGCTTCAGATTGCTAGCTTGTGGCCCAAGAAAGTTCACACAAATGGAGTCCTCTTTTCAACTCTGATGGAGCACTTCACAGACAGAAAACTACCTGTGTGTGTTCGCCGCGCTACCTCCGGCATAGCCAAGGTCATAGACGACTTGCTAGCCAGTATGCCTTAAGCTACAGCGTACGATGACCTGAAACGCACTCTACTACAATTACTCGAGGAATCGTAACATAGTAGGCTCCAACAGTTAATATCCGAGCAACTCGGCGACGAATGACCATCACAACTCCTGCACCGGTTGCGACAGTTGCAGGGTGAGCACTCTGAAAACGAGAGCCAGCATCCAATTTTGCACGATATTTTCTTTTAACGCCTCCCACAGTGCACAAGCGTGCTACTGGCGGGTTGCGTCTAAACGAGTCTGGATCGGCTAGCTGCACTTGCTGACCGCATATGCGAGGGCGCATCTGCGGCATAGTTACCTACCGCCGTTTCGAGAGCCTCAGATCGAGGAGACAGACTCTCGCACCTGTAGTAAACAGTCGACCGCTCCACCAGTGCCCTCGAGAAGCTGACGCTGACGACGTGTGCAACACTGGTGACCAACTTTGTCGAAACCATTCGCCTTCGCAGTCTCGCAGCGCACCTTGAGATTCGGCGCCGCAGTTGTGCTGGCGACACCGTAGAATTTGCCAAGATGGAAGTCGCTTCAACCAGCACTGTTGTTCGACGGGCAACGCACCCAACGGCCGGTACCGGCGGCATGCGACATCGGCTGTGGCGGAAGCCGTATATTTAGCAGAAATTTCTCGAGTAGGGCAACCTTTGTGTAATCTTACTTAATTTCAGCTGCAAAGTTCATGGACGTTTGTACAAACATTTTCCTAAAAGCTTACGTTAGGCACTTCAGCATGAGTTTATCTGAAACGCCAATGCATATTTGTGAACTACATCTTTTCTACCTCAGAATTTTCTCGGAATCTAAATGTGTACGATGACGCTCCAATTTATAGCCCTCTAAAGTACATCTACTGCATACTTCAGACCCTGCCGTATAAGCATAAACATGATGCATGATGTATCGTGCGTGTAGCATACTCAATCTCAATCCGAACTTCTCAGTTGGTTGCTTGCAAGATTCGTCTGCTTACGGACTCAGCACGGGCCTTTGTCACCCAGAGTTTGCAGACAGTGAAACCTCTATTAACAGCTCTTCTGCTGAATTGTATCACGAGAGTACCCATATCCTGATAGCAAATACTGTCGCACGTGGGCGTTCCCGTGAATGAAGACGTCGAGAGACGCTCATCAAGGACTCAGCACTTCCACATTCACCCAGAACATTCTTGCCTGCTCGGTGATGATAACTCACACTTCGAATCCGTCCGCCACGTGTTCACGGCCGCAGTTTATTTCACCGCCTTAGTGCTATATTACTCACGGTTCGAGGTGGGTGCGTTCATGGGTACGCTGAATGGTTTCTGAGACAAGGGCGACACTCACTGCATTCTGTTTCTCCTGCGGTACAATCTAAACTCTCAGCCATACAACTTTGTGTGGTTCTTTGTACGGCACACATCCGACTACGCTTTAAACTGACAACAATTGGTTTTCGAAAGTGTCTGCCTGACCCTAAAATGTCCATTGATGTTAGTAGCGGATGATGAAAGCGTGACTGGAGAGCACCACCACCTTCTGTCTCCCCCACCATCAAGATGATATTCAGAGACCGATATGCCGCACCAGTAGTGTGGTTTGTAAATTATTTGCATGAAACGACGACTGTGGCAAAGAAAGCCTATGCACTATTCGCAAAAGTCGTTGGTTTCGACATAACTAAATGTTTTCCTCTGTGCTTATTTTTAACCGCTGCCTGAAGCACAGAAAGTCATGAGCCCAGTATTTCCGTTCTTTTCTTGAATGCTGTAGCTTTTACATTTTGACCTACCACAAGCCGTTAACCTTCGTATTGAACAGCAGTTCCTCGTACTCAAACGTGAGCTCCAGTTACTTTCCTTTGTCTCCAAATTTTCGCGGACATGCGCCATATAACTTTAACGAAAAGTCCGGCAGCTGAGGCACTGGTGAAGTATCGTCGCTGTCTGCTTTCCCTGTGGTTTTCCGAACTCTAGCCTCCGCCCAGCAAGATGACCCCGAGCTGCGCCAATTACGGGAAAAAGGTTCGTTGCTCCAGCTTGCGGAAATATCGCTTCCTTACACAACAACATTGGCCACGCGCGACACATTGCAGGTAGCTCCTCAACCGTTCGTGTGCTACCAGTTTCGGTGGCCAATATTCGATTCGCTTCACAGGCTAAGCCATCCCGGCATAAGAGTGTCACAGAGGCTAATCACAGATGGCTTCGTCTGGCCAGGGTTTAACAAGCCTGTTCAAAGCTGGGCAGAAGCTGCCAAGCCTGTCAAGCGGTTAAGGTGAACCGGCACAGAGTTAAGCGTTGCAGGCACTTATACCACCAGAGAGCCATTCCGTTCATGCATTCCTTGTTTGCTTCGATGGGGTAACGCCTTCTAGGCGGCTAAACTCGCCGAGAAGGCATTGCGATCAGGAGGATATGCACGGTCGTCACAATAAATGATTCTCTTTGGGTGACAGCTACATTTCGTGCATAGCCGCTCTCCGTATCCTGCACCCCCAATCGCACACCTGCCACAGGTGAGAATCTAGACGAGAATATTTGAAGATGTCATGTCTTTCAAACTGCCTCTTTATGCCACCTTCGAAGCTTCGGCCAAGGCACCGGGCGTCCGCCTCTCTTTCGCCAATGAAGACATGATCACCCACTGTAGTGACCGTTCCGGGCTGTTATCTGCGAATGAGGTCTCTGTATTTCTATATCAATTATTATACAGAATACGCGCGCACAAACGAAGAAAAAAAAGGAGTGAACGAACGCACTCATTTTTATTAAACAAATTGTTGCAATGTGACGTCAGTAAGGAACACTGCATTGCTCGAGAGAAATTCTTAAACATCTTTTACGACGAACCTATCAGTGCAGCTAGAAGCACTAAGATGCGTTATACGTCAGTTGTCATGGCCTGGGTAAGAAATAAAATCGCAGACAAAATCTATCATTTGAGGAAATGTACAGCTGGTAGCGGCTTGTTAGGCAAGCAAATTCTAAAACATCATTTATAGGCTCTTTTCATTCCTCCTTGCTTAACTATGCGATGCATGGTGTTAGTGTTTCGATAAAGTAGGCAGCATGGTTTGCGTGACGAGCATTAAGGCCTTCATCTCTAGTTCAAATACAGCCTTTGTACCACATTACTCGTTAACGTATTCCAGAGTGCCATACTGCTCTTACTCGATAAAGGGCAGAAAGTACTAACTAACGCGAGTGCACCAAGCACCAAGTTCAAATCCGGTGCATAAAGAATAAATTTCAACCGAAATGTGTGGTGGAACTTTCGTGCTTCTATTTTAAAAAGAAGCGCTGGAAACATTTCTCGAGCCCTCATTATTTCCTTATTTCAATTGTGATACCCTGTTTCCAGTCAGCTTCTCTGTGTGGTTCAATGGGAAATACAAAATGCGCCTTGATGACGTTGTGTGACAGTAACGGGTAGCTTGTAGCTAGTTCGACATTTTCGGGACCGGCAGCTGGGCAAGTCGCAAGTGCAAGATGGCGGCACATTGGCGAATGAACCGTCTTTACAGATTGCTGGGAAGATAATAATGTATGTACTCAATATCTCTAATACTGCCTGGCTCTCAACTAAATTGAACGCAGCTTAGTAAATAATGAAAGTACAATAAATGCTCTGCGGTAGTGCGCGTATTCATCAAATACATGACTGCTACATGGATGTCGTCTATGTAGAGTAGCCCTACCTAAATACTGCGCTTTTCTAAGTTGACAGAATTCAAATGTTGCCCTGATTGCATTAAAGCTTGCCTTGGTGAATAACTTCAACGAAGCCGCCAGCAAGCTACACAGTTTAAATAATGCTATACCTTGGCGTCTGCCTTTTTATCCATTAGTATGATATACGTATTCTTCCTAATGGGTGGTATACTCAAAAGAATTGATTCATTTTGACTCAAAAGCTGCAACCTTTTAAAGGGACACTAAAGGTTACACGAAGTCAAGTTAAAGTGATAAAGCAAAGCTCTAGAACGTCTAAGGCGTTAATATAATCGCGAACTGAGCTTTAGTAACCGAGAAATTGAGGTAAATGCATGACACGATTTGAGACTCTCCCCCCCCCCCCCCCCGACATTCCGCTACCAGCACGATGACGAAGGCACTCTTCATCATAATTTATGTCGCTAGTACTAAACTACTCGAATTAAGCAGATCAGTTCATGAGGTTATAAGACGGAATAAAATGCTACTTGCCTACTTTTATTATATTCTAAGAAAAAATAGCATTTTGACGTTACCCTTTAGTAATTTGGGTGGTCGAAAGGTTCCGTTTTCGCTCGATTCTGTGCGCTCGGCTCTCTAATGCGCGTGTTTTGGAGTTTCAGTTGTTTCGATATTGCATCCTGCTGCACTGGTTCTGCTGGCTCGCGAAACTTGCGTTTGGAACAAGCAGCGAGAATCCGACGTCCATGTGATGTCGTGGGATGCGCGAACGGTCCGCGGAACTTGGCCAAAAGCAGTTGCAGCGGCGAAAACAACGTTACTTATCGCTGTGCGCCAACGAGTGAACCTCTCCCCTCGAATTGGTTAAGTGCCATACCTCTGCCACAGCGCGTTGGCAAAGAGCCAAAAAATCGCATAGTGTGCTCGCTGCACTTTCGTCCAGAGGATTACGAGTTCAACGCCGACTTACTGAAGTTGTGTGGAGTGCCTTTCAAAGCAATGCTTTCCCGTAGCGCTGTTTCATCGGTCTTACCTGCATTCTCCGGAGCGCAATAACAACTGCAGGCCTTCAACCTGCAGTTGTTCACCTGCAGTTGGTGAGTTCGGCATTTGATTCTCACGAAGGAAACACTACAAATATGCGAATAAGTACAGCCTTGACATAAAGTTGCCGTCGTAGAAGTACGCAACGACGCTGGTAGCGCGAGCCCTCAGTAGCAGGTTGCGTTCATCAGTGCTTAAAGCGCTGAAGTTGAGCCCAGCATCACGAGCCAATGTGTCGTTGTCAGGGTCGTTCATTGCAACGAGCGTCAAAGTCGGCGTCATAAAATAAAGAACCAGCTTATCCTCGCACGCGTTTCCTTCTGCTAGCCACCATAGTTCCGCTTTCGCGCTGCTGTCGGCTCTGTCTTAGCTCTGTTCCTGGTGGCGGGCTTGCGTTTTGCGCAGAAAAGCGGTAGCGCCATATTCGCGCACTGTTTTAGTCACCGACGGCGTGACGTCACTATGAAACCATGACGTCACCACTCCCCGATGGGAGGGTGGGCGATTTGAACTGCGCTAGAGGTACACGGACATTTGAGAACGCATTTTCTCTTACAACAAGTTGCTTCTTCGCATAAAACAAGCGTTTCCTGGTTTCTGGGATGGTATTCCAGTAGTCAACGTTGACTTATTACTAACCTTTCATCATAATCATCATCATCATCATCATCATCATCCTGGATAAGCCCACTGCAGGGCAAAGGCCTCTCCCGTACTTTTGCAACTACCCCGGTCATGTACAATTTGTGGCCATTTCGTCACTGCGAACTTCTTAATCTCATTCGCTCACCTAACATTCTGCCGCCCCCTGCTACACTTCCCTCCCCTTCGAATAGGTCCGTAACCCTTAATAATCATCGGTTTTCTTCCCTCCTCATTACATGTCCTGCCCATGCCCACTTCTTTTTCTTGATTTCAACTAAAATGTCATTAACTCGCGTTTGTTCCCTCGCACAATCGGCTCTTTTCGTATCCCTTAACGTTACACCCATCATTCTTCTTTCCATAGCTCGTTGCGTCTTCCTCAATTTATGTAGAAGCCTTTCGTTAGACTCCAGGTTTCCTCCCCGTACGTGAGCACTGGTAAGGCACAGATGTTATACACTTTTCTCTTGAGGGATAATGGCAACCTGCTGTTCATAATCTGCAGGTTGGCATTATCCCTCAAGAGGGATAATGGGAGATCATGATTATTATTTTTGACCTTTAGTGTCCCTTTACACTGTGGTATCACCTGTATCTCCATATTCTCCTGATGCTCTTGCCCTGAATAGTGAAACAATGAACCTATGCTTCCTGATCGTCGCTACTAGCTTTCCTAGTTACTTGGCTGCAGGAGGCACTGTATAACTCCGCATATAATTCCTTTGCAGATTTCGCGACGTTATATGCATCTTACGTGGCCCTAAGTATGCTCAAAGGCACTAAAACAGGT
Organism: Dermacentor albipictus; assembly: GCF_038994185.2. Lineage (NCBI taxonomy): Eukaryota > Metazoa > Arthropoda > Arachnida > Ixodida > Ixodidae > Dermacentor > Dermacentor albipictus. The sequence goes on along the minus strand of NC_091825.1, from coordinate 61,137,384 downwards.
GGGCCATAATCGAGAGCTGCTGTAATCCTTGTCGGCTTTGTAGTGTATGACGCAGCAAAAACAGAGCCATTGCAGTCGTCATCACGGGCTTTTGTCACCGTCACACTCACTGAATGGTGAGATTTCCCAATACTTATACTATATACCCCGCTAAGTCATCAACACGTGCCCCTGAGTAGCTGCGTATTTGGGAGTCGAACACGCGAACAGCACGCTATTGACCAACTTACAGTTAGTAACCTTCAAGGCATGGGTCATAGAAGTGAAAGGAATAGAGTTGCGTGGACGTATTTATCGGAATCACTAGCAGAGTGTGCGCTTATGCAGCATAGCTTCTTGCCTATGAAACTTAGAATGAAAAAGCAAGTACACAATATGACGAACGACTACTATTAAACTGCCCGCGGCTATCGGCAGTACATACTTGCTACATGTCCCCTATCTCCCAGGCCTCTTATTTCTATGCCATCTGAACGAAGACACACATGCCAATAACCCAAGGCACTGTGTTTCTTTCCCGCTGAAATTGAAATTGCTCAATAGAGTCTCGGATGCAGCTGTTGCACTTCATTATATTTCGTACGCAGGCGTACTTGTCAACTTCTACTCTTGAAGAGACAAAAATATAGCCAGTCAGCAAACCGTATTTGGAGATGCCAGTTCTTGCATGCTTCAATATGAGAGGCGTACATATATGGCGTAACACCACCATCCTCGAAGCTTCAATGATGCTAAACTACGGTGGCATTCTGGAAATACTTGTTCGGAGCTCGGTTTGACGAAGGCAAGGAAAGCACATTTTAACAGCTTGAGAACGGAGAGCAGACTGGCTTTGCACAAAAGTAAAAGCATTTGCCGAGTGACAGTGCTAGCGCACCAGTCGAGCAGCCGCTCTTGGGTTCGAAAAAAAGGGCAGAGACAATCACACCCACGGCGAGGCAAACTTTATTTGCGGAGAAGGGTGCAATGTGCTCCCCTCCCCCACCCTGAGTGGGGACAACGAAGTGAGTGATGGTCGCTACAAGGGCTACACCTCCCCCCCCCCCCCCCTCCTAGAGTGCAGGAGGCTTAGCTGTGAATGGCGCAAGGAATGAAGAGTTATCTTGCCTATCTTGTTCAAGATAGGCTGGTTTGGCGCGGTCGCACGAAACTGTTTCTTTGCTGCAGACGTCAATCTTCACAGCTTTCTCTAAACACGAAACCACACGAAAGGGACACTCATAGGAACGAGTCAATGGTGGCGTGATAGAGCCGCGCCGCAGAATGACGGGCGTGGTTGTGTCCGTTGTTGGGAAAGTAAACACAGGATGTCTTAGTGCGATACGTGTGGATGTAGGTTGAATCTGGTTGAGCCAGTACTGTAGCTCCTCCGGCAAAGTGCATTGCTGCGTGCCGAAAAACTGGCATGGAATAAGGATGTCTGACACATTGGACATCTCGGCTGCGCTGACCCCGAAGTCATCATTGATTGTTGTTAGCAGCCCCAGAAGTAGTAGGTGCAGCCTTTCCACCTAGAGCTTTCAGTCGAGCGTGGCGGTAAATGACGCCTTTAGTTCAATGAGACTAGTTGTTGGGCGAGTTGGATGATGCTGCGAAGAAAGAAATGGACTGCATGGAATCCAAGACAAGGACGAAGTAAGGGAGACAGACAAACGCTAACTTTCAACTAACTTTATTTATTTAGTTGAAAGTTAGCGCTTGCCTGTGTCACTAACTACGTCCTTGTCTCAAATTCCGCACAGCCCATTTATTTCCATGCCTTCATTTGTCAGCGGAGACGCTCGGTGATGCCGTTGCTCTGTGGTTGGTAAGCCGTGGTGTCATGAAGACCCGTGCCGAGCAGTCTCACCAGGGCAAAAAAAGTGAGCTTTGCAATGATCGGCCTCGGTGAGTGGTTATGCCCAAAGTGCAATGTACCGCAACACCCACGTAACAATAAGTCCTTCCGCCGTTATTTCAGCCATGATATTTTCTAGAGGCGTCGCCTGAGGCCACGTTGAGTACAGGTCCGCACACGTGAGGAGGTGCCTGAAACCTTGGCAGGGCAAAACAAGCCCTACCATTTCTAAACGCACGTGATTGAAGCGGCTCTCTGGTGGTTGAAACGCCTATGCCACTGAACCCTGGGCAAAGTGACGTTCACTGTTTGACAGGCTCGACAGCTTCTCGCCCAGCTTCGAAAATGTTCGTTGATCCCTGGCCAGGCGGTGTCATCTGTGATTAGCCTCAGTGGCGCTCCCATTGCGCGATTGCTTAGCCTGTAAGGGGTATCGAGTATTGGCCGCCGAAACTGATGGGACACGAACGGGTAAGGAGTTGCCTGCAATATGTTGCATGTGACAAATGTTGTTGCGGAGGGAAGCGGAATTTCCGCAAGCTGGAGCAACGAAGTTTTTTCCGTAAATGGCGCAGGTCGAGTTCGTCTTGCTGGGCGGAGGCTAGAGGTTCGAAAGCCACAGGAAAAGCAGGCACAGCGCCGAACGGCGGCAGTGCCTATGCTGCCTAACTTTCGGCACAAATGATATGGCAGGTGTCACAAAAATTTGGTGTTCGTGAGACTCATGTTCTGAGCACGTGAAACTGTTCTTCAAAACGAAAGTTAACGGCTTGTGGAAGGTCAGAATGCAAGAGCTAGAGCGCTCAAGAAAAGAATGAAAATACTTGATGGCTGACTTTCTTTGCTTGAGACAGATGATGACAATAAGAAAAGAGGAAAACATTTCGTTTTGTCGAAACCGACTTTTCCCAACGGTACATAGGTTTTCTTTGACACAGTCGTCGTTTCATGCGAATGATTCTTAAACCATATTACTTGTTGCGCGGTTTATCGGTCTCTGAAAATTATATTGATAATGGGGTAGACAGAAGGCGCTGGTTATCAGCTTATACCGCCTAAACACTACTGTTGATAGCTAATACAATTGCTCGCCAGTCACGTTGTCCGCCTCCGCTCATAACATCAATAGAAATTTTAGTCAGTCAAGCACTTTCAAAAACAAATTTTAGCATACAGCAAATTAGGCCTTGTCAGGTGGGTTACCTGAAGAGGAGGACAATATTTGCATGAAAAAATTCAATCCAGAAGGCAAAGTGAATTTCTTTGTAGATTAACATTTTATTTACACCAGGGAACACCCACGTTCCAATTGCTGATTTGAAGCCGCCAAGTTTTAATATTACGCCTGCTTAGTAAAGATTGTGAGACTTTCACCACTTGCCAGATGTCCTTGTATGCGAGGTATCGTTCTCCATATTAAAAGTTATGTAATATATTAAATTAGCGTGCAGAAGTTACTCACATAGATCAGAGAGTCGGCTACAGCTGCTACCAGGAGGGGTACAACCCAGTCCAGCTGTAATAGCGCAAGTGCGTATAGAAAATGAAGTGTGTGTGAAGCATAGGAGACAGTAAGAGAGACCCGCGTGGTGAGTGCAGAAGGATGACATACTAAGAAAAAATTGCTTGAGAACCACAGAAGAAAAAAACCATGCATCGGTGCCATGAACTCACCAGGCATCACTTTGATTCAGTAGCTCTCGCACGTGTTAAGCGAAGTTAGTTGTCATCTGCTTAAAGCGCTGGCAGTCGTATGTGTGCCGTACAAGGGACCACACAATATTGTATGGCTAAGTGTTTATATTGTACCACAGATGAAACAGAATGCACTGAGTGCCGTCCTTGTCTGTGCAACCTTTCACCCATTATGAACTTACCTACCACGAACCGTCAGTAACATAGCACAAAGGAAATGTGGTAAACTGCGACCGTGAACACGTGCTGGATATATTCAAAGTAAGAGCCGTCATCACTAAGTAGGCAGGTTGTTGGCGAATGCGGTGGTCCTGTGTCCTTTATTAGCGTCTGATTGCCTCTTCATTCACGGAAATGCCCACCTGCGATGGCATTTGCTGTCAGGAAACGGATACTCCCGGTGAAACAATTGAGCAGAAGATTTGATAATAGAGGTTTCACTGTCTGCTAACTCTGTCTGACTAAGCGCAGTGAAGAGTCCGCAAGGAGAGCAATCTTGCAAACAACCCACTGAGACGTTGTGACTGAGGCTCAGTATGCAACACGGACGGCATGCCTTGCTTTGTTTCTGGCCAGAAGGCTGCAGTAGATGCACTTTAGAGACCTATAAATTGGGGCATCAGAGTACACTTTTAGATTACGTGAAAAGTTTGGAGTAGCAAAGGTGTATTTCACAAAAAAATGCATTGGCGGTTCAGAAGAGATCTTGCCGAAGTGCTTATGGTACGCTTTTAGGAAAACATTTGTAGAAACGTCCATGAACTTTGTAGTACAAAAGAAGTCAGATTACACAAAAGTTGTCCTACTTGAGAAATGTCTGCTAAATATACGGCTACCGGGACAGCCGATGTCGCACGCCACCGTTACCGACTGGTCGGTGCGTCGCCCGTCTAACAGTGCTGCGTGAAGCGACTTCCTTCCTGTCGAAATCGTAGGTGGTACCAGCACAACTGCCGCAACAAGTGTCAAGGTGCGCTGCGAGTCTGCGAAGGCCAATGGTTACGCCAAAGTTGGTCGCCAGTGTTGCAGGCGTCGTCAGCTGCTCCAGTGAACTTGTGGAGGGGTCGGCTGCTTTTTTACAGGCGCGATAGTCTGTCTCCTGGCTCTGAGACTCTCGCAACGGCGATAGGTAACTGTGCTGCCGATGAGCACTCACATATGAGGTCAGCAAGTGCAAATAGCCGATTGAGACTGCTCTCAACGGAATCGGCCGGTAGTATGCTTGAGGACTAGTATGCTTCTGGAGCTAGGACTGTTCCTCACGGCGGGGACATGGAAGTGACGGACGGGCGCTATATAATCATCTTGTTGCTGTAGGAATACCGGATATCACATAGTGGTGCCATTGATACGTTCAATGGAATTCTCAGAGATCCTTCGTTCATCCAAACTATTTCTAAACCCATCAATTTTTTTCTGATGTAACTTTGTAGTGCTGTTGGTTTACGCTCCTTTGGCGCACCAGTTCCAATATTTCTTGTAATAGTCGCAGGTGAGTGCATGCTTCGTTTAAGCAACACGTGGTGTCCGAAAATAAACAAATATTTCCTATTTTGCTTATTTGTGCACTTTTTTGCATGGGATGTCCGCGTTGCTATCATGAAACTTGAAGCCATTTCCCCCTGTGCGAATACTGATTGACTTCTTGCCGGCAGGCATGATTTCACCAATGCATCCAACAGCTCCGCCTCAAGCAGAAGCTTTACGTAGAGGATACCACTAACCACGAAGTGTCAATAATGCTAATCGATGGTTTAATTCTGAAGATAACATTTCGTTGCAGTAAGAGTAGCACCAATCGCATGGTAGTATCATTGATACGTTCAATGAAATTCTCAGAGCTCGATCGTTCATCTGGCCAGTTCCTTAACCGAAGAACTATGTCTGAAGTAAATTTTTATGCTTGTTTCTCCTAATGTACTCGCCTTGAACGAACGAGCTCTAATATTTCTTGCCATATTATTCCCTCTAGGCATTGTTCGTGGAGGTAATACATAGTGCAAACACATAAAAACCATTTCCCATTTTGCTTATTTGCATACTTTATTTCATGAGATGTCGCCGTTGTCCTGATAACTCGTGAAGCCCTTTCTTCTGCTTGCCGTGCAGATTCACTTCTTCCGACCAAGCATGATTCCGTCAGCGCCTCCAACACCACCGCCCAATGCGGCAGCTTCATTGGGTGCCATGATGATCATAGCTGAAACCGGGGCAGTTATAACAATGAGTTAGTAAATTACACCCAAAATTATCATTATATGTCTCTTTGTCATGAGAAATTTAGGCGTTAGTTAAGGGAATGCATTGCAGCAGGAATCTCTGTTCCTACAAATAGATCGGTCAATAATTCAATTCATCAATGAATTCTTTAAACAGCAACGTCCCATGGTGCTAGGAGCATAGTGATAAAGAAAGCAGAAACGCAGGCTAGAGAGGTACCATACCACAAGTTATGGTGCCGGCGACAATGGCCGCAATAGAAGAACACAAAGCCGGTGCAATATAAAAAAAATAAAATCTTGTCAGTATTGGCAATTACAAAATGAATACGTTATAACGAATTATCAATGAGCATTGAAATTTCAACGTTACAAATAATAAATAAACAAAGAGAGGTAAAAAGTGCCTTTCAAACATATACCCAACATGGTTTTTATAAAACTGCAAGGAACGATGTACCCGTTGCGCCATTTAGCAGTCAGTACTCAAGCTGAATGTATTGCTGGTATCCCCGTTGAAATATAACACCATAATGTAAGGCATATTTAGAGACCGGGTCCAGAGGAATTATGTCTGATGAACAGTCCTGCTTCATTATAGCTGATTTTGAAACGCTACAGCTGAGCGAAGCTGTCTCTTATCTGCATCAAATGTCCTGCGAAAACTGTTGAGCAGCTTAGACGACGTGTGGGCGCCGACAGGAAAATTTGACTAGAGCAGTTCATCCACTCTGCCGTTACATTCATTTATTTGTTATCGGCAGCTTGTGTATTCGCATCAAGTGAGCTACATTGTTTGCCAGTGAAACATTTTTCGAAATCTTATTCATATTTAACGAAACGCTAATACATGGCCTAGTTTTATCTGACGGGCCCCAATGCTGGCATGTTGTACTGCCATTAACTTTTTTCTATTCGGTAATACTGTGGTGACCATGCTAGATTCGTAATTATTATCACAGTGCAATAACGATGACGACTTACGAAACTACGGGACAACGCATTCTTATATTTGTGGATAAATACCAACTACCTCATGTAACAATCCTCTCTGGTTATAGCATAAGCAAAAAAAATTAATTCTGGAAGTTCGCGTGGGAGTCTCACGATGTGATTATGGAGCATGCCATAGTAGCGGACTCCGGATAAATTTCACCAGCTGGGGTTCTTTAGCATACCAGCCCGCCCTCACAATGTATGAGACTGCAGTGTTTTTGTTTTGCATTTCGCCACACTGGCATCATGGCATGTTATTAGCTGAGCGCTTTCCGACAAGGACTAGTTGTAAGGTGCATAAGCATCAGCATAAAAATGATTCACAGCTGTTGTAGCAATTACAATAACATCAGTTTCAAATACACTAGAGTTGAACATGGTATAAATACCTATGACAACAGCAACAGCAGCGAGAAGGTCCATTCCCAATGCACGGTTCATCTTGACTGGCGCTGCAGTATAATTTACGCGTTGTAGTCAGAGACCAATAAAAATAAGAAACAATGTTTCCTCAGAGGAATGTATTCTCAGACATTCTCAGGTTTACCCTTGTGCAATCAAACCGTTTTTTTGGCTAGGTTTGGCTAAGCGTCCACTTCCCTCAACAAACGAGGGCAATTGTTTGTGTTTTTTGAGGGGCCAAAAGGCCTGCGCAGTGTCGGGTTACTACGCGTCCGGGAGGAAATCGGCGGCCTTTGTTGCTGGGTGCTCAGAAAAGCCCCCGTGGTGTCGAATGAGAACTTACAGACTGCGCTGTAGAGATACAGTGCACATGTAAAAAGCACATATGGAGAACGTCATCTTATAGACAATGAGTTCGGATGCCATGGACAGCCATAATCCTCCAACGGACTAACATTCAGTGCAGCTGGGTTACGCGGTGTTAAAGCCCCGGCTTCCGAGACGTTTGCGGCCTAGAGACGCCGTCAGTGTTTGAGGCGGCCTAGCGATAAATTGGGCGGGCCTGGCGTGTTTTGCTGAGGACGTCAGCGACTACGTAGAAATGAGAGGGGAACGGTGTGTTAGAAAGGCAAACACTGTTGTTGTCCAATATGTTCACTTTTACGAGGAAGACCGTTTGGGTTGTGGCTTAACACCCTTTTGACTATCATTGGCAAATGATTCTGTGAGACGGGCCAACGGCCCTATGGCCCTTCTACTTTGTATATTTCATTTACACCAATAGGGACGGTATGCTGTCCCTCAGACACGGCTCAAATCAGGACTGCTGATAGATCAGTGAGGGTCCGTACCATGTACGTTAAAACGAGACTAGGCTCCAATCAAAATTGCTGATAGATCAGCGAGGCTCGGTACCATGTACGTTAAAACGAGACTGGGCTGAAATCAGAATTGCCTATAGGTGAGTAAGGCTCTACAATTTCTACGTCAAAATCTGACTGGGATCAAACGATAATTGCTGATAGATCAGTGAGGCTCCGTACCATGTACATGCGCCGACAAAAACGGTATACTCCACGCAGCGCGAGCCGGAGCAACGGCAAACTGCACCCCAACGCCATCTGCAGGCAGCATCTGGGATCGAGACAGCGAATGGGTGCCCTTTATTATCTGCAGGCATGTCGCTTGACTCGTGTCAATGTTGGTGGCGTCGTGGTGCAGTGAGCCACTGCCCCGGCTCCCGCTGCGTAGAGTATACCACTTTTGTCGGCGGCTGTATGTTAAAACGTGTCTGGGCTCTAACAGTCATTTGGACAGCTGAAGAGTGAGGCTTTGTTTCTCAATTGTTCAAGTTGTAAGGCATTTCTTTTATCTGCCGTGCACAGAAAAGTTTACGTATAAATAGTTCTTGTACATCTGAACTCCATCTATTCCTGTGTGCATTCGAGCAACAACTGCCGTTCATCTTCCAAGAATCTTCACGTCCCAACTGAGAAGCGAGGAACAACAGACGAAGGAAATCTTTACTATCGCTTTTGAGTAATCTGGTTTTAATTTGTTCTGCAAGATGGGCGGACGTTTCTGCTAACATGTTCCTGTAATGGTACCTGAAGCACTTCGGCATAATCTTATCTTTAACGTCAGTGCAATTTTTGGTTAACTCAGCATTTTTATAAATCTCACAGTTTCCCGCCAATCTACAACTGCACAATCACGCCTCAGTTTATTGCCTTCAAAGGTAATTTACTGCAGTCTTTTCCCCAGAAGCATAAGCACCAACTCTCATGCGTATGAAATTCCAAGCCTCATTACCAACTGCTCAGTTAGTGGCCATCGGCGTAGCGCTGAAATTCCTATAGATGCAATTGACCCACGCTCAACTCGTACAAATTAGCGCTTCATCCGTTCATATCTTTCCTGCCCTCTCAATGATGCTCCTCTGCTGATCCTTCGCCACCGGTCTGGGCATGACCCTTATAGATGAGTTCAGCAGCAACATCGTTGACACCCCGTGTTCATGGCCGTCGTTTACCTCGCTACTTTACACTTGCATTTCTGAAGGTCCATGTAGGGTATGCCATAGCCCCTGAATGGTTTCACAGGCAAGGGTGGCAGCAGTCAGTGCATTCTGTTCCTGCTATAGTGCAGCGTGAACACACATTATATTGGGTGGTACCTAGCACCGCACAGAGCCGACTTCGCTTTAAGCAGAGAAGATCGCTTACCATGTGCAATAAGGAATAGCATTAGCTTCACGTTGGTCGTGCGCACAAACGCGATGAGTCATTTTCGAAGGCGACATATCTTGCCTCCCAATTTTAGCTTGGTATATTCCTATCATTTCGTTCACAACTCGGATGCATAGGTTATCCCTCGGTTTTTCTCAACCCATTTCTTTATTATCGCCTCCTCATTCCCTCACCATGCCGCTCCCTATTACACTCTCCTGGTATTCACACACTAACGTTTTTCTATGCACCCTATTACCTCTCGAGCTGGCCCTGCATTGCAGACTTCCTGGTGGCAGCAGCCAGCTCGCTCTCGTTCTCAGTTATGTGATTGTTTTCTAAATTCCAACTTTATATTATTAATAGATATCACTAACGTCATGATAATCTGGAAAGTGGCAGTTGTCCAGGTTGTTTGCTAAGCACGGATAATTTTGCAGCTTCACGGCTTCAAGTGCAAAATTGTAACTTGGTCTCTGAAATTAAATAAATTATTTAAAAGTAATTGTTTAAATGATTTCAAGTAACTAAAACCTTTTAATATGGAATCTGCATTGCCATTTCTTACGCAAATAGTGCCCGTCTCTTCAGGTAAACCACCTGACGAAGGCGAAGCCCGTCGCATACTGACGGCGCTTTTTGAAAGTGTCGGACGGGCCCCCATATTTCCATTTCTATTATGAGCGGATGGTGAAAATGTGATTGACATTCAACACTAGTACCCATGAGGTGTAGTGTTTACGCTCCGCAAGCTGGCAATCAGCACCGCTTGCCTCCCTCACTTCAAGTCTATGCAGAGGAACAAATATCCTACCCCTAATGCTATTCGAAAATTATTTGTTTGAAGCGACGATTGTGGCAAAAGAACTTATTTACCGTTGGCAGCTGCTGTTGGTTTTGGTATAAGGAAATATTTCCCTTTGTTTATTGTCATTAGCTGCCTCATGCACACAAAGACAGCATGTGTGTCCTATTACATTTATTAAAGAAAAATTGTATGTAATCTATATAAAGGCCTCCAACAATCCACACAAACGCAGTGATTTCAGTTGCCACATGAATCAAAGCGTAGTGCTTTACTCAAGGGCAGCATCCATTTTAATACGACACGAATGTCGGGAGTACATTGACGGGTGTCACTACTTTAGCGCTTGTCTTATTTACACTTTGCAACACCGTCATGATGCGTGAGAGACATGGTTTGATCTGTTTTATTTTTACGATAAAGAGAACCGCGAAACCGCTATGTAGCGTTGCAAACTTATCGCTTGTGTAAAAAAGCTAATGCATTGAATGAATGCCAATGAATGAAAAGAGATCAGTATAGACCCTTTCAATATTTACAAACTTAGTCCCTGAACGGCTTCCGGTTTTGATCACTGACTTTGCCCGCTACATGTAACGATCAAGAAATTTATTGGTGGCGATATCGTGAAGCATATATGCGTTAAAAATCTAACCCCACCGATTTTCAGAGTGTTTCCTCATACTTAATGATAATTTTACACGTCAGGTTTGCCCTAAATTGCCAGAAAAAATTTCTGTATTAGCCTTGAGGTGTAGTGCCCATGTCCTTTATATCAAAACTTCAAAACAGATTTTCTGAACATTAATTACCTTAAAAAACGCATTCTGTGCCTGCGCTGCTCTGTCGCTGCTGTTATCTTCAGTGAACCCTCCATACTTTAGAGATAATGTCATTGCGCACAAGAATCTTCTATTCCGAATATGCACACTTGCTTATACCACGGTTAACAAGTTCAGAATCTTCCCATTGACATGACGACGTAATATGTATGGTAAGCCAAAAGATGTACATTGCAACTTACTCACCTGTACTTCTAATACAAGCCTTCAGCGATATGGGCAGAAATGGCTGGTTTAATGGACACTCCGTTCCAGTGGCCTTTAAATACGAGGAGAAAGTGCTCAGGTATCTCCAATAAACAAAATATAGAAACAAAAGCCAGCCTTATTAGAAACGAAATGCAGCACTCATGACAGCTGTCATTAAAAGCTTGATCGAATTTTTATGGGAAGCTCTTCCGATGCGGCTAGTGCTATCAAAGGCAATCGTAGGAGGGTAAACAAAGCTTTCTGCAGTAATTGAATAAGTCCATTCAATTTCCCATTTTCATTTCCTCTCGTTGCTGTAATTGACGATTGCCAGAGCATTGAGAAAAATTCATTTTGTACACCACCAAACATTGTCACGGGAGAAAAACAGGTATAAACATACGTCACCCTACAAGCCATGTTGCATGACATTTGATTGACTTTCCAGAATCCGCATGTTGTTTTGCTGAAGCGGATCTTCTTTGCCCAATCGAGCTTTCTCATTCTAAAAAGAAACGGTATCTGCAAATTGGTGACGACTTGATCAAATTTGTAATTTTCGGAAACTGCAAAAATCTATCATCATCATCATCATCAGCCTGGTTACGCCCACTGCAGGGCAAAGGCCTCTCCCATATTTCTCCAACAACCCTGGTCATGTACTAATTGTGGCCATGCCGTCCCTGCAAACTTCTTAATCTCATCCGCCCACCTAACTTTCTGCCGTCCCGTGCTTCGCTTCCCTTCCCTTGGAATCCTATCATAGAAACCTATCAAACCTATCATACTTCAATAAAGGCACCATATACCATGTGCGCACAAGTATTCGGTTAAAGCACTCAAAAAGAACTAGCTCGAGACAAAAGAGACTAAACGACAATATTTTTTAATACAACTAGCTATCTTTGGTCGCTTCAGCCATTTTTATGTTATCTATCTATCTATCTATCTATCTATCTATCTATCTATCTATCTATCTATCTATCTATCTATCTATCTATCTATCTATCTATCTATCTATCTGTCTGTCTGTCTGTCTGTCTGTCTGTCTGTCTGTCCGTCCGTCCGTCCGTCCGTCCGTCCGTCCGTCCGTCCGTCCGTCCGTCCGTCCGTCCGTCTGTCTGTCTGTCTGTCTGTCTGTCTGTCTGTCTGTCTGTCTGTCTGTCTGTCTGTCTGTCTGTCTGTCTGTCTGTCTGTCTGTCTGTCTGTCTGTCTGTCTATCTATCTATCTATCTATCTATCTATCTATCTATCTATCTATCTATCTATCTATCTATCTATCTATCTATCTATCTATCTATCTATCTATCTATCTATCTATCTATCTATCTATCTATCTATCTATCTATCTATCTATCTATCTATCTATCTATCTATCTATCTATCTAGCGGCCTATTTCCACCCAGTGGACAAAGTGGTCTAATAGCTCGCGGCCCAAGATGGCTGCTAGTTTGGGCCACTAGTTTTGGTATCGCAGAAGTGATGACGACGCCGTCGCCGCATCCCTGTATTTCAGCTTTCTAATTCGAAGCACTCCATGCTGCCCTCCTAAGGTCTACAGTCATCAGATATTCGTCATGCATCCGATATCACACTGCCAGAGGAATGTCGTTGTCATTCAATCATCGTCATTCCAGCTTCGTTACCGAACTCTCTGTTTGCGCCGTCCTCACGTCTTCTACTCAGTCCCAGTGGTCCATGTTTTATAAGAGTTAGGCCCATAATGTTTGTATTTAGTCTGGTGATGCCATCGTAGGCGTTCCATCGTCATCGTTTCAGCATTGTTACCAGACTCTCCTCATGCCATGGTCATCACGCTGCTGTTCCATCGTTGTCATCCATTGAATTACGTCATCTCATTGTCGTCATACTACTTTTTTCACTTCATCCATGTCAATCTTCTTTCGTCATTTTATTGTAATAACGTTGTCATAATAAATAATATAATTGAAGACATTGAAAAAGCCGGCAGGTCCCACGCTCTGTGGGAATTGGTTTTATGCGAAGCAGTGCGGGTGGAGCCTACCAAGTTAACGAGATGACCATAATAACACCATGACGTAGGGGGCTGTTTCATGACTCCAATGAAAGGCTGGTATTGGTATTCATGTCATGTACTGTAATTTATGTTCCTGATGCATTGTTGTCATACTATGCCAATTTTAGTACATACCAAGGTAACGAAACGACAACGGGAGCACGAATAGGCAGGCGGCTGATTTATGACTTAGACAACACACAAGTCGGGATATTCATGTCATGAACGATATTTATGTTCGTCATACATTCTTGTCATACAATGCCAATTTTAGTGCATTCCAAAACGTAGGCGGCTGTTTATTTATTTATGTACATGTACCTCACAGGCCTTCGAGAAGGCATTGTGTGGGGGGAAATATGGTAACATATTAGTTTGCAATCGGGAAAAAGTAAACATCAGTAATAATAAAGGTATATGCACCCAACATGGAAAATTAATATGACTTTTGCAAATACAGTATGTACAGCAATAAGAATAAACAGTAAACACAATGGCGTGGTAGCATAATAACATTATCAACGTTTTTGCATATATACCGTAGTAAGTATAGTAAAAAATTAGGATCACTGTAATTTTTTTAATGACTTGTAGAAAAATGCAGGAAAGAAATTAAAAGAAGGCAAGGCGTGTTACAAGATTGAAAGGGCATATCCATCTATTAGAAGATTGCGAAATGCACTGTGTTTAGATTGGCAAGCGATGTTATCTGTTAGAGCGTTCGATTCCACGGGGCAAACCTGAAAAATTAAGTGTGCGTGCTTCAATAAATTCGGGTGTAGCTGAACTCAGTATTCAGTCTTTGGGATGTCGAGGGTGCATTTTTCAGGTTGGATAAGGTTAGGCCAACTGTGTGAACGAATCTATGAAATATAAAGGGAACGGAAATATCATGGCCACTAGTGAGGAGTTACAACAAAAGATCAAGTTTTATTTTGGCTACACTTGACTGGTTGCTATAATGTTTTGAAATGAAACAGCTCGCTCTATTCTGCAGGCTCTCCAGGAGTTCGATGAGGTATGTTTGATGAGGAGACCATATACAATTGGCGATCTCAATTTGTGGCCGTACAATAGTTATGTAAGCTAGATTTCTTAGTGGTGAAGGTACAGTTCTTAAGTTGCGGCGCAGAAATCCTAGTGCTCTGGAGGCGTTAACTGAATGGAGCTAATGTGATCAGTCCATGATAGATTGTGCGTAAGGAGCATATCCTAGCACTTATATTCTGTGGTGTAGTCAACTACGTTACAATTCAAATGATAACAAAAGTGAGAGTTTACATTTTTCGAGAAAAGGAAACTACTTTGCAGTTGGACACGTTTAGGGGCATGAGCCATGTAACACACCAATCACTGATATGTGGAAGATTATTTTGGAGCGCCGCGTGATCAGCGGAACACTTAATCGAACGGTATACAATTCAGTCATCAGCAAATACTCGTACAGAAGAGGATATATTGTTCGGTAAGTCGTTAATGTAAATTAAAAATAGAAGAGGTCCGAGCACACTGCCTTGAGCTAAACCGGAGGTGACGTCAGACAGGGCAGAAGAAAAATTAGCAACAACAGTGAACGGTTCGCGATTAGTAAGAAAATTACAAATCCATGACAGGGTTAGTGAGTCAAGTTCAATTGCAGAGAGCTTTGATACCAGGCGACTATGGGCAACATGATCGAAGGCTTTCGAGAAGTCCAAAATGTGCAGTGAATTTACTAATTACTCTTCATACGAAAGGGTAAGTATGACGTGAATTTTAGTCGTTGCGTTTGGCAGGTGAATATTTTTGGAAATAACGCTGTTTCGGGAAAAAAAGTTGTTAGATTCAAGATGAGAATATATATGGGAGGCGATAATCTGTTCTAACATTTTGCAGACAATGCACATTATTGATATAGGATGGTAATGTTCGTAAAACTCTTGTTACCTTTCTTAGAAACAGGCGATATTTTTGCTACCTGCCAGTCTGTAGGAAGCCTACCCGTTGTAAGGGGTTGTTGAAGAAGGTGTAGCAGAATTTTGCTTGATGCTATAAATAGATAGAGAGATACTGTCAACGTGGCAAATGTTCGCCAAGAAATTACTGGTAATTAAATACAACGATGTACCTACATGAGCTCCGGGTACAATCTGCGTGCTCTGATATAGTGTAACTCCAAGAGCATGGAGTCATTACAACAACTTTTATGCGAAGCATGTTACTACAGCTCAACCCAGCTCCTCAGGCGCGGCGGTGTCGCCTTCAAGGCTGACCACGTGACACCGTGACGTCACGACAGAGGAGAAACGGGGCTCCAACTCGCGCCGTCGCTCGCGGCGTCGCGGCGGTATATAAGCAGCTGCGCTTGCCTCTGCTAGACACTCACGAGGTGAGGTGCCTCCTGGAGACAGAGCTGCTCGTTGGAATGAGAAGCGAAGATTGCGGCGTGCTACAGAGACTGTTTCTAGGTGGCTTTGCTACGGCGCAGCGACTACGCGCCCCGCATCGGACGCGGCGAGCGTCGAGCAACGCAGCGTTCGGCGCGACAACGAAATGTGCGCCTGAGCAAGCGCCGCACGCCTGAGCCGACGACACCGGATTTTCTGCGACATGAGCTCCTTAACGCTGTCGCGTTAAAATAAAGGCTAGTATGCTTCGCATCCTGGGCTTAACCTTAGCTAAGCCACAGCCAGTTTTTTTCACACCAACGCACTGACGATGGATGACGACATGAGGAATGACATACCATATTCATCATCAGGCTATTTATTTTCACTGCAGGAGGACGGCCTGTTCCTGCGACCAGCAGTTACCCTTTCCTGCGCCAACCGTTTCGAACATGCACCTTTACTTTCGTAATTTCCCCACACAACAGGAATTTTCTGCCATCTTCGACTGCCCTTTAATTTTCTTGGCACCAATTCATGACGCATATAAACAAATGTAAAGATATATTGAAGTGCAAATGCATGCGACGATGCGCCATTTCGTTCTTTAGACGTCGATTCCTAAATTATGACGATGGCATGCCGACGACAACGTGATGACGATGATAAGAGGTCTATGAGATGACGATGTTAGGACGATGACAGTTTGGTGACATCCGGAAGAAGACGGAATGACGTCGACGACGTGATCAAGACAGCATGACAACGACGGTATGACAACGGACCCATGATAGCGTTTCGGTCACTACGATGGAAAGGCACCGCCGGCATAACCCTGGTTTAATGACCTTAAGGGATGGACGAAGACGGTATGACGACGCTGGTATGATAACAATGTGATGATGATACTTAATCAATAGCGATGGTGAAACGACAGTTTAATCACGATGGCTTCATAATAGTATGAGGATGGCATGTCGGGTCGGATGTCGATGTTAAAACGATGTAACGACTTTAATAGCATCCCGACGATGGCATGACTACTGCGCAAAGACAATGGGTTGATGAGTTTATTCGGACAATGGCGCGACAATCACTGCATCAGAAACGCTGTATGGCGACGACCGCACGAGGAGAGCCGGTGCATGAGCTGGAGCGACGATGGTGGCGTGTGTGCGACAGCATTAGGAAGGCAGTCTCTGAATAGAGGCCTGATATTGACTCTGACGATTACGGCATGAGAACGATGGCCTAGTCATTTGAATTAGGACATTATAACAATAATACAATGAAGAAGAAAGATTGAAGTTTAAGAAACAACCAAAGCGGTATGACCATGATGAAAAGAAGGGAATGGGATGACGTAACTGATGTGATCAACACGATTAAACGAAAGCTTGTTGACGGCGGCCTGACGAGGGCCTGAGGCAAAGCCGTACTGATTAGGATGCATTGGTTACGACGGCACAAGAAAAAACAACAACGTAGTTGCCGAACTTAATGTACAACATGAACCATTGGGACTGAGCGGAAAGAGTGACGGCGAATAATTGACGTGGGCCGGATCACGAAGCTCGAATGACGGCGATAGAACGAAAATGACGACATAACTATGTCGGTGTCACCTCGATTGCATTATGACTGATTATTATGACGTGTCGACGATGGTATCGCGAGTTTCAGATTGCAAAGCTTGAGAGACGGGGTTGTAATAACCGCTTCGGCATCGCCACTACGAGCCTATATGTACTGGCCAAAATTATCAGGTACAATTGGGTCACTGGGTCGCGGCAGAAGCGTTGAAGACGGTGACAGGACGAGACTAAGATATCCTGAATTTGGAATGACGACAAGGGAATGACCGTAGGATATCTCTTCAAGAATTCTATAACCAGTGGCCCAAGCCGACAGATAACTTGGTCCAGTGGGTGAGCGCAATGGGCTAGATGCATAGTTTCAAAACTGCTGACGTCACCAAAGATTCCTACTTGTATTAGAACATATTCTTGTTTATTCTCCTTTGCCTCTAGCACGTTCTTTTTGGGTGTCTTGATTAAATACGTTTGCGTGAAAACTATCTTGCCCACATTGTGCACTCTGGATGGTTATTGGGGTTTTCTAAAATTAAGCAACTGATTCTGTCCTCCCGCAACTTAAGATGCAATTCTTTATGATGAGATAGCTCGATGGGAAAATACAATCGGTATCGGCAAAACCAATACGTTCTTTGAATGTAATCAAATGTCATGTCAAATTCCTTGCAGGGCGTCGTTTTGTGCACGTGTTAGTGTTCTGTGCAAACTTTAAGTGGAGCACCGGAAGAAACTTTCTCATTACATTGTCAGTTTTCAATTACTGCACAGCGGCCTAGAGAGGAAGGGAGATTGAAAGTACCCGCATTAAGTTACTGCAGAAAGCTGTCTTTATTATCTTGCAATTACTTTTTATGACATTATCCGCAACGGAAATGCTCTCCAACGATTCGATGAAGCTTTGAGAGAAACATGTCATGAGTACATCGTTTCGTTTTCAATTACGCTGTCGGCTGCTTGTTAAATTTATCTTGATGGAGTCACCTGAACAATTGTTCGTGGTATTTAAGGGCCACTAGAACGGACCTTCTATCAAACCAAATAATTCTGCCAACATCACTGAAGGCTTGTCGTACGAGTACAGGTGAGTAAGCGGCTATGTACACTTCTGGTTTTGCATGTATGTTAGGTCGCCATGTAGTTGGGCATATTGTAAAATAGTTACCCATGGTTTACTTAGCGTGCAGTTTGGGAATAGAAGGTTGCCTTCCGAAATGGCATTGTATATAAAGGTCACTCATGTCCTTTTCGTTTCGGTCGTTATTCAGCACATCACCATTTTACACGAGAGACACCAAGTCGGCCATGCATTAAAATGGCGTTCAAGCTCTTCCCATCGTAAAAATAAAACAGTTCGAATAATGTGTTTCATGCATGACGACGGCGCGTCCAGGTTTCAAGTTTCAGGTTTATTACCATAAATACAAAATGCAATATATGTATATGAAGGTGACACAATTTCAGCAGGAAGTCCAAAAGTAAGAACTGTGGGAGGGGCTCCTATCAGAATAGGATGAAATAATTTTAGTAGACGAACGACTGAATTGACAAATATAGAAAAAATGATCAAAATGAAAATAGAAAAGTAATAATAGAGAATGTAAAACTGATTGGTAGACTAATTAAAATGACGAAAGCAAAGACGTTTCAAGGAAGGTCTAAAACGGCTCAACAGCAACAGGTTTAAATCAGGTTTTAGATTGTTCCAGGTGTAAATGGCACAGAGACGGACAGTTCGTTCACCGTAATGCCTAGCAACTTTTCGTAGGAAAAAGTTATGTGACAAAGAAAACCTACTTGGATATTTATTAGTGAATCGGTGAATTCGAAAAATATCCATGCAAACGTGACAGTCGTATAATTTATACAACAATATCATTAGGCTAGATTCATGTGTGGAACTAACAGAAAGTGTAATCAGTTTTAGAAAAGCGGCTTTGATGATGAAAGAGCGGAGGTAAATGTTACAATTTTCAATGCCCCTTTTTGCACGCTAACCAAGCCAGATATATGAATATAAGAAGTATTTCCCTAAGCAGCAATTTAATATTTATTATGTGTGTGGATGAAGCATGGTAAAGGGAGAGGAATGCATTAACGCCAAAAGGCTGAACGAGTTTTATTTAAAACCCCATGCCGATGCGAATTTTCTAAACTGAATCAACGTGAACGTCAAATTTAAATTGGAATTTATAACTACTAGGAACACAGCACAAACGATTTACTTAATTCCACTGTTGGTGATACTTAAGTCCAAATTAACTGTCATACATCTTTTAGGAGACTGGAAAACTATAAACTGAGAATTAGCTGGATTTATGCTTACCTAATATTTATGAGGCCACTTTTCAAGCCGGCGTAGTGTAGTTTTCTTCATCGAAAATTGGAGTGGGGCTTACGGCAGATGTTAACATTGTCATATCATCGGCGTAGAGAAAAAGCTTGGAAATATATGAATTACTGGGCATATGATTAATGAATGTCAAGAATAAGGGAGGATCGACAGTTGATCATTCGGTACACTTTTGGCATTTGAGCCTTTGTTGGAAACCGGCACCAATAATGAAAATAATTAGAAGGTGAAAATAAGACAAACGCCAGCGTAATGACGTTCCTCACTCTACTCACAACATTCGTTTCCTATCTTAGATAATACCACCGAGTAAAGCACAGTGCTTCAGTGCTTGTGGTAATTCAAATCACTGTGTTTCTTTAGTTAGTTGCGGGCCGCTTCGGAGATGGTAGAAAATGTTTCTTAAGCTTAACGCCAGATACAATCTGTGTTTCTGAACTTCAGCTAGGTGATCAAATTAAACAGATTGAAACATTTGGTTACATCGAAACCAACGACATTATGCAGATGGTACGTAAGTTTTCTTTGCTACAGTCGTCTATTTATACAAATCATTTTAAAGCAGATTAGTGGCGCCGTATATTAGTCTCTGAAAATCATCCTGACATCGGGGAAGACGGGCTTTGCTGACTGCCAGATTATACATCTGACACATTAACATTGCTAAATACTTGTGAATCACGTGGTTCACCGTCCGCTCTTTTCAGCAATAGAAATTTTGCTCAGTCAGGCGCTGTCAAGAAGTGCATTGATTATACAGCTGAATTACGCCTGCTCAATTGATCTGAAGAGAAGGACGTATGGAAATTTTCATTCCCGGTGGCGAATTGAAATAATTTACTTATCTTTTGTTTACACGTGGGAAGGTCCACGTTCCAATTGGGTATTTCAAGCGGCAAAGCTATCAAATTATGTCTGCTTAGCAGAAATTAAAAAAAACTTGCGCCTCTTTCGAGATATCCAAGAATGGGAGATGTCCTCCTCCATAATAGGAATATTGAATGTAGAATTTTGTTTCCATTCAAAAATGAACCACGCTGACAAAAAAGAGAGGCAAATGGCAGCTTCCACTAGGAGGGGCAATACTTCGGCTGGCTATAGAAGCGAAAGTGTGAATAAAAGAGCAAAAGTGTGATAATCAATAGAGAGTAAAAGGGACGCGCATGGCGAGTACAGAAAGACAATCTCATCAAAAATACAATAAGTGCAACAGAAGAGTAACACATGCGTAGGAGACACGGACTCATCAGACGTCACTTGAATTATCAGTCGCTCTCGCATATGGTAAGCGAAGTTAGTTTTCGTCTGCTTAAAACGCAGTCGGTGGTGCGCTGTAGAAGCGATCACCGAATATTGTATAGCTAAGTGCTTACGTTCACCATCGGGAGAACCAGAATGCACTGAGGGATGCCCTTGTCTGTGAAACCAATGAGCCACGATGAACATGCTCATCACGAACCTTCAGTAATATCGCTGCAAGGCGACGAGGTAAACAGCGGACGTGAGCCCGTGGCGGATATGCATAAACTGAATCAAATTTATCAGCATGACGTCAATGCACGTGGCGGAGGGACAGCAGACGAGCATTATTGAGCATTCAGGAATCCTCTTGACGAATGCATAACATATTTGACCGAGATAAGCTTCGCTCGGCGTCTTAATTCTGGGCAATTGTGACGTGCGACGATATTATTCTGCAGATACTCCCGGGGATGATGTGGGGCAGACGACTTGATAATAGAGTTTAGACTGTCTGTTCACTGTGGGCGACGAAGCACTGTGCCTGTGTCGGTCGGGAAAGCAATATAGCAAGCTGTGAAGTACACCTGTCCGTTTTTCAGCGCTAGATGGGTGACAACTAACTAAGCAGTTGTGATTGAGGCTGAGCATGCTGAACATCGTGCTTGTATTTCTGGTCAGAAGACTGCAGTATGTGTACTTTCAAGGCTATAAATTGGGGTGTCAGTGTACTGTTCTAAATGACGAGAAAATTGAGCGATAAACAGGATTATTTTATGAAATAAACGGATTGGCATTTCTGATAAGATCATGCTGAAATGCTTCACGTACCCTTTCAGGAGAGCGATAGCAGAAATGCCCAAGCACGCTGTGGCACAGCTGAAGCCGGGTTATGAAAACGTGTCGTAGTCAAGCCAATTCTGCTAAACAAACTTGAATGCCCTACAGGAAAGCTTGAGTTTTGCAATTCTAACTGGGAATTCTAACTGGCAATAATTGGAAATTCAATGAGTATTTTTTATAACTACAATGTCATGGATGTTGCTTCCACACATAGCTTCCGCGTTTGGATACTTGAATTTGTAGAAGTACATAGACGCTACTTGCACACATGTTAAATTACGTCGCAACAGCTAGACAAATGTTATTTGCCTTTCTCGTCTCACTTCACGCTATAATAAGAGATAAACAAAGCTTTGAATGAAGAAGAATAAACCTGAGAATGTCTTAGGTTATATTTATCTGACGCAACATCGTTTTATGTTTGACTGGTCTCTAAATACAACATGTGTTCTTTCTTTGCCAGCACCAGCCAACATGAACCGTGTATTGGGAATGGACCTTCTCGCAGCTGTTGCTGTTGCCATAGGTAGATATACCACAGAAAGTTATACTATATTTATGCATGGTGTTTGTTTTATTGCCACAACTGCTATTACTTTTTGGGATCAGGCTTATGGACCTGACAAGTGATTCCTTGAGGGAAAGAGCTACGCTAATAACTCGCCAGGGTGGCGTAGCGGCTATTCTATTGCGTTGCTGAGCACTTGGTCGCGGGATATAATCCCGACCGAAGTGGCCTCCTTTCGATGGCATTGAAATCCAAGAATCGCCATGTCCCGTACATGGCGGACTCGTGAAAGATTCTCCTGGGGTTTAAGTTAATCCGCAGTCCTCGTCTACGGCATCGTCATGATCAGAGCGTAGTTTAGTAGAATGGTAGTTGGGCTTACTGGTATTGATTCCTGATAAATAAAGCGCGTGGTAATGTCGTTTCGTGAGTCCCCTTCGTCTTCATTGTTTTCGCTGTAATACCTAGGAATCTAATATTGTCAATTACTAAATAAATAACGATTACTCTTTATGCACGTGAGTGCAGTTAGCATCAGTGCAGCTAGTCTGATACAACCAAATCCCGGCATAACCTCTCGTCAAATATGAAACTAATATACTGAACAACATTCAACACCCAAACATGCAATTGTGTTTTCACCGCATATGAGATGGCAGTTGAGAGAATGCTTCGCTCTTATGTAGGATTAAAATTGGTTGTAAAGTACAATAACTTCTTTACATCAGACTCATTTTCTTGTGACTCGGTGTGTAAGGACGCCTTATATTTTAATGTTTTATTTGAGCTATGCTTTCTATAATGAATTTATCTCGTGTATTAACGACTAAATTATAGACCTGATATAGATATCTCTTGGAATTCTCTTATTTAGACGATGTGAATTTTCCGTTTGAATATTGCTTTCGACTGTATTTATTTTTTGTTTGATATATACTAGAAGTCTGAATAGTATGAGATAATTTGTTATTATGTATTTATCGTTTGAATTGTGAAAGCTGAAAATACTGTATTTTTAGAAGACACCTATTCTGTGCACATATCTCGACGCCGTTGCCACCACCAGTCTAAACAGGTGACATGGTACCTCTCAAGCCTGCATTTCTGCTTACTTCTGCTAGCACTTTGGAACTTTGCAATGTTATTTAAGGAATTTATTTAATTATTGACTTACTCAAACAGAGATTCCTGTTATAACGGATGCCATCAACTAAGGCCTACATTTCTAACGCCAAAGAACTACACATAATTAAATGTATCTGGCCATACCTGGCCCTTGCACAAATAAAAACCACACATTCATTCATAAATAAATGGAGTCTGAAGTTACTAAGCCATTGTTGTAATGCATTCTGCGTTTTCAGCTATGATCATCATGGCCCCCAATGAAGCTGCTGCTTTGGGCGGCGGTGTTGGAGGTGCTGACGGAATCATGCTTGGACGCAAGAAGTGAATCCGCACTGACAGAAGATGAAGGGGTTTCAAGTTATATGATCACAGCGCAGATGTCTCATGGAATAAAGTGCGAAAATAAGCAAAATGGGAAACGGTTTGTATGTGCTGGCACTACATGTTAGCTCAGCGGACAATGCCTAGAGCTGCTACTATGACAATATATATCAGAACTCGTTAGTCCAAGCAGAGCACAAGCAGAGTAGAAAGCATGGCATAAATAATTGTTGAGTACAGAAGTAAAATAGCTGAACGATTGAGCTCTTAGAATTGGATTCCGCGTATCAGTGGTACTACTATGGTATTTCTGTTGTTCCTACTCCAATGAAATTATTATTGCTAGAATACAGCCACGGCTTAGCTATAATGACAATTTGGAGTTGGTGGTATTGTCTGCTTCTACGGTCTAAACAGACACCTCTCGTTCTCTAGCATGTCGTAATGTAGATCTCCACATACGTACTGCTCCCTCGCCACATTTATGCCAGGGCATCTGTGTACAAATGTGTCTGCGTACAAAGTATAATGGAGCGCACCAGCTGTAGGGCACATTCCATCCGGTGATAATAATTTTAGGAGAAAAGCATCGCAGCTCTTTGAGGTGCTGGCCTGTGTGCCGTCCTTCAGGTGGCTGAGTAACAAGACGCGCTGATTGCTAGGCCACGTCTTATAGATATTGTAACGTGGTCGTGACGTCAAAGAACACAGTAGCAATACTGTGAAAGGCAAAACTAGCTTTTTATTGGGCGCACCTGTGCCCACAAAACAGGCTACCCTTAAAGTGCAACGAGAGTGACGAACACAGTCGGCAATCGTCGAAAATCAGATCAACGGGTCAAGCGCGTCGGCTTTTATACATCAATCGTCGAATGTTTCAGACTAGTCGCTGGGACCCGCGCGCCTTCCACAAAGTTCTACATTATTCGCGTCGCGCACAAATGCAATCAGATTACGCAAGTTTCGGTCACAGACAGTGAATGGAACCATCGATAACATTCCAGAAATTTCCCGCACATGCAAGCGCACCCTGCGCCACGCGACAACGTTTGTTAGGCGGCGAAACTTGTCACCCGATAAAGACAAGTACACGTGTCAATATGTACCGTCAATGGGTGCGGCCAGGTTGACAGCAGTCAGTCGTCATCTTTTATAGTTACTTTTCATGGCAAAATTTCGTACCCGAGAAGCTAGGCTGCATTTACGCTCTGTCTGCTAGCTATTCCGAAACATTCGTGCAGGTACGGCCACTGCTTCTGCCTCTATGACGCATACCTCGAACGTTAATAACTCTAAGTTAGGCAATAGCTTACTGTTGGCGTGTTCGATTTCCAAATGCGCGGCTGGTCAGGGGCACGTGTCCGATACCCAGTGGCGTATTCATCATAATGATTGTGACATGTCACCATTCAGTGAGGCCGTGCATGAGAATGGTGCATATTGACGGCTGCAATGGCTGCTTTTTGTCCTTCATGCACTATAATGCGGAGCAGGCTCACAGCAGCTGCAGATTTTGGCGCGCCTCCTTTGATTGCACTTAAGCATATATATGTTCATGCCAGATGCATTCAAGATCCCGGGGGCTACAACGGAATTATGTGCGGAGTTGAACAGCAAGTTCAACAGCCAACTCACTACGATTAGTTGTAGGGGCAATCAGGAAACGGAAGTTCCTTATGTGACTTGTCAAAATTCATGGCCAAGGACCAGCAGAATTTGGAATTCTATTTCATAAAAGCTAAAGATTATATCATAGTCTGAAATATTGCATCTTTTCATTCACAGCGTGTCAATATATGTGTACCAGTCAGTTGCAAGAATTGCAAGTGTATGCTAATAGATAAAAGCGGAACTGCCAAAATATTGTAGGATTTAGGTGCATTAAATTGCTGCCGGTATTCATGACGTTATTTACCAAGTTAATTGGTGATAGAATCAAGACAACTCTTGAGCTCATTCCATATAGAATACGGATAGATGGATGGCATCCACATCATCAGTCTTGTAATATATGAGTATATAGGCTGCAAAACCACTTATTATGGATTTGAAAATTGAAGAAAATGCATTCTATTTAAATGCAGATGCCGTTTATGATTGAGTGGTGGTTGAGTTTTAATTTCGCAAGGGCCAGTTCTGGCTAAAGAAGGCCAAACACAGGAAGCAGTTGGTTAGTCATGGTTCATGAACTCATCGTGGATGCACCACGGCTTGAAATTCATCTAAAATCAGTCACTTTGCTAGTGCGCAAGATATATAAGTGCTAAAAATACGAAAATAATTAGAGAGGTATGCTATGACCGTTAAACAAACATGGCGTGTTGATTACCATGTAAAAGCACTAAGGTATAGAAGCAGCACTGATGCCTCACACAGATGCTTGAGCGAAAGAAACTGGATGCATGGGTTACTCATTTCACAGCAGCAGCAGCGTTTGAGAAGAGACCATGCTAAGAATTACTTGTGTGCAACATTTAATACGCTTACATCCTTTAAAGGAGTACTGACACAAAAATTTGAAGTCAAGATAACTTGTGAGATCGATTTAGTGGGTCACACACACATCGTGTGTAAAATATCAGCGGCGAATATTGCTTAGAACATATTTAAAATCAATTTTAAAGTACGTGCGCGCAGCCAACCGTAAAACAGAGCACCTCGCGACATTGACATCTCCCGGGTCTGTAAATAGCCAAGAAAACGCTACGTCATGTGGCTACGTCACAAATTTTCGTTGGCTGCCATGCGGCTTTACAGCGGGAGACACACGGTCCGATTTGGTGTCGGATCCGGCGTCCGACGCGCCGGAACGGCAGCCGGAATCGAGGTGTTTAGCCGTGCCGAAGCGCCGGATCGGACGTCCGGCGTGCGACAAACCGGGCAGATTTTCCTCGTCCGACGCGTCCGACAACCGCGCCGTCGTCTGGCCGCAGCCAATGACAGCGCGGCTGGCATGTGACGTTCCCTCCACGGAGGCGGCGCTGGCTGGCCGGTTTCTCGCAGTGTTTTTTTTTCCTTGCCTGCTGCAGTTTGTTTCCGACACGAAATAGTTACCAGTTCAGTAAAATTATCTCGACGTGTGCCTGTTATTCAAAGCAACGCCTAGTACACTAGGACTAAGCTACTGGCGAGATCAGGAGACGCGACTCGAGGGCATTTCGCGGGCAGACAGCACACACCGACCATCTGAGCGAGGCTGCTCGCTTTGCTTGCACGTTTGCCCTTCGCAGCGACTGCGTCGAGTAAACCAATTGTATTTAATTACGGGCGACCTAAGTGTACAGTGTTAATTGTTTTGGCAAACATAAGCGCTCTTCGACGAGCTCGGGTTGGATCGTAAGCGCCGTCGGCCGCGGCGTCTGCCTAGCTAGGCCTACCGCGGCCCTATCGCTGGCTGTTAGCGGAGTCGTCAGTGGACGACGCGGCGTCGTGAAGTGTTCTGTCACTCGCAGGGGCATAACGTTATTGGCAGTGTTCACGTAAAGCGACGCAGTGTTGTGGAGAGTTTTTTATATTGCGTTTCTCGACGTGGCTCTGAAGTCAAGCTGGAGGGCTGGATCTGGGCGGAGCTTACGCGCCGCTCAATCTTTCGGATGCACGCACCGTGTGTCCCGAATCATCGTATGCCGCATGCCGGAGCATGCGGCGCCGCACGTCGGATCGGACGCCGAATCGTACCGTGTGTCTCCTGTGCTCGCCGTCGCTGGCCGCAATATCCGAGTCGCTGCTCTCCAGTGGGTCAAACTGAAACTGATTGGCTAAGTCTAATACGGCGGCGACTCCCACATGCAGGAAATCGTCGCCGCTGGACGACGAAAACGAGGACCACGACGACGATGATGGCGAGGACATGGCAAACCACGTGCAGGCGTAGCAGACGACTAGCAACACGAAGCTCGTGTGCCGGCGCGCCGCACGCTGGCTGCGCGGCAGAGCATACATCATGGCTTTTTGCGAACACGTGACCACTTTGTTTACACTCCCGGTGGACCGTTTCGTTGCCCTCTGAAACCGAAACTTGGACTGGTCGCTACAAAAAAGAATGCAGATAATTACCTGTCGCGCTCTGAAGTAAATGAGGTCTCGTGCCGTGATTACTGTGTCATTAACTACTTATTAAAGCAGAAAAAAACCACATGGTTTTTTTTTGTGTCAATACTCCTTTAAGAAAGCATAGGTTGATTAAACGTCAAAGAGCAGGTCATTGCCTAGGAACATTTCTGAACGGGCCAAAGAACATCGTGAAGTGCGTTCACGTTAAGGAAAATGAAAATATCTTTTTTATGGACCTCTTGTTTACGACTTTGCATAAAAATGGGGAGGACAGTCAATATTGCGCCGATGATTGGTGGCTCATCACCAGTGAGAATATGAGAGTGCGTGCCGTGGGCGTTGCCAACTAAAAGTCGACGTTTGAAAACGTCAGGTCGCTTTATTTGTGATATGAGTGGCCATTTTTCTAGCCATGGTGTAATTACACGCCACCTATTGGATGCTTCACTGTCCCATAAACGCTGCCAGAAGGTCCTAAAATTTTTGCGCCAGAACGTTTTCAAGCCTAATGGAGCTAAGGAGAAGTTCCAAGATTTCGTGAGCACTGACGCAGCGGTTTTGTCTACAAGAACATTAGCCTCAATACCTCTTTTTCTGGCATCCAGCATATTGTAATATTATCCTCAGAGATATGGTCTGTACAATAATGGAAATTAAGTACAGGATTTAAACTTTAGAGTTCAACCTTATGGACCTTGCGAAACTTAGTGTCAGGAAACATACAAGCACTTTTAGTATTCGTTTGCTCAGGTGTTACACCCGTCAATGCTACGTACGCTTCGGCTTCGAAAATTCACGTTTCAGGATGTAGAACGTGCATTTGGGTGAAGCATGGAAAAAGTGCTGAATAAGACACACCCGCAAGTGACCTTGACCCATCTGTGTAGTGTTCCACACACGAGTACCTCGCCTTTAGTCAGACCCAGTGCAGTTTGATGTTTCTCTACGGTGCTCCCTTTCTGGCCTCTAAAAATGGCATGGCCCAATCTATGAGCTACCAGTGCCATTGTGGCAAAGGCTCTACATCAGGGAATGTTCAAAAAAGAAACGGAGACGGGTACAGTGCTCTTGGATTTTAAATGGAACCGTATGGCGTCTGGGTCACCGACGGCGGAAATGCTCTTGGAGTGCCCACATAATTATTATCCACTTAGAGTGAGGCATTTATATTTTGAGAGAAATTCTTCGCAGAAAGCAAGAAGGCCTTGTTTGCGCTAGGTCGGTTTTTACAGAGTTGGAAAAAAGGATTTTATTTGAAGTGTGTTTGCTGTTCGCATGTTCCGTAACAAAAAAAGGTAAAACTTGAAAATTATCACTGTAGGTGAATATATCACTCAAGTGACTCAATATAGAGGCTCTTCATTGGACTTCACCGGAACTCGCCAGTTATGATACGGATACTTAGATTGTCGACAGGGTCTAAAATATTTACCTTAATTGTATCAGCGTAGTTATACATTGGAGCAACGTGGTCAACACGTAAGAACGCAGGACTTTTATGCGAGTTCAGCAGGCATTGCGGATCCTTCCCCCATGTGAACGAACGAAGGATTAAAATATTCAGCGTATTGAGGCATTTGGTCATGAGATACTTAGGATTAGGATTAAACGTATATTTATTCACATCTGAAATAATTCATAAACGCTTATGCTTGCTGCTCACAGAGAGCTTATCTCGATTTATTGCAATACTTTGGACTAGCGTTACTCCTCTATTCATTGTAGAGAGTATGCATGTTTTTGTGGGTGCCTAAATCCATTTTGTTTTCCGCATTCAGACAAATTATTTATTCCAGGTCCCACTTGCTGCTCGCAGATTGCAATGGTACAGGTTTTAGGAGTCGTTTCTACATCGTCAGTATCCACGGAATGAAAGATGGTGGGTGAAATTATCGTATAAACTGAATACACATTTACAACATAGAGTAGGTGGTTAAGTGCTGCCCTCAGCGGTATGGCAGTCTCGCGTGTGAATGATTTAGAAATTGCACTGCCGACGCTTACACAATGTGTGGTCAAACAGGCAGGTTTCAATGATGCTTAACATTTCTGCCGCAGACACTCAGTGCTGACAGATCTCGTAAAATTCCGAAGTGTCATTTGGTTTCGTATAGGCTTCCTGGATTTCTGAATATAGAGATATTACTAGTAGTAGTAGTGGTGGCAAACTTTATATTGTCCTAGATGGGGCTTAGGGAGTCCGGGAATGGGTGGGCCTGTCCTCAGACTTCCACCTGAAGAGGTGTCCTCAACGGTAGCGAGGTCGAGCGTATGGGCGGCGTCTTTGACCATCGGGACGTCCTAGAGTTGGAGATCAGTTCCTCACCTGAAGGTGGTGATTGGAAATGGACGTGATGAGCTGGTGCGTTTTTCAAGACTGATCACATGGCATGCGCTCATGATGTGGTGATGATCGGCTATTCCTACGCAAGTATACAATCTCACCTCTAGAGCCTGGGAAAGAACTGACTCTACTCCACTGGGTCCGAGAAAGTACGCTCTGTAAGAGGCACTGGTTTAGCGATTGCTTTTCTTCTAAGTTTATCTGACAGCGGGGTAACGCCCCCTTGCCCTTGCGGTAGAATGAGAGAATTTCCTTGTCGGATAATGTCCTATTCTTGCCTGGACAGCAGAGGGATTCGAAGTGCTTCTCCCAAGGTGTCGCGCGGCTGCTAATGGCCAGTTTTCGGGCTCCGCAATGAGTGGACTCATTATCGGGAACACTGGTGTGCGCCGGTGCCCAAACGAGCTGCGTCCACCTGTGCCAGGTATTGCAGCACCATGGCCAGAATTTTTAAGCCGTGGGCGAAATACTCCTTTTTGTGAAATTTCGTATGACTGATGTAAGGCCCTATTTTGGCTGTGAAGGGAATACCTGCCCGGCGATGATGTAAGGATTGGAATCTGATACGCCCACGTGAACTTAGTGACAATATTTTAAGGCGCAATTTCAGATACAACCAGGTCATCCGACGTACTGGCTTAACGTAACACGAGGGCGAGACAGACAGCAATTCAGAATCAGCGGCGCCGCGCACTACCCACTGTCGTCCGCGTGGTGCATACAAAAGTTTTCTGCGCTCTCTCATACACTTGGTCGCTTTGTTGCAACGTTGTTGTTTTTCTTTAGTGCTGGTGCTTTTGATGTCTTGCTTCTATATTTGCAGCATTAAGAGGAGAGCACTGACAGGTGTATTTTACAGATTTCCACAGGCCACTTTTCCCCGGCTAACAAACGTTAAGCTTTATCGTTCGGCGGAAGAATCACCTACATGTATATGAAAGTTATGGAATGTTATCTATGGTTATAGTGTTGTGAAACTTGGTTACATGCGTGAAACCACCGATAACGCTGTAGTCTTTGAGGATACATGAATTAAAGCCGACGCACTGGACGTGATGATCTGATGTTGGACGATCGCCCGGTGTACCTGCCGCTATTGTTGTGCTTCACTGCGGCTTGTGTTTCTGGGCGTATGTTTGCCCAATATGGTATTAGCTGTGCGATTTACAGTTTTCGCTTTTTTTGTTCTTCCCCGTCACTACAACGTGACAATATCAAGGCTTGACATAATTATAACCACTCTCTTAAATTCGGAAAATTGTGCATGTGCTTGATATGCATCTTACACGTTGTCCTAATTACGGTTTGCTAACACTAGCAAAGGAGCGCTTGCGTAGTAAGTATGCTATTTTCCCTTTTATGGAGACATTTTCCTGTGGAAAGATATCTCTGAACCTAAAAACATTCAGGACTGTAATGTGCCAGTCTTTTTAACCCACCCAGTATGAAAAAGGAATTGAACAAAGAGAACCAAAACGTCGACTTCTTGTGCTTACCGATACTAAAAATTCGCATTCAAGGAAACATGGAAGAGACGTCAGGGTTATGAGATTACAACTTGCACACCAGAAGGAGCCGACACAGCCCCTTCCGCAAGATGCGCGTAATTTTCTTTCAATCAATCAACGGCGGCGAATATGCCATGGTAAACTTTGTTTTGTGCTCGTATTTCGGCATTTGTACTAAATCTGAAATCTTGAGTTACTCTACTTCAGTGCCGGCTTTACCAACCGGACAGGTTCTATATATGCAACAGTAGGTGTAATGCATGTTACAAACGCGGAATTTCCAACCTTTCTATTAAATTGTCAATTCGAAAGATCAATACTCTTAGCGGAGATACTGGCAGTGTCATACGCGAGCAGAAGAGAATAAGGCGGTTTAGGAAGTGATCGCCAAAAAATTTTAAACGCATCCTTAAGCATTGGGCCAGTGATGTCATGGTATGGTAGGGCACATATCCTGTACGATAATCCAGAAAATACACGATTTAGAGAAAAGGAAATAGAATTTACGCTGAGACACGTGAAATTTTCCCCATGCGATTGTCGATCTCCCTAATTCTACATCGAGAGGAAACGACAGCGCGTCTCCTCTTCACAATGTACGTTTCCATAAACATACAACGCCCTAATGATTGCGAATTCGTTAATTATACAGAATCTGCGAATTGCCTTCAGCCATATTTAGCCAGTTGTACCCTACAAATGAAGCAAAAATGTTTACACAACGATCCTTCCAGCAGACATTTAGGTGTTCGTGAGCCGGTCATCCAGAGAATGGCAACAATGGAATGGGGAGATTCAGGACGCACAATAATTCACTTATTGACCCAGGGTTGGGTATCTTCCCGTCCACCTTCGCCCAGGCTAGCGAGAGCTGCATTCGGAGTCATGATGATGAAAGCTGAAGCGTAGAAGAAATCAGTTTGAGGCATATTAAGGACATTCGTAACCATTATTTCTCCTTAAAATTACGAATATTTGTGACACGTGATCAAAACCTGCATTTATAGTTCTGCAAGTAGAATTTAAAAACAAATGTTCGGTTCTCAAAAGAAGCAATGGCGGATATTTTTGCCTCCTATTTATCAAGCGACTTGACAAAAAGAGGGAACCATTCTTGAGTCTATTGCGTTATCGTGATGGTCCCGGGAGTGGCCTATTTTTCACGTTCACTGCCTGGTAACAGCCTCTCCGAAAAGCACAAGATAATTTTTTTCTCAGTTAATTACGCGCGCTTGGTGTATGCCCTACACAGGGTGTCCCACACCACAAAGAGTTCCATGAGACGCAGTATGTGTAAATATTTTGCTAGGCGTTGGACACCCCCAAGAGCATTAGGCAAATTCATAATATTGCTCCCATATGTTTCATATTTCGCCTCTTCACACATTTAAAAGCACATACTTGATATTTACGGCATGTGCAATATGCTCAATAACAAAGCATGGTGGCATGGACCAGTATTGGGTATTCTAAGCTGACAGCTGTTATTTATGCTGTTGTGTTACTTCTTTACCAATCATGCAAGTGCTCAACATTGTTTTATTGAGCAGGTACTGTTTAGTATCATAGCCGATCGTAAATTCAAAATCAACTTATGAACAAAATATCTTAAACTGTGCCACAAATGTGAGCTATGGACTTCTACATGGAGCTTCTAACATGGTGAGTCCAATAATGGTTGTTAATTTTTAGTGTATATATTTACTGAAGATTACCGCAACAATTCTGGCACATGTAATCAATTTCTCTATAACGTTATTGAATAACCTCAGGCTTAATATAATGGAGGGGATGTGAAATTGGCGGAAAAACATTTGAAATAGATCATTAGGACAATATAGAAAACGGAATAACTTGATGGCACAATATTATTGACTTGCCTCACTGCAAAGTTCAGTGGGATTCATTGGCGATATTTATCACTTTTACTTGTTTTGAGATTAGAACGTTTACTTCAAAAAACAACACCTCTGCAAACATTTGAGAAAAACATTTGCTCCTTCAGGCATGACCTAATAGAGCATAGCTTCTTACTTTTTGTATATTCCTCAATGCTCGCAAAAATGCAGCGAACGCTTTTTTGCGATCTTTAAGTGACGTGATTGCATGGCGTAAGAGAGAAAAATGGTAAATTACCATTTTCTTTCATTGTCTCAATAATGAGCAGCAAATCATTCTAAATAATGTTTAACGCTTATTTGATATAAATGTAATCACAGGAAGATGTTGCTGCTTCAAAACCGTAGTGCATGATTTTGTTTTGCCATGAAGTTAAAAAAAAATAAGCAATGCAATGAATTTACCAATTACGACAGCGGCGACCACCAGAAGGTCTACTCCAAACAGGCAGTTCATTTTGTTTGCTCTGTGGAAAAATACGTTGTGGCCCTGTATCAGATCCATACGGAAGCTAATGAGGCTTCTATTTTATTTCCTTTTTATCCTAAATGCTGAAAGCGCTATGATATTCGCATCACTGGAGACAATCAGACAATGAATGTCTTTATATATTTTGTTTGAAATAGAGATCAAGCCCCTTCTGCAGATACCCAACTTCCCGAACTACAATGCTGAAAATGAAGTTCCACAACAAGGCATGCAACCTGCAGTTTCGCCATCTTCATTCTGTAAAAAAGAAAATCTATCCTACATTATTATTCGTATTTTCCTGTCATGCTACTAATATCTTCTTTATTTGAATGTTAAACACATTTTTTGCATTTTTCTTGGATAACTATTTCTTCACATCGCTTTAATATCGTAAAACTCTAGTGTAGCAGATTAGGGTGGTCCTGACGCCGTGTATAACAATGCACATGATTCCATCGAAATTCCACCCAAATCGGACAAATTTCGTCACACAATTGAGCACATACAATCTTGATTCTGCGGTGGTCTTTTCTTTTTGCAACAATAATACAAGCATTATAAGCCTTCGAGTAGGATTGCAGGTCGCCCTATATGTTCACATGTGGTTTAATTTAGATAGAACGATTCTCAGTTACGAATACACATATGTAAACTATGAAAGTTTTATATCATACACCACATGACATTTCTTACATCTTTTCATGGAACATTTTTAAATAATGCAGTATATTTAGAACGTCTACTGTCAAAAAACTTCAATGCCAATAATAAGCAGGATGAACTATTGCGCACAGTTTACATGAAAAAAGTGCTTCACTCACCAGTGGGTCTTTTGAAACCCGCGTCTGTATTGTCGCTAGGTGAAGACGTATGAATAAATTTCAGAAGGTTGCGGCGCCTCTTATATACTGCAGGCATTTTTTTGGTGTTTATTGGCCTTGGCAGTTATGGTGTACGATATATCTCAGTATACTAAGGAGATTTTATTGCGGAACGTCTCAGTGATGCATATCTGCATATCCTTTACAACAATAATGGTTTGATAAAGACTCCACATCCGAAAAAAATGAGATCAGTAATATCATGTTTCATGCACGAAAAGCACGTTAAAATAATAACAATGCCTAACAGAATTTTCCTGTTATTCCTCCTAACATTCGGTCATTTTGGCTTTTGATTAAGAAGGGAACACGCGCACGTTTCATTGACCAGTGGGCACATTCTTGCCTTGCAGTTTTTGTTATGTCAAATGACATCGATTGTGTAGCAGCTTGAATGAAGCGACGACTCCATCACAGCAGCTTTACTTCCTCTCTCTCAAAGATATAGTGCTTTTTCAAAAACTCTACGCATCCGCAATTCAACCGCCTTGGAAATGTGGTTGAATATCCCGGGTAGGGCAGCAAAAAGAGATATAAGCAGCGCAATGGGAAAAACTTTTTGAAAAGAGGCATGAAATATGATCATCAAAGTTAACTTGTATTGCATTTTCGCTTCGAACAATGGCTGGTTTTGCTCCGTGCGTTTGCGCGACAAAAGTTATTCGTGCCAGGTGGCCTGTTTCCCGACCCTTGTTCAAGATGTGTGCTACCCATCAGCGGCCAAACGAAAGCGA
This sequence comes from Dermacentor albipictus, assembly GCF_038994185.2. NCBI lineage: Eukaryota > Metazoa > Arthropoda > Arachnida > Ixodida > Ixodidae > Dermacentor > Dermacentor albipictus. The sequence goes on along the minus strand of NC_091825.1, from coordinate 61,101,892 downwards.
AGAGCATTGTGAAAATTATTCACAGTGACGTTGTACTCCAATACTGACCGCAACAGCTCGATATATACATAAAAGACAACATCCTAGATAAGCAAAATATGTGTATTTCAACATACTCAAATCATTTCTCCTCATAACACATCTTAATTTTTTTCAGTGGAAGTACATCAGCCAGAATTTTCTTATTGTTAGTGCTATGAGGCTGGTGTGGAAATCATATTTTAAAAATCAAATGCCACACTATGTCCTAATCCATTAGATTGTGAGCTGAACGGTCTTCAACGAAGTTTTCTTATTCTTTTGAGATGTGCTGTTCGAAAAAGTTTCGCGATTTCAGCTTTTTCCGTTTCCAGGTATACTTATCGAGATTAGCCTACAGAAGTTTCTATCTAAGAGCTTCAATTTGTGCCTTTAATACATCCTGAGTGAGTTATCTGTAGAATTAATTGAGCTTGGATGGATTACGTTTGCAAGGTGATTGGGCCTTCAAAATGTACTGTCTCTTGTTGCGTAGCGTACAAGTAAATCGTGCAGTCTTTGGGAAATTGATCTTCCTTTCATAACTCCACGTTCATGTGAAATATCTCCACAGACCAAGGACCACTCAAAGACGTCCGGTTTCTCTTCTCGAAGGAGTTAGTGCGTTGTTGAGTGACGTCAGGTACAGTTGTGACAAAAAGACAGAATAAGTGAACATTTCTTTGAAAATTATGATGAAGAAATAAAACACAGTGGATGAGGCTGTTATAAAAGAAGTGAATGATACTTTATTTTTGGATGGTACCTGCCATTATTTCCTTCTTTAACCTTTCTCATAAGACTAAACAATTTTCGAAACAGAAGTACGCGTCAAAATACTGTCAATCTACTTGCAACGATGTATTTTATAAGCCTTATGACTATTAAGAAAACTTATATTAAGGTTTTGTTTTTTTAATTACTTATCAACTACTCAATTTGAGTTTACGTCCACATAGATAGTTGGCAGACATTCATCTGCTTCTTCTGCGCAAGATGCACCAATGTAAAAAATTCAATGGGCATGAAACTGTAAATTTATTACATCTTCCAAGCCATAGCTCTAGTGTGTTTTTAGGTCGTTACACAATCAACTGGTAAAATAAAGCATGGAAGCTCCCGAGTAATCGTAAAAGAAGAAAAATTGACTCGCCATCCAGGTTCTACGAAAGTGGATGTCCAGGAAAGCCGTTCGAAACCACCAGTGCATGTTGCTTTAGAGTAATGGTGGTAGTGGAATTGGTCATTTTGACAGCACAATGCCTCCGATAGAGGTGCTGCAACAATAATGAAATTAGTTCATAGGCTGGTTTTATTATGAATGACAGGCCAGGGACATCACGTTCGATGTCACAAGCTGCCAGCAGCGGCGATGCCTGCGCAACAGTAATCTTTTCCGAGAAACTTATGCTGGGAGTGTTATGCATGCCTCGGATCGCACGTAGGCGAAGAGGCGCTTTATCATAAATTACTTGTACGATGAATGCTTTGAAATTGTTTTTTTATCGAAGCGCATACTGCTCTGTATGTTGTATGTCTTGTCTTGCTGTCCGTGCCTGCTACCACGCCTGGACTTTCGACAAAACTTCTCTCGCAGTATGATGGACCATACCGCATCGTCGAACGCACCTCTCCCGTCAACTATGTCATAGAGCCGCTTACACCGACATCTGACAAGCGCCGCCGTGGACGGGATGTTGTTCACGTTCACCGCCTGCAACAATTCTATGACCCGCTCGTCTCCACGTCGTAAGTCGCCAGGATGGCTCCGCTTTTGCACCGGGGGTAATTGTAATGAAGAAGAAGAGCACAAGGACAAGGCCAGCCAGATCGTCAGTTCCGTGCCTGCACTGGAACCAGTTGGCCAGCCGGATCGCCAGTGCTTAGCACGAGCGTGAGCCGTTCGGGCAACCAGCTGTTCCTGCTCTGCGTGACCTTTCTTCTCGATTACGCACAGACGCTACCAACTGAACTGTTTTAACACTCCATTACATATGTATGATTCAACAGAATGCATGCACTGCCCCCTTCACCTTGCAGAGTCCTCGTAGCCTTTGCCTTACGGGGTCACGAGGCGTTGCATTTGAAGTTATGAGCCATTGATTATGATAGCTGACGTTGGACCTTACGCCACGAAGAAATATCGGGATTGAGGCCATACGCGTCCTCGCTCTAAAATTTTGCTGAGGTAAGAAAAGCTGATATGCGAACGTAAACTACGCGCCTCATTAAGGTTTCTATCTTTTTATTTTATTTGTGGTCGAATATATTGTGTGTTTGTCAGATTATCATGGATAGTATCCTTGAAGAAAGTGTGAAAAGACCATATTATTAAAAAAATTATACGCGATAAGGCGCGTAACGTATGTTGCCCCCTACCTGAGGTGGATCGGGTCCGAAAAAAACAAACTCGAATGCATGATCGGAAAGGCTTTCAAGAGGGCGGTCGGCGTTCCACTCAATGCCAGCACCGACAAGTTTTTAGAGCTCGGAGTTCCCAACTTCCTTAACGAGTTAATCGAGGCGCACGACATTGCGCAATACGAACGATTATCGAGGTCAAAGGCAGTTCGATGCATCCTCGAGTCGCTCAGCATCGCGTGCCACACTCAGCATGGAGAAAAGACGGTGGTTCCCGCCTCTGTTCGCGACCGCCTGATCATCCCGCCGCTTTCCAAGAACATGCACCCGACGCACCACGCCGGGAGACGCAAAAAACGAGCAAGCGTCCTTCAGAAGACGTTTGGTAACAGGAACGAGGTGGTATACGTAGACGTGGCGCGATATGGAGGAGGGATAAGCGCACACGCGATAGCGGTTCTAGACCGCTCGGGTAAGTGCCTCGCGAGAGCCACGGTGGCCATGGGACACACGGAGGCGGCCGAAGAAGCCGCGATAGCCCTAGCACACGTCGCGGTGCCGAACTCTGCGATCGTGATCAGCGACTCGCAGGCGGCAATCCGCGGCTTCGCGCACGGTCGTGTCTCGCGGGAAGCGGCCCGCATACTCCAAATTTCTGACGACGGCGACTCGTCATCGCCCTCGCAACCCCAAAATTCTACGGTCTTCCTCCTCTGGACCCCGGCACCTACCGATGTTCCGCTCGCGGGCAACGAGGCGGCCCACGCCACGGCTCGAGGTCTCACACGCCGAGCCGCCGCTGATATGTGGCCGCCTCCGCCCCCGAGAGCGGGGCACTGGATCTGCCGGATCGGGACACTACAACAGAAACACAACAACAAGAAGCACACTGGGCGTGGGGCGATCGCCTAACCACGTTCAGAGACCTCACCCAACACTACAGACTCGAAAGACGCACATTCCCGCCACCGCACGATAAATTGAACAGGAACGAGGCCGTAACGTTACGCTTGCTCCACACACACACCTACCCTAGCCCCGCTATCTTACATCACTGCTATCCGCCTTTATATTCAACCGACGCGTGTAAAACATGCGGACAGAGAGCAACGCTGTGACACATGCTCTGGGAGTGTGCCGGCAACAACGGTAATCAAACCAGCTCCGTTGGCGACGCGTCCATAATCGCGGCCGTTGCCAGAGTACGGGAAGGCTCGAGCTCGCTTCTTCCCGACGCGGCCCCGGATGCGGGAGCCGCCGGGGACCTTCTCCGTAGGCATCGCCGCCGCTGGGAGGCGGCTTTCAGAATTTCAGAGCTGGCAGACCAGCTCTGGGCCGTCCGGCAAGCCGAAGATGCCGCTCGAGTCCAAGGACTTCGAGCCGTCACCTGAGGCCATCACTGCAAGAACTGCCGGGCTATTCTTTATTAAAGTTTCTTCTTCTTCTTCTGCTATTCACCCTGCGAAGTAGTCAGACCAGCGAAGCTGCGCTGTGTTGTACTTCAATCGACGCATCTATGTATCTAGAGGTATTATTATTATTATTATTATTAATATTATTATTTAATAAAAATACAGTGCAGGTTTTTATAGCACTGAAAGGCGCTAAGTGCTCTACATTTCCCAACTTGTTTTCTGTTGAACCTAAAACAGCTTTAATGCTTAAAGACCATGCTGAGAGGAAGGCACAGTGCACGACGCACACGCGCGGGCATATATTTTAAGATGTACAGGGCACACTCTAAGCGGCTTTAGAAGCCTGATTGTTCATCTATCTAGCATATCTCGAAGCTAGGACTTCTAAAAATTAAAAATATTTCTGGAGACATGGTTATCGACAGCCATAAAGCAATACGAAACACGATATCTCTCCACTTAGCGGCGACAGCCAACCTATTCCCGATGTCGAGGGCACCTTTTCTCTTGATTTTGGGCCTGTGTACACTGAAGTGTACAGTGACGGATTTTGTGAGCCTTCCCTGGATTCAAGAATATCGGTCACAGAGGAACTTGTCAGAGCATCAAGTGAATAGAACCGTCTCTTTCGTCCGGTCCTGATATGATTGCACCTGCTTTGATTACAACATACCAGGCCTTATTTGTTCCGGTGGTTATCTTAATTTTCATTCTGCTTTAAAGATGAACACATTCCCAAAGGCTTGGCAAACAGCGCGGGTTGTTCCTTCCTATAAGTCAGGCGAACAAAGTTCTGCGAGTAACTACAGGCGTAATAATCTCGCATGCGCCACATCTAAATTGTTCGAGTCAACTCTGCACTCAATAATGCCATCCTCTTTTTAAAACACTATACTTGCGGAAGGATAAAAGAACAGAAAGGAAGACGCAGATCGCGAGACGCTGGGTGCTGGGTGTTGTTGCCGGTCAGCCACCTTGGCCACATTTACTCTGGTTACATATATAAATACAGTCGGTCTATACTCCCAACATCCCCGTATCATATTGTGGGAGGTGCTCCGTACCATGGCTGGAAACGGAGTTCCGCAGTGGACATCGTATTACCGTCCGGAACATGAATGACGGTGAGCACACGGGATGAACGTCGTTGCAGGCTCCAACGTCAACGTCGCTAGCCACGTCGCTGTCCCCTGCGGTTGTGGTTATGCATCCCAAAGATACCGTAACTTTCTGGGGGACCGATGGCGCCAACGTTGAAGAGTGGTTGGCTATATACGAACGTATGAGTGGAATCAATAGATGGGGCCCTACGCTTATGCTAGCTAACCTGTTGTTCTGCCTAAGAGGCACGGCAAATGTGTGGTACAAAAACCACGAAGAGGAGCTAACCAGCTGGAACCAATGCAAAGAGAAGTTAACAGAGTTCTATGGCAAACCTGCCGGCCGCAAGATTGCCGCAAAACAGCAACTGGCCTCCTATGCCCAATCCCCCACGGAGTCTTACGTCTCGTACATCCAGGACCTGCTAGCACTTTGTTTTAAAGCCGACCACGACATGACAGAAGCCGAGAAGGGCAGGCACGTGGTGAAGGGAACGGCTGACGGCGGCGTTATTGTACTCGTTTGCTCAAGCTGATCTACACCTGATGCTATCATCAAACAGTGCCAACAATGCAAGCAGGCCAAAAGCCGACGCGTCCTACAACCATTCACCAGGCCTCCCAATACTACCGCAACGTCGGCGCGTGAATATCAGCCCGCACAGCAGTATGCGTCGCCATCAGAGGACGTGGTGCGAATCATTCGACGTGAAATTGATGCGATGGCGCTAGCGGCTTTCTGTTCGCGTAGCCCTGATGCTACCCCTTGTTCAGTTCTCCTCGTAGAAGCCATCGTTCGCCAGGAACTTGAAAACATTGGTCTACTTTCTTACCATGCTGTTCCAACCCCAGAGCCAATAAACGCCCTTCTACTATCTTCCCTCCACACCGAATCTTCTCTCCACGCTATCACAACCCGACTGACCAGCCGATATCTTTCACCCGCCGTCGCATTGGTCATGTCACCAAATATTGCCGCAACTTGTGACCCTCCACACCTCGCACGCCGACCGACCTCAACCGTTTTGATGGAATTCCCGCAATGTTTCGCCTACCACCGACTCTTCCACCGCCAACAACTCTGCTAGAAATACGTGGTGCAACCGCTCACCATCACCACGTGGACACCAGTCTCGTTCGCCTCCAACAAGCCGCCCATTTTCCCGTTCGCCGCAGCTACATCGCCCTCGTCCCCTGTGGCTTTCGGCCACAAGCTTTCCGAAAATTAAGTTATGGCAGCTCTCGGAGCAAATCCTCTGTCTGTGTCCACAAAGATAAGTGTAATTGACGTTAAAATAGACGGCGTACCTGTCCAAGCACTCGTCGACGCTGGAGCCCACGTATTTGTGATTAGTGCTAGGCTATGTAAGCGTTTAAATAAGGTCCTCACCTCAGCAGCTGCCCGAGTGCTTCGTGTGGCCTACGGTGGCGTGCTGGTTGTTCTTGGAATGTGTACTGCGCGAATAAGTATAGCCGGACACCCTGCTTCTGTTCTCTTTGCTGTGATCGACAACTGCCCCCGCGACATTATCTTTGGATTGGACTTTTTATCCCATCATTCCGCTGTCATCAACTGCGCAACCGCCGTTCTTCTATTGGATCTGCCTCCTCTCGCCTATGCTCCGACCACCGCCCCACCGCGCTTATGCTCGCTTCAAGATTTGCGTCTGTCACCAGAGGCAGTCACTTACGTTGCTTTGACCGCCCAGCCACAGGTTCCTGACGGTGAATATGTACTTGGTCCCATCGTCAACATGCGTTTGGACCGGAACGTTGCTGTTCCGCATGTGCTGGTCACTGTTACTAATAACGAGGTCATTCTTCGGCTTCTGAATTTTAGCCTGTGCCAAGTGCTTTCGGCCGGCATGTTCTTGGCCAGCGTTTCTAGCACTTCCGAATTTGACATTGAGATTCTGAATGCCGCGAATACCTGGGATTTATTAGCGCAAATTGCAGCTCACAGCTCTGGTCCCTTAATGGATGACTTCGCGAAAATGATTGCCCCTGTCCTCACCTTTGCACAGGCCACGGACATACGTCTACTGCTGGAATCGTACAGTGACATCTGTGGTTTCGGCGACAGCCAAACATCTATTGTTGAGCACCGTATAAACGTTGTAGACATGAATCCTATTTGTCAGCGTGGCTATCGTGCATCGCATGCTGAATATTCAATCAGAAGTGGACAAAATGATCAGCAAAGGGGTTATCGGACCATCCGTCAGCCAAGGCGCTTCACCTGTCTGTTTTGTGAAAAAAAAAAACGATGGCACCTGGCCTTTTTGAGTCGACTATCGCTACTTAAACAAGAACACGTGCAAAGACGTTTGCCCACTACCCCGCATCGAAGACGCCTTGTACTGCTTGCACGGAGCTAAATAATTCTCGTCCATTGATCTTAGATCCAGCTACTGGCAGACTTCTGTTGATGAAATGGACCGCAATCAGGCGGCCTTCATCACTCTTGATGATTTATATCAGTTCAAAGTCATGCCCTTTGGCCTATGCAATCATCCTGCGACATTTGAACATATGATGGACTCTCTTTTGCGAGGCTACCAACAGACCGCCTGTCTTTGTTCTTGACAACGTTATTGTTTTTTTCTCCCACGTTCGGCAGCCACTTTGCCTGACTCCCTGCAATTCTTGCGGTCTTTCGCAAGACCAGCCTCCAACTGAACTCCACGAAATACACGCTGGCAGAGTGCCGTGTTGGGACACCTCGTTGACGCATCCGGTGTACAATCAGATCAGGAAAAATTTCGCGCCATTTCCAGCTTCCCTATGCCACGTTCTGCTTTTGAGGTGCGGTTCTTGGTCGTCCTGTTGCCTTACTTTCGCTGTTTCGTCAAAAATTTTGCCGACATTGCTCGGCCTTTGACAGATATTATAATGAACAACACGCCATTCTCACGCGGCCAGGAGCAGGCTCACGCGTTCGCCGCTCTTATCTAGTTTCTGACCCCCCTCCCACACTTGCCCACTGATCCATCTGCACCGACCGAAGTCCGCACTGATGCAAGCGGCCACAGCATTGGCGCGGTTCTCGTCCAATAACAGAATGGTACCGAGTGCGGTATAGCTTACGCCAGCCGCCTGCTGTCACCTCCAGATGAAAATTGCTCCTTCACCGAGCGGGAGTGATTGCCTTTAGTTTGGGCTGTCGCCAAGTTACAGCCATATTTGTACTACCACACGTTTTCGGTCGTTACAGAACACCACGCCTTCTGCTGGCTGTCTTCCCTCAGGCACCCGAGAGGAGACCTTGGTCGCTGGACTTCGCGGCTCCACGAATTTCCATTTATTGTTAAACAAGAGGTTCATAAAAATAGTTCCTTTTCCACACCGTCAACGCGTTCCACAATGTTCCTAGGCAATGATCTTCTGTTTGACGTTAAATTAACCTAAGCTTTCTTAAAGGATGCAGGCGTACTAAATGGTGTGCCCGAGTAATCGGTAGCATGGTCTCTGCTCAGACGCTGCTGCTGCTGCGGAATGGGTATTTCGAGCCTCCAGCTTCTTGCGCTCAAGGATCCGTGTTGGGCATCAGTGCTACACGTATACTTTTCTACTTTTATTTGCTAATCAACATGCCATGTATGTTTTACGGTCACAGCATACCTCTCCACTTTATTTTCGTATTTTTTGCACTCATATGTTTTGTGCACTAACACAGTGACGGATTTTAGATGCATTTAAAGCCGTGGTACATCCATGTTGAGTTCATGAACCATTATGAACTCTTTCCTGTGGTTGACATCCCTTGGCCAAAACTCGCGCTTGTGGCATTAAAGCTCAACTACCAATCAATCATGAACGGCATCTGCACTAAATGGAATGCATTTTTGGAAATATTGAAAACCAGTATAAGTGCTTTTTTGCTGTCTATATACTCATCCATTACATGAGTGATGACGTGCATATCGTCCATTTGCGCGTATTCTAATATGGAACGAGCTCAAGTGTTGGCCTGACTGAATCAGCAATTAACTTGTTGAATAACGTCATGAGTACCGACAGCAAGCGAGTGTATTTCAACCCTACAATGTTTTGGCAGTTGCGTTTTTGTTTATCAGCATAAAATTGCAATTTTTCCAAATGGCTGGTACACATACAGTGTTGACACGCAGTGAACAAAAAGCTGCAAGATTTCTGATTTTGATAGCATCTTTTTCTTTTATGAACTTGAATGTCATTCCAAATTCTCCTAGTGCTTTTTCCATGAATATTGACAAGTTAATAAGAAAATAAAGGTTCCTGATCTCCACTACGACTATTCGTAGAAAGTTGCTATTAACTTTCGAACTTTCGAACTTCTCATATAGTTCATGTGTAACCTTCGGGATCTTCAGTGCGTCTGGCTTGACCATATAAATGCTTAAGTGCACTCAAAGGAGGCGTGTCAAAATCGAGAGCTGCTGTGATCGTACTCCGCATTGTAGTGCATGAGGGACAAAAAACAGCCATTGCAGCCATCCTCATGCACCATTCTTACCACGGCCTCATTGAATGGTGAGATCTCTTAATCCTTATACTAAAGGCGCCAATAGGTACCGAACACGTGCCCCTGACCAGCAGCGCAATTGCGAATCGAACAAGCCAACTGTAAGCTATTGCCTAATTTACAGTTAGTAACGTTCAAGGCATGCGTCATAGAGGCACAAGGATTGGCGGCAGAGATAGCTAGCAGAGAGAGCGTTAATGCAGCCTAGCTTCTCTTGTGTGAAATTTCGCCACGAAAAGGTACTATAAAAGGTGACGAATCACTACTGCCATCCTGGTCACAGCTATCGACAGCAGATATCTATAACATGCAACTTAGCTATCAGCGCGTCCTATTACTCAGCCAACTGAATGACGGCACCCAGGTCAGGGCTTCATTGAGCTGCGATGCTTTTTTCCTGAAAGTGAAATCATTTAATGGAATGTACCCTACAGCTGTTGCGCTCCATTGTAATTTGTACGCAGATACACTTGTACACTCATGCTCTGGCATAAATATAGCTAGTCAGCAATACATATAAGAAGATATACATTAAGGCTTGTATGAGAACGAGAGGCGTCTGTGTAGAACGTAGAAGCAAACAATACCACCAACGCCGGATGGCCATTATAGCTAAGGTGAAGTGGAATTCTGAAAATAATTATTTCCTTGGGGTAGGAATAACGCAAATCCCATAGTAGTACCATTGATGCGTGGAATAGAAGTCTAAGAGCTCAATTGCTATATTATTGCTAAACTCAACAATTATTTCTGTAATAAATTTTCGCGGATGTCAGTTCTAATGTATTGCGCTTCGACTGACTAGTTCTGATAATTATTGTCACAGTAGTAGCTCTAGGATTATCCGCGTAGGTAACACGTAGTGCCAACACACACAAACCGTTTCCCATTTTCCTTATTTTCGCACTTTATTCCATGAGATATCGGGGCTGTCATCATAACACTTGAAGCCCCTTCATTTCCTGTCAGTGCAAATTCACTTCTTGCGTCCAAGCATGATTCCGTCAGCACCTCCAACACCGCCACCCAAAGCGGCAGCTTCATTGGGGGCCATGATGATCATAGCTGAAAACACAGAATGCGTCACAAGAATGAGTTAGTAAGTTAGGTCTCCATTTATTTATATATAGCTCTTTGTCGAGAGATATATAGGACTTCGTTAACGGTATCCGTTTTAGTACGAATCTCAGCTCGATTAGATAAATAAGTAAATAAATTCCTTAAACAACATCATTCCAAAATGCTAGGGCAAGAAGTAAGCAGAAATGCTTGCTTAAGAAATACCATGTCCTTTGTTACACTGGCGGTGGCAACGGCGTCCAGATATGTACGCCGAAGAGATGTCTTCTAAAAAGTACAGTGTTGCCAGCTTTCACAATTGTACAATGGATACATAAAAACAAGTTTTCTCTGACTATTCAGACTTTCAGAATATATCAAACAAAAAAGAAATATATTACAAAGCACTTTTCATGCGGAAACTTCACGTCGTGTAAATAATATATCGAGAACTTAGTCGTATAAATAATATAAGTTCGAGAACTTAGTTGTGAATACACCGGATAAATTCACCATGCACAAGAGAGCTAAAAAATTAAAATATCAGGTGCGCTTACACATCGAGTCACAAAAATATGGTCTGATGAAAAGAAGCGATTGTGCATTACAGCCAATTCTAACTATACATTAGAGCGAAGCATTCTCTCATCTTCCATATGATGTGCTATGAAAACACACTTGCATGTTTGGGTGTGGCATGTTGTTCAGAGAATTAGTTTCATATTTGACGGGATGTTATTACGGGATCTGGTTTCATCAGACTAGCTGCGCTGATGCTAATTTCACTGATGTTGATAAACAATAATCGTTACTAATTAATTGATACCGTTAGATTCCTAATTTTTACAGCACAAATAAAGAAGACGCAAGGGACTCACGAAACGTCATTACAACGTGCTGTACTTACCAGTTAGCCCAACCAGCATTCTACTAAACCACGTTCTGATTATGAGAATGCCGTAGTGGTGGACTGCAGGTTAATTTAAACTCGATTGGGATCTTTCACGAGCCTACAAGGCACGGGACACGAGTATTCTTGCATTTCGCCCCGTTAGAAGGGCGGCGACTGTGGTTGGGTTTCTCTGCCGCGACCTAGTGCTTAGCAGAACAAAACTATAGCCGCTACGCCACCATGGCGAGTTATTAGTATAACTCTTTCCCACAAGGACTCACTTGTCAGGTCCATAAGCTTAACCACGAAAAGTAATAGCAGTTGTAATAATTAAAATAACACGATAGATAAGTATAACATCATATGGTATATGTACCTAAGGCAACAGCAACAGCTGCGAGAAGGTCCATTCCCAATAGACGGTTCATGTTGACTGGCCCTGGAGAAGAAAGAGCACACGTTGTATTTAGAGGCAAATAAACATAAAACGATCTTGCCTCAGATAAATATAATCTACGACATTTTCAGGTTTATTCATTTTCGTTCAAAGATTTGTTTCTCTCTGATAGTTGTGTGAAGTGGGACTACAAATGTAAATCACATTTGCCTTCGTAGTTGCGACGTATTTCAAAATGTTTGCAGGTAGCGTTTAAGTAATTATATAAATTAAAGTATCAAAATACTGAAGCTGTGGGCGGAAGCAGCAGTAATGACATTGTAGTAATTCAAAATACCCATTGCATTTTATATCATTCAATTTAGGTCACCAGTTGGAATCGCAAAACTCAAGCTTAACTTTAGGGCATTCAAGTTGTTTGTTTAGCAGATCTGGTGCTGCTAGCCCAAGTTTTTGTAACCTGTCTTCAGCTTTGCTACTTTTTTGCATGGTCGTTTCTGCTATGACTCTCCTTAAAGGGTACGTTAAGCATTTCATGCTGATATTTTCTGAAATGCCAATGCGTTTATTTCATAAAATAATTACGTTCTATCGCTCAATTTTCTCGTGGTTTAAAGAAAGTATACTGCCGCCCCAATTTATAACCTTCAAAGTACATATACCGCAGCCGTCTGACCAGAAACAAGCACGACGTTCAGCAAGCTCAGCCTGAATCCCAACTGCTCAGTTAGTAGTCATCTACGTAGCTCTGAAAAATGGACAGGAGTGCTTCACAGTTTGCTATATTGCTCTCCCGACTGACTCAGGCAGAGCGCTTCGTCACCCACAGTCGTCAGACAGTCGAACCTCTATTATCAAGTCGTCTGCCCCACATCATCCTGCGGAGTATCCGTAGACTCGGTGCGAATATCATCGCACGTGAGAATTGCCGAGAATTAATACACCGACCGAAGCTCATCTCGTTCAAATGAGTGCTGCCTTCGCCAAGAAGATTCCTAAATGCTCAATAGTGTTTATCTGCTGTCCCTCTGCCGCGTGCTTGGACGCCGCACTGATAAATTAGATTTAGTTATATATCCACCACCTATTCATGTCCGCAGTTTATCTCTTCACCTTACAGCGATGTTACTGAAGGTTCGTGAGGAGCATGTTCGTCGTGGCTGAGTGGTTTCACAGAAAAATGCGTCCCTCAGTGCATTCTGGTTCTGCGGGCCAACGTAAGCGCTTAGCCGTACAATACTAGATGATCTCTTCTGCCGCACACAGCTTACTGCGTGTTATGCAGACGACGAAAAATTTCGGTTACCATATGCGAGAGCGACTGACAATGAGGGTGGCGTCTGATGAGTTTTTGAATCGTATGCATGATTACTCTTCGGTTGTTATCAACATATTTTTGATGACATTGTCCTTCTGCGCTCGCCATGCGCGTCCCTCTTACTCTCTACTGATCATCACAAACTATTGCTCTTTTATGCACACTTTCGCTTGTATAACCAGCCGGCATTTTGCCCCTCCCAGTGGAAGCTGCCATTCACCTCTCTTTCTCGCCTTTGTGATCCATTTCTGTATGAAAACAAAATGCAATTTTTAATAATCCTATTATACTGGAGGATGTCTGGCATATTACGAAAACCTCGACAGAGGCGAAAGTTTTAATATTTCTTCGAAGTACCCATAATTTTTTAGCTTTGCGGCTTCAAATAGCCAATTGAAATGTGGGCATTCCCGAGTGTAAATAAATGATAATAAATATGTTCTTTTAATTCGCGACCTGGGTTGAAAATTTCCATAGATATAGTATCCATCTCTTGAGGTCACTTGAGTAGGCCTAATACCGCTGTATGGTGAATGCAGATTTTGAAAGTGCCTGACTGAGTAAAATTTGTATTGCTTCAAAAAGCGGACAATGAGCCACGTGATTCACAAGCAAAAGTACTATTTATCACTGGTAATGCTTCAGCTGTGTAATCTGGCAGACAGCGCAGTTCATTTTCCACAACGTCAGGAAGATTTTCAGTGACTGATATATGGTGCCACTAATCTGCTTTGAATATGATTTGTATTTATAAACGAGTGCAGCAAAGAAAACTTACGTACCATCTGCATAATGTCGTTGGTTTCGATGTAACCATATGTTTCGCTCTGTTTATTTTGATCACCTAGCTGATGTACACAGCTTGTGTCTCGCGTTAAGCTTACTGAAGAGAAATTCTTCATCATCTCCTAAGGGGCCTCCAACTTACCGAAGAAACAGCGATTTCAATTACCACAAGCGTTGAAGCGTTGTGTTTTACTCTGTGACAGTATCTAGAATAATAAATGAATGTCGTGAGTAGAGTGACGAACGTCATAACTTTAGGGTTTGTCTTACTTTTTCCTTTTATTAATTTTCATTATTGCCGCCTGTTTCCAACAAAGGTTCATTGCCCAAAGAGTACAACAGGGATAAATTGTCAACCCGCCCTTATTTTTGACATTCGTTAAAGATGCACGCAATAGTTTATATAATTCCAAGTGCTTTCTTTAGGCCGATGATATGACAATTGTAACATCTGCGATAAGCCCTACTGAAATTTTCGATGAAACACACTACGCTCTACGCCAGCAGGAAAACGACGTCATAAAATTATGCACGCGGAAATTGTCCTAATTCTCAGTTTATAGTTTTCCATTCTCCTAAAAGATGTATGATACCTAACTCTGACATACGGATAAGCAACACTGAAATTAAGTTAATCGGGTGTCCTGAGTTCCAAGGAGTCATTGCAGATTCCGATCTAACATTTGACGCTCACATTGAATCAATTTAGAAAAGTGGTCCCTTCAGCATGAGATCTTTTACTAAAACTCATTCAGCCTTTTAGCACTAATGCACTTCTCTGCCTTTACCACAATTTCATCTACACATGTAATAAATATCCTATTGCTGCTTAGGGAAATACTTATCATGCTCGCATAACTGGCTTGGTTAGCATCGAAAAACGGGCATTGAAATTTGCAACATTTACCTCCACTCTTTCATCATCTAAGCCACTATTCCTAAAATATATGGGACTTCCTGTTACTCCCTCACATGACTCTAGATGATGGTCTTCTCTAAATTCATCGACCATCACGTTAGCAGCGGTACTTTTCTTATTCACCGAGTCACTAATAAAAATCCAACAAGGTTTGCTTTGTCAAATAATGTTCTCCTACCAAAAGTCGCTAGACAGTTCGGCGAACAAACTGCCAGGGTCTGCGCTATTTTACACTTGGAGCAATCTAAAACCTGATTTAAAAATGTTGCCGTTGAGCCGTTCTAGATCGTCTTTGAAACGTATTTGCTTTCATCACATTAATTAGTTTATCAATTAGCTTTACGTTGCCTCTATTTATGCTCTTCTATCTTCGTTGTAATCATTTGAAATATATATTTGTCATATAATTCGTGCCCTTACTAAAATCGTTTAATCCGATTCTGATAGGAGGCCGTCCCACAGTTCCTACTTTTGGGCCTCCTTTTGAAATTGTTTCACATTCATATATATTGTATTTTGCATTTATGGTAATAAACTTGAAACTTGAAACGCTCCAGCGCTGTCATCAAGCGTGAAAGACATGCTTTGAGCAGTTTTATTTTCACGATATGAAAAACTTGACAGCCATTATAATGAATGGCAGACTTGTTGTCTCTCATCTAAAATACTGGTCGGTTGAATGATCACCGAAGAAGAAACGGAAATCAGTAAACATTATATACAATTCCATTCCGCAAGTGAACCTTCTATTTCCAATATACACACTAGGTAAACCATGGGCAAAAAGGTCTCAATTTGCCCAAATGCATGGCACCGTAATATATATGACAAACAGGGAAGTGTACATGGCCGCTTACATACCTGCACTTGTACGAAACGCCTTCAGTGATGTTGGAACAAATAGTTGGCTTAATAGGTCCCTTACATACCATGAAGAATTGTTCAGGTATTTCCATTAGGGTAAAATGGACAAGCAGCAGACAGCGTAATTGAAACCGAAACAAAATACTCTTGACAGGTTTCACTCAAAGCTTCATCGAAATTTTGGAGAACTTTACCGGCGCTGCGAATGCCACAAACAGTAATTGTATCAGAGTAAAGACAGCTTTCTGCAGTCACTGAATAGAGGTAGTTTTCATCTCGCTTTATTTACCCGCCTCCCGGCAGTAATTGAAAACTCACAGAGTAATGAGAAAATTTCTTCCGGCACTCCACTTCAAACTTCCACCAAACACTAACACGTGCACAAACAAGTCGCCCTGCATGGAATTTGACGTGACATTTGATTACATTCGAAGGGCGCTCTGGTTTTGCCAATACCGATTGGCTTTGCCCACCGAGATCTCTTATGATAAAGAATTCTATCTGAAATTGCGGGAAGACATAATAAGTTGCTTAAGTTTAGGAAACCGCAAAAACCTACGGCAATGCAAAATGCGCGCAGGATACTTTTCGAGCACACGTATTTAATCAAAACACTCAAAAAGAACGTGCTGGAGGAAAACGATATTAAACGAGAATACGTTTTAATACGAGTAGCATTCTTCGGCGACGTTAGCCGTTTTAAGCCTATATCTATCTAGCCGATTGCGCTCACCCACTAGACCAAGTTGTCTGTCGGCTTGGGCCACTAGTTATTGACTTTTGGAAGTGGTAACCTGTTCTACTTCCCTTCTCGTAATTCCAGATTCGGGATGCCTTAGTCTCGTCATGTCGTCGCCTTCAACGCTTTTGCCACGACCCAGTGGTCTAAGATACCTGATAGTTTAAGACAGTAGATAAAAGCTCCTAGTAGTGATGCCGTTGCGTTGATTACTTCCGCGTCTCTCCAACTTTATAATCCGAAACTCGCCATGCCATCGTCGTCACGCAATAGTCATCAGAGCGCCATAATGCATTGCAAGTCACACCGCCATAGTTATGTCATCGTTGCCGTTCGATCACCGGCACTCCAGCTCCATGACCTGGCCCTTGTCAATTATTCGTTGTCCCTTCTTCTACTCAGTCCTAGTGGCTTATTTTGTATAATAGGTTGGGCCACTAGGTTTTCTTTTTGTTCTTGTGCGGCAGTAACCAAAGCGTCGTCGTCAGTCCGGCTCAGCCTCAGGCTGTCGTCAGGCCACCGCCATCAAAGTTTAGTTTCATCACTGTCATCACATCAGTTACGTGATCTCATTCCCGTCTTGTTATATTAGCCGTGCCGCTTTAGTCGTTTATTCAACTTAATTGTTTTCTTCATTGTATTCTAAACTTATTGTCGTAATTCAAATTATTATGCGGCTGTTTGCGTGCCGTTCTCGCCAGAGAGTCTCTATCAGGCCTCCATTGACAGACCGGTATCGTAATGCGATCGTGCACAAGCCGCCCTCGTCAGTGAAGTTGATGATCCTGCTCTCATTATGCAGTCGTCTTCGTACAGCTTTTCTGATGGAGTGATCGTCAAGCCATCGTGAGAATAAAATCATCATCCCATTGTCTTCGCCCAGTAGTCATGCCATCGTCGGGATGCCGTCATGGTCTTTACGTCATCATCAATCAACCAATCAATCAATCAATGTTTATTTTTGACGAAATCAAATACAAGACGGGTATAAGTACCCATTCGGAGGTCCCGAAGTAGCAAGTGTCGGGCGGACCGCCTAACTAGGCAAGAAAAGGGGATAATAGGATCGTGAGAAACCGTGAATCGTGTAACATATTATACAATTTATACATCATCATCGGAAATAAACAGTAAGAGAGAATATGAAAAATCTATCAAAAATATCACAAGTATAATCACACAGTTAAAAAGAAAGAAATATAATGGAAGGCATCTTAAAAATAACTCGCAGAAATTCAACCGAGGATAAACGGCACGTAAAACTAACAATGAGAAGTATCAATTATAGGCAAAATTCAGTGACTCGGTAATTGAACAGTACATTGCATATTGAGAAAGCAGCTTGTTATGAATGTGAGTCTTTCTTCTTGCTATGAATATGTTTCTTGTTTTACTAGTTATGTGAATAATTGTTTGTAGACAAACCAACGCGCGTAACAGAACACAGTAGTACACCTATCGACCACGTGTTATGTAACACTCCTGTTTGCAAATATGCGCAAGTTTTGGATGGTAATATTACTAAGCACTAGCCTGTGCTTTTTGTAATGTAAAACTGCCTGAACTCAAGCAAGAAATGTTTTACCTGGACATTATTTAACGCTTACGTACTTTCAAATAATGTACGCGCAATTGACTGGTCGCTTGTATACCCTTCGAAATGTTCTACCAATAGTTACGACATGTTTGTAGACATGTTTACTGAGGCGATCGCCACCGCCTCCACCACTTACTGCGTGCGCAATAGACATGCAATCCCGCGAGATCCTTGGGTAACGGGCGCGCTCTTGCATTCTAATAAAACGAAATATACCATTTATAAGAAAATAAAAAAGGCAACCTTATAACACCTCCTTGAAGGAAAGATACTCTACGTAGTCGCAAACTCTTAATAGAACAGTTTATGCTGCAAAGAAAGCTTATTTTACCAATCGCATTGAGCCGAACAGGAAGGATTCGAAAAAAAAAAACTGATGCCTTCTTAACCAGATTCTAGGGCGAGACATAAAACCACATCCCCCCGAAAAACTAATTTACAATGACGTTGTGTACACTACACCCGAAAGTATCGGCAATGATTTCAGTGCCAATTTTTCATCCCACATTAACTTAACTGGTAAAGATTTTGATGCAACGTACATTTCACGTACAAATGCTTCTTTTTACGTTTACCCAACAGATGAGCTTGAGGTGACTTCAGTTATTTCTACCTTGCAAAACACAGCCGCTGGAGTTGACTCTGTTTCGGCGCACGTCCTTAAACTTGTAACTGACATCGTGTCACCGGTTCCCGCGCATATCGTCAATACTATATTCGTCACGGGTGTGCTTCCAGAATGATGAAAATTGCCAAGGTGCTGCCATTGTATTCGTTAAAGGACAAGCATAGCATAGAAAACTAGCGTCCAGTTTCGGAGCTACCATTCTTCAGCAAAATACCCGAACAAATATTCGCGAGGCACCTTCATGACTATCTGCACAAGCACGACGTTCTTTCTCGGCATCAATTTGGTTTTAGAAACGGCCTTTCCACACAAACTTCAGCCTCAACATTTACAGACTCAATTAGAAAATCAATAGACAGTGGTTATCTAGTCGCGGGATTGTTTATAGATTTTGGGAAAGCTTTCGATTCCCTCAGTCATTATATATTCAGCGATAAATTGCTTGGTTATGGAATTAATGGAATACCTTTGACGTTAGTTCGCAGTTACTTAGAAAATCGGCAACAAATCGCTCAACTAGGTGATTTTCAGTCCAACAGCAACGTCATTAACCTTGACGTTCCGCAGGGATCCGTACACGGACCATCGTTTCTTTTTACTCCATATAGATAACTTGCCTTCGCAGCTTGTGGGGGCAACCCCTGTACCCTATGCAGACGATACTAACCTTATTAGAGCCGATGGTGAACAATGCAACCTAATTAATAAGCTTAACTCTGAATTACAAATTTTGCACCGTTTGTGTACACTGAATGCCTTTCACCTTAACCCAACGAAGACAGTTTTTATCTTGACTCTGAAAAAAAAGAAAACGGCTATTCATTCAGATAAACGAGAAGAAGGGAGGTTAACCGATGGGCCCGATTTTTATTAGTCGTATTATAAGAAGCCAAGAAACACTGACACCAAGACAACATAGGGGAAATTACTCGTGCTTAATAAATGAAATGAAGAAACGATAAATTAATGGAAATTAAAGTAGATGAAAGAACAACTTGCCGCAGGTGGGAACCGAACCAACTACCTTCGCATTTCGCGTGCGATGCTTTACCAATTGAGGTACCGCGGCGCCGATTCCCCATCCACCTTCTAGGGTATTTATGTGTCCTAGTAGGGAAACGGCGCCGTGGTAGCTCAATTAGTAGAGCATCACACGCGAAATGCCAAGGTTGTGGGTTCGGTTCCCACCTGGGGCAAGTTGTTCTTTCGTCTACTTAAATTCCATTAATTTATCGCTTCTTCATTTCATTTATTAGGCACAAGCAATTGCCCCTATATTGTCCTTGGTGTCAGTGTTTCTTGGCTTCTTATGATATTCATTCAGATGTCGTTTACAATAACCATCCGATAAAACAATCTAGTGAGAGAAAATTTCTTGGTGTTATTATCGATAACCATTTAGAGTTCCGCCTTCATGTGCGTTCCGCAGTTCATGAGGCTTCATATGGCTTGCATGCGCTGTAGAAATGTCGAAACTATTTCCCTCCCTACATACTTATCAATCTTTACTATGCATTTGTTCACTCTCACATGAATTACTGGTTAGTGATCTGGAGTTCCACATACAAGACTATTCTGTCACCGGTGTTTACAGTTCAGAAAAGAGCTCTCCGTATTATTGCACCCAACAGTACGCATATTAGGAGTGAAGATTTATTTACCAACCTCAACATCCTCAAAATTTACGATCTCACAACATACAACATCGCCTCCATCATGCATCAAGTAGGTAATGAAAAACTAGCCTTGATGACAGTCTCGCTCCATCTTTCACTTCGCAATATTGGAACGCATCTCGCGGTCGTATTTTATTGCCTAAGGTAAATACAAATTACAGTCGCTCTGCACTACAGTTCACAGGTACCACAGTTTGGAATAAGCTGACCTAACCGCTCCAAGAACATTGCATACAAATCTTAAACAGTTAAAACTCTCACTTATTAACAATGTGCAAGACTGCTCATGCTTGCACATGTCCTCCCTTTTCTTTTATTATTTTCCTGTGCCAACGTTTTCGATGATGTAACAAAGAAAATTGTTAGAAAAATGTTCCTCACTTTTAACATTTTCCCCGATAGCGTATTTTCTTGTTTTACCTAGTCAACTACTTCAGCTTTATGTGATTTTACTGTATAAAAAGAAACACCTACCATAGGAAAGTTTTTTCCTCATAACAATCGGTAGGGACCCTTTGGCATGTTTGTTGGGTCCCAAAAGTGTTGTACTTTGCCATTGTATACGCTCATTATGTTAAATATAAACTTTCAATGCATTTCATTTCAATTTCAATTTCAAATCTAATTAATTCTAGGTGCGTTAAATTATACTATGCGTCAGATGAAGTGTTCATGAAATGCTCCTTCGTTCTACGCTTGAATGAATAATGTAGATGACTACATATCAGATGGTTTTGAATTCAGAATAGAAATGCCTGAAAACGCGACGGTAAATTTCCCATAATCAATTCTTACTTTTGAAAGGAAAATATTAGGTTGTGTTTAAAATCTTGTGGTGTTATCATTGATGAAGCTGGAGCGAGTAAAAGCTGGAATATCAAACTTGGTAGTAATAGGACGAAACCTAAGTAGTGACAGCTCATGATTGAATAACATGCGTAAAGGTAAAACATTTAGGGAACGGTATATGGGAGCAGAGGGAGATCTATGTGATTGGGATGCAATAATGATAATGCCTGCTTTTGCAAAACTTCTAGCTAATGAAGATGTGTGGCATATGTATTACCCCAAGATGAGAGGCAGTATGAGAGACGACTTTGTGTCTACACTTAATATAAAGACATGAGAATGGTTTGTTGAAAAGTAGAGCGAGTTTTTATGATGATGTGATACCAAATGATATTGTTTGAGCAAGCAGTTGAATACGGCACGGGAACGTTAGGTTCACATCTAGAACTACACCAAGAAATTTAGTAGACGCGGATCTTGCAAATACATTAAGAGAAACTACAATAGGGTCAATGTGCAAAGTTTTTGAAGGATGGAATACCACAAATGTCGTAGATGGCTTAATGGTTTGCTTGTTTTTTCCACACGATGGATGAACATTCATAGGTCAGCGTTAGGTTTATCTTGCAATGCGAATACATTTTTATCGGATGGAAAAATAGTGGGGTCATGAGCATAACGAAGGCAGTGCAGATGTGTTAATACTTCTGGCAAGTCATTGATGAATATGAAAAATAAAAGTGGCCCAAGTATTGATCCCTGAGGTACACTTGTACTTACAGATTTGATGAGCAAAAGGCACCATTAACTTGGACTATATATGGTCGGTCTATTAGGTAGTTGCAAATTAATTGTAAAGGCGGCCCAGAAATGCCATACGATTCAAGTTTACTTAGAAGAATACAATGGTTAATTGTATCAAACGCCTTAGTGAAATCAATAAAAAGAGCACCTTTGATAGACCTTGATCGATGGCTAATTTAGCCCTCTCAGTAAAGGTAATAAGCACTGATTCAGTTGAAAAATTGTCACGGGAACGAAACTGATCAGGAGGTAAAAGATTACATTTGGATAAGTGCTTATATAAGCGATTATGTATTAGCTTTTCGATCACCTTACTAAAGAAAGACAAAATGCAGATAGAAGAAAGAAGAAACGCATTGTCACTTCGACATCCCACCCGACATGCTATCGTCATACTATTGTCAAGCCATTGTCATTAAGCTTTCGTTCCACCATCATTATTAATTGAGCATCATCGTCCTCTTGTTATTGTGGCAGCGTCGTCCTGCCGCCTTCAATTCCTTGACGTCATTGATGCATGGTTATGCTGGGTGTGTCATGCTATCAGTATTACAGAGTAGTTTGGATGTGGCTCTTTTCACACGGTTGTCATCATCATCGTCATCATCATCATCATCATCATCATCATCAGCCTGGTTACGCCCACTGCAGGGCAAAGGCCTCTCCCATACTTCTCCAACAACCCCGGTCATGTACTAATTGTGGCCATGCTGTCCCTGCAGCATGAGGACAACCGTCAGCACGGTTGTCCTCATGCTGTCTTAATTAGGTCGTCGTCACATTCCGTCTTCTTCTTCATGCTCTCCTCATACCGTTATCGGCACGACAACGTCATATCGTCTTCCTCTTGTCGTCGGCCCCGCGTCGTCCTCGGTATGCCACCGCCATAATTTAGGAATCGACGTCTTACGGACGACATGACGCTACCATCAAATGGATTTGATCTTCAATATATTTTGACATCTGTTCGTGTATGTCCTGAATTGGTGCCAAGAGATTTGAAGGGCTGTCGAAGGCAGCAGGTAACTAGGTGAGGTGATGAAATTAGGAGCATGCGCAAGGTAGGAATCAGTTGGCGCAGGACAGGAATAATTGGGGGTCGCAAGAACAGGCTTTCGTCTTGCAGTGAACATAAATAGGCTGATGATGAATATATATTTTGTAATGAAGCAGACGCGCCCCTGTGTATGTGCCGTCTGAAGAGGAAGACGAAGGGCCGTGCCGTGATCTCGAGCGACCCCGTGCTTCGGACAGCCCTTGCAGTGCCTTGTTTTGCCTAGCGTTCCACAACGTCGTGAACGAGAATAAACCTCATCGCATTTGGTGGAGGTTGCTGAGATCCTTCGCCTCGCCCTGGAGCTCCGCACTCGAACCCTGCCAACAAGATCGCCTTGCACTATGCCTGATCCCGCCACCTCGTTGCCCGCCCCACCGGCTGCCACTGTCATCTGCGCCGGCGTCCCTCGTCAGCGCGACCCACCCATTTTCAGTGGGACCGCCGAACACGACGTGGAAGACTGGCTCTCATCGTACGAACGTGTAAGTGCCCATAACCGATGGGATGACCAGTCTAAGCTGACCAACGTGCCGTTCTACCTCGCCGACGTAGCCAAACTTTGGTTCTTCAACCACGAATCAGACTTTACAAGCTGGTCCGCCTTTAAGACTCTGTTTGCAGAAGTGTTTGATCGCCCAGCTGTGCGTACGCTACGCGCTGAACAGCGTCTACGCCAGCGCGCACAGCAGCCTGGAGAAACATTCCCCAGCTACATCGAGGATGTTCTCGATTTGTGCAAGCGGGTCAATCCCAGCATGTCAGAGGATGACAAGATCAAACACATCCTCAAGGGCATCGAGGACAGCGCATTCCAGATGTTGCTGGCCAAAGGCCCAACTAGCGTATCCGTCCTCATTAACCTCTGCCAGAGCTTTGACGAGCTGCGCCGCCAACGTTCCATCGCCCGCCAGAACATCCAGCACGCCGATTCCGTCTCCAGCATCGCGGTTTCTACCGAATTCACCAACTCGACCCTCTCGCAGCATATCAAAGATTTTATCCGTGAAGAGGTGGCCAGGCAGCTCTCGCTGCTGCCTCACAGTGACGCACCTACGGCAGCTTTGCCTCCAACGCTGCAGGAAGCCATCCGAAATCACATATCTGAAGCGCTTCCTGCAGCTCCTACAACCCCCCCACCCAACCCTATGAGTGTGCCGCTGGCCCATACCAACTTTGCCAACCACCCTACGTCGCTGCCGCTCAGTTATGCAGCCGTGGTTGCACGGCCACCTGCGCAGACCGCTTCCTTTCCATCGCCCATGAATCCGGCTTCATTTCAAGTTGCCCGACCGTCACCACACTTTTTTCGTCCCACCGAGACGTGGCGCACTCAAGACAACCGGCCTATCTGCTTCGCCTGCGGCATTGCTGGCCATGTGGCACGCTTCTGTCGCCGCCGCGCCTCAACTGCGTGTACCAGCTTTGACAGGCCCCGCTACGCACCACAATACGCCGCCACGCCTCCATTATCACCGCGACGTCTCGACACTGATCGCCGGTTGGAAACTCGGCGTTCCCCTTCCCCTCGACGGCGTTCGATTTCGCCCCTGCGTCGTCGAGTTCCCACTGAAGAGGGAAACTGACTGCTGCAGTTCCTGAGGCAAGAACTGCAAATACGTCGATTTTCTCAAGACCTCAATCTTCGCCGCAAAATGTAATTACCGTTTTTGTAGAGGGAGTACCAGCAGTGGCACTAGTCGATACCGGAGCAGCCGTTTCCGTCATTCACGAGGGCCTTTGCCGCAAGCTACGAAAAGTGACTACAGCTCGCTCTGGCCTGGTGCTCGCCACTGCCAGCGCGCAGCGAATCCACCCTTCAGCTGTATGCACGGCCCGTGTCGTCATCAACGACGTTCTGTACATAATCGAGTGTTTCGTGCTACCATCGTGCTCTCACGACCTCATCATTGGTTGGGATTTCCTGTCACGTCATCATGCTGTCATTGACTGTTCACGTGCAGAAGTGTCGCTTTTACCACTATGTGAATCACTGCCGACCAGCTCTCCTCACTTTGCCGACAAACTCACTGTTGATGCCGACACAACCGTACCTCCTGAGTCGTCGATGGCTGTTGTCTTGTCGTCTGATTCCGCATCTGACGCCACCGTAGTGTTCACGCCGTCCGATGTGTTTGCTCAACGCAAGGGCATTGTTCTTCCGTTTGCCGTGCTTACTGTAACCTCTGGCTCAACTGTGATGCTGGTCACCAACTACCACCAGTACCCGATCAGCCTACTACGTGGAGAGACGGTAGGGTACTTTCAAGCGGTCGACTACGTCGACGACTTCGATGTTCCTGCCGCCTCCCTCCGTCACCTTGACGCCATCGCTTCGGTCTCCGGCTCATCACCTTCAGTGGGTTTTAACAAGGCCATCGACCCTGCACTTTCCCCATCTCATCGCCGCCAACTTCTCGCTCTCCTTCACAAGTTTGTCTCTTCTTTCGACTGTCATCAGACGTCACTGGGCCGTGCCACCGGTGTTTCTCACATCATCGACACTGGTTCCCACTCCCCCTTGCGACAGCGCCCGTATCGTGTCTCTGCCGAAGAGCGCCGAATCATCATGGAGCACGTGGACGACATGCTCCAACGTAAAGTCATCCGTCCCTCTCAAAGTCCTTGGTCTTGACCTGTCGTATTGGTGAAGAAAAAAGATGGCTCCATTCGCTTTTGTGTCGACTACAGACGCCTAAACAAGATAACGAGGAAAGACGTTTATCCTCTGCCTCGAATCGATGACGCTCTCGACTGTTTACAAGGCGCAGAATACTTCAGTTCCTTGGATCTGCGCTCCGGGTACTGGCAAGTTCCCATGGCCAAGCCTGACCGTCCGAAAACCGCATTCGTTACACCCGATGGCCTCTACGAATTTAACGTCATGCCCTTCGGGTTGTGCAACGCGCCTGCTACTTTTGAGCGTATGATCGACACCATCCTTCGTGGCCACAAATGGAAGACCTGTTTATGTTACCTCGACGACATCGTCGTCTTCTCAACCGATTTTCCGACGCACCTCGCTCGCCTGCATGACATTCTGACCTGTCTCGCCTCTGCCGGTCTACAGCTTAACCTCAAAAAGTGCCGCTTTGCTGCAAGCAAGCTAACCATATTGGGTCACGTTATCTCAAAAGACGGCGTCCTCCCGGATCCAGACAAGCTCCGCGCTGTTGCAGAGTTCCCAAGGCCCACGTCTATCAAAACCCTCCGAAATTTTATTGGCTTATGTTCTTATTTTCGTCGCTTCGTACGCAATTTCGCATCCATCATGGCGCCTTTGACAAGTTTACTTTCCGCCAGTAACGGCATAGCAGCATGGTCACCTGAATGTGATGCAGCATTTCAGCAATTGCGCCACTTGTTGACCTCACCACCGATTCTTCGCCACTACGACCCTGATGCTCCCACGGAAGTCCATACTGACGCCAGCGGAGTTGGCCTTGGCGCGGTCTTAGCGCAACGGAAAGCTGGCTATGATGAATACGTCGTCGCTTATGCGAGCCGTACTCTAAAGAAAGCAGAATTAAATTACTCCGTCACAGAAAAGGAGTGTCTAGCGATCATCTGGGCATTAAGCAAGTTTCGCCCATACCTTTACGGCCGTTCTTTCGCCGTTGTTACTGACCACCATGCCCTTTGTTGGCTTTCTTCCTTGAAAGACCCGTCTGGACGCTTGGGACGTTGGGCGCTTCGCTTGCAAGAGTACGACATCCGCGTCATGTACCGCTCTGGTCGCAAGCACTCCGACGCTGATGCGCTCTCTCGCTCCCCACTGACGCCTGATTTGGCGTCGTTGTCAGCTTCCTCGTCCACCCTGTCACCGTTCACCATCCCTGACATGCTCACAGAGCAGCGCAAGGACCCATCCCTTGCAATGTTACTCGACTACCTTGCTGCTCCGTCTGATGTCCCTTCGACACGAGCACTGCGTCGCCAAGCAACCCACTTCTCAGTGCGGGACAACATTCTATATCGCCGAAACTACATGCCCGACGGACGCAAATGGCTCCTCGCTATACCTCGTCATATGCGCTCTGACGTCTGCGCGTCTTTTCACGCTGACCCCCTAAGCGCTCATGCCGGCGTCCTCAAAACTTACACAAGGTTGCGTCAGCGCTATTATTGGAGAGGCATGTACAACTTTGTGCAAAAGTACATTCAGTCTTGCACTACATGCCAACAAAGCAAAACACCTACACAGCGTTTCACAGGACCGTTGCAGCCGCTGCCATGCCCGTCTCGTCCGTTCGACCGCGTCGGCATCGACCTCTACGGCCCGTTTCCATGCAGCGGGCGTGGAAATCGGTGGATTATTGTCGGCGTAGATCACCTTACTCGCTACGCTGAGACTGCAGCACTGCCAGCAGCGACCGCCCGTGACGTTGGTTTTTTCATCCTTCGCAATTTTGTCCTTCGCCACGGTGCTCCCCGAGAATTACTGAGTGATAGGGGCCGTGTCTTCCTGTCGGAGGGCATCCAAGCCCTCCTAGCTGAGTGCAGGATAATTCATCGCAAATCGACCGCGTACCATCCCCAAACCAACGGTCTTACCGAGCGCTTCAATCGCACACTTGGCGACATGTTGCGGATGTATATTTCATCCGACCACTCCAACTGGGACACCGTACTCCCCTTTGTTACGTTCGCGTACAACACCGCGACGCAAGCGACCACCGGCTTTTCCCCCTTTTTCCTTGTGTATGGCCGTGAGCCATCATGCCCTTTGGACACCATACTGCCGTACCAACCTGACGCTACAGAGTATACTCCGCTTTCCGAAGTCGCCAAATATGCTGAAGATTGCCGTCAGCTGGCACGTGCCCTGACTAGTGAGACTCAAGAACGTCAAAAGACAAGACATGACCGTGCTCATCAACCACCGCCCAACTTTGTTCCTGGTTCACTTGTGTGGCTTTGGATACCAGCCAACATTCCTGGCCTTTCTTCCAGACTCCTGGCGCGTTATCACGGTCCATACCGTATAATCGAGGCCACTTCACCGGTCAACTACATCGTCGAGCCGCTCACCGTGTCACCAGACCTGCGTCGTCGTGGGCGAGAGACAGTACATGTCAACCGCCTGAAACCGTACTACGACCCGCTCATCTTCTCCGCGCCCTGAGTCGCCAGGATGGCTACGCTTAGCTCCCGGGGCATTGTAATGAAGCAGACGCGCCCCTGTGTATGTGCCGTCTGAAGAGGAAGACGAAGGGCCGTGCCGTGATCTCGAGCGACCCCGTGCTTCGGACAGCCCTTGCAGTGCCTTGTTTTGCCTAGCGTTCCACAACGTCGTGAACGAGAATAAACCTCATCGCAATTTATTTATTTATTTATTTATTTATTTATTAAATGAAAATAATTAACAGGCCCTTTGATAGGGCATTGAGTAAGGGCGGTAATAAAAGTGCAAAATAACTCGATAGAGTACACACGGCTTAAATTTGCAATTTAACGCGAAGAGAAGGAGGAATCAATGATAAAGTGGTATGACGGCAATATAAGGCTGGGAAGGAAAGAGGATAACACGAAAAAATATTTGCTGGCCTTATACATATGGCAAAACTGCACACAAGAGCCATAGAGAGTACCAATCACAATGACGACAGTAAAAAGAAAAGGAACTGCAACCAAGTATAGACAGCCCAATATTCGGATTCTAGGCTCAGGAACAGTAAAACCTAGGCGCGTGCACAGTAAAAACCTTTTGCCGTATAAAAAAATGGAGTTGGGCAGAAAGTGGCATACTGGTCGAAAAAAGAGAAAAACACGGGCAGTGGTACAAAAATGACGGATATCCTTGGTCTTAAACAGTAAGCGTAACCAATCCTCATTTCTTCTTCCATAGTCAGTGCGTTGGTCTCAAAAAGCCGTCGTGGTGCCTCTATATAAGCACGTGGCATATAGCCGAAGCACGTGTAAGGGCACAGTTGTTATTAAATGTGAATCATTTCTTGCTGAACATTTGCCACTTTGACAGTATCTATCTATCTATCTATCTATCTATCTATCTATCTATCTATCTATCTATCTATCTATCTATCTATCTATCTATCTATCTATCTATCTATCTATCTATCTATCTATCTATCTATCTATCTATCTATCTATCTATCTATCTATCTATCTATCTATCTATCTATCTATCTATCTATCTATCTATCTATCTATCTATCTATCTATCTATCTATCTATCTATCTATCTATCTATCTATCTATCTATCTATCTATCTATCTATCTATCTATCTATCTATCTATCTATCCGTCTACGTGGTCATAGTCGTTTTGTTAACTTGGTATGTACCACAACTGGCATAATATGACAAAAATGTATGACAAATAAAAATGACAGGTCATGACATGAATGTCGTGATATGTGTGTCATGTAGGTCATGCAACGGTCGCCTACGTCTTGGTGCTGTCACGGTCGTTTTCTTATTTTAGTAGGCTCCACGCACACTGCTTCGCACAACATGGATTTCCACAGGGTGTGTGATCTGCCGCCTTTTTATATTCCCTTCATGCTTCTAACGTGTCATCTACAGGTCATTAGTCATTTAAAGTTTCTCGTTCACGAAAGACATACTGTTGCTTGAATCATAAAGTGTCTATGACAATAATGATTTTGAGTGGAGGGCCCGACAACCGGATCAAAACAACGGGATACAAAATTGTATGATCGAAATGGCATGGCGATGACTGTATCAGAGAGCCTGAATGACGATGACCGCATGACAAGAGCCGGATCGCGAGGCTGGAGTGAAGGTGACGGCACAACTACGACGGCATTACGACGACGTTCTGTCAATAGCAGCTTGATTTTGATTTTCTGACAATGACAAGGTGTCTACGATGGCATACTCATTTCAATTATAAATGAACGCAAATTTCACACTTTGACAGCACCTATCTATCTTTCTAGCCAACTACATCTTGATGCTCTCATGCTTGCTTCTTTAACTCGGTAGGTAGCAAAATTGGCATAATATGTCAAGAGTGCACCAAGAACACAAACGATAGGTCATGACTTGAGTATAAAGACATGTGTGTGACAAAGGCCATGAAACAGCCGCTCCGATCTCGGTGCACTCTTAGTCATTTCGCTAATTTGGTATGTACTAAAATTAGCATAATTTATTATCAGATTGTACAACGAACACAAATGACAGGTCATGACATGAATGTTATTTCGTGCAAGTGTTATAAGTCATGAAACAACCACCTACGTCTTCGTATGTACTAAAATTGACATAGTATGACAATAATTTATGAAGAACACAAATATCGGTCATGACATTAACATCCAGGCGTGTGTGTCGTGTAGGTCATCAAGCAGCGACCTGGCTTATGTTTCTCTCATGACCATTTTGTTACCTTGGCATGTACTAACATTGGCATTTTTTGACAAGAATATGTGGGGACATAAATTATAGTACATAATATGAATGCGAATACGTGCGTTTCATTTGAGTCATCAAACAGCCGCCTACGTCTTGGTGGTCTCATGGTCGTCTCATTAAATTGGCAGGTTGTCCCCACGCTGCTTTGGATAACATCATTTACCAAAGGGCGCGGGATCTGCCGCATTTTTCCTTGCGGCCTGAATACTATTATCCATTATGACAATAATATTACATTAGAATGATAAATAAAGACTTACATCGATGAAACGACAAAAGCGGTATGATGACAATGGGATGACGTAATTAAACTGATGACAACGATGAAACGAGAGCGTGATGACGATGGCACGACCATAGTCTGGTGGAAACGCTGGAATGATGAGGATGCAACGGCTACGACGGGATCACGAGAATAAAAACAAACCTTGTGGCCCTAACTATTATACAACATTGACGACTGGGACTTAGTAGAAGAGGTGAAGACTGTAGAATGATGAGAGTTCGATCACGAAGCTGGAATGATGACGATTGATTGACATCGACATTATTATGGCAGTCTGATATCGAATGCATGGCGACTGTCATGAATATAGACCTGACAACGACGCCATGGCGAGTGTCGGATTGCAAAGCTGAAAAGACGGGGAAGCGACGACGCGTCATCATTACTTCTACGATACCATATCTGGTGGCGAAAACTATCAGCCATCTTGGGCCACTGAGCCAGGGCAGAAGGCGTGACGAAGATGGCATGAAGCGAGTAAGTAATCCCGAAACTAGAATGATCCGACAATGGAAATACCTCAACTCTACCCGCCGTGGTTGCTCAGTGGCTATGGTGTTAGGCTACTGAGCACGAGGTCGCGGGATCGAATCCCGGCCATGGCGGCCGCATTTCGATGGGGGCGAAATGCGAAAACACCCGTGTACTTACATTTAGGTGCACGTTAAAGAACCCCAGGTGGTCAAAATTTCCGGAGTCCCCCACTACGGCGTGCCTCATAATCAGAAAGTGGTTTTGGCACGTAAAACCCCATATATTATTATTATTACCTCAACTCTTTGCATGGAGCCCGTACCTCGTGGCCCAAGCTGGTAGACAACTTGGTCCTCCGGGTGGGGGTAAGCCACTTGATAGATAGATAGATAGATAGATAGATAGATAGATAGATAGTTAGATAGATAGATAGATAGATAGATAGATAGATAGATAGATAGATAGATAGATAGATAGATAGATAGATAGATAGATAGATAGATAGATCACCTCAAAACGGCTAAAGTAGCCAAATTATTCGTAATAAAACGTATTGTCGTTTCTTCTTTTTTGTCTTCAACAAGTTCTTTTTGAGTGTCTTCATTGAATGTTTGTGCGTGCATCGTACCTGGTGCCATTTTTGAAGTATGCAATGTTTTTGCTGTTTCCTAAAAACAGAACTGATCAAGTCGTCGTCAATTTCCAGATACAATTCATCTTTAGGATGAGATAGCTTGATTGGGCAAATCAAATCCGCTCGAGCAAAACATGCGCGTTCTTCAAAGTCAATCAAATGTCATGCAAGATTGGTTGTAGGGCGGCCTATGTTTGTACCTGTCTTTGTGCGGTGAGACTGCTAGGTGGAGTACAGAATGAAATTTTCTCATTACTCTGGCAATTCTGAATTACTGCAACGAGAGAAAATGAGAGAAGGAGAGTAAAAAGAATTTAGTCAATTACTGGAGAAAGCTTTCTTTGCCCTCCAGCAATTACCTTTGATAGCCCCAGCCGTATCGAAAAAGGTCTCCATAAAAATTCGATAAAGCTTTGAGTGACACATGTCATGAGCGTTGTATTTGGTTTCCAATAAGGCGGTCTTTTGTTTCTCAATTTTCTCCTAATGGAGATATCTGAACAACCATTCCTGGTATTTAAGGCGCACTCGAACGGAGCGTCTAATAAACCAGCCACTTCTGCCCATATCCCTGAAGGCTTGTTGTGCAAGTACAGGTGAGTAAGTTGCTGTGTACCTTTTTTGGCTTAACATGTGTATTACATGACCATGTCAATATGCAAACAGCGCACTTTGTAAACGTGGTTTAAGCAACCGTGCACATTATTCGGAATGGAAGATTCATATGCGCATTGACTCTGGGTCTCAAATATAGAGGTGGCACTCGCACAATACCAGCAGTAAGAGAGCAGCGCCGGAACACAACTCTTTCAGTTAAATTGTTTCATCGTTCAGAAAATCAATTTTCAAATTTTTATACAAAAGACAAGCTCTATACGCCTGAAGGCTTACGCCTATTACGCATCAAGCTCATTACTCCTTAGCAAATGTTTTCTAATGGTTAAGGCAAATTTGACATAAAATTGTCATTATGTATGAAAAACATGTTCAAAATCGGTGGGATTAGATTTTGCATGCGCTCCTGCTGATCGATTTTGCCACCAATGAATTTCTTGCTCGTTACGCTTAGCGAGCTACGTCAGTGGGCAAAACCGGAAGTTGTTCAAATCCTAAGTTTGCAAATATTGTAAAGGACTATACTCACTTCTTTTTCTTCATTGGTCTTCATTCAATAAATCAACCTTTCAAGCAAGAGACAAGTTTGCGACGCATTGCAGTTGTTACGTGGCTCTTTTTATCGTAAAAGTAAAACAGCTCAAACCATGTTTGTCACGCATCATGGCAGCACATCAAGGTGGAAATAAGACAAACACTTAAGTTGAGACGCCCGTCAGTGTGCTCGCGACATTCATGGGGTATTATCCTTTAGACACTGCCCTCGAGTAAAGCACTCTCCTTCCGTTCTTGCGGCAATTCAAAGTATTGTGTCTGCGTGCATATTTGGAGGCCTCTTTAAGGATCACATTGAATTTTTCCTAAATATGTGTAGCACGAGACACATGCTGTCTTTGTGTGCATGAAGCAGCTAACGACAATAAACAGAAAGAGAAATATTTCCTTTTATCGAATACAACGATGGCTGCCGACGGCACATCCGTTTTATTTTTTGCCACTATCGTCGCTTCATTAAATTATCTTCAAAGCGGATTAACGGCGTGATATATCCTTCTCTGAAAAAAAACATCTTGAATGTGCGGGAGATGAACAGTGCTGATTGCCAGCTTGCGCACCGTAATCACTACCACTGATGGCTACAAGTGTTACATGTCAATCACATTTTCGGCGTGCGCTCTTAACGGAAACTGAAATATGAGGGTCAGTGAGGCTCTTTGAAAAATCGCAGTCACCATACAACGGTGTTGGGCCTCGTGAGGTGGTTTACCTGAAGACGAAAATACAATTTTTGTAAAAAGTGGCAACGCTAATTCAATAATGGAAATTTTTAGTTGCTTGAAATCCTTTAATCAATTACTTTTAGTTTATTCATTCAAGGGTAATGCCCAAGTTACATTTGTGCATTTGAAGCCATGAAGCTGCAAAATTACGCGTGCTTAGCAAACATCCTGGACAAGTGCCATTTTCCAGATGATCGTGAACTTCGAGATATCTATTAATACCTTAATGTTTGCATATAGAAATCAATCACATAGCTGAGAAAAGGAACGAGCTGGCAACTGCCACCAGGAGGGTTGCAATGCAGGCCGGCTCTAGAAGTGTGCGGGTGCATAGAAAAACATTAGTAGGGAAAGAAAAGGAGACAGTAATAGGGATGGGCATGGAGAGGAAAGTAGGACGAGATAATAAAGAAAGGGTTGAGAAAAATAGAATAATAACCCAAGCATCAGTGTTCCGAACTTCTTAGGCTAACTGCTTCATAAATGATAGGAAAATATCAAGCTAAATTGAGAGGCAAGTTATGTCGCCTCCGAAAATGACTTATCACGTTTGTGCCCACGTCCAACGTGAAGCCAGTGTTATTCGCTATCGAATATGGTTAGCGATGTGTGCTTAAAGGGACGTAGGCTCTAGGAGGAAGTAGGCAACATCCTATATGATATGACTAAGTGGTTACGTTGCAGTACAGCAGGAACAGAACGCACTGACTGCCGCCCTTGCTTGTCAAAACATTCATTGATTATGACATATCGTACACGAACCTTCAGTAACATAGCTCTAACGTAGCGAGCTAAACCCCGGCCATGAATATGGGGTGGAGACGATGCTGCAACTGAATTCAGTTATAAGGGTGTTGTCCAAACAGGTAGCGTTAGATAAGCAGACGAGCAAAATCAAGTACGCAGGAAAATTATCGATGAATACAGCACTTATTTGTCCGACTTGAGAGTGGGTCAATTCCTTCTGTAGGTATTTCAGTGCTACGTCGATAAGAACTGAGAATTTGTAACTCAGACTTGTTATCTCATACGGATGATACTTCGGACTTATCCTTCTGTGGAGTAGCAAATGCATTTTGAAGGCTATATATTTAGGGGTCAATGTGCAGTTGTACATGTACAGAAAATTGTGAGATAGATGAATATATTGAGTTGACAAAAACATGCACTGACACTAAAGATAACATTATATCGAAGTGCTTAAGGTAGCATTTCAGGAATATGTTAGCACAAACGTCCGCGCACCTTGAAGAACAATTTAAAACTGGAATACACAAGAGCAGCCGTAATATTTTTGTTCGTCTGTTGACCTCGTTCCTCCATTGGAACGTGAAGTTTCTCGCCAATGGTCGGCAGTTGGTGATCGAATGCAGACAGGAAAGGATAGAAATCAGATGTACAAGAAGTATACAAAAAAAGGTAAACTTTTTTGACTGATGGCAGAGAAAGCAAACGCATTACAACTTGGTCAATTTAGAAACAAAAGCACACTCTTTGACTGTCTCAGCGAATGTTAGAGCCCAGAGTCGTTTTAACCAACATGATATGGAGCATCACTGATCTATCAGGAATCCTGATTTCAGCCCAGTCACGTCTTAGCACACATGGTATGGAGCCTCACTGATCTATCAGGAATCCTGATTTCAGCCCAGTCTGAGCGATAGCATTTCTTCCCGATTATTAGACCTGAAATATACAAAGAAAAAGGGTGGTAGGGCCGTTGGCCCGTCCCACAGATTCAGTTGCAAAACACAGTCAAAAGTGTGTTAAGCCAAGGCCTAGCGGGATGGGCTTACTCTTAAAAGCAAACAAATTGAAAAAAAGACGGTTTTTCTTTTTCCTAAAACTCCGTTCTCCTTCATTTCTATGTAGTCATTGACGGCCTCAGCCGCACAGGCCAGGGCAGCACAATTTATTTCTAGTCTGTCTGAAACTCTGATGGTATCTCGAAGCCGCAAATGTCTAGGAAGCCGGGGCTTCAACACCGCGCACCGCAGCTGCACGCAAGGTTGGTCAGCGTAAAAGAATTATGACCGTCCATGGCATCCGAACTTATCAGCTGTAAGACGAAGTTCTCCGAATACATGTTTACAAGACGACGCTCTCCGAATGTGCTCCTCACATGTGCACTGTATCTCTACAGCGGACAACGTAAGTGGGCAATCGATACCATGCGGTCTTTTCTCAGCACCCAGCAACAAAGCTCGACGATCGCCTCCAGGACGCGTAGGGGAATAAACCCTCGCTCCGTTCATGCAGCACAGGGTCAATGTTGCTAAGCACTTCTAAACCAGGGTGGCGTCTCCAGCCTGGCAGGGACTCGGGAGCCAGCGCCAGAACACCGCGTACCGCTGTCCCATTAAAGGTTTTTCTCTGTGAACCTATTCTGGGTGTCAAAGGAATGCCAACTCATTGCTAAACAATACCGCCTTCCTCGAATCTGCACAGCAGACCCCTGGAGCATGCCGTGACTCGTCGCCCGACACCACGCTGGCCTTCTGACCCTTCATAAAACACAAATGGTTGCCCCTCGGACGTGGAGGGAACTAGATCCCCTCTCAATACACAAAGCACGTGGGTGACTCGCAACACTCGGGAAGTACACAAAACAATCAATGTGCCCTTACACGTCCTTCATAAATAGTAAACTGGGGTCACAATGTGCTCAGCTGTATCCGACGTATCATAGAGTCTAAACTCTACGAGTTCCGCCGTGGAAAACAAACATATGCCGCCAAACTTAGGCGCTTCCAGAGCCTGAAATCAATATTGGCGACTAAGAAAAGCTATTTTCTCATGACAATAAACAAAGGCGCGAGAACTCAATACATTCCTGGTGGCGAGCATGCAAAACAAAATCATCTCATGTTTGTGCAAGAAACGCTTTGCAAAGCATTAACATGGCACAAGAGCCGAAAGTTGATGTTTTCAGGTTATATAAAGATTCTGTCCACAGTCTTACAATGCTCTCGCGTGCGAACAAACACAGTCACAACAAAAATGTCCACCAAGGTTGAACTGTCCTGCTAACGCGTTCTATCTGGTAAACGGGAACATTCACACCTGTCTAAGCTTGCATGGCTGTTTCTTCGCAGCTAAGACCGCAGTCTGGCTCAGTTGTAGCCACTAGTTCGACCGATTCAACTCTAACAGCGCCGGCTACACGCGCTTATTTTCGCACAAGAACCGATCTGTTCCCTGTGCCCTTAGTATCTCCCTATCCTCCTTCGATAGCAGGCAGTCCACTACTTTTGCAATCTACTCTGTGACCACACACACCTGATCGCCCTTCTGTGGTTGTCTCAAAGCCCCTCGGTGATTTATATTCAAGGGTGGCATAGCCAGGTTAGCTCAAATTGTGTTTCCGAATAGTGACTCGAGACTTATCGCCCCCAAAAGCTTCCTCAAAACAACTGGTAATTACTCTTCACGGCCAACCGTTTTCTCCTCACCTGTATCCAGCGCAGCCTCCATTTCTATATCCCCGCATGTGATCTGGATAAGATCAAGCTTTAATCTTCCTGATTTGGCACTTTACTTTAGGATGTTTTCCTAACTCTCAGCATCCTTTCCGACTCTGGCGGCTGTTCCTTACCTGCTATGGAAACCTGCTGGAGCCTCTGTTCCCGCACAGTAAGCGCCTACCCCTGCTGTTCTTTATTTAAAGCTGTTAGGAAGTATGTGGGCGAAGTGACCCTGTGTATGAGATACATGCCATCTTAGATTTGTCTTCTGTGGGCTAGAAAGTTTCATGGTAAGTAACACACAGTGCGGCGCAGTCGGCTTAATTGCTCGTCCTCTCTCTTTCACTCGCTCAAAAGTTTCTAGCACTTTTGCCACCTCCACTGACTTAAGCCGGTGTTCGCCCTCTCGCAAAAGAACATATTCAAGGAGTTTTGAGCTGAGAGTAGCTTTCATTTGGTCAACGACCATAAGCTCCGTCATGGCTTCATTTTTGCTTGCATTTCGAGTTGAAGGTAATAGGCGATATAAATTCTAGCGCTAGACTCGAACTGAGCTCAAGTTTCAATCTTTCTCTTAGATGCTTGTCTAGGCCTCCTCAAGTATCCACCTGGCGTGAGCTTGAGTTGACATAAAGCCGTCTTCTTTACGGTCCCATAATCTGAACATTCCTATTTATTGAGGCTGCACAACAGATAACGGACCCGCGCAATCAGCACCGGCATAATAACATGTATTCGGCTGCATTCTGGCACTTGGAAAGATAAAAAAGAACTTTTCCACGCCATCAAACTACATCGGAATGTCAGCGCCACATGACAACCGGTATGCCTTAACAATTTATCACATTGTTCTATTCCATCCGTACCCGGCGTGGTTGCTCAATGGCTATGGTGTTGGGCTGCTGAGCACGAGGTCGCGGGATCGAATCCCAGCCACAGCGGCCGCTATTCTATGGGGACGAAAACTCCCGTGTACTTAGATTTAGGTCCACGTTAAAGAACCCCAGGTAGTCGAAATTTCCGCAGCCCCCACTACGGCGTGCCTCATACTCAGAAAGGGGTTTTGGCACGTAAAACCCAAAATTTTTTATTTCATGCGTGCTGGCACGTCGACGATCGCTTCCTTCCTACACCGAAGGCGGCCTGCTCGACTGCTCGAGCTCCACTCCTCGTAGAACAACGCGCTCGCACTTTAGCTGCAGGCGCATCTTTTCCAGCTCCAGCTCCAGGCGTATCATCGCCATGACCTCTGGATCTTACCTGCTCTGAGCCTGCGAAACGCCTTGCGTCTCACTAACAATTACAGTAACTTACGTCACAGATTCGGTCTATAGGTAATCTTTTCTATATACATGGCAGTTCACACAAATGCATTAAGACTTGAACAATTGAGAAAGAAATTCTCACTCTTTGATTGTCTCAGTGAGTTAGAGCCCAGACCCGTGTAAAGGTACATGATACTGAGCCTCACTGATCTATCAGCAATACTGATTTCAACCCAGTCAGAGGGACAGCACATCGTCCCGATTACTATAGGTGAAATAGACAAAGAAGAAGGGCGGCAAGGCCGTTGGCCCGTCCCACAGATTCAATTGCCAGAGAGAGTAAGAAGTTTTTCAAGCCGCAAACAAAATGGATGGGCTTACTTTTAAAGGTAAGCTTATTGCAAAATGAAACGGTTTTCTTATTTCCTAAAACTCCGTTCCCCTCTCATTTCTACATAGTCATTGACCGCCTCAGCAAAACACACCACATCCACATAATTTATCACAAGGCCGTCTTTTACCCTAATGGCGTCTCTAGGGTGCAAGTACCTCGGGATCCGGGGTTCAAGACCAGGTACCGCAGCTGTGCTCAAGGCTTGTGCGCTTGGGAAAATTATGACCGTCCATGACACTTAAACTTATTGTCTACAAGAGAAAGTTCTCCGAATGCATGTTTTCAAGACG
The DNA here is from genome assembly GCF_038994185.2 of Dermacentor albipictus. NCBI lineage: Eukaryota > Metazoa > Arthropoda > Arachnida > Ixodida > Ixodidae > Dermacentor > Dermacentor albipictus. The sequence continues at coordinate 61,062,869 of NC_091825.1, read as the reverse complement.
GCATTCTCCGAAAGTGTTCCTCACATGTGCACTGCATCTCTACAGTGCACACTTTAGGTTGTGATCCGACACCACGCGGACTTTTCTCAGCCCCCAGCAATAACGGCCTACCATTGCCTCCCGGACGCGTAGGGGAATTGACTCCCCCCCCCCTCCGTACATGCAGCGGTCGATGTTGCTAGGCCCTTATAAACCGCGGTGGCGTCTCCCGCCAGCCAGGGACTCGGGAGCCGGCGTCAAAACACCGCATACAGCAGTCCCACTGAATGCTTGTCTGGTTGGACCTAATTTGCCCGTCGGCGAAGACCGACTTACTGCGCACGACACCGCCTCCCCCGAATCCGCACCATGGCTCCCTGGCGCATGCCGTGACTCGACACACCACACCACGCAGGCCTTCTGACCCCTCATAAAACTCGAACGGTTGCGCCTCCGACGTGGAGCGAAGTGGACCCCCTCTCTATAAACAAAGGACTTCGGCGACTAGCGACAATTGGGGAGTACAAAAAACAATCAATGCGGCGTTACAGGGGTGCTACTTTAACAATTTCTTCTGAACAAACATGAATTCCCAACGGATAAGCTTCAATTTCAATTTCAACTTGTAACATAAAGCGAAAATATTAAAAGCTATTGAATATTCTTCATTACTAACTTTAGAGTGTTATTGCTGGCACAAGTACCGTCTTTTTGATGTTTGAAACCGAAAACGCCAGAGAACGCTACCTGCATACAGGTGAAGATATGTCAGCCGCCGTGGTTTGTGAGCGGCTATGGTATTGGGCCGCTTAGCATAAGGTCGCGGAAAGAAATCCGCCAATGGGGGCCCCGTCTCGGTGGGTGCAACATGATAAAACACCAGTGTAGTCAAATGCAGGAAAAACCTGCCAGGTGGTCCACATTTTTCCGGATCTCCTCACTACAGCGTGTCTTATAATCAGATGATGCTTTTGGCACGTAAAAACTTATATTTTAAAGTCACAATCGGTTCCACAAAAAAGATTTGACTGTAGGAGGGGAAACCCGAGAATGTCTGAGAATACATTCCTCTGAAGAAGCAGAGTTTCTTCGTTTTATTCGTGTCTGAATACAACATGTCCATACACTGCAGTGCCAGTCAAGATGAACCGTGCTTTGGGAATGGACCTTCTCGCTGCTGTTGCTGTTGCCATAGGTACTTATGCCATTTCCAATTCTGTTATATTTAACAGCGATGTTATTTTTATTGCTACAACAGCTGGTAATCATTTTTCTGTTGACACTTATTCACTTTGCAACTGAGCCCTTGTGGGAAAGAGCTAACATAATAACATGCCATGGCGGCTTAGTGGCTGTGGTGTGGCACTATGTTACTAGGGTGGCAAAATGGAATAAAACACTGCAGTCTAGTGCATGGGGGGAGGGCGTACCTTAAAGGAACCCAACTGGTGAAAATTTATCCGGAGTCCTCTACTACGGCATGCGCCATAATCACATCATGAAATTCGCACGTGAACTCTCAGAAGTTTGTTGTTGTTTATGCTATAATTAGAGAGGATTGTTACTTGGGCTAGTTGGTATTGATCTGCAAATATAACAGAGCGACGTTCTCTGGTTTCGTGTGTCGTCTTGGTTGCTGCGCTTCAATAATTACGAATCTAGCAGGATCGCAAAATAATTGACGAATATGGTAAATTAATGGCAGTGCAGCGCGCCACGATTACCGCCAGTCAGATAGAACTAGGTCACGTGATAGCCTTTCGTGAAATATGAGTAAAATTCCAAAACACTTTCACTGGTAAACAAACAATGTAGCTCACTTGATACGAATATACAAGCTGTCCATAACGAATAAATGAATTTAACGGCAGAGTGGTAGAACTGCTCTCGTAGGATTTTCACACTCGGCGCCCTTACGTCGTCTAAGCTGCTCAACAGTTTTTGCAGGACATCTGATGGCAGTTTAGAGAGAGCGTCGTTCAGATGCGGAGTTTTAAAATCAGCTGTAATGCACAAGCCCTTTCGATCAGATATATTTCATCTGGACTTGGTCGCTAAACATGCCTTACATTATGGCTTTAAATATGAGCGGTCATACAAGTAATACATTGAGCTGGTGTACTGACTGCTAAATCGTGCAACGGCAAAAATTTTCTTTGTGGTTTGATAAAAAAATACATGATGTAAAGTACCTGTTTGAAATGCGCTTCAGTCCTCTCTTTGTTTATTGATTTAATGTGATGTGAAATTTGAATAGTCATTGATAATTCTTTATTACGTATTCATTGCATAATCGCGAATGCTGACAATACCGTATTTTTTATAAGGCACCGGCTGTGTGTACTTCCATTGAGACCATTGTCACCGGCACTGTAACTGGCGGCATGGTACTTCTCAAGCCTGCCTTTCTGCTTATTTTACCACCATGCTCCCAGCAGCATTGGACGGTGCTGTATAAAAATTGTTTGATTGATTGATTGGTAGAAACAGAGATTCGTGCTGCAATGCATTCCCTTAACTAACGCCTAAATTTCTCATGACAAAGGGACGTACAATAATAATTGGGGGAGTAACTTACTAACTCATCGTTGCAACGCATTCTGCCTTTTCAGCTATGATCATCATGGCACCCAATGAAGCTGCCGCTTTGGGCGGCGGTGTTGGAGGTGCTGACGGAATCATGCTTGGTCGCAAGAAGTGAATCAGCATGAAAAGCAGATGAAGAGGTTTCACGATTTATCAGGACAACGGTGACATCTCATGAAATAAAGTACGCAAATACCCAAATGGGAAATGGTTTTTATGTGCGTGCATCATGTATTACATCAACGAACAAAGCCTAGAGTGACTAATATGGCAAGCAATATTAGAACTCATTCGTTCAAGGAGAGTACATTAGGAGAGACAACAATAAAAATTGACTTCAGACATACTCTTTGGGTTAAGGAATAGGCTAGCAGAACGATCGAGCTCTAAGAATTTCATTTAGCGGGTCAATGATACAACCATGTGATTCGCGCTACTCTTACTGCAATGAAATAATATCTTCAGAATTCAACTATTGACGCTTCGTGGTTAGTGGTATTCTCTGCCTAAAGCTTCCGCTTTAGACGTAGCTTTTGGATGCATTGAGGGAATCATGCCTGACGGCATGAAGTCAATAATTGCTCACACAGAGGGAAACGGCTTCAAGTTTCATGATAGCAGCGCGGACATCCCATGCAATAAAGTGCGCAAATAAGCAATATGGAAAATATTTTTTTTTTATTTTCTGACGCCAAGTGTTACTTAAACGATGCATGCATTCACCTGCCACTATTACAAGAAATATTAGATTAGGTTCGCCCAAAGAGGGTAAAGCAACAGCACTACAAAATGACATCACAATAAATTGATGGGCTTAGATATAGTTTGGCTGAACGAAGGATCTCTGAGAATTCGATTGAACGTATCAATGCACCACTATGTGATTTTCGGTATTTCTACTGTAATAAGGTGAGTATACAGCTACCGTAAGTCACTTCGATGTCCCCGCTGAGGGGCACAGCCCTGGCTCCGGATGCATACTAGTCTGCAAGCATACTTCTGGCCGGTTGCATTGAGACGAGTTTCGATCTGCTAGCTCCACTTGCTTACCACCTATGTGAGTGCCCATCTGCAGCACAGTTTCTTATCGTCGCTGCGAGAGTCTCAGAGCCACCAGACCAACTCTCGCGCCTGGAGGAAACAGTCATCCACCCCACTTGTGCTTTCGTTAAGCTGACGACGTGTGCAACCCTGGCCGTCCAACATTGGCGCAACCATTCGCCTTCCCAGTTTCGCAGCGCACCTTGAGACTGGGCCTAACGCCACGTAGGTCTGACATTCTCATCGCCAAATCGGCTCATTTAGAAGTGGTGTATTGACTAGAACGCATCGGTATTGCAATGCCTTAGCATGTTGGTCGTTTCCCGGTCTGTTTATTTTGCTTTTATTTTTTGAAGTGAACCTATTTTTTCACCACATCTACACTTTTATGCAAAATTAAACGGTCCCTTTAATTTAGCTTTGGTCTGCAACAAGCTTGTGATGAGGTGCGAGCGAAGCCTGGATCATGAAACATTATATGTAATGACATTGGTGTTCTCATTTCGCGCGTGGTCAGAGTGGCGTTATGGTCGCGTTATCAGGGAGCTTTTGTAATGAATCTTATCAGTCGGCCTTGAGAGATGGATGATATGTGTGACGCAAGAGGAACACATAGCTTCGAACCAGCAAAACCTGCTGTTGGTGCTCCTTATGTTCCAATATCAAGGTGGCTTGCTTTCTCTTCGGTTTCGACAGGCAATTCAGCTGTATAAACAACACAGGCGATCATATGGTAAATCGGCAAACGCAAAACCGGGCCACGTATATACAGGGCATCTGTTACCGTATCGAGCTATCCAGGTACGTTAATTTCTGCTGAGAAAGCGCAATCGAAGTACGGCTAATGCACCATGTGCCATGTCGCTCAATGTGGGCTGTTTCCACGAATAAATTGGAGGATGCATCAGTATGCCTAAACAAAGTGTTGCCTTTTTGAGCAGAGGCTTACGCTTACATTGCCGGCAATGGGTAGACACATGCGCATAATCATTCTTGTCCAAGGACAACTGATGCTCTCTAAGTCTTACATTGATGCACATGCCAGTATGCCCTATCGCACTCACCCACGTGAGCACGAAGCACTCGCCCACACTTGAGTGGGAAAGAGTATACCACATTGGTAGTGCAACCTATATACTTATTTACATGCCCACTTTGCAGATTGGGTTAGAATTACGTTCTGCTCCACTTTCTTGCCCTTCGACCGCAGGACAAATAGCTCTCACTTTTGCAGCAGCAGAAAAGATAACCTCGACTTCCAATGTTCTTTAGGCAATGAGATAGGCAATGTGCGTAGAGTACAACTTCAACGTTCTTCTTCGCGCTCTTTCCTTTCGCCTCCTGCTTTCTAGAGTTTTTTACCCATCTAGTCATCTTCTCAGTGCTGCCCGTTATTAAGCAACCAAGGTCCCCAGCTTCCTTCAGCCAAACTACCTCACGTACGAAGGCGTCACCCATTGTATGCCCACATGTTTTGACCAGGACGGCGCGAAGCGCGGAGATGCAAATGGTATTTTTTACAGCTATAGAATCACCTCAGGTGAAGTTCAGCAGAGGCTTGGCATCACGATGACGCCATCATGATCGTGCCGAACCTTGTCGCAACGTAGAAGCAGGGAAACAGCAGGCTGGCAGAATACCTGACAACTACTGTAGCTGGCCCGTAACGCCTGGCCTGTAACGCCTCAGCCGCTAGAACTACGGGTTCGGTCGGCAGACAGGTGGCTAAGTCGCCCCGATGCTCAGCAGGCAGCACTGCACCAGACCGCTACAACGGCAGTCACGAGTGGGATCTCCGACCAGGTCCGCACGGTAGCATGATACACAGTCGCCAGTCATCGAGCCTTGCACCTCCGTTCTGCTAGCTGCCGTTCGAAACTTCGGCTCGCTCTCACACTCTGCGCGCTCTGCGCTCTCTGCATGCCCTTTCTTGTTGGTGGCACGTGGTCTTCGTCCACAATCATCATCACCAATGCTCTTCTTGTTGCAACGACGCAATAATCCTTCCATGTCGTTCATGTCAGCGCCAAACGGTACTATTCACGTCGCCACACTTGTAAACTGACATTCGTCATACCATCCTGTTCACCACATAGTCGTCAGACGCTCGTCATGCATCCGAGGGACCACCGGTATAGAGATGCCGTCGTTGTCGTTGAATCCTTCTCATTCCAGCTTCGGGATCCGTTATTCGTCATTGTGTCGTCGTCACGCCTTCTACTCATTCCCAGTGCTCCATGTTGTACATTAATTTGAGCCGGCCGGATTGTTTCCTTCTCGTGATGCCGTTTTTGCCAGTGCGTCATCGTCCTTCCGGCTTTTTCTCAGGCTCTCGTGAGGCCGTACCCATCACGCTGAAGTTTCATCGCTGGTATGACTACAGTTACCTCAACCCATTGCCTTCACGGACTTGTCGTACCGCTTCAGTGAATCTTTCTTCCTCTTTGTGTTGTAATTATACTTTCGTATTTCAAATAATTATGCTACTTATCTCACGTCGCCATCGATAGAGAGCCAATATCAGGCCTCTATTAATAGACTATCATCGTAATGCCGTCGTAGTCAAGCCATGACCTCACTGAAGCTTGATTATCATGGTCTCGCCATGCGGTGGTCGACGTCAAGGTTTCCTGATAGAATTATCGGCGTGCCAATGTGATCAAGCACTCCTCATCATCCCATTGGCTTTAAGCAGTTGTCATGCCATTGTCAAAAATGCATCGTCGTCAAAGAAGAATCTTCGTTCTCTCGTTCGTAAACCGTCGTCCAGAAGCCTTAAAAATAGACTGTCATTGTTGTAAGTTCGACATCCGACCCGACATGCCGTCGTCGTTATAGCGTTGTCAAGACATCCGTAGTTTCACCATCGTCGCCAATGAAGTACAACAACCACTTATAAATCATGCCAGTGACGTGATACCACCTTCGCCGATGCATTCGCGTCACTCACACGCGGTTTTGCCGTCGGTGTCGTGCCTTCTTCGCGATGGCGTCTCTTTGCACGAGCGCTGTCGTGCATGTGCTGTCATACGGGGATCATTCCGTGTTCGTCATTTCGACTTGTTCATCAGGTTGCCGTCATACCGTCGTCGCCAGGCTGTCGTCGTCATCACCTGCTTCTCATGTCGTCGTCAGCACGTTCTCTTTTATGGTGTCTTTGTCATGCACTGGTCGTCATTTCGGCTTCTTCATCCGTCATCACTCTATCTTCATCATCTGGTATTCCTCATATTGTTTAGTAGGGTGTTTTGCAGGGCCATTTGGTGCATGGTGAACGTATAGGGAGTTCCAGCAAGTACTGACGCGAGTAGATGTAAAAAGAATGCACAGTAGAACGCTTGTATTAGAGCTGAGCTTATCGCGACTGCATTCCACAAATATCCGTCACACATCCCTTGGAAACCAAGAACAATACCACGGTTTCTAGTGAATGATAAGCAAAAAAAGACAAGAAGAAACCAAACAAGACCCTCTCCAGAGAAAGGCCACAACACTTGGATTAGCACAATAAAGTTAAAATTAGAACTTGCTCATCGGTAAGATGGGTTCCCGCGCACATATATGCACACAAAACTTTCTGATGTGGAAAGCTTCGCTTATTTCTCTTTTCTGTTTAAAACGCCCTCTCCCCACAGTCGATACATCATTATGGCTAGTATATTTGGGTGTTTTTTGTGTTGATCTTTGACTATGAGCCATGATAGTGCTCTTGTTTTCATACGCATGTGTGACGCAGATTAGTGGAACGTAGTCGCAATAAACATCAATTACATGTGCGGCGTTATCCTGACCATTGCTTTTATTTGTACTCGCGTGTGTACTTTCCGCAACACCCTATACGTTCCTCACATTGCCGTTACCACTTTGTGATCTTTGTATCATTGTTATAATTTAGGTATCAACGTCTTAACGACGTCATGGCGCCTTCGTTATACCTATTTGTGTTTCAATATGTGTCATTCCTTATTTTTTCTTTCATTGTTACTGCGTCGGTATCATAGAGCCGTCCTAATCCCTCAAGGTGCATTGAGTGGGACGACATAGCGGTACGTTGCATATGCCGAAACAACGCGTTCAAAGTACTCCTAGAACCACAGTATATTGGCACTGAAATGACAATCCGGCTTATCATCGCTTGCATCTCGTCGCCGCAATGCTCGTCTTTGTCTTTTTCACAAGTTCTCCTATAGCTCACGCGCCAAGCCACCATACAGTCTCCCTGCGGCAAGCAGCTCTAGTCGCGCCGGTCACCCACAAGAAATTACTTTTTCGCCTTCATTCTTTTTGCTTGCCGCAAAAGACTGGAACGGCCTTTCTAACGATATCACAGACATAACCTGTCATTCCACATATATAAACATCGTAACAAATTACCTTCCATTGTAATAAATATATGGCTTACATGTATGTGCCCACCCCTTATGTAATACCCCTTCGATGGGGTGTTTAAGGAAGTAAAATAATGAAATATCCAAAAACTCCACAGCAGTTAGCGGTGGAGCTGTGGCTTCATGCGGGACACCGAGCCCGCCACAGCACCGACACTCGGAGTTGATCAGCAAACAGTGCAGATAACGGGTTGTTGATGCGTCATGGAAATAATGCACTCGCTAACTCATGCTGAGCTTGTTTGAGGCCGCTGCATTTTCAAGTGGGAGGGTGGTCAGTCACGTGATACCTTCCATTTCTCTTGAACATTTATTATGAGCCACGCAAAAGAAACGGTAAAGTACCTGACTAAAAACGTGACATTTTATATTTCTTTCAATTTTCAGCAAATCCTTCGATGAACTGACGCCATTCAGAATAGTTAATAAAAACAGCTAATTTTAAACAAAATATGAATGGAATCTTATCGACAAAAAGTATTGGCTGCGAGTCTCTGCGACTGTGAACAGTATCCCTTTTAGCTTCGCGTTGTAGGGCCCATCTTAAAAGAAAGAACGCTATGCATGATAGTTGAGGTCCCCTGCATATAGAGCGGTCAGCATGTGTCATTTGATGCACTAATGCACTTCTGTGCCTTTACCACAATTTCATCTACACATGTAATAAATATCCTATTGCTGCTTAGGGAAATACTTATCATGCTCGCATAACTGGCTTGGTTAGCATCGAAAAACGGGCATTGAAATTTGCAACATTTACCTCCACTCTTTCATCATCTAAGCCACTATTCCTAAAATATATGGGACTTCCTGTTACTCACTCACATGACTCTAGATGATGGTCTTCTATAAATTCATCGACCATCACGTTAGCAGCGGTACTTTTCTTATTCACCGAGTCACTAATAAAAATCCAACAAGGTTTGCTTTGTCAAATAATGTTCTCCTACCAAAAGTCGCTAGACAGTTCGGCGAACAAACTGCCAGGGTCTGCGCTATTTTACACTTGGAGCAATCTAAAACCTGATTTAAAAATGTTGCCGTTGAGCCGTTCTAGATCGTCTTTGAAACGTATTTTCTTTCAGCACATTAATTAGTTTATCAATTAGCTTTACGTTGCCTCTATTTATGCTCTTCTATCTTCGTTGTAATCATTTAAAATATATATTTGTCATATAATTCGTGCCCTTACTAAAATCGTTTAATCCGATTCTGATAGGAGGCCGTCCCACAGTTCCTACTTTTGGGCCTCCTTTTGAAATTGTTTCACATTCATATATATTGTATTTTGCATTTATGGTAATAAACTTGAAACTTGAAACGCTCCAGCGCTGTCATCAAGCGTGAAAGACATGCTTTGAGCAGTTTTATTTTCACGATATGAAAAACTTGACAGCCATTATAATGAATGGCAGACTTGTTGTCTCTCATCTAAAATACTGGTCGGTTGAATGATCACCGAAGAAGAAACGGAAATCAGTAAACATTATATACAATTCCATTCCGCAAGTGAACCTTCTATTTCCAATATACACACTAGGTAAACCATGGGCAAAAAGGTCTCAATTTGCCCAAATGCATGGCACCGTAATATATATGACAAACAGGGAAGTGTACATGGCCGCTTACATACCTGCACTTGTACGAAACGCCTTCAGTGATGTTGGAACAAATAGTTGGCTTAATAGGTCCCTTACATACCATGAAGAATTGTTCAGGTATTTCCATTAGGGTAAAATGGACAAGCAGCAGACAGCGTAATTGAAACCGAAACAAAATACTCTTGACAGGTTTCACTCAAAGCTTCATCGAAATTTTGGAGAACTTTACCGGCGCTGCGAATGCCACAAACAGTAATTGTATCAGAGTAAAGACAGCTTTCTGCAGTCACTGAATAGAGGTAGTTTTCATCTCGCTTTATTTACCCGCCTCCCTGCAGTAATTGAAAACTCACAGAGTAATGAGAAAATTTCTTCCGGCACTCCACTTCAAACTTCCACCAAACACTAACACGTGCACAAACAAGTCGCCCTGCATGGAATTTGACGCGACATTTGATTACATTCGAAGGGCGCTCTGGTTTTGCCAATACCGATTGGCTTTGCCCACCGAGATCTCTTATGATAAAGAATTCTATCTGAAATTGCGGGAAGACATAATAAGTTGCTTAAGTTTAGGCAACCGCAAAAACCTACGGCAATGCAAAATGCGCGCAGGATACTTTTCGAGCACACGTATTTAATCAAAACACTCAAAAAGTACGTGCTGGAGGAAAACGATATTAAACGAGAATACGTTTTAATACGAGTAGCATTCTTCGGCGACGTTAGCCGTTTTAAGCCTATATCTATCTAGCCGATTGCGCTCACCCACTAGACCAAGTTGTCTGTCGGCTTGGGCCACTAGTTATTGACTTTTGGAAGTGGTAACCTGTTCTACTTCCCTTCTCGTAATTCCAGATTCGGGATGCCTTAGTCTCGTCATGTCGTCGCCTTCAACGCTTTTGCCACGACCCAGTGGTCTAAGATACCTGATAGTTTAAGACAGTAGATAAAAGCTCCTAGTAGTGATGCCGTTGCGTTGATTACTTCCGCGCCTCTCCAACTTTATAATCCGGAACTCGCCATGCCATCGTCGTCACGCAATAGTCATCAGAGCGCCATAATGCATTGCAAGTCACACCGCCATAGTTATGTCATCGTTGCCGTTCGATCACCGGCACTCCAGCTCCATGACCTGGCCCTTGTCAATTATTCGTTGTCCCTTCTTCTACTCAGTCCTAGTGGCTTATTTTGTATAATAGGTTGGGCCACTAGGTTTTCTTTTTGTTCTTGTGCCGCAGTAACCAAAGCGTCGTCGTCAGTCCGGCTCAGCCTCAGGCTGTCGTCAGGCCACCGCCATCAAAGTTTAGTTTCATCACTGTCATCACATCAGTTACGTGATCTCATTCCCGTCTTGTTATATTAGCCGTGCCGCTTTAGTCGTTTATTCAACTTAATTGTTTTCTTCATTGTATTGTAAACTTATTGTCGTAATTCAAATTATTATGCGGCTGTTTGCGTGCCGTTCTCGCCAGAGAGTCTCTATCAGGCCTCCATTGACAGACCGGTATCGTAATGCGATCGTGCACAAGCCGCCCTCGTCAGTGAAGTTGATGATCCTGCTCTCATTATGCAGTCGTCTTCGTACAGCTTTTCTGATGGGGTGATCGTCAAGCCATCGTGAGAATAAAATCATCATCCCATTGTCTTCGCCCAGTAGTCATGCCATCGTCGGGATGCCGTCATGGACTTTACGTGATCATCAATCAACCAATCAATCAATCAATGTTTATTTTTGACGAAATCAAATACAAGACGGGTATAAGTACCCATTCGGAGGTCCCGAAGTAGCAAGTGTCTGGCGGACCGCCTAACTAGGCAAGAAAAGGGGATAATAGGATCGTGAGAAACCGTGAATCGTGTAACATAATATAGAATTTATACATCATCATCGGAAATAAACAGTAAGAGAGAAGATGAAAAATCTATCAAAAATATCACAAGTATAATCACACAGTTAAAAAGAAAGAAATATAATGGAAGGCATCTTAAAAATAACTTGCAGAAATTCAACCGAGGATAAACGGCACGTAAAACTAACAATGAGAAGTATCAATTATAGGCAAAATTCAGTGACTCGGTAATTGAACAGTACATTGCATATTGAGAAAGCAGCTTGTTATGAATGTGAGTCTTTCTTCTTGCTATGAATATGTTTCTTGTTTTACTAGTTATGTGAATAATTGTTTGTAGACAAACCAACGCGCGTAACAGAACACAGTAGTACACCTATCGACCACGTGTTATGTAACACTCCTGTTTGCAAATATGCGCAAGTTTTGGATGGTAATATTACTAAGCACTAGCCTGTGCTTTTTGTAATGTAAAACTGCCTGAACTCAAGCAAGAAATGTTTTACCTGGACATTATTTAACGCTTACGTACTTTCAAATAATGTACGCGCAATTGACTGGTCGCTTGTATACCCTTCGAAATGTTCTACCAATAGTTACGACATGTTTGTAGACATGTTTACTGAGGCGATCGCCACCGCCTCCACCACTTACTGCGTGCGCAATAGACATGCAATCCCGCGAGATCCTTGGGTAACGGGCGCGCTCTTGCATTCTAATAAAACGAAATATACCATTTATAAGAAAATAAAAAAGGCAACCTTATAACACCTCCTTGAAGGAAAGATACTCTACGTAGTCGCAAACTCTTAATAGAACAGTTTATGCTGCAAAGAAAGCTTATTTTACCAATCGCATTGAGCCGAACAGGAAGGATTCGAAAAAAAAAAAAACTGATGCCTTCTTAACCAGATTCTAGGGCGAGACATAAAACCACATCCCCCCGAAAAACTAATTTACAATGACGTTGTGTACACTACACCCGAAAGTATCGGCAATGATTTCAGTGCCAATTTTTCATCCCACATTAACTTAACTGGTAAAGATTTTGATGCAACGTACATTTCACGTACAAATGCTTCTTTTTACGTTTACCCAACAGATGAGCTTGAGGTGACTTCAGTTATTTCTACCTTGCAAAACACAGCCGCTGGAGTTGACTCTGTTTCGGCGCACGTCCTTAAACTTGTAACTGACATCGTGTCACCGGTTCCCGCGCATATCGTCAATACTATATTCGTCACGGGTGTGCTTCCAGAATGATGAAAATTGCCAAGGTGCTGCCATTGAATTCGTTAAAGGACAAGCATAGCATAGAAAACTAGCGTCCAGTTTCGGAGCTACCATTCTTCAGCAAAATACCCGAACAAATATTCGCGAGGCACCTTCATGACTATCTGCACAAGCACGACGTTCTTTCTCGGCATCAATTTGGTTTTAGAAACGGCCTTTCCACACAAACTTCAGCCTCAACATTTACAGACTCAATTAGAAAATCAATAGACAGTGGTTATCTAGTCGCGGGATTGTTTATAGATTTTGGGAAAGCTTTCGATTCCCTCAGTCATTATATATTCAGCGATAAATTGCTTGGTTATGGAATTAATGGAATACCTTTGACGTTAGTTCGCAGTTACTTAGAAAATCGGCAACAAATCGCTCAACTAGGTGATTTTCAGTCCAACAGCAACGTCATTAACCTTGACGTTCCGCAGGGATCCGTACACGGACCATCGTTTCTTTTTACTCCATATAGATAACTTGCCTTCGCAGCTTGTGGGGGCAACCCCTGTACCCTATGCAGACGATACTAACCTTATTAGAGCCGATGGTGAACAATGCAACCTAATTAATAAGCTTAACTCTGAATTACAAATTTTGCACCGTTTGAGTACACTGAATGCCTTTCACCTTAACCCAGCGAAGACAGTTTTTATCTTGACTCTGAAAAAAAAGAAAACGGCTATTCATTCAGATAAACGAGAAGAAGGGAGGTTAACCGATGGGCCCGATTTTTATTAGTCGTATTATAAGAAGCCAAGAAACACTGACACCAAGACAACATAGGGGAAATTACTCGTGCTTAATAAATGAAATGAAGAAACGATAAATTAATGGAAATTAAAGTAGATGAAAGAACAACTTGCCGCAGGTGGGAACCGAACCAACTACCTTCGCATTTCGCGTGCGATGCTTTACCAATTGAGGTACCGCGGCGCCGATTCCCCATCCACCTTCTAGGGTATTTATGTGTCCTAGTAGGGAAACGGCGCCGTGGTAGCTCAATTAGTAGAGCATCACACGCGAAATGCCAAGGTTGTGGGTTCGGTTCCCACCTGGGGCAAGTTGTTCTTTCGTCTACTTAAATTCCATTAATTTATCGCTTCTTCATTTCATTTATTAGGCACAAGCAATTGCCCCTATATTGTCCTTGGTGTCAGTGTTTCTTGGCTTCTTATGATATTCATTCAGATGTCATTTACAATAACCATCCGATAAAACAATCTAGTGAGAGAAAATTTCTTGGTGTTATTATCGATAACCATTTAGAGTTCCGCCTTCATGTGCGTTCCGCAGTTCATGAGGCTTCATATGGCTTGCATGCGCTGTAGAAATGTCGAAACTATTTCCCTCCCTACATACTTATCAATCTTTACTATGCATTTGTTCACTCTCACATGAATTACTGGTTAGTGATCTGGAGTTCCACATACAAGACTATTCTGTCACCGGTGTTTACAGTTCAGAAAAGAGCTCTCCGTATTATTGCACCCAACAGTACGCATATTAGGAGTGAAGATTTATTTACCAACCTCAACATCCTCAAAATTTACGATCTCACAACATACAACATCGCCTCCATCATGCATCAAGTAGGTAATGAAAAACTAGCCTTGATGACAGTCTCGCTCCATCTTTCACTTCGCAATATTGGAACGCATCTCGCGGTCGTATTTTATTGCCTAAGGTAAATACAAATTACAGTCGCTCTGCACTACAGTTCACAGGTACCACAGTTTGGAATAAGCTGACCTAACCGCTCCAAGAACATTGCATACAAATCTTAAGCAGTTAAAACTCTCACTTATTAACAATGTGCAAGACTGCTCATGCTTGCACATGTCCTCCCTTTTCTTTTATTATTTTCCTGTGCCAACGTTTTCGATGATGTAACAAAGAAAATTGTTAGAAAAATGTTCCTCACTTTAAAAAGTTTCCCCGATAGCGTATTTTCTTGTTTTACCTACTCAACTACTTCAGCTTTATGTGATTTTACTGTATAAAAAGAAACACCTACCATAGGAATGTTTTTTCCTCATAACAATCGGTAGGGACCCTTTGGCATGTTTGTTGGGTCCCAAAAGTGTTGTACTTTGCCATTGTATACGCTCATTATGTTAAATATAAACTTTCAATGCATTTCATTTCAATTTCAATTTCAAATCTAATTAATTCTAGGTGCGTTAAATTATACTATGCGTCAGATGAAGTGTTCATGAAGTGCTCCTTCGTTCTACGCTTGAATGAATAATGTAGATGACTACATATCAGATGGTATTGAAATCAGAATAGAAATGCCTGAAAACGCGACGGTAAATTTCCCATAATCAATTCTTACTTTTGAAAGGAAAATATTAGGTTGTGTTTAAAATCTTGTGGTGTTATCATTGATGAAGCTGGAGCGAGTAAAAGCTGGAATATCAAACTTGGAAGTAATAGGACGAAACCTAAGTAGTGACAGCTCATGATTGAATAACATGCGTAAAGGTAAAACATTTAGGGAACGGTATATGGGAGCAGAGGGAGATCTATGTGATTGGGATGCAATAATGATAATGCCTGCTTTTGCAAAACTTCTAGCTAATGAAGATGTGTGGCATATGTATTACCCCAAGATGAGAGGCAGTATGAAAGACGACTTTGTGTCTACACTTAATATAAAGACATGAGAATGGTTTGTTGAAAAGTAGAGCGAGTTTTTATGATGATGTGATACCAAATGATATTGTTTGAGCAAGTAGTTGAATACGGCACGGGAACGTTAGGTTCACATCTAGAACTACACCAAGAAATTTAGTAGACGCGGATCTTGCAAATACATTAAGAGAAACTACAATAGGGTCAATGTGCAAAGTTTTTGAAGGATGGAATACCACAAATGTCGTAGATGGCCTAATGGTTTGCTTGTTTTTTCCACACGATGGATGAACATTCATAGGTCAGAGTTAGGTTTATCTTGCAATGCGAATACATTTTTATCGGATGGAAAAATAGTGGGGTCATGAGCATAACGAAGGCAGTGCAGATGTGTTAATACTTCTGGCAAGTCATTGATGAATATGAAAAATAAAAGTGGCCCAAGTATTGATCCCTGAGGTACACTTGTACTTACAGTTTTTGATGAGCAAAAGGCACCATTAACTTGGACTATATATGGTCGGTCTATTAGGTAGTTGCAAATTAATTGTAAAGGCGGCCCAGAAATGCCATACGATTCAAGTTTACTTAGAAGAATACAATGGTTAATTGTATCAAACGCCTTAGTGAAATCAATAAAAAGAGCACCTTTGATAGACCTTGATCGATGGCTAATTTAGCCCTCTCAGTAAAAGTAATAAGCACTGATTCAGTTGAAAAATTGTCACGGGAACGAAACTGATCAGGAGGTAAAAGATTACATTTGGATAAGTGCTTATATAAGCGATTATGTATTAGCTTTTCGATCACCTTACTAAAGAACGACAAAATGCAGATAGAAGAAAGAAGAAACGCATTGTCACTTCGACATCCCACCCGACATGCTATCGTCAAACTATTGTCAAGCCATTGTCATTAAGCTTTCGTTCCACCATCATTATTAATTGAGCATCATCGTCCTCTTGTTATTGTGGCAGCGTCGTCCTGCCGCCTTCAATTCCTTGACGTCATTGATGCATGGTTATGCTGGGTGTGTCATGCTATCGGTATTACAGAGTAGTTTGGATGTGGCTCTTTTCACACGGTTGTCATCATCATCATCATCATCATCATCATCATCATCAGCCTGGTTACGCCCACTGCAGGGCAAAGGCCTCTCCCATACTTCTCCAACAACCCCGGTCATGTACTAATTGTGGCCATGCTGTCCCTGCAGCATGAGGACAACCGTCAGCACGGTTGTCCTCATGCTGTCTTAATTAGGTCGTCGTCACATTCCGTCTTCTTCTTCATGCTCTCCTCATACCGTTATCGGCACGACAACGTCATATCTTCTTCCTCTTGTCGTCGTCCCCGCGTCGTCCTCGGTATGCCACCGCCATAATTTAGGAATCGACGTCTTAAGGACGACATGACGCTACCATAAAATGGATTTGATCTTCATTATATTTTGACATCTGTACGTGTATGTCCTGAATTGGTGCCAAGAGATTTGAAGGGCTGTCGAAGGCAGCAGGTAACTAGGTGAGGTGATGAAAGTAGGAGCATGCGCAAGGTAGGAATCAGTTGGCGCAGGACAGGAATAATTGGGGGTCGCAAGAACAGGCTTTCGTCTTGCAGTGAACATAAATAGGCTGATGATGAATATTTATTTATTTATTTATTTATTTATTTATTTATTAAATGAAAATAATTAACAGGCCCTTTGATAGGGCATTGAGTAAGGGCGGTAATAAAAGTGCAAAATAACTCGATAGAGTACACACGGCTTAAATTTGCAATTTAACGCGAAGAGAAGGAGGAATCAATGATAAAGTGGTATGACGGCAATATAAGGCTGGGAAGGAAAGAGGATAACACGAAAAAATATTTGCTGGCCTTATACATATGGCAAAACTGCACACAAGAGCCATAGAGAGTACCAATCACAATGACGACAGTAAAAAGAAAAGGAACTGCAACCAAGTATAGACAGCCCAATATTCGGATTCTAGGCTCAGGAACAGTAAAACCTAGGCGCGTGCACAGTAAAAACCTTTTGCCGTATAAAAAAATGGAGTTGGGCAGAAAGTGGCATACTGGTCGAAAAAAGAGAAAAACACGGGCAGTGGTACAAAAATGACGGATATCCTTGGTCTTAAACAGTAAGCGTAACCAATCCTCATTTCTTCTTCCATAGTCAGTGCGTTGGTCTCAAAAAGCCGTCGTGGTGCCTCTATATAAGCACGTGGCATATAGCCGAAGCACGTGTAAGGGCACAGTTGTTATTAAATGTGAATCATTTCTTGCTGAACATTTGCCACTTTGACAGTATCTATCTATCTATCTATCTATCTATCTATCTATCTATCTATCTATCTATCTATCTATCTATCTATCTATCTATCTATCTATCTATCTATCTATCTATCTATCTATCTATCTATCTATCTATCTATCTATCTATCTATGTATCTATCTATCTATCTATCTATCTATCTATCTATCTATCTATCTATCTATCTATCTATCTATCTATCTATCTATCTATCTATCTATCTATCTATCTATCTA
The DNA here is from genome assembly GCF_038994185.2 of Dermacentor albipictus. Classification (NCBI taxonomy): domain Eukaryota; kingdom Metazoa; phylum Arthropoda; class Arachnida; order Ixodida; family Ixodidae; genus Dermacentor; species Dermacentor albipictus. Next base: position 61,044,950 of record NC_091825.1, on the reverse strand, counting down.
TCTATCTATCTATCTATCTATCTATCTATCTATCTATCTATCTATCTATCTATCTATCTATCCGTCTACGTGGTCATAGTCGTTTTGTTAACTTGGTATGTACCACAACTGGCATAATATGACAAAAATGTATGACAAATAAAAATGACAGGTCATGACATGAATGTCGTGATATGTGTGTCATGTAGGTCATGCAACGGTCGCCTACGTCTTGGTGCTGTCACGGTCGTTTTCTTATTTTAGTAGGCTCCACGCACACTGCTTCGCACAACATGGATTTCCACAGGGTGTGTGATCTGCCGCCTTTTTATATTCCCTTCATGCTTCTAACGTGTCATCTACAGGTCATTAGTCATTTAAAGTTTCTCATTCACGAAAGACATACTGTTGCTTGAATCATAAAGTGTCTATGACACTAATGATTTTGAGTGGAGGGCCCGACAACGGGATCAAAACAACGGGATACAAAATTGTATGATCGAAATGGCATGGCGATGACTGTATCAGAGAGCCTGAATGACGATGACCGCATGACAAGAGCCGGATCGCGAGGCTGGAGTGAAGGTGACGGCACAAATACGACGGCATTACGACGACGTTCTGTCAATAGCAGCTTGATTTTGATTTTGTGACAATGAAAAGGTGTCTACGATGGCATACTCATTTCAATTATAAATGAACGCAAATTTCACACTTTGACAGCACCTATCTATCTTTCTAGCCAACTACATCTTGATGCTCTCATGCTTGCTTCTTTAACTCGGTAGGTAGCAAAATTGGCATAATATGTCAAGAGTGCACCAAGAACATAAACGATAGGTCATGACTTGAGTATAAAGACATGTGTGTGACATAGGCCATGAAACAGCCGCTCCGATCTCGGTGCTCTCTTAGTCATTTCGCTAATTTGGTATGTACTAAAATTAGCATAATTTATTATCAGATTGTACAACGAACACAAATGACAGGTCATGACATGAATGTTATTTCGTGCAAGTGTTATAAGTCATGAAACAACCACCTACGTCTTCGTATGTACTAAAATTGACATAGTATGACAATAATTTATGAAGAACACAAATATCGGTCATGACATTAACATCCAGGCGTGTGTGTCGTGTAGGTCATCAAGCAGCAACCTGGCTTATGTTTCTCTCATGACCATTTTGTTACCTTGGCATGTACTAACATTGGCATTTTTTGACAAGAATATGTAGGGACATAAATTATAGTACATAATATGAATGCGAATACGTGCGTTTCATTTGAGTCATCAAACAGCCGCCTACGTCTTGGTGGTCGCATGGTCGTCTCATTAAATTGGCAGGTTGTCCCCACGCTGCTTTGGATAACATCATTTACCAAAGGGCGCGGGATCTGCCGCATTTTTCCTTGCGGCCTGAATACTATTATCCATTATGACAATAATATTACATTAGAATAATAAATAAAGACTTACATCGATGAAACGACAAAAGCGGTATGATGACAATGGGATGACGTAATTAAACTGATGACAACGATGAAACGAGAGCGTGATGACGATGGCACGACCATAGTCTGGTGGCAACGCTGGAATGATGAGGATGCAACGGCTACGACGGGATCACGAGAATAAAAACAAACCTTGTGGCCCTAACTATTATACAACATTGACGACTGGGACTTAGTAGAAGAGGTGAAGACTGTAGAATGATGAGAGTTCGATCACGAAGCTGGAATGATGACGATTGATTGACATCGACATTATTATGGCAGTCTGATATCGAATGCATGGCGACTGTCATGAATATAGACCTGACAACGACGCCATGGCGAGTTCGGATTACAAAGCTGAAAAGACGGGGAAGCGACGATGCGTCATCATTACTTCTACGATACCATATCTGGTGGCGAAAACTATCAGCCATCTTGGGCCACTGAGCCAGGGCAGAAGGCGTGACGAAGATGGCATGAAGCGAGTAAGGAATCCCGAAACTAGAATGATCCGACAATGGAAATACCTCAACTCTTTGCATGGAGCCCGTACCTCGTGGCCCAAGCTGGTAGACAACTTGGTCCTCCGGGTGGGGGTAAGCCACTTGATAGATAGATAGATAGATAGATAGATAGATAGATAGTTAGATAGATAGATAGATAGATAGATAGATAGATAGATAGATAGATAGATAGATAGATAGATAGATAGATAGATAGATAGATAGATAGATAGATAGATAGATAGATAGATAGATCACCTCAAAACGGCTAAAGTAGCCAAATTATTCGTAATAAAACGTATTGTCGTTTCTTCTTTTTTGTCTTCAACAAGTTCTTTTTGAGTGTCTTCATTGAATGTTTGTGCGTGCATCGTACCTGGTGCCATTTTTGAAGTATGCAATGTTTTTGCTGTTTCCTAAAAACAGAACTGATCAAGTCGTCGTCAATTTCCAGATACAATTCATCTTTAGGATGAGATAGCTTGATTGGGCAAATCAAATCCGCTCGAGCAAAACATGCGCGTTCTTGCGGGTCTCAAATATAGAGGTGGCACTCGCACAATACCAGCAGTAAGAGAGCAGCGCCGGAACACAACTCTTTCAGTTAAATTGTTTCATCGTTCAGAAAATCAATTTTCAAATTTTTATACAAAAGACAAGCTCTATACGCCTGAAGGCTTACGCCTATTACGCATCAAGCTCATTACTCCTTAGCAAATGTTTTCTAATGGTTAAGGCAAATTTGACATAAAATTGTCATTATGTATAAAAAACATGTTCAAAATCGGTGGGATTAGATTTTGCATGCGCTCCTGCTGATCGATTTTGCCACCAATGAATTTCTTGCTCGTTACGCTTAGCGAGCTACGTCAGTGGGCAAAACCGGAAGTTGTTCAAATCCTAAGTTTGCAAATATTGTAAAGGACTATACTCACTTCTTTTTCTTCATTGATCTTCATTCAATAAATCAACCTTTCAAGCAAGAGACAAGTTTGCGACGCATTGCAGTTGTTACGTAGCTCTTTTTATCGTAAAAGTAAAACAGCTCAAACCATGTTTGTCACGCATCATGGCAGCACATCAAGGTGGAAATAAGACAAACACTTAAGTTGAGACGCCCGTCAGTGTGCTCGCGACATTCATGGGGTATTATCCTTTAGACACTGCCCTCGAGTAAAGCACTCTCCTTCCGTTCTTGCGGCAATTCAAAGTATTGTGTCTGCGTGCATATTTGGAGGCCTCTTTAAGGATCACATTGAATTTTTCCTAAATATGTGTAGCACGAGACACATGCTGTCTTTGTGTGCATGAAGCAGCTAACGACAATAAACAGAAAGAGAAATATTTCCTTTTATCGAATACAACGATGGCTGCCGACGGCACATCCGTTTTATTTTTTGCCACTATCGTCGCTTCATTAAATTATCTTCAAAGCGGATTAACGGCGTGATATATCCTTCTCTGAAAAAAACATCTTGAATGTGCGGGAGATGAACAGTGCTGATTGCCAGCTTGCGCACCGTAATCACTAACACTGATGGCTACAAGTGTTACATGTCAATCACATTTTCGGCGTGCGCTCTTAACGGAAACTGAAATATGAGGGTCAGTGAGGCTCTTTGAAAAATCGCAGTCACCATACAACGGTGTTGGGCCTCGTGAGGTGGTTTACCTGAAGACGAAAATACAATTTTTGTAAAAAGTGGCAACGCTAATTCAATAATGGAAATTTTTAGTTGCTTGAAATCCTTTAATCAATTACTTTTAGTTTATTCATTCAAGGGTAATGCCCAAGTTACATTTGTGCATTTGAGGCCATGAAGCTGCAAAATTACGCGTGCTTAGCAAACATCCTGGACAAGTGCCATTTTCCAGATGATCGTGAACTTCGAGATATCTATTAATACCTTAATGTTTGCATATAGAAATCAATCACATAGCTGAGAAAAGGAACGGGCTGGCAACTGCCACCAGGAGGGGTGCAATGCAGGCCGGCTCTAGAAGTGTGCGGGTGCATAGAAAAACATTAGTAGGGAAAGAAAAGGAGACAGTAATAGGGATGGGCATGGAGAGGAAAGTAGGACGAGATAATAAAAAAAGGGTTGAGAAAAATAGAATAATAACCCAAGCATCAGTGTTCCGAACTTCTTAGGCTAACTGCTTCATAAATGATAGGAAAATATCAAGCTAAATTGAGAGGCAAGTTATGTCGCCTCCGAAAATGACTTATCACGTTTGTGCCCACGTCCAAAGTGAAGCCAGTGTTATTCGCTATCGAATATGGTTAGCGATGTGTGCTTAAAGGGACGTAGGCTCTAGGAGGAAGTAGGCAACATCCTATATGATATGACTAAGTGGTTACGTTGCAGTACAGCAGGAACAGAACGCACTGACTGCCGCCCTTGCTTGTCAAAACATTCATTGATTATGACATATCGTACACGAACCTTCAGTAACATAGCTCTAACGTAGCGAGCTAAACCCCGGCCATGAATATGGGGTGGAGACGATGCTGCAACTGAATTCAGTTATAAGGGTGTTGTCCAAACAGGTAGCGTTAGATAAGCAGACGAGCAAAATCAAGTACGCAGGAAAATTATCGACGAATACAGCACTTATTTGTCCGACTTGAGAGTGGGTCAATTCCTTCTGTAGGTATTTCAGTGCTACGTCGATAAGAACTGAGAATTTGTAACTCAGACTTGTTATCTCATACGGATGATACTTCGGGCTTATCCTTCTGTGGAGTAGCAAATGCATTTTGAAGGCTATATATTTAGGGGTCAATGTGCAGTTGTACATGTACACAAAATTGTGAGATAGATGAATATATTGAGTTGACAAAAACATGCACTGACACTAAAGTTAACATTATATCGGAGTGCTTAAGGTAGCATTTCAGGAATATGTTAGCACAAACGTCGGCGCACCTTGAAGAACAATTTAAAACTGGAATACACAAGAGCAGCCGTAATATTTTTGTTCGTCTGTTGACCTCGTTCCTCCATTGGAACGTGAAGTTTCTCGCCAATGATCGGCAGTTGGTGATCGAATGCAGACAGGAAAGGATAGAAATCAGATGTACAAGAAGTATAGAAAAAAAAGGTAAACTTTTTTGACTGATGGCAGAGAAAGCAAACGCATTACAACTTGGTCAATTTAGAAACAAAAGCACACTCTTTGACTGTCTCAGCGAATGTTAGAGCCCAGAGTCGTTTTAACCAACATGATATGGAGCATCACTGATCTATCAGGAATCCTGATTTCAGCCCAGTCACGTCTTAGCACACATGGTATGGAGCCTCACTGATCTATCAGGAATCCTGATTTCAGCCCAGTCTGAGCGATAGCATTTCTTCCCGATTATTAGACCTGAAATATACAAAGAAAAAGGGTGGTAGGGCCGTTGGCCCGTCCCACAGATTCAGTTGCAAAACACAGTCAAAAGTGTGTTAAGCCAAGGCCTAGCGGGATGGGCTTACTCTTAAAAGCAAACAAATTGAAAAAAAAGACGGTTTTTCTTTTTCCTAAAACTCCGTTCTCCTTCATTTCTATGTAGTCATTGACGGCCTCAGCCGCACAGGCCAGGGCAGTACAATTTATTTCTAGTCTGTCTGAAACACTGATGGTATCTCGAAGCCGCAAATGTCTAGGAAGCCGGGGCTTCAACACCGCGCACCGCAGCTGCACGCAAGGTTGGTCAGCGTAAAAGAATTATGACCGTCCATGGCATCCGAACTTATCAGCTATAAGACGAAGTTCTCCGAATACATGTTTACAAGACGACGCTCTCCGAATGTGCTCCTCACATGTGCACTGTATCTCTACAGCGGACAACGTAAGTGGGCAATCGAATACCATGCGGTCTTTTCTCAGCACCCAGCAACAAAGCTCGACGATCGCCTCCAGGACGCGTAGGGGAATAAACCCTCGCTCCGTTCATGCAGCACAGGTTCAATGTTGCTAAGCACTTCTAAACCAGGGTGGCGTCTCCAGCCTGGCAGGGACTCGGGAGCCAGCGCCAGAACACCGCGTACCGCTGTCCCATTAAAGGTTTTTTTCTGTGAACCTATTCTGGGTGTCAAAGGAATGCCAACTCATTGCTAAACAATACCGCCTTCCTCGAATCTGCACAGCACACCCCTGGAGCATGCCGTGACTCGTCGCCCGACACCACGCTGACCTTCTGACCCTTCATAAAACACAAATGGTTGCCCCTCGGACGTGGAGGGAACTAGATCCCCTCTCAATACACAAAGCACGTGGGCGACTCGCGACACTCGGGAAGTACACAAAACAATCAATGTGCCCTTACACGTCCTTCATAAATAGTAAACTGGGGTCACAATGTGCTCAGCTGTATCCGACGTATCATAGAGTCTAAACTCTACGAGTTCCGCCGTGGAAAACAAACATATGCCGCCAAACTTAGGCGCTTCCAGAGCCTGAAATCAATATTGGCGACTAAGAAAAGCTATTTTCTCATGACAATAAACAAAGGCGCGAGAACTCAATACATTCCTGGTGGCGAGCATGCAAAACAAAATCATCTCATGTATGTGCAAGAAACCCTTTGCAAAGCATTAACATGGCACAAGAGCCGAAAGTTGATGTTTTCAGGTTATATAAAGATTCTGTCCACAGTCTTACAATGCTCTCGCGTGCGAACAACCACAGTCACAACAAAAATGTCCACCAAGGTTGAACTGTCCTGCTCACACGTTCTATCTGGTAAAGGGGAACATTCACACCTGTCTAAGCTTGCATGGCTGTTTCTTCGCAGCTAAGACCGCAGTCTGGCTCAGTTGTAGCCACTAGTTCGACCGATTCAACTCTAACAGCGCCGGCTACACGCGCTTATTTATTTTCGCACAAGAACCGATCTGTTCCCTGTGCCCTTAGTATCTCCCTATCCTCCTTCGATAGCAGGCAGTCCACTACTTTTGCAATCTACTCTGTGACCACACACACCAGATCGCCCTTCTGTGGTTGTCTCAAAGCCCCTAGGTGATTTATATTCAAGGGTGGCATAGCCAGGTTAGCTCAAATTGTGTTTCCGAATAGTGACTCGAGTCTTACCGCCCCCAACAGCTTCCTCAAAACAACTGGTAATTACTCTTCACGGCGAAGCGTTTTCTCCTCACCTGTATCCAGCGCAGCCTCCATTTCTATATCCCCGCATGTGATCGGGATAAGATCAAGCTTTAATCTTCCTGATTTGGCACTTTACTTTAGGATGTTTTCCTAACTCTCAGCATCCTTTCCGACTCTGGCGGCTGTTCCTTACCTGCTATGGAAACCTGCTGGAGCCTCTGTTCCCGCACAGTAAGCGCCTACCCCTTCTGTTCTTTATTTAAAGCTGTTAGGAAGTATGTGGGCGAAGTGACCCTGTGTATGAGATACATGCCATCTTAGATTTGTCTTCTGCGGGCTAGAAAGTTTCATGGTAAGTAACACACAGTGCGGCGCAGTCGGCTTAATTGCTCGTCCTCTCTCTTTCACTCGCTCAAAAGTTTCTAGCACTTTTGCCACCTCCACTGACTTAAGCCGGTGTTCGCCCTCTCGCAAAAGAACATATTCAAGGACTTTTGAGCTGAGAGTAGCTTTCATTTGGTCAACGACCATAAGCTCCGTCATGGCTTCATTTTTGCTTGCATTTGGAGTTGAAGGTAATAGGCGATATAAATTCTAGTGCTAGACTCGAAATGAGCTCAAGTTTCAATCTTTCTCTTAGATGCTTGTCTAGGCCTCCTCAAGTATCCACCTGGCGTGAGCTTGAGTTGACATAAAGCCGTCTTCTTTACGGTCCCATAATCTGAACATTCCTATTTATTGAGGCTGCACAACAGATAACGGACCCGCGCAATCAGCACCGGCATAATAACATGTATTCGGCTGCATTCTGGCACTTGGAAAGATAAAAAAGAACTTTTCCACGCCATCAAACTACATCGGAATGTCAGCGCCACATGACAACCGGTATGCCTTAACAATTTATCACATTGTTCTATTCCATCCGTACCCGGCGTGGTTGCTCAATGGCTATGGTGTTGGGCTGCTGAGCACGAGGTCGCGGGATCGAATCCCAGCCACAGCGGCCGCTATTCTATGGGGACGAAAACTCCCGTGTACTTAGATTTAGGTCCACGTTAAAAAACCCCAGGTAGTCGAAATTTCCGCAGCCCCCACTACGGCGTGCTTCATACTCAGAAAGGGGTTTTGGCACGTAAAACCCAAAATTTTTTATTTCATGCGTGCTGGCACGTCGACGATCGCTTCCTTCCTACACCGAAGGCGGCCTGCTCGACTGCTCGAGCTCCACTCCTCGTAGAACAACGCGCTCGCACTTTAGCTGCAGGCGCATCTTTTCCAGCTCCAGCTCCAGGCGTATCATCGCCATGACCTCTGGATCTTACCTGCTCTGAGCCTGCGAAACGCCTTGCGTCTCACTAACAATTACAGTAACTTACGTCACAGATTCGGTCTATAGGTAATCTTTTCTATATACATGGCAGTTCAAACAAATGCATTAAGACTTGAACAATTGAGAAAGAAATTCTCACTCTTTGATTGTCTCAGTGAGTTAGAGCCCAGACCCGTGTAAAGGTACATGATACCGAGCCTCACTGATCTATCAGCAATACTGATTTCAACCCAGTCAGAGGGACAGCACATCGTCCCGATTACTATAGGTGAAATAGACAAAGAAGAAGGGCGGCAAGGCCGTTGGCCCGTCCCACAGATTCAATTGCCAGAGAGAGTAAGAAGTTTTTCAAGCCGCAAACAAAATGGATGGGCTTACTTTTGAAGGTAAGCTTATTGCAAAATGAAACGGTTTTCTTATTTCCTAAAACTCCGTTCCCCTCTCATTTCTACATAGTCATTGACCGCCTCAGCAAAACACACCACATCCACATAATTTATCACAAGGCCGTCTTTTACCCTAATGGCGTCTCTAGGGTGCAAGTACCTCGGGATTCGGGGTTCAAGACCAGGTACCGCAGCTGTGCTCAAGGCTTGTGCGCTTGGGAAAATTATGACCGTCCATGACACTTAAACTTATTGTCTACAAGAGAAAGTTCTCCGAATGCATGTTTTCAAGACGGCATTCTCCGAAAGTGTTCCTCACATGTGCACTGCATCTCTACAGCGCACACTTTAGGTTGTGATCCGACACCACGCGGACTTTTCTCAGCCCCCAGCAATAACGGCCTACCATTGCCTCCCGGACGCGTAGGGGAATTGACTCCCCCCCCCTCCGTACATGCAGCGGTCGATGTTGCTAGGCCCTTATAAACCGCGGTGGCGTCTCCCGCCAGCCAGGGACTCGGGAGCCGGCATCAAAACACCGCATACAGCAGTCACACTGAATGCTTGTCTGGTTGGACCTAATTTGCCCGTCGGCGAAGACCGACTTACTGCGCACAACACCGCCTCCCCCGAATCCGCACCATGGCTCCCTGGCGCATGCCGTGACTCGACACCCCACACCACGCAGGCCTTCTGACCCCTCGTAAAACTCGAACGGTTGCGCCTCCGACGTGGAGCGAAGTGGACCCCCTCTCTATAAACAAAGCACTTCGGCGACTAGCGACAATTGGGGAGTACAAAAAACAATCAATGCGGCGTTACAGGGGTGCTACTTTAACAATTTCTTCTGAACAAACATGAATTCCCAACGGATAAGCTTCAATTTCAATTTCAACTTGTAACATAAAGCGAAAATATTAAAAGCTATTGAATATTCTTCATTACTAACTTTAGAGTGTTATTGATGGCACAAGTACCGTCTTTTTGATGTTTGAAACCGAAAACGCCAGAGAACGCTACCTGCATACAGGTGAAGATATGTCAGCCGCCGTGGTTTGTGAGCGGCTATGGTGTTGGGCCGCTAAGCATAAGGTCGCGGAAAGAAATCCGCCAATGGGGGCCCCGTCTCGGTGGGTGCAACATGATAAAACACCAGTGTAGTCAAATGCAGGAAAAACCTGCCAGGTGGTCCACATTATTCCGGATCTCCTCACTACAGCGTGTCTCATAATCAGATGATGCTTTTGGCACGTAAAAACTTATATTTTAAGGTCACAATAGGTTCCACAAAAAAGATTTGACTGTAGGAGGGGTAAACCCGAGAATGTCTGAGAATGCATTCCTCTGAAGAAGCAGAGTTTCTTCGTTTTATTCGTGTCTGAATACAACATGTCCATACACTGCAGTGCCAGTCAAGATGAACCGTGCTTTGGGAATGGACCTTCTCGCTGCTGTTGCTGTTGCCATAGGTACTTATGCCATGTCCAATTCTGTTATATTTAACAGCGATGTTATTTTTATTGCTACAACAGCTGGTAATCATTTTTCTGTTGACACTATTCACTTTGCAACTGAGCCCTTGTGGGAAAGAGCTAACATAATAACATGCCATGGCGGCTTAGTGGCTGTGGTGTGGCACTGTGTTACTAGGGTGGCAAAATGGAATAAAACACTGCAGTCTAGTGCATGGGGGGAGGGCGTACCTTAAAGGAACCCAACTGGTGAAAATTTATCCGGAGTCCTCTACTACGGCATACGCCATAATCACATCATGAAATTCGCACGTGAACTCTCAGAAGTTTGTTGTTGTTTATGCTATAATTAGAGAGGATTGTTGCTTGGGCTAGTTGGTATAGATCGGCAAATATAACAGAGCGACGTTCTCTGGTTTCGTGTGTCGTCTTGGTTGCTGCGCTTTAATAATTACGAATCTAGCAGGATCGCAAAATAATTGACGAATATGGTAAATTAATGGCAGTGCAGCCCGCCACGATTACCGCCAGTCAGATAGAACTAGGTCACGTGATAGCCTTTCGTGAAATATGAGTAAAATTCCAAAACACTTTCACTGGTAAACAAACAATGTAGCTCACTTGATACGAATATACAAGCTGTCCATAACGAATAAATGAATTTAACGGCAGAGTGGTAGAACTGCTCTCGTAGGATTTTCACACTCGGCGCCCTTACGTCGTCTAAGCTGCTCAACAGCTTTTGCAGGACATCTGATGGCAGTTTAGAGAGAGCGTCGTTCAGATGCGGAGTTTTAAAATCAGCTGTAATGCACAAGCCATTTCGGTCAGATATATTTCATCTGGACTTGGTCGCTAAACATGCCTTACATTATGGCTTTAAATATGAGCGGTCATACAAGTAATACATTCAGCTGGTGTACTGACTGCTAAATCGTGCAACGGCAAAAATTTTCTTTTTGGTTTGATAAAAAAATACATGATGTAAAGTACCTGTTTGAAATGCGCTTCAGTCCTCTCTTTGTTTATTGATTTAATGTGATGTGAAATTTGAATAGTCATTGATAATTCTTTATTACGTATTCATTGCATAATCGCGAATGCTGACAATACCGTATTTTTTATAAGGCACCGGCTGTGTGTACTTCCATTGAGACCATTGTCACCGGCACTGTAACTGGCGGCATGGTACTTCTCAAGCCTGCCTTTCTGCTTATTTTACCACCATGCTCCCAGCACCATTGGACGGTGCTGTATAAAAATTGTTTGATTGATTGATTGGTAGAAACAGAGATTCGTGCTGCAATGCATTCCCTTAACTAACGCCTAAATTTCTCATGACAAAGGGACGTACAATAATAATTGGGGGAGTAACTTACTAACTCATCGTTGCAACGCATTCTGCCTTTTCAGCTATGATCATCATGGCACCCAATGAAGCTGCCGCTTTGGGCGGCGGTGTTGGAGGTGCTGACGGAATCATGCTTGGTCGCAAGAAGTGAATCAGCATGAAAAGCAGATGAAGAGGTTTCACGATTTATCAGGACAACGGTGACATCTCATGAAATAAAGTACGCAAATACCCAAATGGGAAATGGTTTTTATGTGCGTGCATCATGTATTACATCAACGTACAAAGCCTAGAGTGACTAATATGGCAAGCAATATTAGAACTCATTCGTTCAAGGAGAGTACATTAGGAGAGACAACAATAAAAATTGACTTCAGACATACTCTTTGGGTAAAGGAATAGGCTAGCGGAACGATCGAGCTCTAAGAATTTCATTTAGCGGGTCAATGATACAACCATGTGATTCGCGCTACTCTTACTGCAATGAAATAGTATCTTCAGAATTCAACTATTGACGCTTCGTGGTTAGTGGTATTCTCTGCCTAAAGCTTCCGCTTTAGACGTAGCTTTTGGATGCATTGAGGGAATCATGCCTGACGGCATGAAGTCAATAATTGCTCACACAGAAGGAAACGGCTTCAAGTTTCATGATAGCAGCGCGGACATCCCATGCAATAAAGTGCGCAAATAAGCAATGTGGAAAATATTTTTTTTTATTTTCTGACGCCACGTGTTACTTAAACGATGCATGCATTCACCTGCCACTATTACAAGAAATATTAGATTAGGTTCGCCCAAGGAGGGTAAAGCAACAGCACTACAAAATGACATCACAATAAATTGATGGGCTTAGATATAGTTTGGCTGAACGAAGGATCTCTGAGAATTCGATTGAACGTATCAATGCACCACTATGTGATTTTCGGTATTTCTACTGTAATAAGGTGAGTATACAGCTACCGTAAGTCACTTCGATGTCCCCGCTGAGGGGCACAGCCCTGGCTCCGGATGCATACTAGTCTGCAAGCATACTTCTGGCCGGTTGCATTGAGACGAGTTTCGATCTGCTAGCTCCACTTGCTGACCACCTATGTGAGTGCCCATCTGCAGCACAGTTTCTTATCGTCGCTGCGAGAGTCTCAGAGCCACCAGACCAACTCTCGCGCCTGGAGGAAACAGTCATCCACCCCACTTGTGCTTTCGATAAGCTGACGACGTGTGCAACCCTGGCCGACCAACATTGGCGCAACCATTCGCCTTCCCAGTTTCGCAGCTCACCTTGAGACTGGGCCTAACGCCACGTAGGTCTGACATCCTCATCGCCAAATCGGCTCATTTAGAAGTGGTGTATTGACTAGAACGCATCGGTATTGCAATGCCTTAGCATGTTGGTCGCTTCCCGGTCTGTTTATTTTGCTTTTATTTTTTGAAGTGAACCTATTTTTTCACCACATCTACACTTTTATGCAAAATTAAACGGTCCCTTTAATTTAGCTTTGGTCTGCAACAAGCTTGTGATGAGGTGCGAGCGAAGCCTGGATCATGAAACATTATATGTAATGACATTGGTGTTCTCATTTCGCGCGTGGTCAGAGTGGCGTTATGGTCGCGTTATCAGGGAGCTTTTGTAATGAATCTTATCAGTCGGCATTGAGAGATGGATGATATGTGTGACGTAAGAGGAACACATAGCTTCGAACCAGCAAAACCTGCTGTTGGTGCTCCTTATGTTCCAATATCAAGGTGGCTTGCTTTCTCTTCGGTTTCGACAGGCAATTCAGCTGTATAAACAACACAGGCGATCATATGGTAAATCGGCAAACGCAAAACCGGGCCACGTCTATACAGGGCATCTGTTACCGTATCGAGCTATCCAGGTACGTTAATTTCTGCTGAGAAAGCGCAATCGAAGTACGGCTAATGCACCATGTGCCATGTCGCTCAATGTGGGCTGTTTCCACGAATAAATTGGCGGATGCATCAGTATGCTTAACCAAAGTGTTGCCTTTTTGAGCAGAGGCTTACGCTTACATTGCCGGCAATGGGTAGACAAATGCGCATAATCATTCTTGTCCAAGGACAACTGATGCTCTCTAAGTCTTACATTGATGCACATGCCAGTATGCCCTATCGCACTCACCCACGTGAGCACGAAGCACTCGCCCACACTTGAGTGGGAAAGAGTATACCACATTGGTAGTGCAACCTATATACTTATTTACATGCCCACTTTGCAGATTGGGTTAGAATTACGTTCTGCTCCACTTTCTTGTCCTTCGACCGCAGGACAAATAGCTGTCACTTTTGCAGCAGCAGAAAAGATAACCTCGACTTGCAATGTTCTTTAGGCAATGAGATAGGCAATGTGCGTAGAGTACAACTACAACGTTCTTCTTCGCGCTCTTTCCTTTCGCCTCCTGCTTTCTAGAGTTTTTTACCCATCTAGTCATCTTCTCAGTGCTGCCCGTTATTAAGCAACCAAGGTCCCCAGCTTCCTTCAGCCAAACTACCTGACGTACGAGGGCGTCACCCATTGTATGCCCACATGTTTTGACCCGGACGGCGCGAAGCGTGGAGATGCAAATGGTATTTTTTACAGCTATAGAATCACCTCAGGTGAAGTTCAGCAGAGGCTTGGCATCACGATGACGCCATCATGATCATGCCGAACCTCGTCGCAACGTAGAAGCAGGGAAACAGCAGGCTGGCAGAATACCTGACAACTACTGTAGCTGGCCCGTAACGCCTGGCCTGTAACGCCTCAGCCGCTAGAACTACGGGTTCGGTCGGCCGACAAGTGGCTAAGTCGCCCCGATGCTCAGCAGGTAGCACTGCACCAGTCCGCTACAACGGCAGTCACGAGTGGGATCTCCGACCAGGTCCGCACGGTAGCATGATACACAGTCGCCAGTCATCGAGCCTTGCACCTCCGTTCTGCTAGCTGCCGTTCGAAACTTCGGCTCGCTCTCACACTCTGCGCCCTCTGCATGCCCTTTCTTGTTGGTGGCACGTGGTCTTCGTCCACAATCATCATCACCAATGCTCTTCTTGTTGCAACGACGCAATAATCCTTCCATGTCGTTCATGTCAGCGCCAAACGGTACTATTCACGTCGCCACACTTGTAAACTGACATTCGTCATACCATCCTGTTCACCACATAGTCGTCAGACGCTCGTCATGCATCCGAGGGACCACCGGTATAGAGATGCCGTCGTTGTCGTTGAATCCTCCTCATTCCAGCTTCGGGATCCGTTATTCGTCATTGTGTCGTCGTCACGCCTTCTACTCATTCCCAGTGCTCCATGTTGTACATTAATTTGAGCCCGCCGGATTGTTTCCTTCTCGTGATGCCGTTTTTGCCAGTGCGTCATCGTCCTTCCGGCTTTTTCTCAGGCTCTCGTGAGGCCGTACCCATCACGCTGAAGTTTCATCGCTGGTATGACTACAGTTACCTCAACCCATTGCCTTCACGGACTTGTCGTACCGCTTCAGTGAATCTTTCTTCCTCTTTGTGTTGTAATTATACTTTCGTATTTCAAATAATTATGCTACTTATCTCACGTCGCCATCGATAGAGAGCCAATATCAGGCCTCTATTATTAGACTATCATCGTAATGCCGTCGTAGTCAAGCCATGACCTCACTGAAGCTTGATTATCATGGTCTCGCCATGCGGTGGTCGACGTCAAGGTTTCCTGATAGAATTATCGGCGTGCCAATGTGATCAAGCACTACTCATCATCCCATTGGCTTTAAGCAGTTGTCATGCCATTGTCAAAAATGCATCGTCGTCAAAGAAGAATCTTCGTTCTCTCGTTCGTAAACCGTCGTCCAGAAGCCTTAAAAATAGACTGTCATTGTTGTAAGTTCGACATCCGACCCGACATGCCGTCGTCGTTATAGCGTTGTCAAGGCATCCGTAGTTTCACCATCGTCACCAATGAAGTACAACATCCACTTATAAATCATGCCAGTGACGTGATACCACCTTGGCCGATGCATTCGCGTCACTCACACGCGGTTTTGCCGTCGGTGTCGTGCCTTCTTCGCGATGGCGTCTCTTTGCACGAGCGCTGTCGTGCATGTGCTGTCATACGGGGATCATTCCGTGTTCGTCATTTCGACTTGTTCATCAGGTTGCCGTCATACCGTCGTCGCCAGGCTGCCGTCGTCATCACCTGCTTCTCATGTCGTCGTCAGCACGTTCTCTTTTATGGTGTCTTTGTCATGCACTGGTCGTCATTTCGGCTTCTTCATCCGTCATCACTCTATCTTCATCATCTGGTATTCCTCATATTGTTTAGTAGGGTGTTTTGCAGGGCCATTTGGTGCATGGTGAACGTATAGGGAGTTCCAGCAAGTACTGACGCGAGTAGATGTAAAAAGAATGCACAGTAGAACGCTTGTATTAGAGCTGAGCTTATCGCGACTGCATTCCACAAATATCCGTCACACATCCCTTGGAAACCAAGAACAATACCACGGTTTCTAGTGAATGATAAGCAAAAAAAGACAAGAAGAAACCAAACAAGACCCTCTCCAGAGAAAGGCCACAACACTTGGATTAGCATAATAAAGTTAAAATTAGAACTTGCTCATCGGTAAGATGGGTTCCCGCGCACATATATGCACACAAAACTTTCTGATGTGGAAAGCTTCGCTTATTTCTCTTTTCTGTTTAAAACGCCCTCTCCCCACAGTCGATACATCATTATGGCTAGTATATTTGGGTGTTTTTTGTGTTGATCTTTGACTATGAGCCATGATAGTGCTCTTGTTTTCATACGCATGTGTGACCCAGATTAGTGGAACGTAGTCGCAATAAACATCAATTACATGTGCGGCGTTATCCTGTCCATTGCTTTTATTTGTACTCGCGTGTGTACTTTCCGCAACACCCTATACGTTCCTCACATTGCCGTTACCACTTTGTGATCTTTGTATCATTGTTATAATTTAGGTATCAACGTCTTAACGACGTCATGGCGCCTTCGTTATACCTATTTGTGTTTCAATATGTGTCATTCCTTATTTGTTCTTTCATTGTTACTGCGTCGGTATCATAGAGCCGTCCTAATCCCTCAAGGTGCATTGAGTGGGACGACATAGCGGTACGTTGCATATGCCGAAACAACGCGTTCAAAGTACTCCTAGAACCACAGCATATTGGCACTGAAACGACAATCCGGCTTATCATCGCTTGCATCTCGTCGCCGCAATGCTCGTCTTTGTCTTTTTCGCAAGTTCTCCTATAGCTCACGCGCCAAGCCACCATACATTCTCCCTGCGGCAAGCAGCTCTAGTCGCGCCGGTCACCCACAAGAAATTACTTTTTCGTCTTCATTCTTTTTGCTTGCCGCAAAAGACTGGAACGGCCTTTCTAACGATATCACAGACATAACCTGTCATTCCACATATATAAACATCGTAACAAATTACCTTGCATTGTAATAAATATATGGCTTACATGTATGTGCCCACCCCTTATGTAATACCCCTTCGATGGGGTGTTTAAGGAAGTAAAATAATGAAATATCCAAAAACTCCACAGCAGTTAGCGGTGGAGCTGTGGCTTCATGCGGGACACCGAGCCCGCCACAGCACCGACACTCGGAGTTGATCAGCAAACAGTGCAGATAACGGGTTGTTGATGCGTCATGGAAATAATGCACTCGCTAACTCATGCTGAGCTTGTTTGAGGCCGCTGCATTTTCAAGTGGGTGGGTGGTCAGTCACGTGATACCTTCCATTTCTCTTGAACATTTATTATGAGCCACGCAAAAGAAACGGTAAAGTACCTGACTAAAAACGTGACATTTTATATTTCTTTCAATTTTCTGCAAATCCTTCGATGAACTGACGCCATTCAGAATAGTTAATAAAAACAGCTAATTTTAAACAAAATATGAATGGAATCTTATCGACAAAAAGTATTGGCTGCGAGTCTCTGCGACTGTGAACAGTATCCCTTTTACCTTCGCGTTGTAGGGCCCATCTTAAAAGAAAGAACGCTATGCATGATAGTTGAGGTCCCCTGCGTATAGAGCGGTCAGCATGTGTCATTTGATGCACTAATGCACTTCTCTGCCTTTACCACAATTTCATCTACACATGTAATAAATATCCCATTGCTTCTTAGGGAAATACTTATCATGCTCGCATAACTGGCTTGGTTAGCATCGAAAAACGGGCATTGAAATTTGCAACATTTACCTCCACTCTTTCATCATCTAAGCCACTATTCCTAAAATATATGGGACTTCCTGTTACTCCCTCACATGACTCTAGATGATGGTCTTCTATAAATTCATCGACCATCACGTTAGCAGCGGTACTTTTCTTATTCACCAAGTCACTAATAAAAATCCAACAAGGTTTGCTTTGTCAAATAATGTTCTCCTACCAAAAGTCGCTAGACAGTTCGGCGAACAAACTGCCAGGGTCTGCGCTATTTTACACTTGGAGCAATCTAAAACCTGATTTAAAAATGTTGCCGTTGAGCCGTTCTAGATCGTCTTTGAAACGTATTTGCTTTCATCACATTAATTAGTTTATCAATTAGCTTTACGTTGCCTCTATTTATGCTCTTCTATCTTCGTTGTAATCATTTAAAATATATATTTGTCATATAATTCGTGCCCTTACTAAAATCGTTTAATCCGATTCTGATAGGAGGCCGTCCCACAGTTCCTACTTTTGGGCCTCCTTTTGAAATTGTTTCACATTCATATATATTGTATTTTGCATTTATGGTAATAAACTTGAAACTTGAAACGCTCCAGCGCTGTCATCAAGCGTGAAAGACATGCTTTGAGCAGTTTTATTTTCACGATATGAAAAACTTGACAGCCATTATAATGAATGGCAGACTTGTTGTCTCTCATCTAAAATACTGGTCGGTTGAATGATCACCGAAGAAGAAACGGAAATCAGTAAACATTATATACAATTCCATTCCGCAAGTGAACCTTCTATTTCCAATATACACACTAGGTAAACCATGGGCAAAAAGGTCTCAATTTGCCCAAATGCATGGCACCGTAATATATATGACAAACAGGGAAGTGTACATGGCCGCTTACATACCTGCACTTGTACGAAACGCCTTCAGTGATATTGGAACAAATAGTTGGCTTAATAGGTCCCTTACATACCATGAAAATTGTTCAGGTATTTCCATTAGGGTAAAATGGGCAAGCAGCAGACAGCGTAATTGAAACCGAAACAAAATACTCTTGACAGGTTTCACTCAAAGCTTCATCGAAATTTTGGAGAACTTTACCGGCGCTGCGAATGCCACAAACAGTAATTGTATCAGAGTAAAGACAGCAATCTGCAGTCACTGAATAGAGGTAGTTTTCATCTCGCTTTATTTACCCGCCTCCCTGCAGTAATTGAAAACTCACAGAGTAATGAGAAAATTTCTTCCGGCACTCCACTTCAAACTTCCACCAAACACTAACACGTGCACAAACAAGTCGCCCTGCATGGAATTTGACGCGACATTTGATTACATTCGAAGGGCGCTCTGGTTTTGCCAATACCGATTGGCTTTGCCCACCGAGATCTCTTATGATAAAGAATTCTATCTGAAATTGCGGGAAGACATAATAAGTTGCTTAAGTTTAGGAAACCGCAAAAACCTACGGCAATGCAAAATGCGCGCAGGATACTTTTCGAGCACACGTATTTAATCAAAACACTCAAAAAGAACGTGCTGGAGGAAAACGATATTAAACGAGAATACGTTTTAATACGAGTAGCATTCTTCGGCGACGTTAGCCGTTTTAAGCCTATGTCTATCTAGCCGATTGCGCTCACCCACTAGACCAAGTTGTCTGTCGGCTTGGGCCACTAGTTATTGACTTTTGGAAGTGGTAACCTGTTCTACTTCCCTTCTCGTAATTCCAGATTCGGGATGCCTTAGTCTCGTCATGTCGTCGCCTTCAACGCTTTTGCCACGACCCAGTGGTCTAAGATACCTGATAGTTTAAGACAGTAGATAAAAGCTCCTAGTAGTGATGCCGTTGCGTTGATTACTTCCGCGTCACTCCAACTTTATAATCCGAAACTCGCCATGCCATCGTCGTCACGCAATAGTCATCAGAGCGCCATAATGCATTGCAAGTCACACCGCCATAGTTATGTCATCGTTGCCGTTCGATCACCGGCACTCCAGCTCCATGACCTGGCCCTTGTCAATTATTCGTTGTCACTTTTTCTACTCAGTCCTAGTGGCTTATTTTGTATAATAGGTTGGGTCACTAGGTTTTCTTTTTGTTCTTGTGCCGCAGTAACCAAAGCGTCGTCGTCAGTCCGGCTCAGCCTCAGGCTGTCGTCAGGCCACCGCCATCAAAGTTTAGTTTCATCACTGTCATCACATCAGTTACGTGATCTCATTCCCGTCTTGTTATATTAGCCGTGCCGCTTTAGTCGTTTATTCAACTTAATTGTTTTCTTCATTGTATTGTAAACTTATTGTCGTAATTCAAATTATTATGCGGCTGTTTGCGTGCCGTTCTCGCCAGAGAGTCTCTATCAGGCCTCCATTGACAGACCGGTATCGTAATGCGATCGTGCACAAGCCGCCCTCGTCAGTGAAGTTGATGATCCTGCTCTCATTATGCAGTCGTCTTCGTACAGCTTTTCTGATGGAGTGATCGTCAAGCCATCGTGAGAATAAAATCATCATCCCATTGTCTTCGCCCAGTAGTCATGCCATCGTCGGGATGCCGTCATGGTCTTTACGTCATCATCAATCAACCAATCAATCAATCAATGTTTATTTTTGACGAAATCAAGTACAAGACGGGTATAAGTACCCATTCGGAGGTCCCGAAGTAGTAAGTGTCGGGCGGACCGCCTAACTAGGCAAGAAAAGGGGATAATAGGATCGTGAGAAACCGTGAATCGTGTAACATATTATACAATTTATACTACATCATCGGAAATAAACAGTAAGAGAGAAGATGAAAAATTTATCAAAAATATCACAAGTATAATCACACAGTTAAAAAGAAAGAAATATAATGGAAGGCATCTTAAAAATAACTCGCAGAAATTCAACCGAGGATAAACGGCACGTAAAACTAACAATGAGAAGTATCAATTATAGGCAAAATTCAGTGACTCGGTAATTGAACAGTACATTGCATATTGAGAAAGCAGCTTGTTATGAATGTGAGTCTTTCTTCTTGTTATGAATATGTTTCTTGTTTTACTAGTTATGTGAATAATTGTTTGTAGACAAACCAACGCGCGTAACAGAACACAGTAGTACACCTATAGAATACGTGTTATGTAACACTCCTGTTTGCAAATATGCGCAAGTTTTGGATGTTAATATTACTAAGCACTAGCCTGTGCTTTTTGTAATGTAAAACTGCCTGAACTCAAGCAAGAAATGTTTTACCTGGACATTATTTAACGCTTACGTACTTTCAAATAATGTACGCGCAATTGACTGGTCGCTTGTATACCCTTCGAAATGTTCTACCAATAGTTACGACATGTTTGTAGACATGTTTACTGAGGCGATCGCCACCGCCTCCACCACTTACTGCGTGCGCAATAGACATGCAATCCCGCGAGATCCTTGGGTAACGGGCGCGCTCTTGCATTCTAATAAAACGAAATATACCATTTATAAGAAATTAAAAAAGGCAACCTTATAACACCTCCTTGAAGGAAAGATACTCTACGTAGTCGCAAACTCTTAATAGAACAGTTTATGCTGCAAAGAAAGCTTATGTTACCAATCGCATTGAGCCGAACAGGAAGGATTCGAAAAAAAAAACTGATGCCTTCTTAACCAGATTCTAGGGCGAGACATAAAACCACATCCCCCCGAAAAACTAATTTACAATGACGTTGTGTACACTACACCCGAAAGTATCGGCAATGCTTTCAGTGCCAATTTTTCATCCCACATTAACTTAACTGGGAAAGATTTTGATGCAACGTACATTTCACGTACAAATGCTTCTTTTTACGTTTACCCAACAGATGAGCTTGAGGTGACTTCAGTTATTTCTACCTTGCAAAACACAGCCGCTGGAGTTGACTCTGTTTCGGCGCACGTCCTTAAACTTGTAACTGATATCGTGTCACCGGTTCCCGCGCATATCGTCAATACTATATTCGTCACGGGTGTGCTTCCAGAATGATGAAAATTGCCAAGGTGCTGCCATTGTATTCGTTAAAGGACAAGCATAGCATAGAAAACTAGCGTCCAGTTTCGGAGCTACCATTCTTCAGCAAAATACCCGAACAAATATTTGCGAGGCACCTTCATGACTATCTGCACAATCACGACGTTCTTTCTCGGCATCAATTTGGTTTTAGAAACGGCCTTTCCACACAAACTTCAGCCTCAACATTTACAGACTCAATTAGAAAATCAATAGACAGTGGTTATCTAGTCGCGGGATTGTTTATAGATTTTGCGAAAGCTTTCGATTCCCTCAGTCATTATATATTCAGCGATAAATTGCTTGGTTATGGAATTAATGGAATACCTTTGACGTTAGTTCGCAGTTACTTAGAAAATCGGCAACAAATCGCTCAACTAGGTGATTTTCAGTCCAACAGCAACGTCATTAACCTTGACGTTCCGCAGGGATCCGTACACGGACCATCGTTTCTTTTTACTCCATATAGATAACTTGCCTTCGCAGCTTGTGGGGGCAACCCCTGTACCCTATGCAGACGATACTAACCTTATTAGAGCCGATGGTGAACAATGCAACCTAATTAATAAGCTTAACTCTGAATTACAAATTTTGCACCGTTTGAGTACACTGAATGCCTTTCACCTTAACCCAGCGAAGACAGTTTTTATCTTGACTCTGAAAAAAAAGAAAACGGCTATTCATTCAGATAAACGAGAAGAAGGGAGGTTAACCGATGGGCCCGATTTTTATTAGTCGTATTATAAGAAGCCAAGAAACACTGACACCAAGACAACATAGGGGAAATTACTCGTGCTTAATAAATGAAATGAAGAAACGATAAATTAATGGAAATTAAAGTAGATGAAAGAACAACTTGCCGCAGGTGGGAACCGAACCAACTACCTTCGCATTTCGCGTGCGATGCTTTACCAATTGAGGTACCGCGGCGCCGATTCCCCATCCACTTTCTAGGGTATTTATGTGTCCTAGTAGGGATACGGCGCCGTGGTAGCTCAATTAGAAGAGCATCACACGCGAAATGCCAAGGTTGTGGGTTCGGTTCCCACCTGGGGCAAGTTCTTCTTTCGTCTACTTAAATTCCATTAATTTATCGCTTCTTCATTTCATTTATTAGGCACAAGCAATTGCCCCTATATTGTCCTTGGTGTCAGTGTTTCCTGGCTTCTTATGATATTCATTCAGATGGCGTTTACAATAACCATCCGATAAAACAATCTAGTGAGAGAAAATTTCTTGGTGTTATTATCGATAACTATTTAGAGTTCCGCCCTCATGTGCGTTCCGCAGTTCATGAGGCTTCATATGGCTTGCATGCGCTGTAGAAATGTCGAAACTATTTCCCTCCCTACATACTTATCAATCTTTACTATGCATTTGTTCACTCTCACATGAATTACTGGTTAGTGATCTGGAGTTCCACATACAAGACTATTCTGTCACCGGTGTTTACAGTTCAGAAAAGAGCTCTCCGTATTATTGCACCCAACAGTACGCATATTAGGAGTGAAGATTTATTTACCAACCTCAACATCCTCAAAATTTACGATCTCACAACATACAACATCGCCTCCATCATGCATCAAGTAGGTAATGAAAAACTAGCCTTGATGACACTCTCGCTCCATCTTACACTTCGCAATATTGGAACGCATCTCGCGGTCGTATTTTATTGCCTAAGGTAAATACAAATTACAGTCGCTGTGCACTACAGTTCACAGGTACCACAGTTTGGAATAAGCTGACCTAACCGCTCCAAGAACATTGCATACAAATCTTAAACAGTTAAACTCTCACTTATTAACAATGTGCAAGACTGCTCATGCTTGTACATGTCCTCCCTTTTCTTTTATTATTTTCCTGTGCCAACGTTTTCGATGATGTAACAAAGAAAATTGTTAGAAAAATGTTCCTCACTTTTAACATTTTCCCCGATAGCGTATTTTCTTGTTTTACCTACTCAACTACTTCAGCTTTATGTGATTTTACTGTATAAAAAGAAACACCTACCATAGGAATGTTTTTTCCTCATAACAATCGGTAGGGACCCTTTGGCGTGTTTGTTGGGTCCCAAAAGTGTTGTACTTTGCCATTGTATACGCTCATTATGTTAAATATATACTTTCAATGCATTTCATTTCAATTTCAATTTCAAATCTAATTTATTCTAGGTGCGTTAAATTATACTATGCGTCAGATGAAGTGTTCATGAAGTGCTCCTTCGTTCTACTCTTGAATGAATAATGTAGATGACTACATATCAGATGGTATTGAATTCAGAATAGAAATGCCTGAAAACGCGACGGTAAATTTCCCATAATCAATTCTTACTTTTGAAAGGAAAATATTAGGTTGTGCTGAAAATCTTGTGGTGTTATCATTGATGAAGCTGGAGCGAGTAAAAGCTGGAATATCAAACTTGGTAGTAATAGGACGAAACCTAAGTAGTGACAGCTCATGATTGAATAACATGCGTAAAGGTAAAACATTTAGGGAACGGTATATGGGAGCAGAGGGAGATCTATGTGATTGGGATGCAATAATGATAATGCCTGCTTTTGCAAAACTTCTAGGTAATGAAGATGTGTGGCATATGTATTACCCCAAGATGAGAGGCAGTATGAGAGACGACTTTGTGTCTACACTTAATACAAAGACATGAGAATGGTTTGTTGAAAAGTAGAGCGAGTTTTTATGATGATGTGATACCAAATGATATTGTTTGACCAAGCGGTTGAATACGGCACGGGAACGTTAGGTTCACATCTAGAACTACACCAAGAAATTTAGTAGACGCGGATCTTGCAAATACATTAAGAGAAACTACAATAGGGTCAATGTGCAAAGTTTTTGAAGGATGGAATACCACAAATGTCGTAGATGGCTTAATGGTTTGCTTGTTTTTTCCACACGATTAATGAACATTCATAGGTCAGCGTTAGGTTTATCTTGCAATGCGAATACATTTTTATCGGATGGAAAAATAGTGGGGTCATGAGCATAACGAAGGCAGTGCAGATGTGTTAATACTTCTGGCAAGTCATTGATGAATATGAAAAATAAAAGTGGCCCAAGTATTGATCCCTGAGGTACACATGTACTTACAGTTTTTGATGAGCAAAAGGCACCATTAACTTGGACTATATATGGTCAGTCTATTAGGTAGTTGCAAATTAATGGTAAAGGCGGCCCAGAAATGCCATACGATTCAAGTTTACTTAGAAGAATACAATGGTTAATTGTATCAAACGCCTTAGTGAAATCAATAAAAAGAGCACCTTTGATAGACCTTGATCGATGGCTAATTTAGCCCTCTCAGTAAAGGTAATAAGCACTGATTCAGTTGAAAAATTGTCACGGGAACGAAACTGATCAGGAGGTAAAAGATTACATTTGGATAAGTGCTTATATAAGCGATTATGTATTAGCTTTTCGATCACCTTACTAAAGAAAGACAAAATGCAGATAGAAGAAAGAAGAAACGCATTGTCACTTCGACATCCCACCCGACATGCTATCGTCATACTATTTTCAAGCCATTGTCATTAAGCTTTCGTTCCACCATCATTATTAATTGAGCATCATCGTCCTCTTGTTATTGTGGCAGCATCGTCCTGCCGCCTTCAATTCCTTGACGTGATTGATGCATGGTTATGCTGGGTGTGTCATGCTATCAGTATTACAGAGTAGTTTGGATGTGGCTCTTTTCACACGGTTGTCATCATCGTCGTCATCATCATCATCATCATCATCATCGTCATCATCATCATCATCATCATCATCAGCCTGGTTACGCCCACTGCAGGGCAAAGGCCTCTCCCATACTTCTCCAACAACCCCGGTCATGTACTAATTGTGGCCATGCTGTCCCTGCAGCATGAGGACAACCGTCAGCACGGTTGTCCTCATGCTGTCTTAATTAGGTCGTCGTCACATTCCGTCTTCTTCTTCATGCTCTCCTCATACCGTTATCGGCACGACAACGTCATATCGTCTTCCTCTTGTCGTCGTCCCCGCGTCGTCCTCGGTATGCCACCGCCATAATTTAGGAATCGACGTCTTAAGGACGACATGACGCTACCATCAAATGGATTTGATCTTCATTATATTTTGACATCTGTACGTGTATGTCCTGAATTGGTGCCAAGAGATTTGAAGGGCTGTCGAAGGCAGCAGGTAACTAGGTGAGGTGATGAAAGTAGGAGCATGCGCAAGGTAGGAATCAGTTGGCGCAGGACAGGAATAATTGGGGGTCGCAAGAACAGGCTTTCGTCTTGCAGTGAACATAAATAGGCTGATGATGAATATTTATTTATTTATTTATTTATTTATTTATTAAATGAAAATAATTAACAGGCCCTTTGATAGGGCATTGAGTAAGGGCGGTAATAAAAGTGCAAAATAACTCGATAGA
Source organism: Dermacentor albipictus (assembly GCF_038994185.2). Lineage (NCBI taxonomy): Eukaryota > Metazoa > Arthropoda > Arachnida > Ixodida > Ixodidae > Dermacentor > Dermacentor albipictus. The sequence continues at coordinate 61,018,732 of NC_091825.1, read as the reverse complement.
GTACACACGGCTTAAATTTGCAATTTAACGCGAAGAGAAGGAGGAATCAATGATAAAGTGGTATGACGGCAATATAAGGCTGGGAAGGAAAGAGGATAACACGAAAAAATATTTGCTGGCCTTATACATATGGCAAAACTGCACACAAGAGCCATAGAGAGTACCAATCACAATGACGACAGTAAAAAGAAAACGAACTGCAACCAAGTATAGACAGCCCAATATTCGGATTCTAGGCTCAGGAACAGTAAAACCTAGGCGCGTGCACAGTAAAAACCTTTTGCCGTATAAAAAAATTGAGTTAGGCAGAAAGTGGCATACTGGTCGAAAAAAGAGAAAAACACTGGCAGTGGTACAAAAATGACGGATATCCTTGGTCTTAAACAGTAAGCGTAACCAATCCTCATTTCTTCTTCCATAGTCAGTGCGTTGGTCTCAAAAAGCCGTCGTGGTGCCTCTATATAAGCACGTGGCATATAGCCGAAGCACGTGTAAGGGCACAGTTGTTATTAAATGTGAATCATTTCTTGCTGAACATTTGCCACTTTGACAGTATCTATCTATCTATCTATCTATCTATCTATCTATCTATCTATCTATCTATCTATCTATCTATCTATCTATCTATCTATCTATCTATCTATCTATCTATCTATCTATCTATCTATCTATCTATCTATCTATCTATCTATCTATCTATCTATCTATCTATCTATCTATCTATCTATCTATCTATCTATCTATCTATCTATCTATCTATCTATCTATCTATCTATCTATCTATCTATCTATCTATCTATCTATCTATCTATCTATCTATCTATCTATCTATCTATCTATCTATCTATCCGTCTACGCGGTCATAGTCGTTTTGTTAACTTGGTATGTACCACAACTGGCATAATATGACAAAAATGTATGACAAATAAAAATGACAGGTCATGACATGAATGTCGTGATATGTGTGTCATGTAGGTCATGCAACGGTCGCCTACGTCTTGGTGCTGTCACGGTCGTTTTTTTTATCTTAGTAGGCTCCACGCAAACTGCATCGCACAACATGGATTTCCACAGGGTGTGTGATCTGCCGCCTTTTTATATTCCCTTCATGCTTCTAACGTGTCATCTACAGGTCATTAGTCATTTAAAGTTTCTCATTCACGAAAGACATACTGTTGCTTGAATCATAAAGTGTTTATGACTCTAATGATTTTGAGTGGAGGGCCCGACAACGGGATCAAAACAACGGGATACAAAATTGTATGATCGAAATGGCATGGCGATTACTGTATCAGAGAGCCTGAATGACGATGACCGCATGACAAGAGCCGGATCGCGAGGCTGGAGTGAAGGTGACGGCACAACTACGACGGCATTATGACGACGTTCTGTCAATAGCAGCTTGATTTTGATTTTGTGACAATGACAAGGTGTCTACGATGGCATACTCATTTCAATTATAAATGAACGCAAATTTCACACTTTGACAGCACGTATCTATCTTTCTAGCCAACTACATCTTGATGCTCTCATGCTTGCTTCTTTAACTCGGTAGGTAGCAAAATTGGCATAATATGTCAAGAGTGCACCAAGAACATAAACGATAGGTCATGACTTGAGTATAAAGACATGTGTGTGACATAGGCCATGAAACAGCCGCTCCGATCTCGGTGCTCTCTTAGTCATTTCGCTAATTTGGTATGTACTAAAATTAGCATAATTTATTATCAGATTGTACAACGAACACAATTTAAATGACAGGTCATGACATGAATGTTATTTCGTGCAAGTGTTATAAGTCATGAAACAACCACCTACGTCTTCGTATGTACTAAAATTGACATAGTATGACAATAATTTATGAAGAACACAAATATCGGTCATGACATTAACATCCAGGCGTGTGTGTCGTGTAGGTCATCAAGCAGCAACCTGGCTTATGTTTCTCTCATGACCATTTTGTTACCTTGGCATGTACTAACATTGGCATTTTTTGACAAGAATATGTAGGGACATAAATTATAGTACATAATATGAATGCGAATACGTGCGTTTCATTTGAGTCATCAAACAGCCGCCTACGTCTTGGTGGTCTCATGGTCGGCTCATTAAATTGGCAGGTTGTCCCCACGCTGCTTTGGATAACATCATTTACCAAAGGGCGCGGGATCTGCCGCATTTTTCCTTGCGGCCTGAATACTATTATCCATTATGACAATAATATTACATTAGAATGATAAATAAAGACTTACATCGATGAAACGACAAAAGCGGTATGATGACAATGGGATGACGTAATTAAACTGATGACAACGATGAAACAAGAGCGTGATGACGATGGCACGACCATAGTCTGGTGGCAACGCTGGAATGATGAGGATGCAACGGCTACGACGGGATCACGAGAATAAAAACAAACCTTGTGGCCCTAACTATTATACAACATTGACGACTGGGACTTAGTAGAAGAGGTGAAGACTGTAGAATGATGAGAGTTCGATCACGAAGCTGGAATGATGACGATTGATTGACATCGACATTATTATGGCAGTCTGATATCGAATGCATGGCGACTGTCATGAATATAGACCTGACAACGACGCCATGGCGAGTGTCGGATTACAAAGCTGAAAAGACGGGGAAGCGACGACGCGTCATCATTACTTCTACGATACCATATCTGGTGGCGAAAACTATCAGCCATCTTGGGCCACTGAGCCAGGGCAGAAGGCGTGACGAAGATGGCATGAAGGGAGTAAGGAATCCCGAAACTAGAATGATCCGACAATGGAAATACCTCAACTCTTTGCATGGAGCCCGTACCTCGTGGCCCAAGCTGGTAGACAACTTGGTCCTCCGGGTGGGGGTAAGCCACTTGATAGATAGATAGATAGATAGATAGATAGATAGATAGATAGATAGATAGATAGATAGATAGATAGATAGATAGATAGATAGATAGATAGATAGATAGATAGATAGATAGATAGATAGATAGATAGATAGATAGATCACCTCAAGACGGCTAAAGTAGCCAAATTATTCGTAATAAAACGTATTGTCGTTTCTTCTTTTTTGTCTTCAACAAGTTCTTTTTGAGTGTCTTCATTGAATGTTTGTGCGTGCATCGTACCTGGTGCCATTTTTGAAGTATGCAATGTTTTTGCTGTTTCCTAAAAACAGAACTGATCAAGTCGTCGTCAATTTCCAGATACAATTCATCTTTAGGATGAGATAGCTTGATTGGGCAAATCAAATCCGCTCGAGCAAAACATGCGCGTTCTTCAAAGTCAATCAAATGTCATGCAAGATTGGTTGTAGGGCGGCCTATGTTTGTACCTGTCTTTGTGCGGTGAGACTGCTAGGTGGAGTACAGAATGAAATTTTCTCATTACTCTGGCAATTCTGAATTACTGCAACGAGAGAAAATGAGAGAAGGAGAGTAAAAAGAATTTAGTCACTTACTGGAGAAAGCTTTCTTTGCCCTCCAGCAATTACCTTTGATAGCCCCAGCCGTATCGAAAAAGGTCTCCATAAAAATTCGATAAAGCTTTGAGTGACACATGTCATGAGCGTTGTATTTGGTTTCCAATAAGGCGGTCTTTTGTTTCTCAATTTTCTCCTAATGGAGATATCTGAACAACCATTCCTGGTATTTAAGGCGCACTCGAACGGAGCGTCTAATAAACCAGCCACTTCTGCCCATATCCCTGAAGGCTTGTTGTGCAAGTACAGGTGAGTAAGTTGCTGTGTACCTTTTTTGGCTTAACATGTGTATTACATGACCATGTCAATATGCAAACTGCGCACTTTGTAAACGTGGTTTAAGCAACCGTGCACATTATTCGGAATGGAAGATTCATATGCGCATTGACTCTGGGTCTCAAATATAGAGGTGGCACTCGCTCAATACCAGCAGTAAGAGAGCAGCGCCGGAACACAACTCTTTCAGTTAAATTGTTTCATCGTTCAGAAAATCAATTTTCAAATTTTTATACAAAAGACAAGCTCTATAGGCCTTAAGGCTTATGCCTATTACGCATCAAGCTCATTACTCCTTAGCAAATATTTTCTAATGGTTAAGGCAAATTTGACATAAAATTGTCGTTATGTATGAAAAACATGTTCAAAATCGGTGGGATCAGATTTTGCATGCGCTCCTGCTGATCGATTTTGCCACCAATGAATTTCTTGCTCGTTACGCTTAGCGAGCTACGTCAGTGGGCAAAACCGGAAGTTGTTCAAATCCTAAGTTTGCAAATATCGTAAAGGACTATACTCACTTCTTTTTCTTCATTGGTCTTCATTCAATAAATCAACCTTTCAAGCAAGAGACAAGTTTGCGACGCATTGCAGTTGTTACGTGGCTCTTTTTATGGTAAAAGTAAAACAGCTCAAACCATGTTTGTCACGCATCATGGCAGCACATCAAGGTGGAAATAAGACAAACACTTAAGTTGAGACGCCCGTCAGTGTGCTCGCGACATTCATGGGGTATTATCCTTTAGACACTGCCCTCGAGTAAAGCACTCTCCTTCCGTTCTTGCGGCAATTCAAAGTATTGTGTCTGCGTGCATATTTGGAGGCCTCTTTAAGGATCACATTGAATTTTTCCTAAATATGTGTAGCACGAGACACATGCTGTCTTTGTGTGCATGAAGCAGCTAACGACAATAAACAGAAAGAGAAATATTTCCTTTTATCGAATACAACGATGGCTGCCGACGGCACATCCGTTTTATTTTTTGCCACTATCGTCGCTTCATTAAATTATCTTCAAAGCGGATTAACGGCGTGATATATCCTTCTCTGAAAAAAACATCTTGAATGTGCGGGAGATGAACAGTGCTGATTGCCAGCTTGCGCACCGTAATCACTACCACTGATGGCTACAAGTGTTACATGTCAATCACATTTTCGGCGTGCGCTCTTAACGGAAACTGAAATATGAGGGTCAGTGAGGCTCTTTGAAAAATCGCAGTCACCATACAACGGTGTTGGGCCTCGTGAGGTGGTTTACCTGAAGACGAAAATACAATTTTTGTAAAAAGTGGCAACGCTAATTCAATAATGGAAATTTTTAGTTGCTTGAAATCCTTTAATCAATTACTTTTAGTTTATTCATTCAAGGATAATGCCCAAGTTACATTTGTGCATTTGAGGCCATGAAGCTGCAAAATTACGCGTGCTTAGCAAACATCCTGGACAAGTGCCATTTTCCAGATGATCGTGAACTTCGAGATATCTATTAATACCTTAATGTTTGCATATAGAAATCAATCACATAGCTGAGAAACGGAACGAGCTGGCAACTGCCACCAGGAGGGGTGCAATGCAGGCCGGCTCTAGAAATGTGCGGGTGCATAGAAAAACATTAGTAGGGAAAGAAAAGGAGTCAGTAATAGGGATGGGCATGGAGAGGAAAGTAGGACGAGATAATAAAAAAAGGGTTGAGAAAAATAGAATAATAACCCAAGCATCAGTGTTCCGAACTTCTTAGGCTAACTGCTTCATAAATGATAGGAAAATATCAAGCTAAATTGAGAGGCAAGTTATGTCGCCTCCGAAAATGACTTATCACGTTTGTGCCCACGTCCAAAGTGAAGCCAGTGTTATTCGCTATCGAATATGGTTAGCGATGTGTGCTTAAAGGGACGTAGGCTCTAGGAGGAAGTAGGCAACATCCTATATGATATGACTAAGTGTTTACGTTGCAGTACAGCAAGAACAGAACGCACTGACTGCCGCCCTTGCTTGTCAAAACATTCATTGATTATGACATATCGTACACGAACCTTCAGTAACATAGCTCTAACGGAACGAGCTAAACCCCGGCCATGAATATGGGGTGGAGACGATGCTGCAACTGAATTCAGTTATAAGGGTGTTGTCCAAACAGGTAGCGTTAGATAAGCAGACGAGCAAAATCGAGTACGCAGGAAAATTATCGACGAATACAGCACTTATTTGTCCGACTTGAGAGTGGGTCAATTCCTTCTGTAGGTATTTCAGTGCTACGTCGATAAGAACTGAGAATTTGTAACTCAGACTTGTTATCTCATACGGATGATACTTCGGACTTATCCTTCTGTGGAGTAGCAAATGCATTTTGAAGGCTATATATTTAGGGGTCAATGTGCAGTTGTACATGTACAGAAAATTGTGAGATAGATGAATATATTGAGTTGACAAAAACATGCACTGACACTAAAGATAACATTATATCGAAGTGCTTAAGGTAGCATTTCAGGAATATGTTAGCACAAACGTCCGCGCACCTTGAAGAACAATTTAAAACTGGAATACACAAGAGCAGCCGTAATATTTTTGTTCGTCTGTTGACCTCGTTCCTCCATTGGAACGTGAAGTTTCTCGCCAATGATCGGCAGTTGGTGATCGAATGCAGACAGGAAAGGATAGAAATCAGATGTACAAGAAGTATACAAAAAAAGGTAAACTTTTTTGACTGATGGCAGAGAAAGCAAACGCATTACAACTTGGTCAATTTAGAAACAAAAGCACACTCTTTGACTGTCTCAGCGAATGTTAGAGCCCAGAGTCGTTTTAACCAACATGATATGGAGCATCACTGATCTATCAGGAATCCTGATTTCAGCCCAGTCACGTCTTAGCACACATGGTATGGAGCCTCACTGATCTATCAGGAATCCTGATTTCAGCCCAGTCTGAGCGATAGCATTTCTTCCCAATTATTAGACCTGAAATATACAAAGAAAAAGGGTGGTAGGGCCGTTGGCCCGTCCCACAGATTCAGTTGCAAAACACAGTCAAAAATGTGTTAAGCCAAGGCCTAGCGGGATGGGCTTACTCTTAAAAGCAAACAAATTGAAAAAAAGACGGTTTTTCTTTTTCCTAAAACTCCGTTCTCCTTCATTTCTATGTAGTCATTGACGGCCTCAGCCGCACAGGCCAGGGCAGCACAATTTATTTCTAGTCTGTCTGAAACTCTGATGGTATCTCGAAGCCGCAAATGTCTAGGAAGCCGGGGCTTCAACACCGCGCACCGCAGCTGCACGCAAGGTTGGTCAGCGTAAAAGAATTATGACCGTCCATGGCATCCGAACTTATCAGCTATAAGACGAAGTTCTCCGAATACATGTTTACAAGACGACGCTCTCCGAATGTGCTCCTCTCATGTGCACTGTATCTCTACAGCGGACAACGTAAGTGGGCAATCGATACCATGCGGTCTTTTCTCAGCACCCAGCAACAAAGCTCGACGATCGCCTCCAGGACGCGTAGGGGAATAAACCCTCGCTCCGTTCATGCAGCACAGGGTCAATGTTGCTAAGCACTTCTAAACCAGGGTGGCGTCTCCAGCCTGGCAGGGACTCGGGAGCCAGCGCCAGAACACCGCGTACCGCTGTCCCATTAAAGGGTTTTCTCTGTGAACCTATTCTGGGTGTCAAAGGAATGCCAACTCATTGCTAAACAATACCGCCTTCCTCGAATCTGCACAGCACACTCCTGGAGCATGCCGTGACTCGCGCCCGACACCACGCTGGCCTTCTGACCCTTCATAAAACACAAATGGTAGCCCCTCGGACGTGGAGGGAACTAGATCCCCTCTCAATACACAAAGCACGTGGGCGACTCGCGACACTCGGGAAGTACACAAAACAATCAATGTTCCCTTACACGTCCTTCATAAATAGTAAACTGGGGTCACAATGTGCTCAGCTGTATCCGACGTATCATAGAGTCTAAACTCTACGAGTTTCGCCGTGGAAAACAAACATATGCCGCCAAACTTAGGCGCTTCCAGAGCCTGAAATCAATATTGGCGACTAAGAAAAGCTATTTTCTCATGACAATAAACAAAGGCGTGAGAACTCAATACATTCCTGGTGGCGAGCATGCAAAACAAAATCATCTCATGTATGTACAAGAAACGCTTTGCAAAGCATTAACATGGCACAAGAGCCGAAAGTTGATGTTTTCAGGTTATATAAAGATTCTGTCCACAGTCTTACAATGCTCTCGCGTGCGAACAACCACAGTCACAACAAAAATGTCCACCAAGGTTGAACTGTCCTGCTCACCCGTTCTATCTGGTAAACGGGAACATTCACACCTGTCTAAGCTTGCATGGCTGTTTCTTCGCAGCTAAGACCGCAGTCTGGCTCAGTTGTAGCCACTAGTTCGACCGATTCAACTCTAACAGCGCCGGCTAGACGCGCTTGTTTTCGCACAAGAACCGATCTGTTCCCTGTGCCCTTAGTATCTCCCTATCCTCCTTCGATAGCAGGCAGTCCACTACTTTTGCAATCTACTCTGTGACCACACACACCAGATCGCCCTTCTGTGGTTGTCTCAAAGCCCCTAGGTGATTTATATTCAAGGCTGGCATAGCCAGGTTAGCTCAAATTGTGTTTCCGAATAGTGACTCGAGTCTTACCGCCCCCAAAAGCTTCCTCAAAACAACTGGTAATTACTCTTCACGGCCAACCGTTTTCTCCTCACCTGTATCCAGCGCAGCCTCCATTTCTATATCCCCGCATGTGATCGGGATAAGATCAAGCTTTAATCTTCCTGATTTGGCACTTTACTTTAGGATGTTTTCCTAACTCTCAGCATCCTTTCCGACTCTGGCGGCTGTTCCTTCCCTGCTATGGAAACCTGCTGGAGCCTCTGTTCCCGCACAGTAAGCGCCTACCCCTTCTGTTCTTTATTTAAAGCTGTTAGGAAGTATGTGGGCGAAGTGACCCTGTGTATGAGATACATGCCATCTTAGATTTGTCTTCTGCGGGCTAGAAAGGTTCATGCTAAGTAACACACAGTGCGGCGCAGTCGGCTTAATTGCTCGTCCTCTCTCTTTCACTCGCTCAAAAGTTTCTAGCACTTTTGCCACCTCCACTGACTTAAGCCGTTGTTCGCCCTCTCGCAAAAGAACATATTCAAGGACTTTTGAGCTGAGAGTAGCTTTCATTTGGTCAACGACCATAAGCTCCGTCATGGCTTCATTTTTGCTTGCATTTCGAGTTGAAGGTAATAGGCGATATAAATTCTAACGCTAGACTCGAACTGAGCTCAAGTTTCAATCTTTCTCTTAGATGCTGGTCTAGACCTCCTCAAGTATCCACCTGGCGTGAGCTTGAGTTGACATAAAGCCGTCTTCTTTACGGTCCCATAATCTGAACATTCCTATTTATTGAGGCTGCACAACAGATAACGGACCCGCGCAATCAGCACCGGCATAATAACATGTATTCGGCTGCATTCTGGCACTTGGAAAGATAAAAAAGAACTTTTCCACGCCATCAAACTACATCGGAATGTCAGCGCCACATGACAACCGGTATGCCTTAACAATTTATCACATTGTTCTATTCCATCCGTACCCGGCGTGGTTGCTCAATGGCTATGGTTTTGGGCTGCTAAGCACGAGGTCGCGGGATCGAATCCCAGCCACAGCGGCCGCTATTCTATGGGGACGAAAACTCCCGTGTACTTAGATTTAGGTTCACGTTAAAGAACCCCAGGTAGTCGAAATTTCCGCAGCCCCCACTACGGCGTGCCTCATACTCAGAAAGGGGATTTGTCACGTAAAACCCAAAATTTTTTATTTCATGCGTGCTGGCACGTCGACGATCGCTTCCTTCCTACACCGAAGGCGGCCTGCTCGACTGCTTGAGCTCCACTCCTCGTAGAACAACGCGCTCGCACTTTAGCTGCAGGCGCATCTTTTCCAGCTCCAGCTCCAGGCGTGTCATCGCCATGACCTCTGGATCTTACCTGCTCTGAGCCTGCGAAACGCCTTGCGTCTCACTAACAATTAGAGTAACTTACGTCACAGATTCGGTCTATAGGTAATCTTTTGTATATACATGGCAGTTCAAACAAATGCATTAAGACTTGAACAATTGAGAAAGAAATTCTCACTCTTTGACTGTCTCAGTGAGTTAGAGCCCAGACCCGTGTAAAGGTACATGATACCGAGCCTCACTGATCTATGAGCAATACTGATTTCAACCCAGTCAGAGGGACAGCACATCGTCCCGATTACTATAGGTGAAATAGACAAAGAAGAAGGGCGGCAAGGCCGTTGGCCCGTCCCACAGATTCAATTGCCAGAGAGAGTAAGAAGTTTTTCAAGCCGCAAACAAAATGGATGGGCTTACTTTTAAAGGTAAGCTTATTGCAAAATGAAACGGTTTTCTTATTTCCTAAAACTCCGTTCCCCTCTCATTTCTACATAGTCATTGACCGCCTCAGCAAAACACACCACATCCACATAATTTATCACAAGGCCGTCTTTTACCCTAATGGCGTCTCTAGGGTGCAAGTACCTCGGGATCCGGGGTTCAAGACCAGGTACCGCAGCTGTGCTCAAGGCTTGTGCGCTTGGGAAAATTATGACCGTCCATGACACTTAAACTTATTGTCTACAAGAGAAAGTTCTCCGAATGCATGTTTTCAAGACGGCATTCTCCGAAAGTGTTCCTCACATGTGCACTGCATCTCTACAGTGCACACTTTAGGTTGTGATCCGACACCACGCGGACTTTTCTCAGCCCCCAGCAATAACGGCCTACCATTGCCTCCCGGACGCGTAGGGGAATTGACTCCCCCCCCCCCCCCCCTCCGTACATGCAGCGGTCGATGTTGCTAGGCCCTTATAAACCGCGGTGGCGTCTCCCGCCAGCCAGGGACTCGGGAGCCGGCGTCAAAACACCGCATACAGCAGTCCCACTGAATGCTTGTCTGGTTGGACCTAATTTGCCCGTCGGCGAAGACCGACTTACTGCGCACAACACCGCCTCCCCCGAATCCGCACCATGGCTCCCTGGCGCATGCCGTGACTCGACACCCCACACCACGCAGGCCTTCTGACCCCTCGTAAAACTCGAACGGTTGCGCCTCCGACGTGGAGCGAAGTGGACCCCCTCTCTATAAACAAAGCACTTCGGCGACTAGCGACAATTGGGGAGTACAAAAAACAATCAATGCGGCGTTACAGGGGTGCTACTTTAACCATTTCTTCTGAACAAACATGAATTCCCAACGGATAAGCTTCAATTTCAATTTCAACTTGTAACATAAAGCGAAAATATTAAAAGCTATTGAATATTCTTCATTACTAACTTTAGAGTGTTATTGCTGGCACAAGTACCGTCTTTTTGATGTTTGAAACCGAAAACGCCAGAGAACGCTACCTGCATACAGGTGAAGATATGTCAGCCGCCGTGGTTTGTGAGCGGCTATGGTGTTGGGCCGCTTAGCATAAGGTCGCGGAAAGAAATCCGCCAATGGGGGCCCCGTCTCGTTGGGTGCAACATGATAAAACACCAGTGTAGTCAAATGCAGGAAAAACCTGCCAGGTGGTCCACATTATTCCGGATCTCCTCACTACAGCGTGTCTCATAATCAGATGATGCTTTTGGCACGTAAAAACTTATATTTTAAGGTCACAATAGGTTCCACAAAAAAGATTTGACTGTAGGAGGGGTAAACCCGAGAATGTCTGAGAATACATTCCTCTCAAGAAGCAGAGTTTCTTCGTTTTATTCGTGTCTGAATACAACATGTCCATACACTGCAGTGCCAGTCAAGATGAACCGTGCTTTGGGAATGGACCTTCTCGCTGCTGTTGCTGTTGCCATAGGTACTTATGCCATGTCCAATTCTGTTATATTTAACAGCGATGTTATTTTTATTGCTACGACAGCTGGTAATGATTTTTCTGTTGACACTTATTCACTTTGCAACTGAGCCCTTGTGGGAAAGAGCTAACATAATAACATGCCATGGCGGCTTAGTGGCTGTGGTGTGGCACTATGTTACTAGGGTGGCAAAATGGAATAAAACACTGCAGTCTAGTGCATGGGGGGAGGGCGTACCTTAAAGGAACCCAACTGGTGAAAATTTATCCGGAGTCCTCTACTACGGCATGCGCCATAATCACATCATGAAATTCGCACGTGAACTCTCAGAAGTTTGTTGTTGTTTATGCTATAATTAGAGAGGATTGTTGCTTGGGCTAGTTGGTATTGATCTGCAAATATAACAGAGCGACGTCCTCTGGTTTCGTGTGTCGTCTTGGTTGCTGCGCTTTAATAATTACGAATCTAGCAGGATCGCAAAATAATTGACGAATATGGTAAATTATTGGCAGTGCAGCCCGCCACGATTACCGCCAGTCAGATAGAACTAGGTCACGTGATAGCCTTTCGTGAAATATGAGTAAAATTCCAAACACTTTCACTGGTAAACAAACAATGTAGCTCACTTGATACGAATATACAAGCTGTCGATAACGAATAAATGAATTTAACGGCAGAGTGGTAGAACTGCTCTCGTAGGATTTTCACACTCGGCGCCCTTACGTCGTCTAAGCTGCTCAACAGTTTTTGCAGGACATCTGGGGTGCGATCTTGAACGCGTTCCAAAATAGAACGGAGGCGGTTCGTTCCACCAAGCCAAATACGATTCGTTAATTTTAACCGTGCCGAACGCCATGACGTCAATTGCGGCGTGATATCTGCTATCAATAATTCCGTGTTGTCTGCTATCGGACGAACGGAACGGAACATACCGCCTATTTCGTGACGTAAAGAACGAACCGCCTCCGTTCTATTTTGGAACGCGTACAAGATCGCACCTCTGATGGCAGTTTAGAGAGAGCGTCGTTCAGATGCGGAGTTTTAAAATCAGCTGTAATGCACAAGCCCTTTCGATCAGATATATTTCATCTGGACTTGGTCGCTAAACATGCCTTACATTATGGCTTTAAATATGAGCGGTCAGACAAGTAATACATTCAGCTGGTGTACTGACTGCTAAATCGTGCAACGGCTAAAATTTTCTTTGTGGTTTGATAAAAAAATACATGATGTAAAGTACCTGTTTGAAATGCGCTTCAGTCCTCTCTTTGTTTATTGATTTATTGTGATGTGAAATTTGAACAGTCATTGATATTTCTTTATTACGTATTCATTGCATAATCGCGAATGCTGACAATACCGTATTTTTTATAAGGCACCGGCTGTATGTACTTCCATTGAGACCATTGTCACCGGCACTGTAACTGGCGGCATGGTACTTCTCAAGCCTGCCTTTCTGCTTATTTTACCACCATGCTCCCAGCACCATTGGACGGTGCTGTATAAAAATTGTTTGATTGATTGATTGGTAGAAACAGAGATTCGTGCTGCAATGCATTCCCTTAACTAACGCCTAAATTTCTCATGACAAAGGGACGTACAATAATACTTGGGGGAGTAACTTACTAACTCATCGTTGCAACGCATTCTGCCTTTTCAGCTATGATCATCATGGCACCCAATGAAGCTGCCGCTTTGGGCGGCGGTGTTGGAGGTGCTGACGGAATCATGCTTGGTCGCAAGAAGTGAATCATCATGAAAAGCAGATGAAGAGGTTTCACGATTTATCAGGACAACGGCGACATCTCATGAAATAAAGTACGCAAATACCCAAATGGGAAATGGTTTTTATGTGCTTGCATCATGTATTACATCAACGAACAAAGCCTAGAGTGACTAATATGGCAAGCAATATTAGAACTCATTCGTTCAAGGAAAGTACATTAGGAGAGACAACCATAAAAATTCACTTCAGACATACTCTTTGGGTTAAGGAATAGGCTAGCGGAACGATCGAGCTCTAAGAATTTCATTTAGCGGGTCAATGATAAAACCATGTGATTCGCGCTACTCTTACTGCAATGAAATAATATCTTCAGAATTCAACTATTGACGCTTCATGGTTAGTGGTATTCTCTGCCTGAAGCTTCCGCTTTAGACGTAGCTTTTGGATGCATTGAGGGAATCATGCCTGACGGCATGAAGTCAATAATTGCTCACACAGAGGGAAACGGCTTCAAGTTTCATGATAGCAGCGCGGACATCCCATGCAATAAAGTGCGCAAATAAGCAATATGGAAAATGTTTTTTTTTTTATTTTCTGACGCCACGTCTTACTTAAATGATGCATGCATTCACCTGCCACTATTACAAGAAATATTAGATTAGGTTCGCCCAAGGAGGGTAAAGCAACAGCACTACAAAATGACATCACAATAAATTGATGGGCTTAGATATAGTTTGGCTGAACGAAGGATCTCTGAGAATTCGATTGAACGTATCAATGCACCACTATGTGATTTTCGGTATTTCTACTGTAATAAGGTCAGTATACAGCTACCGTAAGTCACTTCGATGTCCCCGCTGAGGGGCACAGCCCTGGCTCCGGATGCATACTAGTCTGCAAGCATACTACTGGCCGGTTGCATTGAGACGAGTTTCGATCTGCTAGCTCCACTTGCTGACCACCTATGTGAGTGCCCATCTGCAGCACAGTTACTTATCGTCGCTGCGAGAGTCTCAGAGCCACCAGACAACTCTCGCGCCTGGAGGAAACAGTCATCCACCCCACTTGTGCTTTCGATAAGCTGACGACGTGTGCAACCCTGGCCGACCAACATTGGCGCAACCATTCGCCTTCCCAGTTTCGCAGCGCACCTTGAGACTGGGCCTAACGCCACGTAGGTCTGACATCCTCATCGCCAAATCGGCTCATTTAGAAGTGGTGTATTGACTAGAACGCATCGGTATTGCATTGCCTTAGCATGTTGGTCGCTTCCCGGTCTGTTTATTTTGCTTTTATTTTTTGAAGTGAACCTATTTTTTCACCACATCTACACTTTTATGCAAAATTAAACGGTCCCTTTAATTTAGCTTTGGTCTGCAACAAGCTTGTGATGAGGTGCGAGCGAAGCCTGGATCATGAAACATTATATGTAATGACATTGGTGTTCTCATTTCGCGCGTGGTCAGAGTGGCGTTATGGTCGCGTTATCAGGGAGCTTTTGTAATGAATCTTATCAGTCGGCCTTGAGAGATGGATGATATGTGTGACGTAAGAGGAACACATAGCTTCGAACCAGCAAAACCTGCTGTTGGTGCTCCTTATGTTCCAATATCAAGGTGGCTTGCTTTCTCTTCGGTTTCGACAGGCAATTAAACAACACAGGCGATCATATGGTAAATCGGCAAACGCAAAACCGGGCCACGTCTATACAGGGCATCAGTTACCGTATCGAGCTATCCAGGTACGTTAATTTCTGCTGAGAAAGCGCAATCGAAGTACGGCTAATGCACCATGTGCCATGTCGCTCAATGTGGGCTGTTTCCACGAATAAATTGGCGGATGCATCAGTATGCTTAAACAAAGTGTTGCCTTTTTGAGCAGAGGCTTACGCTTACATTGCCGGCAATGGGTAGACAAATGCGCATAATCATTCTTGTCCAAGGACAACTGATGCTCTCTAAGTCTTACATTGATGCACATGCCAGTATGCCCTATCGCACTCACCCACGTGAGCACGAAGCACTCGCCCACACTTGAGTGGGAAAGAGTATACCACATTGGTAGTGCAACCTATATACTTATTTACATGCCCACTTTGCAGATTGGGTTAGAATTACGTTCTGCTCCACTTTCTTGTCCTTCGACCGCAGGACAAATAGCTGTCACTTTTGCAGCAGCAGAAAAGATAACCTCGACTTGCAATGTTCTTTAGGCAATGAGATAGGCAATGTGCGTAGAGTACAACTACAACGTTCTTCTTCGCGCTCTTTCCTTTCGCCTCCTGCTTTCTAGAGTTTTTTACCCATCTAGTCATCTTCTCAGTGCTGCCCGTTATTAAGCAACCAAGGTCCCCAGCTTCCTTCAGCCAAACTACCTCACGTACGAAGGCGTCACCCATTGTATGCCCACATGTTTTGACCCGGACGGCGCGAAGCGCGGAGATGCAAATGGTATTTTTTACAGCTATAGAATCACCTCAGGTGAAGTTCAGCAGAGGCTTGGCATCACGATGACGCCATCATGATCATGCCGAACCTTGTCGCAACGTAGAAGCAGGGAAACAGCAGGCTGGCAGAATACCTGACAACTACTGTAGCTGGCCCGTAACGCCTGGCCTGTAACGCCTCAGCCGCTAGAACTACGGGTTCGGTCGGCAGACAGGTGGCTAAGTCGCCCCGATGCTCAGCAGGCAGCACTGCACCAGACCGCTACAACGGCAGTCACGAGTGGGATCTCCGACCAGGTCCGCACGGTAGCATGATACACAGTCGCCAGTCATCGAGCCTTGCACCTCCGTTCTGCTAGCTGCCGTTCGAAACTTCGGCTCGCTCTCACACTCTGCGCGCTCTGCATGCCCTTTCTTGTTGGTGGCACGTGGTCTTCGTCCACAATCATCATCACCAATGCTCTTCTTGTTGCAACGACGCAATAATCCTTCCATGTCGTTCATGTCAGCGCCAAACGGTACTATTCACGTCGCCACACTTGTAAACTGACATTCGTCATACCATCCTGTTCACCACATAGTCGTCAGACGCTCGTCATGCATCCGAGGGACCACCGGTATAGAGATGCCGTCGTTGTCGTTGAATCCTCCTCATTCCAGCTTCGGGATCCGTTATTCGTCATTGTGTCGTCGTCACGCCTTCTACTCATTCCCAGTGCTCCATGTTGTACATTAATTTGAGCCGGCCGGATTGTTTCCTTCTCGTGATGCCGTTTTTGCCAGTGCGTCATCGTCCTTCCCGCTTTTTCTCAGGCTCTCGTGAGGCCGTACCCATCACGCTGAAGTTTCATCGCTGGTATGACTACAGTTACCTCAACCCATTGCCTTCACGGACTTGTCGTACCGCTTCAGTGAATCTTTCTTCCTCTTTGTGTTGTAATTATACTTTCGTATTTCAAATAATTATGCTACTTATCTCACGTCGCCATCGATAGAGAGCCAATATCAGGCCTCTATTAATAGACTATCATCGTAATGCCGTCGTAGTCAAGCCATGACCTCACTGAAGCTTGATTATCATGGTCTCGCCATGCGGTGGTCGACGTCAAGGTTTCCTGATAGAATTATCGGCGTGCCAATGTGATCAAGCACTCCTCATCATCCCATTGGCTTTAAGCAGTTGTCATGCCATTGTCAAAAATGCATCATCGTTAAAGAAGAATCTTCGTTCTCTCGTTCGTAAACCGTCGTCCAGAAGCCTTAAAAATAGACTGTCATTGTTGTAAGTTCGACATCCGACCCGACATGCCGTCGTCGTTATAGCGTTGTCAAGACATCCGTAGTTTCACCATCGTCACCAATGAAGTACAACATCCACTTACAAATCATGCCAGTGACGTGATACCACCTTCGCCGATGCATTCGCGTCACTCACAAGCGGTTTTGCCGTCGGTGTCGTGCCTTCTTCGCGATGGCGTCTCTTTGCACGAGCGCTGTCGTGCATGTGCTGTCATACGGGGATCATTCCGTGTTCGTCATTTCGACTTGTTCATCAGGTTGCCGTCATACCGTCGTCGCCAGGCTGCCGTCGTCATCACCTGCTTCTCATGTTGTCGTCAGCACGTTCCCTTTTATGGTGTCTTTGTCATGCACTGGTCGTCATTTCGGCTTCTTCATCCGTTATCACTCTATCTTCATCATCTGGTATTCCTCATATTGTTTAGTAGGGTGTTTTGCAGGGCCATTTGGTGCATGGTGAACGTATAGGGAGTTCCAGCAAGTACTGACGCGAGTAGATGTAAAAAGAATGCACTGTAGAACGCTTGTATTAGAGCTGAGCTTATCGCGACTGCATTCCACAAATATCCGTCACACATCCCTTGGAAACCAAGAACAATACCACGGTTTCTAGTGAATGATAAGCAAAAAAAGACAAGAAGAAACCAAACAAGACCCTCTCCAGAGAAAGGCCACAACACTTGGATTAGCAAATTAAAGTTAAAATTAGAACTTGCTCATCGGTAAGATGGGTTCCCGCGCACATATATGCACACAAAACTTTCTGATGTGGAAAGCTTCGCTTATTTCTCTTTTCTGTTTAAAACGCCCTCTCACCACAGTCGATACATCATTATGGCTAGTATATTTGGGTGTTTTTTGTGTTGATCTTTGACTATGAGCCATGATAGTGCTCTTGTTTTCATACGCATGTGTGACGCAGATTAGTGGAACGTAGTCGCAATAAACATCAATTACATGTGCGGCGTTATCCTGTCCATTGCTTTTATTTGTACTCGCGTGTGTACTTTCCGCAACACCCTATACGTTCCTCACATTGCCGTTACCACTTTGTGATCTTTGTATCATTGTTATAATTTAGGTATCAACGTCTTAACGACGTCATGGCGCCTTCGTTATACCTATTTGTGTTTCAATATGTGTCATTCCTTATTTGTTCTTTCATTGTTACTGCGTCGGTATCATAGAGCCGTCCTAATCCCTCAAGGTGCATTGAGTGGGACGACATAGCGGTACGTTGCATATGCCGAAACAACGCGTTCAAAGTACTCCTAGAACCACAGCATATTGGCACTGAAAAGACAATCCGGCTTATCATCGCTTGCTGTTGTTGTTGTTGTTGTCCTGAGTGGCAGTGGCACATACACACAGTGGGGGATTGGCCAAGAATCGGGCGGTTTAATTAGGTGCCTACATCTCGTCGCCGCAATGCTCGTCTTTGTCTTTTTCACAAGTTCTCCTATAGCTCACGCGCCAAGCCACCATACATTCTCCCTGCGGCAAGCAGCTCTAGTCGCGCCGGTCACCCACAAGAAATTACTTTTTCGTCTTCATTCTTTTTGCTTGCCGCAAAAGACTGGAACGGCCTTTCTAACGATATCACAGACATAACCTGTCATTCCACATATATAAACATCGTAACAAATTACCTTGCATTGTAATAAATATATGGCTTACATCTATGTGCCCACCCCTTATGTAATACCCCTTCGATGGGGTGTTTGGAAGTAAAATAATGAAATATCCAAAAACTCCACAGCAGTTAGCGGTGGAGCTGTGGCTTCATGCGGGACACCGAGCCCGCCACAGCACCGACACTCGGAGTTGATCAGCAAACAGTGCAGATAACGGGTTGTTGATGCGTCATGGAAATAATGCACTCGCTAACTCGTGCTGAGCTTGTTTGAGGCCGCTGCATTTTCAAGTGGGTGGGTGATCAGTCACGTGATACCTTCCATTTCTCTTGAACATTTATTATGAGCCACGCAAAAGAAACGGTAAAGTACCTGACTAAAAACGTGACATTTTATATTTCTTTCAATTTTCTGCAAATCCTTCGATGAACTGACGCCATTCAGAATAGTTAATAAAAACAGCTAATTTTAAACAAAATATGAATGGAATCTTATCGACAAAAAGTATTGGCTGCGAGTCTCTGCGACTGTGAACAGTATCCCTTTTACCTTCGCGTTGTAGGGCCCATCTTAAAAGAAAGAACGCTATGCATGATAGTTGAGGTCCCCTGCGTATAGAGCGGTCAGCATGTGTCATTTGATGCACTAATGCACTTCTCTGCCTTTACCACAATTTCATCTACACATGTAATAAATATCCTATTGCTGCTTAGGGTAATACTTATCATGCTCGCATAACTGGCTTGGTTAGCATCGAAAAACGGGCATTGAAATTTGCAACATTTACCTCCACTCTTTCATCATCTAAGCCACTATTCCTAAATTATATGGGACTTCCTGTTACTCCCTCACATGACTCTAGATGATGGTCTTCTATAAATTCATCGACCATCACGTTAGCAGCGGTACTTTTCTTATTCACCGTGTCACTAATAAAAATCCAACAAGGTTTGCTTTGTCAAATAATGTTCTCCTACCAAAAGTCGCTAGACAGTTCGGCGAACAAACTGCCAGGGTCTGCGCTATTTCACACTTGGAGCAATCTAAAACCTGATTTAAAAATGTTGCCGTTGAGCCTTTCTAGATCGTCTTTGAAACGTATTTGCTTTCATCACATTAATTAGTTTATCAATTAGCTTTACGTTGCCTCTATTTATGCTCTTCTATCTTCGTTGTAATCATTTAAAATATATATTTGTCATATAATTCGTGCCCTTACTAAAATCGTTTAATCCGATTCTGATAGGAGGCCGTCCCACAGTTCCTACTTTTGGGCCTCCTTTTGAAATTGTTTCAAATTCATATATATTGTATTTTGCATTTATGGTAATAAACTTGAAACTTGAAACGCTCCGGCGCTGTCATCAAGCGTGAAAGACATGCTTTAAGCAGTTTTATTTTCAAGATATGAAAAACTTGACAGCCATTATAATGAATGGCAGACTTGTTGTCTCTCATCTAAAATACTGGTCGGTTGAATGATCACCGAAGAAGAAACGGAAATCAGTAAACATTATATACAATTCCATTCCGCAAGTGAACCTTCTATTTCCAATATACACACTAGGTAAACCATGGGCAAAAAGGTCTCAATTTGCCCAAATGCATAGCACCGTAATATATATGACAAACAGGGAAGTGTACATGGCCGCTTACATACCTTCACTTGTACGAAACGCCTTCAGTGATGTTGGAACAAATAGTTGGCTTAATAGGTCCCTTACATACCATGAAGAATTGTTCAGGTATTTCCATTAGGGTAAAATGGACAAGCAGCAGACAGCGTCATTGAAACCGAAACAAAATACTCTTGACAGGTTTCACTCAAAGCTTCATCGAAATTTTGGAGAACTTTACCGGCGCTGCGAATGCCACAAACAGTAATTGTATCAGAGTAAAGACAGCTTTCTGCAGTCACTGAATAGAGGTAGTTTTCATCTCGCTTTATTTACCCGCCTCCCTGCAGTAATTGAAAACTCACAGAGTAATGAGAAAATATCTTCCGGCACTCCACTTCAAACTTCCACCAAACACTAACACGTGCACAAACAAGTCGCCCTGCATGGAATTTGACGCGACATTTGATTACATTCGAAGGGCGCTCTGGTTTTGCCAATACCGATTGGCTTTGCCCACCGAGATCTCTTATGATAAAGAATTCTATCTGAAATTGCGGGAAGACATAATAAGTTGCTTAATTTTAGGAAACCGCAAAAACCTACGGCAATGCGAAATGCGGGCAGGATACTTTTCGAGCACACGTATTTAATCAAAACACTCAAAAAGAACGTGCTGGAGGAAAACGATATTAAACGAGAATACGTTTTAATACGAGTAGCATTCTTCGGCGACGTTAGCCGTTTTAAGCCTATATCTATCTAGCCGATTGCGCTCACCCACTAGACCAAGTTGTCTGTCGGCTTGGGCCACTAGTTATTGACTTTTGGAAGTGGTAACCTGTTCTACTTCCCTTCTCGTAATTCCAGATTCGGGATGCCTTAGTCTCGTCATGTCGTCGCCTTCAACGCTTTTGCCACGACCCAGTGGTCTAAGATACCTGATAGTTTAAGACAGTAGATAAAAGCTCCTAGTAGTGATGCCGTTGCGTTGATTACATCCGCGTCACTCCAACTTTATAATCCGAAACTCGCCATGCCATCGTCGTCACGCAATAGTCATCAGAGCGCCATAATGCATTGCAAGTCACACCGCCATAGTTATGTCATCGTTGCCGTTCGATCACCGGCACTCCAGCTCCATGACCTGGCCCTTGTCAATTATTCGTTGTCCCTTTTTCTACTCAATCCTAGTGGCTTATTTTGTATAATAGGTTGGGCCACTAGGTTTTCTTTTTGTTCTTGTGCCGCAGTAACCAAAGCGTCGTCGTCAGTCCGGCTCAGCCTCAGGCTGTCGTCAGGCCACCGCCATCAAAGTTTAGTTTCATCACTGTCATCACATCAGTTACGTGATCTCATTCCCGTCTTGTTATATTAGCCGTGCCGCTTTAGTCGTTTATTCAACTCAATTGTTTTCTTCATGGTATTGTAAACTTATTGTCGTAATTCAAATTATTATGCGGCTGTTTGCGTGCCGTTCTCGCCAGAGAGTCTCTATCAGGCCTCCATTGACAGACCGGTATCGTAATGCGATCGTGCACAAGCCGCCCTCGTCAGTGAAGTTGATGATCCTGCTCTCATTATGCAGTCGTCTTCGTACAGCTTTTCTGATGGAGTGATCGTCAAGCCATCGTGAGAATAAAATCATCATCCCATTGTCTTCGCCCAGTAGTCATGCCATCGTCGGGATGCCGTCATGGTCGTTACGTCATCATCAATCAACCAATCAACCAATCAATGTTTATTTTTGACGAAATCAAATACAAGACGGGTATAAGTACCCATTCGGAGGTCCCGAAGTAGCAAGTGTCGGGCGGACCGCCTAACTAGGCAAGAAAAGGGGATAATAGGATCGTGAGAAACCGTGAATCGTGTAACATATTATACAATTTATACATCATCATCGGAAATAAACAATACGAGAGAAGATGAAAAATCTATCAAAAATATCACAAGTATAATCACACAGTTAAAAAGAAAGAAATATAATGGAAGGCATCTTAAAAATAACTCGCAGAAATTCAACCGAGGATAAACGGCACGTAAAAGTAACAATGAGAAGTATCAATTATAGGCAAAATTCTGTGACTCGGTAATTGAACAGTACATTGCATATTGAGAAAGCAGCTTGTTATGAATGTGAGTCTTTCTTCTTGTTATGAATATGTTTCTTGTTTTACTAGTTATGTGAATAATTGTTTGTAGACAAACCAACGCGCGTAACAGAACACAGTAGTACACCTATAGACCACGTGTTATGTAATACTCCTGTTTGCAAATATGCGCAAGTTTTGGATGTTAATATTACTAAGCACTAGCCTGTGCTTTTTGTAATGTAAAACTGCCTGAACTCAAGCAAGAAATGTTTTACCTGGACATTATTTAACGCTTACGTACTTTCAAATAATGTACGCGCAATTGACTGGTCGCTTGTATACCCTTCGAAATGTTCTACCAATAGTTACGACATGTTTGTAGACATGTTTACTGAGGCGATCGCCACCGCCTCCACCACTTACTGCGTGCGCAATAGACATGCAATCCCGCGAGATCCTTGGGTAACGGGTGCGCACTTGCATTCTAATAAAACGAAATATACCATTTATAAGAAATTAAAAAGGCAACCTTATAACACCTCCTTGAAGGAAAGATACTCTACGTAGTCGCAAACTCTTAATAGAACAGTTTATGCTGCAAAGAAAGCTTATGTTACCAATCGCATTGAGCCGAACAGGAAGGATTCGAAAAAAAAAAAAACTGATGCCTTCTTAACCAGATTCTAGGGCGAGACATAAAACCACATCCCCCCGAAAAACTAATTTACAATGACGTTGTGTACACTACACCCGAAAGTATCGGCAATGCTTTCAGTGCCAATTTTTCATCCCACATTAACTTTACTGGTAAAGATTTTGATGCAACGTACATTTCACGTACAAATGCTTCTTTTTACGTTTACCCAACAGATGAGCTTGAGGTGACTTCAGTTATTTCTACCTTGCAAAACACAGCCGCTGGAGTTGACTCTGTTTCGGCGCACGTCCTTAAACTTGTAACTGACATCGTGTCACCGGTTCCCGCGCATATCGTCAATACTATATTCGTCACGGGTGTGCTTCCAGAATGATGAAAATTGCCAAGGTGCTGTCATTGTATTCGTTAAAGGACAAGCATAGCATAGAAAACTAGCGTCCAGTTTCGGAGCTACCATTCTTCAGCAAAATACCCGAACAAATATTCGCGAGGCACCTTCATGACTATCTGCACAAGCACGACGTTCTTTCTCGGCATCAATTTGGTTTTAGAAACGGCCTTTCCACACAAACTTCAGCCTCAACATTTACAGACTCAATTAGAAAATCAATAGACAGTGGTTATCTAGTCGCGGGATTGTTTATAGATTTTGCGAAAGCTTTCGATTCCCTCAGTCATTATATATTCAGCGATAAATTGCTTGGTTATGGAATTAATGGAATACCTTCGACGTTAGTTCGCAGTTACTTAGAAAATCGGCAACAAATCGCTCAACTAGGTGATTTTCAGTCCAACAGCAACGTCATTAACCTTGACGTTCCGCAGGGATCCGTACACGGACCATCGTTTCTTTTTACTCCATATAGATAACTTGCCTTCGCAGCTTGTGGGGGCAACCCCTGTACCCTATGCAGACGATACTAACCTTATTAGAGCCGATGGTGAACAATGCAACCTAATTAATAAGCTTAACTCTGAATTACAAATTTTGCACCGTTTGTGTACACTGAATGTCTTTCACCTTAACCCAACGAAGACAGTTTTTATCTTGACTCTGAAAAAAAAAGAAAACGGCTATTCATTCAGATAAACGAGAAGAAGGGAGGTTAACCGATGGGCCCGATTTTTATTAGTCGTATTATAAGAAGCCAAGAAACACTGATACCAAGACAACATAGGGGAAATTACTTGTGCTTAATAAATGAAATGAAGAAACGATAAATTAATGGAAAATAAAGTAGATGAAAGAACAACTTGCCGCAGGTGGCAACCGAACCAACTACCTTCGCATTTCGCGTGCGATGCTTTACCAATTGAGGTACCGCGGCGCCGATTCCCCATCCACTTTCTTGGGTATTTATGTGTCCTTGTAGGGAAACGGCGCCGTGGTAGCTCAATTAGTAGAGCATCACACGCGAAATGCCAAGGTTGTGGGTTCGGTTCCCCCCTGGGGCAAGTTGTTCTTTCGTCTACTTAAATTCCATTAATTTATCACTTCTTCATTTCATTTATTAGGCACAAGCAATTGCCCCTATATTGTCCTTGGTGTCAGTGTTTCTTGGCTTCTTATGATATTCATTCAGATGTCGTTTACAATAACCATCCGATAAAACAATCTAGTGAGAGAAATTTTCTTGGTGTTATTATCGATAACCATTTAGAGTTCCGCCTTCATGTGCGTTCCGCAGTTCATGAGGCTTCATATGGCTTGCATGCGCTGTAGAAATGTCGAAACTATTTCCCTCCCTACATACTTATCAATCTTTACTATGCATTTGTTCACTCTCACATGAATTACTGGTTAGTGATCTGGAGTTCCACATACAAGACTATTCTGTCACCGGTGTTTACAGTTCAGAAAAGAGCTCTCCGTATTATTGCACCCAACAGTACGCATATTAGGAGTGAAGATTTATTTACCAACCTCAACATCCTCAAAATTTACGATCTCACAACATACAACATCGCCTCCATCATGCATCAAGTAGGTAATGAAAAACTAGCCTTGATGACAGTCTCGCTCCATCTTTCACTTCGCAATATTGGAACGCATCTCGCGGTCGTATTTTATTGCCTAAGGTAAATACAAATTACAGTCGCTCTGCACTACAGTTCACAGGTACCACAGTTTGGAATAAGCTGACCTAACCGCTCCAAGAACATTGCATACAAATCTTAAACAGTTAAAACTCTCACTTATTAACAATGTGCAAGACTGCTCATGCTTGCACATGTCCTCCCTTTTCTTTTATTATTTTCCTGTGCCAACGTTTTCGATGATGTAACAAAGAAAATTGTTAGAAAAATGTTCCTCACTTTTAACATTTTCCCCGATAGCGTATTTTCTTGTTTTACCTACTCAACTACTTCAGCTTTATGTGATTTTACTGTATAAAAAGAAACACCTACCATAGGAATGTTTTTTCCTCATAACAATCGGTAGGGACCCTTTGGCATGTTTGTTGGGTCCCAAAAGTGTTGTACTTTGCCATTGTATACGCTCATTATGTTAAATATAAACTTTCAATGCATTTCATTTCAATTTCTATTTCAAATCTAATTTATTCTAGGTGCGTTAAATTATACTATGCGTCAGATGAAGTGTTCATGAAGTGCTCCTTCGTTCTACGCTTGAATGAATAATGTAGATGACTACATATCAGATGGTATTGAATTCAGAATAGAAATGCCTGAAAACGCGACGGTAAATTTCCCATAATCAATTCTTACTTTTGAAAGGAAAATATTAGGTTGTGCTGAAAATCTTGTGGTGTTATCATTGATGAAGCTGGAGCGAGTAAAAGCTGGAATATGAAACTTGGTAGTAATAGGACGAAACCTAAGTAGTGACAGCTCATGATTGAATAACATGCGTAAAGGTAAAACATTTAGGGAACGGTATATGGGAGCAGAGGGAGATCTATGTGATTGGGATGCAATAATGATAATGCCTGCTTTTGCAAAACTTCTAGCTAATGAAGATGTGTGGCATATGTATTACCCCAAGATGAGAGGCAGTATGAGAGACGACTTTGTGTCTACACTTAATATAAAGACATGAGAATGGTTTGTTGAAAAGTAGAGCGAGTTTTTATGATGATGTGATACCAAATGATATTGTTTGAGCAAGCGGTTGAATACGGCACGGGAACGTTAGGTTCACATCTAGAACTACACCAAGTAATTTAGTAGACGCGGATCTTGCAAATACATTAAGAGAAACTACAATAGGGTCAATGTGCAAAGTTTTTGAAGGATGGAATACCACAAATGTCGTAGATGGCTTAATGGTTTGCTTGTTTTTTTCACACGATGGATGAACATTCACTAGGTCAGCGTTAGGTTTATCTTGCAATGCGAATACATTTTTATCGGATGGAAAAATAGTGGGGTCATGAGCATAACGAAGGCAGTGCAGATGTGTTAATACTTCTGGCAAGTCATTTATGAATATGAAAAATAAAAGTGGCCCAAGTATTGATCCCTCAGGTACACTTGTACTTACAGTTTTTGATGAGCAAAAGGCACCATTAACTTGGACTATATAGGGTCGGTCTATTAGGTAGTTGCAAATTAATTGTAAAGGCGGCCCAGAAATGCCATACGATTCAAATTTACTTAGAAGAATACAATGGTTAATTGTATCAAACGCCTTAGTGAAATCAATAAAAAGAGCACCTTTGATAGACCTTGATCGATGGCTAATTTAGCCCTCTCAGTAAAGGTAATAAGCACTGATTCAGTTGAAAAATTGTCACGGGAACGAAACTGATCAGGAGGTAAAAGATTACATTTGGATAAGTGCTTATATAAGCGATTATGTATTAGCTTTTCGATCACCTTACTAAAGAAAGACAAAATGCAGTTAGAAGAAAGAAGAAACGCATTGTCACTTCGACATCCCACCCGACATGCTATCGTCATACTATTGTCAAGCCATTGTCATTAAGCTTTCGTTCCACCATCATTATTAATTGAGCATCATCGTCCTCTTGTTATTGTGGCAGCGTCGTCCTGCCACCTTCAATTCCTTGACGTCATTGATGCATGGTTATGCTGGGTGTGTCATGCTATCGGTATTACAGAGTAGTTTGGATGTGGCTCTTTTCACACGGTTGTCATCATCATCATCATCATCATCATCATCATCATCATCAGCCTGGTTACGCCCACTGCAGGACAAAGGCCTCTCCCATACTTCTCCAACAACCCCGGTCATGTACTAATTGTGGCCATGCTGTCCCTGCAGCATGAGGACAACCGTCAGCACGGTTGTCCTCATGCTGTCTTAATTAGGTCGTCGTCACATTCCGTCTTCTTCTTCATGCTCTCCTCATACCGTTATCGGCACGACAACGTCATATCTTCTTCCTCTTGTCGTAGTCCCCGCGTCGTCCTCGGTATGCCACCGCCATAATTTAGGAATCGACGTCTTAAGGACGACATGACGCTACCATCAAATGGATTTGATCTTCATTATATTTTGACATCTGTACGTGTATGTCCTGAATTGGTGCCAAGAGATTTGAAGGGCTGTCGAAGGCAGCAGGTAACTAGGTGAGGTGATGAAAGTAGGAGCATGCGCAAGGTAGGAATAAGTTGGCGCAGGACAGGAATAATTGGGGGTCGCAAGAACAGGCTTTCGTCTTGCAGTGAACATAAATAGGCTGATGATGAATATTTATTTATTTATTTATTTATTTATTAAATGAAAATAATTAACAGGCCCTTTGATAGGGCATTGAGTAAGGGCGGTAATAAAAGTGCAAAATAACTCGATAGAGTACACACGGCTTAAATTTGCAATTTAACGCGAAGAGAAGGAGGAATCAATGATAAAGTGGTATGACGGCAATATAAGGCTGGGAAGGAAAGAGGATAACACGAAAAAATATTTGCTGGCCTTATACATATGGCAAAACTGCACACAAGAGCCATAGAGAGTACCAATCACAATGACGACAGTAAAAAGAAAAGGAACTGCAACCAAGTATAGACAGCCCAATATTCGGATTCTAGGCTCAGGAACAGTAAAACCTAGGCGCGTGCACAGTAAAAACCTTTTGCCGTATAAAAAAATGGAGTTGGGCAGAAAGTGGCATACTGGTCGAAAAAAGAGAAAAACACGGGCAGTGGTACAAAAATGACGGATATCCTTGGTCTTAAACAGTAAGCGTAACCAATCCTCATTTCTTCTTCCATAGTCAGTGCGTTGGTCTCAAAAAGCCGTCGTGGTGCCTCTATATAAGCACGTGGCATATAGCCGAAGCACGTGTAAGGGCACAGTTGTTATTAAATGTGAATCATTTCTTGCTGAACATTTGCTACTTTGACAGTATCTATCTATCTATCTATCTATCTATCTATCTATCTATCTATCTATCTATCTATCTATCTATCTATCTATCTATCTATCTATCTATCTATCTATCTATCTATCTATCTATCTATCTATCTATCTATCTATCTATCTATCTATCTATCTATCTATCTATCTATCTATCTATCTATCTATCTATCTATCTATCTATCTATCTATCTATCTATCTATCTATCCGTCTACGCGGTCATAGTCGTTTTGTTAACTTGGTATGTACCACAACTGGCATAATATGACAAAAATGTATGACAAATAAAAATGACAGGTCATGACATGAATGTCGTGATATGTGTGTCATGTAGGTCATGCAACGGTCGCCTACGTCTTGGTGCTGTCACGGTCGTTTTTTTTATTTTAGTAGGCTCCACGCAAACTGCATCGCACAACATGGATTTCCACAGGGTGTGTGATCTGCCGCCTTTTTATATTCCCTTCATGCTTCTAACGTGTCATCTACAGGTCATTAGTCATTTAAAGTTTCTCATTCACGAAAGACATACTGTTGCTTGAATCATAAAGTGTTTATGACTCTAATGATTTTGAGTGGAGGGCCCGACAACGGGATCAAAACAACGGGATACAAAATTGTATGATCGAAATGGCATGGCGATGACTGTATCAGAGAGCCTGAATGACGATGACCGCATGACAAGAGCCGGATCGCGAGGCTGGAGTGAAGGTGACGGCACAACTACGACGGCATTATGACGACGTTCTGTCAATAGCAGCTTGATTTTGATTTTGTGACAATGACAAGGTGTCTACGATGGCATACTCATTTCAATTATAAATGAACGCAAATTTCACACTTTGACAGCACGTATCTATCTTTCTAGCCAACTACATCTTGATGCTCTCATGCTTGCTTCTTTAACTCGGTAGGTAGCAAAATTGGCATAATATGTCAAGAGTGCACCAAGAACATAAACGATAGGTCATGACTTGAGTATAAAGACATGTGTGTGACATAGGCCATGAAACAGCCGCTCCGATCTCGGTGCTCTCTTAGTCATTTCGCTAATTTGGTATGTACTAAAATTAGCATAATTTATTATCAGATTGTACAACGAACACAAATGACAGGTCATGACATGAATGTTATTTCGTGCAAGTGTTATAAGTCATGAAACAACCACCTACGTCTTCGTATGTACTAAAATTGACATAGTATGACAATAATTTATGAAGAACACAAATATCGGTCATGACATTAACATCCAGGCGTGTGTGTCGTGTAGGTCATCAAGCAGCAACCTGGCTTATGTTTCTCTCATGACCATTTTGTTACCTTGGCATGTACTAACATTGGCATTTTTTGACAAGAATATGTAGGGACATAAATTATAGTACATAATATGAATGCGAATACGTGCGTTTCATTTGAGTCATCAAACAGCCGCCTACGTCTTGGTGGTCGCATGGTCGTCTCATTAAATTGGCAGGTTGTCCCCACGCTGCTTTGGATAACATCATTTACCAAAGGGCGCGGGATCTGCCGCATTTTTCCTTGCGGCCTGAATACTATTATCCATTATGACAATAATATTACATTAGAATACTAAATAAAGACTTACATCGATGAAACGACAAAAGCGGTATGATGACAATGGGATGACGTAATTAAACTGATGACAACGATGAAACGAGAGCGTGATGACGATGGCACGACCATAGTCTGGTGGCAACGCTGGAATGATGAGGATGCAACGGCTACGACGGGATCACGAGAATAAAAACAAACCTTGTGGCCCTAACTATTATACAACATTGACGACTGGGACTTAGTAGAAGAGGTGAAGACTGTAGAATGATGAGAGTTCGATCACGAAGCTGGAATGATGACGATTGATTGACATCGACATTATTATGGCAGTCTGATATCGAATGCATGGCGACTGTCATGAATATAGACCTGACAACGACGCCATGGCGAGTGTCGGATTACAAAGCTGAAAAGACGGGGAAGCGACGACGCGTCATCATTACTTCTACGATACCATATCTGGTGGCGAAAACTATCAGCCATCTTGGGCCACTGAGCCAGGGCAGAAGGCGTGACGAAGATGGCATGAAGCGAGTAAGGAATCCCGAAACTAGAATGATCCGACAATGGAAATACCTCAACTCTTTGCATGGAGCCCGTACCTCGTGGCCCAAGCTGGTAGACAACTTGGTCCTCCGGGTGGGGGTAAGCCACTTGATAGATAGATAGATAGATAGATAGATAGATAGATAGATAGATAGATAGATAGATAGATAGATAGATAGATAGATAGATAGATAGATAGATAGATAGATAGATAGATAGATAGATAGATAGATAGATAGATAGATCACCTCAAGACGGCTAAAGTAGCCAAATTATTCGTAATAAAACGTATTGTCGTTTCTTCTTTTTTGTCTTCAACAAGTTCTTTTTGAGTGTCTTCATTGAATGTTTGTGCGTGCATCGTACCTGGTGCCATTTTTGAAGTATGCAATGTTTTTGCTGTTTCCTAAAAACAGAACTGATCAAGTCGTCGTCAATTTCCAGATACAATTCATCTTTAGGATGAGATAGCTTGATTGGGCAAATCAAATCCGCTCGAGCAAAACATGCGCGTTCTTCAAAGTCAATCAAATGTCATGCAAGATTGGTTGTAGGGCGGCCTATGTTTGTACCTGTCTTTGTGCGGTGAGACTGCTAGGTGGAGTACAGAATGAAATTTTCTCATTACTCTGGCAATTCTGAATTACTGCAACGAGAGAAAATGAGAGAAGGAGAGTAAAAAGAATTTAGTCACTTACTGGAGAAAGCTTTCTTTGCCCTCCAGCAATTACCTTTGATAGCCCCAGCCGTATCGAAAAAGGTCTCCATAAAAATTCGATAAAGCTTTGAGTGACACATGTCATGAGCGTTGTATTTGGTTTCCAATAAGGCGGTCTTTTGTTTCTCAATTTTCTCCTAATGGAGATATCTGAACAACCATTCCTGGTATTTAAGGCGCACTCGAACGGAGCGTCTAATAAACCAGCCACTTCTGCCCATATCCCTGAAGGCTTGTTGTGCAAGTACAGGTGAGTAAGTTGCTGTGTACCTTTTTTGGCTTAACATGTGTATTACATGACCATGTCAATATGCAAACTGCGCACTTTGTAAACGTGGTTTAAGCAACCGTGCACATTATTCGGAATGGAAGATTCATATGCGCATTGACTCTGGGTCTCAAATATAGAGGTGGCACTCGCACAATACCAGCAGTAAGAGAGCAGCGCCGGAACACAACTCCTTCAGTTAAATGGTTTCATCGTTCAGAAAATCAATTTTCAAATTTTTATACAAAAGACAAGCTCTATACGCCTGAAGGCTTACGCCTATTACGCATCAAGCTCATTACTCCTTAGCAAATGTTTTCTAATGGTTAAGGCAAATTTGACATAAAATTGTCATTATGTATGAAAAACATGTTCAAAATCGGTGGGATTAGATTTTGCATGCGCTCCTGCTGATCGATTTTGCCACCAATGAATTTCTTGCTCGTTACGCTTAGCGAGCTACGTCAGTGGGCAAAACCGGAAGTTGTTCAAATCCTAAGTTTGCAAATATTGTAAAGGACTATACTCACTTCTTTTTCTTCATTGGTCTTCATTCAATAAATCAACCTTTCAAGCAAGAGACAAGTTTGCGACGCATTGCAGTTGTTACGTGGCTCTTTTTATCGTAAAAGTAAAACAGCTCAAACCATGTTTGTCACGCATCATGGCAGCACATCAAGGTGGAAATAAGACAAACACTTAAGTTGAGACGCCCGTCAGTGTGCTCGCGACATTCATGGGGTATTATCCTTTAGACACTGCCCTCGAGTAAAGCACTCTCCTTCCGTTCTTGCGGCAATTCAAAGTATTGTGTCTGCGTGCATATTTGGAGGCCTCTTTAAGGATCACATTGAATTTTTCCTAAATATGTGTAGCACGAGACACATGCTGTCTTTGTGTGCATGAAGCAGCTAACGACAATAAACAGAAAGAGAAATATTTCCTTTTATCGAATACAACGATGGCTGCCGACGGCACATCCGTTTTATTTTTTGCCACTATCGTCGCTTCATTAAATTATCTTCAAAGCGGATTAACGGCGTGATATATCCTTCTCTGAAAAAAACATCTTGAATGTGCGGGAGATGAACAGTGCTGATTGCCAGCTTGCGCACCGTAATCACTACCACTGATGGCTACAAGTGTTACATGTCAATCACATTTTCGGCGTGCGCTCTTAACGGAAACTGAAATATGAGGGTCAGTGAGGCTCTTTGAAAAATCGCAGTCACCATACAACGGTGTTGGGCCTCGTGAGGTGGTTTACCTGAAGACGAAAATACAATTTTTGTAAAAAGTGGCAACGCTAATTCAATAATGGAAATTTTTAGTTGCTTGAAATCCTTTAATCAATTACTTTTAGTTTATTCATTCAAGGGTAATGCCCAAGTTACATTTGTGCATTTGAGGCCATGAAGCTGCAAAATTACGCGTGCTTAGCAAACATCCTGGACAAGTGCCATTTTTCAGATGATCGTGAACTTCGAGATATCTATTAATACCTTAATGTTTGCATATAGAAATCAATCACATAGCTGAGAAAAGGAACGAGCTGGCAACTTCCACCAGGAGGGGTGCAATGCAGGCCGGCTCTAGAAGTGTGCGGGTGCATAGAAAAACATTAGTAGGGAAAGAAAAGGAGACAGTAATAGGGATGGGCATGGAGAGGAAAGTAGGACGAGATAATAAAGAAAGGGTTGAGAAAAATAGAATAATAACCCAAGCATCAGTGTTCCGAACTTCTTAGGCTAACTGCTTCATAAATGATAGGAAAATATCAAGCTAAATTGAGAGGCAAGTTATGTCGCCTCCGAAAATGACTTATCACGTTTGTGCCCACGTCCAAAGTGAAGCCAGTGTTATTCGCTATCGAATATGGTTAGCGATGTGTGCTTAAAGGGACGTAGGCTCTAGGAGGAAGTAGGCAACATCCTATATGATATGACTAAGTGTTTACGTTGCAGTACAGCAGGAACAGAACGCACTGACTGCCGCCCTTGCTTGTCAAAACATTCATTGATTATGACATATCGTACACGAACCTTCAGTAACATAGCTCTAACGTAGCGAGCTAAACCCCGGCCATGAATATGGGGTGGAGACGATGCTGCAACTGAATTCAGTTATAAGGGTGTTGTCCAAACAGGTAGCGTTAGATAAGCAGACGAGCAAAATCGAGTACGCAGGAAAATTATCGACGAATACAGCACTTATTTGTCCGACTTGAGAGTGGGTCAATTCCTTCTGTAGGTATTTCAGTGCTACGTCGATAAGAACTGAGAATTTGTAACTCAGACTTGTTATCTCATACGGATGATACTTCGGACTTATCCTTCTGTGGAGTAGCAAATGCATTTTGAAGGCTATATATTTAGGGGTCAATGTGCAGTTGTACATGTACAGAAAATTGTGAGATAGATGAATATATTGAGTTGACAAAAACATGCACTGACACTAAAGATAACATTATATCGAAGTGCTTAAGGTAGCATTTCAGGAATATGTTAGCACAAACGTCCGCGCACCTTGAAGAACAATTTAAAACTGGAATACACAAGAGCAGCGGTAATATTTTTGTTCGTCTGTTGACCTCGTTCCTCCATTGGAACGTGAAGTTTCTCGCCAATGATCGGCAGTTGGTGATCGAATGCAGACAGGAAAGGATAGAAATCAGATGTACAAGAAGTATACAAAAAAAGGTAAACTTTTTTGACTGATGGCAGAGAAAGCAAACGCATTACAACTTGGTCAATTTAGAAACAAAAGCACACTCTTTGACTGTCTCAGCGAATGTTAGAGCCCAGAGTCGTTTTAACCAACATGATATGGAGCATCACTGATCTATCAGGAATCCTGATTTCAGCCCAGTCACGTCTTAGCACACATGGTATGGAGCCTCACTGATCTATCAGGAATCCTGATTTCAGCCCAGTCTGAGCGATAGCATTTCTTCCCGATTATTAGACCTGAAATATACAAAGATAAAGGGTGGTAGGGCCGTTGGCCCGTCCCACAGATTCAGTTGCAAAACACAGTCAAAAGTGTGTTAAGCCAAGGCCTAGCGGGATGGGCTTACTCTTAAAAGCAAACAAATTGAAAAAAAGATGGTTTTTCTTTTTCCTAAAACTCCGTTCTCCTTCATTTCTATGTAGTCATTGACGGCCTCAGCCGCACAGGCCAGGGCAGCACAATTTATTTCTAGTCTGTCTGAAACTCTGATGGTATCTCGAAGCCGCAAGTGTCTAGGAAGCCGGGGCTTCAACACCACGCACCGCAGCTGCACGCAAGGTTGGTCAGCGTAAAAGAATTATGACCGTCCATGACATCCGAACTTATCAGCTATAAGACGAAGTTCTCCGAATACATGTTTACAAGACGACGCTCTCCGAATGTGCTCCTCACATGTGCACTGTATCTCTACAGCGGACAACGTAAGTGGGCAATCGATACCATGCGGTCTTTCCTCAGCACCCAGCAACAAAGTTCGACGATCGCCTCCAGGACGCGTAGGGGAATAAACCCTCGCTCCGTTCATGCAGCACAGGGTCAATGTTGCTCGGCACTTCTAAACCAGGGTGGCGTCTCCAGCCTGGCAGGGACTCGGGAGCCAGCGCCAGAACACCGCGTACCGCTGTCCCATTAAAGGTTTTTCTCTGTGAACCTATTCTGGGTGTCAAAGGAATGCCAACTCATTGCTAAACAATACCGCCTTCCTCGAATCTGCCCAGCACGCCCCTGGAGCATGCCGTGACTCGTCGCCCGACACCACGCTGGCCTTCTGACCCTTCATAAAACACAAATGGTTGCCCCTCGGACGTGGAGGGAACTAGATCCCCTCTCAATACACAAAGCACGTGGGCGACTCGCAACACTCGGGAAGTACACAAAACAATCAATGTGCCCTTACACGTCCTTCATAAATAGTAAACTGGGGTCACAATGTGCTCAGCTGTATCCGACGTATCATAGAGTCTAAGCTCTACGAGTTCCGCCGTGGAAAACAAACATATGCCGCCAAACTTAGGCGCTTCCAGAGCCTGAAATCAATATTGGCGACTAAGAAAAGCTATTTTCTCATGACAATAAACAAAGGCGCGAGAACTCAATACATTCCTGGTGGCGAGCATGCAAAACAAAATCATCTCATGTATGTGCAAGAAACGCTTTGCAAAGCATTAAAATGGCACAAGAGCCGAAAGTTGATGTTTTCAGGTTATATAAAGATTCTGTCCACAGTCTTACAATGCTCTCGCGTGCGAACAACCACAGTCACAACAAAAATGTCCACCAAGGTTGAACTGTCCTGCTCACACGTTCTATCTGGTAAACGGGAACATTCACACCTGTCTAAGCTTGCATGGCTGTTTCTTCGCAGCTAAGACCGCAGTCTCGCTCAGTTGTAGCCACTAGTTCGACCGATTCAACTCTAACAGCGCCGGCTACACGCGCTTATTTTCGCACAAGAACCGATCTGTTCCCTGTGCCCTTAGTATCTCCCTATCCTCCTTCGATAGCAGGCAGTCCACTACTTTTGCAATCTACTCTGTGACCACACACACCAGATCGCCCTTCTGTGGTTGTCTCAAAGCCCCTAGGTGATTTATATTCAAGGGTGGCATAGCCAGGTTAGCTCAAATTGTGTTTCCGAATAGTGACTCGAGTCTTACCGCCCCCAACAGCTTCCTCAAAACAACTGGTAATTACTCTTCATGGCCAACCGTTTTCTCCTCACCTGTATCCAGCGCAGCCTCCATTTCTATATCCCCGCATGTGATCGGGATAAGATCAAGCTTTAATCTTCCTGATTTGGCACTTTACTTTAGGATGTTTTCCTAACTCTCAGCATCCTTTCCGACTCTGGCGGCTGTTCCTTACCTGCTATGGAAACCTGCTGGAGCCTCTGTTCCCACACAGTAAGCGCCTACCCCTGCTGTTCTTTATTTAAAGCTGTTAGGAAGTATGTGGGCGAAGTGACCCTGTGTATGAGATACATGCCATCTTAGATTTGTCTTCTGCGGGCTAGAAAGTTTCATGGTAAGTAACACACAGTGCGGCGCAGTCGGCTTAATTGCTTGTCCTCTCTCTTTCACTCGCTCAAAAGTTTCTAGCACTTTTGCCACCTCCACTGACTTAAGCCGGTGTTCGCCCTCTCGCAAAAGAACATATTCAAGGACTTTTGAGCTGAGAGTAGCTTTCATTTGGTCAACGACCATAAGCTCCGTCATGGCTTCATTTTTGCTTGCATTTCGAGTTGAAGGTAATAGGCGATATAAATTCTAGCGCTAGACTCGAACTGAGCTCAAGTTTCAATCTTTCTCTTAGATGCTTGTCTAGGCCTCCTCAAGTATCCACCTGGCGTGAGCTTGAGTTGACATAAAGCCGTCTTCTTTACGGTCCCTTAATCTGAACATTCCTATTTATTGAGGCTGCACAACAGATAACGGCCCCGCGCAATCAGCACCGGCATAATAACATGTATTCGTCTGCATTCTGGCACTTGGAAAGATAAAAAAGAACTTTTCCACGCCATCAAACTACATCGGAATGTCAGCGCCACATGACAACCGGTATGCCTTAACAATTTGTCACATTGTTCTATTCCATCCGTACCCGGCGTGGTTGCTCAATGGCTATGGTGTTGGGCTGCTGAGCACGAGGTCGCGGGATCGAATCCCAGCCACAGCGGCCGCTATTCTATGGGGACGAAAACTCCCGTGTACTTAGATTTAGGTCCACGTTAAAGAACCCCAGGTAGTCGAAATTTCCGCAGCCCCCACTACGGCGTGCCTCATACTCAGAAAGGGGATTTGGCACGTAAAACCCAAAATTTTTTATTTCATGCGTGCTGGCACGTCGACGATCGCTTCCTTCCTACACCGAAGGCGGCCTGCTCGACTGCTCGAGCTCCACTTCTCGTAGAACAACGCGCTCGCACTTTAGCTGCAGGCGCATCTTTTCCAGCTCCGGCTCCAGGCGTGTCATCGCCATGACCTCTGGATCTTACCTGCTCTGAGCCTGCGAAACGCCTTGCGTCTCACTAACAATTAGAGTAACTTACGTCACAGATTCGGTCTATAGGTAATCTTTTCTATATACATGGCAGTTCAAACAAATGCATTAAGACTTGAACAATTGAGAAAGAAATTCTCACTCTTTGACTGTCTCAGTGAGTTAGAGCCCAGACCCGTGTAAAGGTACATGATACCGAGCCTCACTGATCTATCAGCAATACTGATTTCAACCCAGTCAGAGGGACAGCACATCGTCCCGATTACTATAGGTGAAATGGACAAAGAAGAAGGGCGGCAAGGCCGTTGGCCCGTCCCACAGATTCAATTGCCAGAGAGAGTAAGAAGTTTTTCAAGCCGCAAACAAAATGGATGGGCTTACTTTTAAAGGTAAGCTTATTGCAAAATGAAGCGGTTTTCTTATTTCCTAAAACTCCGTTCCCCTCTCATTTCTACATAGTCATTGACCGCCTCAGCAAAACACACCACATCCACATAATTTATCACAAGGCCGTCTTTTACCCTAATGGCGTCTCTAGGGTGCAAGTACCTCGGGATCCGGGGTTCAAGACCAGGTACCGCAGCTGTGCTCAAGGCTTGTGCGCTTGGGAAAATTATGACCGTCCATGACACTTAAACTTATTGTCTACAAGAGAAAGTTCTCCGAATGCATGTTTTCAAGACGGCATTCTCCGAAAGTGTTCCTCACATGTGCACTGCAACTCTACAGTGCACACTTTAGGTTGTGATCCGACACCACGCGGACTTTTCTCAGCCCCCAGCAATAACGGCCTACCATTGCCTCCCGGACGCGTAGGGGAATTGACTCCCCCCCCCCCTCCGTACATGCAGCGGTCGATGTTGCTAGGCCCTTATAAACCGCGGTGGCGTCTCCCGCCAGCCAGGGACTCGGGAGCCGGCGTCAAAACACCGCATACAGCAGTCCCACTGAATGCTTGTCTGGTTGGACCTAATTTGCCCGTCGGCGAAGACCGACTTACGGCGCACAACACCGCCTCCCCCGAATCCGCACCATGGCTCCCTGGCGCATGCCGTGACTCGACACCCCACACCACGCAGGCCTTCTGACCCCTCGTAAAACTCGAACGGTTGCGCCTCGACGTGGAGCGAAGTGGACCCCCTCTCTATAAACAAAGCACTTCGGCGACTAGCGACAATTGGGGAGTACAAAAAACAATCAATGCGGCGTTACAGGGGTGCTACTTTAACCATTTCTTCTGAACAAACATGAATTCCCAACGGATAAGCTTCAATTTCAATTTCAACTTGTAACATAAAGCGAAAATATTAAAAGCTATTGAATATTCTTCATTACTAACTTTAGAGTGTTATTGCTGGCACAAGTACCGTCTTTTTGATGTTTGAAACCGAAAACGCCAGAGAACGCTACCTGCATACAGGTGAAGATATGTCAGCCGCCGTGGTTTGTGAGCGGCTATGGTGTTGGGCCGCTTAGCATAAGGTCGCGGAAAGAAATCCGCCAATGGGGTCCCCGTCTCGTTGGGTGCAACATGATAAAACACCAGTGTAGTCAAATGCAGGAAAAATCTGCCAGGTGGTCCACATTATTCCGGATCTCCTCACTACAGCGTGTCTCATAATCAGATGATGCTTTTGGCACGTAAAAACTTATATTTTAAGGTCACAATAGGTTCCACAAAAAAGATTTGACTGTAGGAGGGGTAAACCCGAGAATGTCTGAGAATACATTCCTCTCAAGAAGCAGAGTTTCTTCGTTTTATTCGTGTCTGAATACAACATGTCCATACACTGCAGTGCCAGTCAAGATGAACCGTGCTTTGGGAATGGACCTTCTCGCTGCTGTTGCTGTTGCCATAGGTACTTATGCCATGTCCAATTCTGTTATATTTAACAGCGATGTTATTTTTATTGCTACAACAGCTGGTAATCATTTTTCTGTTGACACTATTCACTTTGCAACTGAGCCCTTGTGGCAAAGAGCTAACATAATAACATGCCATGGCGGCTTAGTGGCTGTGGTGTGGCACTATGTTACTAGGGTGGCAAAATGGAATAAAACACTGCAGTCTAGTGCATGGGGGGAGGGCGTACCTTAAAGGAACCCAACTGGTGAAAATTTATCCGGAGTCCTCTACTACGGCATGCGCCATAATCACATCATGAAATTCGCACGTGAACTCTCAGAAGTTTGTTGTTGTTTATGCTATAATTAGAGAGGATTGTTGCTTGGGCTAGTTGGTATTGATCTGCAAATATAACAGAGCGACGTCCTCTGGTTTCGTGTGTCGTCTTGGTTGCTGCGCTTTAATAATTACGAATCTAGCAGGATCGCAAAATAATTGACGAATATGGTAAATTATTGGCAGTGCAGCCCGCCACGATTACCGCCAGTCAGATAGAACTAGGTCACGTGATAGCCTTTCGTGAAATATGAGTAAAATTCCAAAACACTTTCACTGGTAAACAAACAATGTAGCTCACTTGATACGAATATACACGCTGTCGATAACGAATAAATGAATTTAACGGCAGAGTGGTAGAACTGCTCTCGTAGGATTTTCACACTCGGCGCCCTTACGTCGTCTAAGCTGCTCAACAGTTTTTGCTGGACATCTGGGGTGCGATCTTGTACGCGTTCCAAAATAGAACGGAGGCGGTTCGTTCCACCAAGCCAAATACGATTCGTCAATTTGAACCGTGCCGAACGCCATGACGTCAATTGCGGCGTGATATCTGCTATCAATAATTCCGTGTTGTCTGCTATCGGACGAACGGAACGGAACATACCGCCTATTTCGTGACGTAAAGAACGAACCGCCTCCGTTCTATTTTGGAACGCGTACAAGATCGCACCTCTGATAGCAGTGTAGAGAGAGCGTCGTTCAGATGCGGAGTTTTAAAATCAGCTGTAATGCACAAGCCCTTTCGATCAGATATATTTCATCTGGACTTGGTCGCTAAACATGCCTTACATTATGGCTTTAAATATGAGCGGTCAGACAAGTAATACATTCAGCTGGTGTACTGACTGCTAAATCGTGCAACGGCAAAAATTTTCTTTGTGGTTTGATAAAAAAATACATGATGTAAAGTACCTGTTTGAAATGCGCTTCAGTCCTCTCTTTGTTTATTGATTTATTGTGATGTGAAATTTGAATAGTCATTGATAATTCTTTATTAGGTATTCATTGCATAATCGCGAATGCTGACAATACCGTATTTTTTATAAGGTACCGGCTGTGTGTACTTCCATTGAGACCATTGTCACCGGCACTGTAACTGGCGGCATGGTACTTCTCAAGCCTGCCTTTCTGCTTATTTTACCACCATGCTCCCAGCACCATTGGACGGTGCTGTATAAAAATTGTTTGATTGATTGATTGGTAGAAACAGAGATTCGTGCTGCAATGCATTCCCTTAACTAACGCCTAAATTTCTCATGACAAAGGGACGTACAATAATAATTGGGGGAGTAACTTACTAACTCATCGTTGCAACGCATTCTGCCTTTTCAGCTATGATCATCATGGCACCCAATGAAGCTGCCGCTTTGGGCGGCGGTGTTGGAGGTGCTGACGGAATCATGCTTGGTCGCAAGAAGTGAATCATCATGAAAAGCAGATGAAGAGGTTTCACGATTTATCAGGACAACGGCGACATCTCATGAAATAAAGTACGCAAATACCCAAATGGGAAATGGTTTTTATGTGCTTGCATCATGTATTACATCAACGAACAAAGCCTAGAGTGACTAATATGGCAAGCAATATTGGAACTCATTCGTTCAAGGAAAGTACATTAGGAGAGACAACCATAAAAATTCACTTCAGACATACTCTTTGGGTTAAGGAATAGGCTAGCGGAACGATCGAGCTCTAAGAATTTCATTTAGAGGGTCAATGATACAACCATGTGATTCGCGCTACTCTTACTACAATGAAATAATATCTTCAGAATTGAACTATTGACGCTTCGTGGTTAGTGGTATTCTCTGCCTAAAGCTTCCGCTTTAGACGTAGCTTTTGGATGCATTGAGGGAATCATGCCTGACGGCATGAAGTCAATACTTGCTCACACAGAGGGAAACGGCTTCAAGTTTCATGATAGCAGCGCGGACATCCCATGCAATAAAGTGCGCAAATAAGCAATATGGAAAATATTTTTTTTTATTTTCTGTGGCCACGTGTTACTTAAACGATGCATGCATTCAACTGCCACTATTACAAGAAATATTAGATTAGGTTCGCCCAAGGAGGGTAAAGCAACAGCACTACAAAATGACATCACAATAAATTGATGGGCTTAGATATAGTTTGGCTGAACGAAGGATCTCTGAGAATTCGATTGAACGTATCAATGCACCACTATGTGATTTTCGGTATTTCTACTGTAATAAGGTGAGTATACAGCTACCGTAAGTCACTTCGATGTCCCCGCTGAGGGGCAAAGCCCTGGCTCCGGATGCATACTAGTCTGCAAGCATACTACTGGCCGGTTGCATTGAGACGAGTTTCGATCTGCTAGCTCCACTTGCTGACCACCTATGTGAGTGCACATCTGCAGCACAGTTACTTATCGTCGCTGCGAGAGTCTCAGAGCCACCAGACAACTCTCGCGCCTGGAGGAAACAGTCATCCACCCCACTTGTGCTTTCGATAAGCTGACGACGTGTGCAACCCTGGCCGACCAACATTGGCGCAACCATTCGCCTTCCCAGTTTCGCAGCGCACCTTGAGACTGGGCCTAACGCCACGTAGGTCTGACATCCTCATCGCCAAATCGGCTCATTTAGAAGTGGTGTATTGACTAGAACGCATCGGTATTGCATTGCCTTAGCATGTTGGTCGCTTCCCGGTCTGTTTATTTTGCTTTTATTTTTTGAAGTGAACCTATTTTTTCACCACATCTACACTTTTATGCAAAATTAAACGGTCCCTTTAATTTAGCTTTGGTCTGCAACAAGCTTGTGATGAGGTGCGAGCGAAGCCTGGATCATGAAACATTATATGTAATGACATTGGTGTTCTCATTACGCGCGTGGTCAGAGTGGCGTTATGGTCGCGTTATCAGGGAGCTTTTGTAATGAATCTTATCAGTCGGCCTTGAGAGATGGATGATATGTGTGACGCAAGAGGAACACATAGCTTCGAACCAGCAAAACCTGCTGTTGGTGCTCCTTATGTTCCAATATCAAGGTGGCTTGCTTTCTCTTCGGTTTCGACAGGCAATTCAGCTGTATAAACAACACAGGCGATCATATGGTAAATCGGCAAACGCAAAACCGGGCCACGTATATACAGGGCATCTGTTACCGTATCGAGCTATCCAGGTACGTTAATTTCTGCTGAGAAAGCGCAATCGAAGTACGGCTAATGCACCATGTGCCATGTCGCTCAATGTGGGCTGTTTCCACGAATAAATTGGAGGATGCATCAGTATGCCTAAACAAAGTGTTGCCTTTTTGAGCAGAGGCTTACGCTTACATTGCCGGCAATGGGTAGACACATGCGCATAATCATTCTTGTCCAAGGACAACTGATGCTCTCTAAGTCTTACATTGATGCACATGCCAGTATGCCCTATCGCACTCACCCACGTGAGCACGAAGCACTCGCCCACACTTGAGTGGGAAAGAGTATACCACATTGGTAGTGCAACCTATATACTTATTTACATGCCCACTTTGCAGATTGGGTTAGAATTACGTTCTGCTCCACTTTCTTGCCCTTCGACCGCAGGACAAATAGCTCTCACTTTTGCAGCAGCAGAAAAGATAACCTCGACTTCCAATGTTCTTTAGGCAATGAGATAGGCAATGTGCGTAGAGTACAACTTCAACGTTCTTCTTCGCGCTCTTTCCTTTCGCCTCCTGCTTTCTAGAGTTTTTTACCCATCTAGTCATCTTCTCAGTGCTGCCCGTTATTAAGCAACCAAGGTCCCCAGCTTCCTTCAGCCAAACTACCTCACGTACGAAGGCGTCACCCATTGTATGCCCACATGTTTTGACCCGGACGGCGCGAAGCGCGGAGATGCAAATGGTATTTTTTACAGCTATAGAATCACCTCAGGTGAAGTTCAGCAGAAGCTTGGCATCACGATGACGCCATCATGATCGTGCCGAACCTTGTCGCAACGTAGAAGCAGGGAAACAGCAGGCTGGCAGAATACCTGACAACTACTGTAGCTGGCCCGTAACGCCTGGCCTG
This sequence comes from Dermacentor albipictus, assembly GCF_038994185.2. Lineage (NCBI taxonomy): Eukaryota > Metazoa > Arthropoda > Arachnida > Ixodida > Ixodidae > Dermacentor > Dermacentor albipictus. The sequence continues at coordinate 60,974,961 of NC_091825.1, read as the reverse complement.
TAACGCCTCAGCCGCTAGAACTACGGGTTCGGTCGGCAGACAGGTGGCTAAGTCGCCCCGATGCTCAGCAGGCAGCACTGCACCAGACCGCTACAACGGCAGTCACGAGTGGGATCTCCGACCAGGTCCGCACGGTAGCATGATACACAGTCGCCAGTCATCGAGCCTTGCACCTCCGTTCTGCTAGCTGCCGTTCGAAACTTCGGCTCGCTCTCACACTCTGCGCGCTCTGCGCTCTCTGCATGCCCTTTCTTGTTGGTGGCACGTGGTCTTCGTCCACAATCATCATCACCAATGCTCTTCTTGTTGCAACGACGCAATAATCCTTCCATGTCGTTCATGTCAGCGCCAAACGGTACTATTCACGTCGCCACACTTGTAAACTGACATTCGTCATACCATCCTGTTCACCACATAGTCGTCAGACGCTCGTCATGCATCCGAGGGACCACCGGTATAGAGATGCCGTCGTTGTCGTTGAATCCTTCTCATTCCAGCTTCGGGATCCGTTATTCGTCATTGTGTCGTCGTCACGCCTTCTACTCATTCCCAGTGCTCCATGTTGTACATTAATTTGAGCCGGCCGGATTGTTTCCTTCTCGTGATGCCGTTTTTGCCAGTGCGTCATCGTCCTTCCGGCTTTTTCTCAGGCTCTCGTGAGGCCGTACCCATCACGCTGAAGTTTCATCGCTGGTATGACTACAGTTACCTCAACCCATTGCCTTCACGGACTTGTCGTACCGCTTCAGTGAATCTTTCTTCCTCTTTGTGTTGTAATTATACTTTCGTATTTCAAATAATTATGCTACTTATCTCACGTCGCCATCGATAGAGAGCCAATATCAGGCCTCTATTAATAGACTATCATCGTAATGCCGTCGTAGTCAAGCCATGACCTCACTGAAGCTTGATTATCATGGTCTCGCCATGCGGTGGTCGACGTCAAGGTTTCCTGATAGAATTATCGGCGTGCCAATGTGATCAAGCACTCCTCATCATCCCATTGGCTTTAAGCAGTTGTCATGCCATTGTCAAAAATGCATCGTCGTCAAAGAAGAATCTTCGTTCTCTCGTTCGTAAACCGTCGTCCAGAAGCCTTAAAAATAGACTGTCATTGTTGTAAGTTCGACATCCGACCCGACATGCCGTCGTCGTTATAGCGTTGTCAAGACATCCGTAGTTTCACCATCGTCGCCAATGAAGTACAACAACCACTTATAAATCATGCCAGTGACGTGATACCACCTTCGCCGATGCATTCGCGTCACTCACACGCGGTTTTGCCGTCGGTGTCGTGCCTTCTTCGCGATGGCGTCTCTTTGCACGAGCGCTGTCGTGCATGTGCTGTCATACGGGGATCATTCCGTGTTCGTCATTTCGACTTGTTCATCAGGTTGCCGTCATACCGTCGTCGCCAGGCTGTCGTCGTCATCACCTGCTTCTCATGTCGTCGTCAGCACGTTCTCTTTTATGGTGTCTTTGTCATGCACTGGTCGTCATTTCGGCTTCTTCATCCGTCATCACTCTATCTTCATCATCTGGTATTCCTCATATTGTTTAGTAGGGTGTTTTGCAGGGCCATTTGGTGCATGGTGAACGTATAGGGAGTTCCAGCAAGTACTGACGCGAGTAGATGTAAAAATAATGCACAGTAGAACGCTTGTATTAGAGCTGAGCTTATCGCGACTGCATTCCACAAATATCCGTCACACATCCCTTGGAAACCAAGAACAATACCACGGTTTCTAGTGAATGATAAGCAAAAAAAGACAAGAAGAAACCAAACAAGACCCTCTCCAGAGAAAGGCCACAACACTTGGATTAGCACAATAAAGTTAAAATTAGAACTTGCTCATCGGTAAGATGGGTTCCCGCGCACATATATGCACACAAAACTTTCTGATGTGGAAAGCTTCGCTTATTTCTCTTTTCTGTTTAAAACGCCCTCTCCCCACAGTCGATACATCATTATGGCTAGTATATTTGGGTGTTTTTTGTGTTGATCTTTGACTATGAGCCATGATAGTGCTCTTGTTTTCATACGCATGTGTGACGCAGATTAGTGGAACGTAGTCGCAATAAACATCAATTACATGTGCGGCGTTATCCTGACCATTGCTTTTATTTGTACTCGCGTGTGTACTTTCCGCAACACCCTATACGTTCCTCACATTGCCGTTACCACTTTGTGATCTTTGTATCATTGTTATAATTTAGGTATCAACGTCTTAACGACGTCATGGCGCCTTCGTTATACCTATTTGTGTTTCAATATGTGTCATTCCTTATTTTTTCTTTCATTGTTACTGCGTCGGTATCATAGAGCCGTCCTAATCCCTCAAGGTGCATTGAGTGGGACGACATAGCGGTACGTTGCATATGCCGAAACAACGCGTTCAAAGTACTCCTAGAACCACAGTATATTGGCACTGAAATGACAATCCGGCTTATCATCGCTTGCATCTCGTCGCCGCAATGCTCGTCTTTGTCTTTTTCACAAGTTCTCCTATAGCTCACGCGCCAAGCCACCATACAGTCTCCCTGCGGCAAGCAGCTCTAGTCGCGCCGGTCACCCACAAGAAATTACTTTTTCGCCTTCATTCTTTTTGCTTGCCGCAAAAGACTGGAACGGCCTTTCTAACGATATCACAGACATAACCTGTCATTCCACATATATAAACATCGTAACAAATTACCTTCCATTGTAATAAATATATGGCTTACATGTATGTGCCCACCCCTTATGTAATACCCCTTCGATGGGGTGTTTAAGGAAGTAAAATAATGAAATATCCAAAAACTCCACAGCAGTTAGCGGTGGAGCTGTGGCTTCATGCGGGACACCGAGCCCGCCACAGCACCGACACTCGGAGTTGATCAGCAAACAGTGCAGATAACGGGTTGTTGATGCGTCATGGAAATAATGCACTCGCTAACTCATGCTGAGCTTGTTTGAGGCCGCTGCATTTTCAAGTGGGAGGGTGGTCAGTCACGTGATACCTTCCATTTCTCTTGAACATTTATTATGAGCCACGCAAAAGAAACGGTAAAGTACCTGACTAAAAACGTGACATTTTATATTTCTTTCAATTTTCAGCAAATCCTTCGATGAACTGACGCCATTCAGAATAGTTAATAAAAACAGCTAATTTTAAACAAAATATGAATGGAATCTTATCGACAAAAAGTATTGGCTGCGAGTCTCTGCGACTGTGAACAGTATCCCTTTTAGCTTCGCGTTGTAGGGCCCATCTTAAAAGAAAGAACGCTATGCATGATAGTTGAGGTCCCCTGCATATAGAGCGGTCAGCATGTGTCATTTGATGCACTAATGCACTTCTGTGCCTTTACCACAATTTCATCTACACATGTAATAAATATCCTATTGCTGCTTAGGGAAATACTTATCATGCTCGCATAACTGGCTTGGTTAGCATCGAAAAACGGGCATTGAAATTTGCAACATTTACCTCCACTCTTTCATCATCTAAGCCACTATTCCTAAAATATATGGGACTTCCTGTTACTCACTCACATGACTCTAGATGATGGTCTTCTATAAATTCATCGACCATCACGTTAGCAGCGGTACTTTTCTTATTCACCGAGTCACTAATAAAAATCCAACAAGGTTTGCTTTGTCAAATAATGTTCTCCTACCAAAAGTCGCTAGACAGTTCGGCGAACAAACTGCCAGGGTCTGCGCTATTTTACACTTGGAGCAATCTAAAACCTGATTTAAAAATGTTGCCGTTGAGCCGTTCTAGATCGTCTTTGAAACGTATTTTCTTTCATCACATTAATTAGTTTATCAATTAGCTTTACGTTGCCTCTATTTATGCTCTTCTATCTTCGTTGTAATCATTTAAAATATATATTTGTCATATAATTCGTGCCCTTACTAAAATCGTTTAATCCGATTCTGATAGGAGGCCGTCCCACAGTTCCTACTTTTGGGCCTCCTTTTGAAATTGTTTCACATTCATATATATTGTATTTTGCATTTATGGTAATAAACTTGAAACTTGAAACGCTCCAGCGCTGTCATCAAGCGTGAAAGACATGCTTTGAGCAGTTTTATTTTCACGATATGAAAAACTTGACAGCCATTATAATGAATGGCAGACTTGTTGTCTCTCATCTAAAATACTGGTCGGTTGAATGATCACCGAAGAAGAAACGGAAATCAGTAAACATTATATACAATTCCATTCCGCAAGTGAACCTTCTATTTCCAATATACACACTAGGTAAACCATGGGCAAAAAGGTCTCAATTTGCCCAAATGCATGGCACCGTAATATATATGACAAACAGGGAAGTGTACATGGCCGCTTACATACCTGCACTTGTACGAAACGCCTTCAGTGATGTTGGAACAAATAGTTGGCTTAATAGGTCCCTTACATACCATGAAGAATTGTTCAGGTATTTCCATTAGGGTAAAATGGACAAGCAGCAGACAGCGTAATTGAAACCGAAACAAAATACTCTTGACAGGTTTCACTCAAAGCTTCATCGAAATTTTGGAGAACTTTACCGGCGCTGCGAATGCCACAAACAGTAATTGTATCAGAGTAAAGACAGCTTTCTGCAGTCACTGAATAGAGGTAGTTTTCATCTCGCTTTATTTACCCGCCTCCCTGCAGTAATTGAAAACTCACAGAGTAATGAGAAAATTTCTTCCGGCACTCCACTTCAAACTTCCACCAAACACTAACACGTGCACAAACAAGTCGCCCTGCATGGAATTTGACGCGACATTTGATTACATTCGAAGGGCGCTCTGGTTTTGCCAATACCGATTGGCTTTGCCCACCGAGATCTCTTATGATAAAGAATTCTATCTGAAATTGCGGGAAGACATAATAAGTTGCTTAAGTTTAGGCAACCGCAAAAACCTACGGCAATGCAAAATGCGCGCAGGATACTTTTCGAGCACACGTATTTAATCAAAACACTCAAAAAGTACGTGCTGGAGGAAAACGATATTAAACGAGAATACGTTTTAATACGAGTAGCATTCTTCGGCGACGTTAGCCGTTTTAAGCCTATATCTATCTAGCCGATTGCGCTCACCCACTAGACCAAGTTGTCTGTCGGCTTGGGCCACTAGTTATTGACTTTTGGAAGTGGTAACCTGTTCTACTTCCCTTCTCGTAATTCCAGATTCGGGATGCCTTAGTCTCGTCATGTCGTCGCCTTCAACGCTTTTGCCACGACCCAGTGGTCTAAGATACCTGATAGTTTAAGACAGTAGATAAAAGCTCCTAGTAGTGATGCCGTTGCGTTGATTACTTCCGCGCCTCTCCAACTTTATAATCCGGAACTCGCCATGCCATCGTCGTCACGCAATAGTCATCAGAGCGCCATAATGCATTGCAAGTCACACCGCCATAGTTATGTCATCGTTGCCGTTCGATCACCGGCACTCCAGCTCCATGACCTGGCCCTTGTCAATTATTCGTTGTCCCTTCTTCTACTCAGTCCTAGTGGCTTATTTTGTATAATAGGTTGGGCCACTAGGTTTTCTTTTTGTTCTTGTGCCGCAGTAACCAAAGCGTCGTCGTCAGTCCGGCTCAGCCTCAGGCTGTCGTCAGGCCACCGCCATCAAAGTTTAGTTTCATCACTGTCATCACATCAGTTACGTGATCTCATTCCCGTCTTGTTATATTAGCCGTGCCGCTTTAGTCGTTTATTCAACTTAATTGTTTTCTTCATTGTATTGTAAACTTATTGTCGTAATTCAAATTATTATGCGGCTGTTTGCGTGCCGTTCTCGCCAGAGAGTCTCTATCAGGCCTCCATTGACAGACCGGTATCGTAATGCGATCGTGCACAAGCCGCCCTCGTCAGTGAAGTTGATGATCCTGCTCTCATTATGCAGTCGTCTTCGTACAGCTTTTCTGATGGGGTGATCGTCAAGCCATCGTGAGAATAAAATCATCATCCCATTGTCTTCGCCCAGTAGTCATGCCATCGTCGGGATGCCGTCATGGACTTTACGTGATCATCAATCAACCAATCAATCAATCAATGTTTATTTTTGACGAAATCAAATACAAGACGGGTATAAGTACCCATTCGGAGGTCCCGAAGTAGCAAGTGTCTGGCGGACCGCCTAACTAGGCAAGAAAAGGGGATAATAGGATCGTGAGAAACCGTGAATCGTGTAACATAATATAGAATTTATACATCATCATCGGAAATAAACAGTAAGAGAGAAGATGAAAAATCTATCAAAAATATCACAAGTATAATCACACAGTTAAAAAGAAAGAAATATAATGGAAGGCATCTTAAAAATAACTTGCAGAAATTCAACCGAGGATAAACGGCACGTAAAACTAACAATGAGAAGTATCAATTATAGGCAAAATTCAGTGACTCGGTAATTGAACAGTACATTGCATATTGAGAAAGCAGCTTGTTATGAATGTGAGTCTTTCTTCTTGCTATGAATATGTTTCTTGTTTTACTAGTTATGTGAATAATTGTTTGTAGACAAACCAACGCGCGTAACAGAACACAGTAGTACACCTATCGACCACGTGTTATGTAACACTCCTGTTTGCAAATATGCGCAAGTTTTGGATGGTAATATTACTAAGCACTAGCCTGTGCTTTTTGTAATGTAAAACTGCCTGAACTCAAGCAAGAAATGTTTTACCTGGACATTATTTAACGCTTACGTACTTTCAAATAATGTACGCGCAATTGACTGGTCGCTTGTATACCCTTCGAAATGTTCTACCAATAGTTACGACATGTTTGTAGACATGTTTACTGAGGCGATCGCCACCGCCTCCACCACTTACTGCGTGCGCAATAGACATGCAATCCCGCGAGATCCTTGGGTAACGGGCGCGCTCTTGCATTCTAATAAAACGAAATATACCATTTATAAGAAAATAAAAAAGGCAACCTTATAACACCTCCTTGAAGGAAAGATACTCTACGTAGTCGCAAACTCTTAATAGAACAGTTTATGCTGCAAAGAAAGCTTATTTTACCAATCGCATTGAGCCGAACAGGAAGGATTCGAAAAAAAAAAAAACTGATGCCTTCTTAACCAGATTCTAGGGCGAGACATAAAACCACATCCCCCCGAAAAACTAATTTACAATGACGTTGTGTACACTACACCCGAAAGTATCGGCAATGATTTCAGTGCCAATTTTTCATCCCACATTAACTTAACTGGTAAAGATTTTGATGCAACGTACATTTCACGTACAAATGCTTCTTTTTACGTTTACCCAACAGATGAGCTTGAGGTGACTTCAGTTATTTCTACCTTGCAAAACACAGCCGCTGGAGTTGACTCTGTTTCGGCGCACGTCCTTAAACTTGTAACTGACATCGTGTCACCGGTTCCCGCGCATATCGTCAATACTATATTCGTCACGGGTGTGCTTCCAGAATGATGAAAATTGCCAAGGTGCTGCCATTGAATTCGTTAAAGGACAAGCATAGCATAGAAAACTAGCGTCCAGTTTCGGAGCTACCATTCTTCAGCAAAATACCCGAACAAATATTCGCGAGGCACCTTCATGACTATCTGCACAAGCACGACGTTCTTTCTCGGCATCAATTTGGTTTTAGAAACGGCCTTTCCACACAAACTTCAGCCTCAACATTTACAGACTCAATTAGAAAATCAATAGACAGTGGTTATCTAGTCGCGGGATTGTTTATAGATTTTGGGAAAGCTTTCGATTCCCTCAGTCATTATATATTCAGCGATAAATTGCTTGGTTATGGAATTAATGGAATACCTTTGACGTTAGTTCGCAGTTACTTAGAAAATCGGCAACAAATCGCTCAACTAGGTGATTTTCAGTCCAACAGCAACGTCATTAACCTTGACGTTCCGCAGGGATCCGTACACGGACCATCGTTTCTTTTTACTCCATATAGATAACTTGCCTTCGCAGCTTGTGGGGGCAACCCCTGTACCCTATGCAGACGATACTAACCTTATTAGAGCCGATGGTGAACAATGCAACCTAATTAATAAGCTTAACTCTGAATTACAAATTTTGCACCGTTTGAGTACACTGAATGCCTTTCACCTTAACCCAGCGAAGACAGTTTTTATCTTGACTCTGAAAAAAAAGAAAACGGCTATTCATTCAGATAAACGAGAAGAAGGGAGGTTAACCGATGGGCCCGATTTTTATTAGTCGTATTATAAGAAGCCAAGAAACACTGACACCAAGACAACATAGGGGAAATTACTCGTGCTTAATAAATGAAATGAAGAAACGATAAATTAATGGAAATTAAAGTAGATGAAAGAACAACTTGCCGCAGGTGGGAACCGAACCAACTACCTTCGCATTTCGCGTGCGATGCTTTACCAATTGAGGTACCGCGGCGCCGATTCCCCATCCACCTTCTAGGGTATTTATGTGTCCTAGTAGGGAAACGGCGCCGTGGTAGCTCAATTAGTAGAGCATCACACGCGAAATGCCAAGGTTGTGGGTTCGGTTCCCACCTGGGGCAAGTTGTTCTTTCGTCTACTTAAATTCCATTAATTTATCGCTTCTTCATTTCATTTATTAGGCACAAGCAATTGCCCCTATATTGTCCTTGGTGTCAGTGTTTCTTGGCTTCTTATGATATTCATTCAGATGTCATTTACAATAACCATCCGATAAAACAATCTAGTGAGAGAAAATTTCTTGGTGTTATTATCGATAACCATTTAGAGTTCCGCCTTCATGTGCGTTCCGCAGTTCATGAGGCTTCATATGGCTTGCATGCGCTGTAGAAATGTCGAAACTATTTCCCTCCCTACATACTTATCAATCTTTACTATGCATTTGTTCACTCTCACATGAATTACTGGTTAGTGATCTGGAGTTCCACATACAAGACTATTCTGTCACCGGTGTTTACAGTTCAGAAAAGAGCTCTCCGTATTATTGCACCCAACAGTACGCATATTAGGAGTGAAGATTTATTTACCAACCTCACCATCCTCAAAATTTACGATCTCACAACATACAACATCGCCTCCATCATGCATCAAGTAGGTAATGAAAAACTAGCCTTGATGGCAGTCTCGCTCCATCTTTCACTTCGCAATATTGGAACGCATCTCGCGGTCGTATTTTATTGCCTAAGGTAAATACAAATTACAGTCGCTCTGCACTACAGTTCACAGGTACCACAGTTTGGAATAAGCTGACCTAACCGCTCCAAGAACATTGCATACAAATCTTAAACAGTTAAAACTCTCACTTATTAACAATGTGCAAGACTGCTCATGCTTGCACATGTCCTCCCTTTTCTTTTATTATTTTCCTGTGCCAACGTTTTCGATGATGTAACAAAGAAAATTGTTAGAAAAATGTTCCTCACTTTAAAAAGTTTCCCCGATAGCGTATTTTCTTGTTTTACCTACTCAACTACTTCAGCTTTATGTGATTTTACTGTATAAAAAGAAACACCTACCATAGGAATGTTTTTTCCTCATAACAATCGGTAGGGACCCTTTGGCATGTTTGTTGGGTCCCAAAAGTGTTGTACTTTGCCATTGTATACGCTCATTATGTTAAATATAAACTTTCAATGCATTTCATTTCAATTTCAATTTCAAATCTAATTAATTCTAGGTGCGTTAAATTATACTATGCGTCAGATGAAGTGTTCATGAAGTGCTCCTTCGTTCTACGCTTGAATGAATAATGTAGATGACTACATATCAGATGGTATTGAAATCAGAATAGAAATGCCTGGAAACGCGACGGTAAATTTCCCATAATCAATTCTTACTTTTGAAAGGAAAATATTAGGTTGTGTTTAAAATCTTGTGGTGTTATCATTGATGAAGCTGGAGCGAGTAAAAGCTGGAATATCAAACTTGGAAGTAATAGGACGAAACCTAAGTAGTGACAGCTCATGATTGAATAACATGCGTAAAGGTAAAACATTTAGGGAACGGTATATGGGAGCAGAGGGAGATCTATGTGATTGGGATGCAATAATGATAATGCCTGCTTTTGCAAAACTTCTAGCTAATGAAGATGTGTGGCATATGTATTACCCCAAGATGAGAGGCAGTATGAAAGACGACTTTGTGTCTACACTTAATATAAAGACATGAGAATGGTTTGTTGAAAAGTAGAGCGAGTTTTTATGATGATGTGATACCAAATGATATTGTTTGAGCAAGTAGTTGAATACGGCACGGGAACGTTAGGTTCACATCTAGAACTACACCAAGAAATTTAGTAGACGCGGATCTTGCAAATACATTAAGAGAAACTACAATAGGGTCAATGTGCAAAGTTTTTGAAGGATGGAATACCACAAATGTCGTAGATGGCTTAATGGTTTGCTTGTTTTTTCCACACGATGGATGAACATTCATATGTCAGAGTTAGGTTTATCTTGCAATGCGAATACATTTTTATCGGATGGAAAAATAGTGGGGTCATGAGCATAACGAAGGCAGTGCAGATGTGTTAATACTTCTGGCAAGTCATTGATGAATATGAAAAATAAAAGTGGCCCAAGTATTGATCCCTGAGGTACACTTGTACTTACAGTTTTTGATGAGCAAAAGGCACCATTAAATTGGACTATATATGGTCGGTCTATTAGGTAGTTGCAAATTAATTGTAAAGGCGGCCCAGAAATGCCATACGATTCAAGTTTACTTAGAAGAATACAATGGTTAATTGTATCAAACGCCTTAGTGAAATCAATAAAAAGAGCACCTTTGATAGACCTTGATCGATGGCTAATTTAGCCCTCTCAGTAAAAGTAATAAGCACTGATTCAGTTGAAAAATTGTCACGGGAACGAAACTGATCAGGAGGTAAAAGATTACATTTGGATAAGTGCTTATATAAGCGATTATGTATTAGCTTTTCGATCACCTTACTAAAGAACGACAAAATGCAGATAGAAGAAAGAAGAAACGCATTGTCACTTCGACATCCCACCCGACATGCTATCGTCAAACTATTGTCAAGCCATTGTCATTAAGCTTTCGTTCCACCATCATTATTAATTGAGCATCATCGTCCTCTTGTTATTGTGGCAGCGTCGTCCTGCCGCCTTCAATTCCTTGACGTCATTGATGCATGGTTATGCTGGGTGTGTCATGCTATCGGTATTACAGAGTAGTTTGGATGTGGCTCTTTTCACACGGTTGTCATCATCATCATCATCATCATCATCATCATCATCAGCCTAGTTACGCCCACTGCAGGGCAAAGGCCTCTCCCATACTTCTCCAACAACCCCGGTCATGTACTAATTGTGGCCATGCTGTCCCTGCAGCATGAGGACAACCGTCAGCACGGTTGTCCTCATGCTGTCTTAATTAGGTCGTCGTCACATTCCGTCTTCTTCTTCATGCTCTCCTCATACCGTTATCGGCACGACAACGTCATATCTTCTTCCTCTTGTCGTCGTCCCCGCGTCGTCCTCGGTATGCCACCGCCATAATTTAGGAATCGACGTCTTAAGGACGACATGACGCTACCATAAAATGGATTTGATCTTCATTATATTTTGACATCTGTACGTGTATGTCCTGAATTGGTGCCAAGAGATTTGAAGGGCTGTCGAAGGCAGCAGGTAACTAGGTGAGGTGATGAAAGTAGGAGCATGCGCAAGGTAGGAATCAGTTGGCGCAGGACAGGAATAATTGGGGGTCGCAAGAACAGGCTTTCGTCTTGCAGTGAACATAAATAGGCTGATGATGAATATTTATTTATTTATTTATTTATTTATTTATTTATTAAATGAAAATAATTAACAGGCCCTTTGATAGGGCATTGAGTAAGGGCGGTAATAAAAGTGCAAAATAACTCGATAGAGTACACACGGCTTAAATTTGCAATTTAACGCGAAGAGAAGGAGGAATCAATGATAAAGTGGTATGACGGCAATATAAGGCTGGGAAGGAAAGAGGATAACACGAAAAAATATTTGCTGGCCTTATACATATGGCAAAACTGCACACAAGAGCCATAGAGAGTACCAATCACAATGACGACAGTAAAAAGAAAAGGAACTGCAACCAAGTATAGACAGCCCAATATTCGGATTCTAGGCTCAGGAACAGTAAAACCTAGGCGCGTGCACAGTAAAAACCTTTTGCCGTATAAAAAAATGGAGTTGGGCAGAAAGTGGCATACTGGTCGAAAAAAGAGAAAAACACGGGCAGTGGTACAAAAATGACGGATATCCTTGGTCTTAAACAGTAAGCGTAACCAATCCTCATTTCTTCTTCCATAGTCAGTGCGTTGGTCTCAAAAAGCCGTCGTGGTGCCTCTATATAAGCACGTGGCATATAGCCGAAGCACGTGTAAGGGCACAGTTGTTATTAAATGTGAATCATTTCTTGCTGAACATTTGCCACTTTGACAGTATCTATCTATCTATCTATCTATCTATCTATCTATCTATCTATCTATCTATCTATCTATCTATCTATCTATCTATCTATCTATCTATCTATCTATCTATCTATCTATCTATCTATCTATCTATCTATCTATCTATCTATCTATCTATCTATCTATCTATCTATCTATGTATCTATCTATCTATCTATCTATCTATCTATCTATCTATCTATCTATCTATCTATCTATCTATCTATCTATCTATCTATCTATCTATCTATCTATCTATCTATCTATCTATCTATCTATCTATCTATCTATCTATCTATCTATCTATCTATCTATCCGTCTACGTGGTCATAGTCGTTTTGTTAACTTGGTATGTACCACAACTGGCATAATATGACAAAAATGTATGACAAATAAAAATGACAGGTCATGACATGAATGTCGTGATATGTGTGTCATGTAGGTCATGCAACGGTCGCCTACGTCTTGGTGCTGTCACGGTCGTTTTCTTATTTTAGTAGGCTCCACGCACACTGCTTCGCACAACATGGATTTCCACAGGGTGTGTGATCTGCCGCCTTTTTATATTCCCTTCATGCTTCTAACGTGTCATCTACAGGTCATTAGTCATTTAAAGTTTCTCATTCACGAAAGACATACTGTTGCTTGAATCATAAAGTGTCTATGACACTAATGATTTTGAGTGGAGGGCCCGACAACGGGATCAAAACAACGGGATACAAAATTGTATGATCGAAATGGCATGGCGATGACTGTATCAGAGAGCCTGAATGACGATGACCGCATGACAAGAGCCGGATCGCGAGGCTGGAGTGAAGGTGACGGCACAAATACGACGGCATTACGACGACGTTCTGTCAATAGCAGCTTGATTTTGATTTTGTGACAATGAAAAGGTGTCTACGATGGCATACTCATTTCAATTATAAATGAACGCAAATTTCACACTTTGACAGCACCTATCTATCTTTCTAGCCAACTACATCTTGATGCTCTCATGCTTGCTTCTTTAACTCGGTAGGTAGCAAAATTGGCATAATATGTCAAGAGTGCACCAAGAACATAAACGATAGGTCATGACTTGAGTATAAAGACATGTGTGTGACATAGGCCATGAAACAGCCGCTCCGATCTCGGTGCTCTCTTAGTCATTTCGCTAATTTGGTATGTACTAAAATTAGCATAATTTATTATCAGATTGTACAACGAACACAAATGACAGGTCATGACATGAATGTTATTTCGTGCAAGTGTTATAAGTCATGAAACAACCACCTACGTCTTCGTATGTACTAAAATTGACATAGTATGACAATAATTTATGAAGAACACAAATATCGGTCATGACATTAACATCCAGGCGTGTGTGTCGTGTAGGTCATCAAGCAGCAACCTGGCTTATGTTTCTCTCATGACCATTTTGTTACCTTGGCATGTACTAACATTGGCATTTTTTGACAAGAATATGTAGGGACATAAATTATAGTACATAATATGAATGCGAATACGTGCGTTTCATTTGAGTCATCAAACAGCCGCCTACGTCTTGGTGGTCGCATGGTCGTCTCATTAAATTGGCAGGTTGTCCCCACGCTGCTTTGGATAACATCATTTACCAAAGGGCGCGGGATCTGCCGCATTTTTCCTTGCGGCCTGAATACTATTATCCATTATGACAATAATATTACATTAGAATAATAAATAAAGACTTACATCGATGAAACGACAAAAGCGGTATGATGACAATGGGATGACGTAATTAAACTGATGACAACGATGAAACGAGAGCGTGATGACGATGGCACGACCATAGTCTGGTGGCAACGCTGGAATGATGAGGATGCAACGGCTACGACGGGATCACGAGAATAAAAACAAACCTTGTGGCCCTAACTATTATACAACATTGACGACTGGGACTTAGTAGAAGAGGTGAAGACTGTAGAATGATGAGAGTTCGATCACGAAGCTGGAATGATGACGATTGATTGACATCGACATTATTATGGCAGTCTGATATCGAATGCATGGCGACTGTCATGAATATAGACCTGACAACGACGCCATGGCGAGTTCGGATTACAAAGCTGAAAAGACGGGGAAGCGACGATGCGTCATCATTACTTCTACGATACCATATCTGGTGGCGAAAACTATCAGCCATCTTGGGCCACTGAGCCAGGGCAGAAGGCGTGACGAAGATGGCATGAAGCGAGTAAGGAATCCCGAAACTAGAATGATCCGACAATGGAAATACCTCAACTCTTTGCATGGAGCCCGTACCTCGTGGCCCAAGCTGGTAGACAACTTGGTCCTCCGGGTGGGGGTAAGCCACTTGATAGATAGATAGATAGATAGATAGATAGATAGATAGATAGATAGTTAGATAGATAGATAGATAGATAGATAGATAGATAGATAGATAGATAGATAGATAGATAGATAGATAGATAGATAGATAGATAGATAGATAGATAGATAGATAGATAGATCACCTCAAAACGGCTAAAGTAGCCAAATTATTCGTAATAAAACGTATTGTCGTTTCTTCTTTTTTGTCTTCAACAAGTTCTTTTTGAGTGTCTTCATTGAATGTTTGTGCGTGCATCGTACCTGGTGCCATTTTTGAAGTATGCAATGTTTTTGCTGTTTCCTAAAAACAGAACTGATCAAGTCGTCGTCAATTTCCAGATACAATTCATCTTTAGGATGAGATAGCTTGATTGGGCAAATCAAATCCGCTCGAGCAAAACATGCGCGTTCTTGCGGGTCTCAAATATAGAGGTGGCACTCGCACAATACCAGCAGTAAGAGAGCAGCGCCGGAACACAACTCTTTCAGTTAAATTGTTTCATCGTTCAGAAAATCAATTTTCAAATTTTTATACAAAAGACAAGCTCTATACGCCTGAAGGCTTACGCCTATTACGCATCAAGCTCATTACTCCTTAGCAAATGTTTTCTAATGGTTAAGGCAAATTTGACATAAAATTGTCATTATGTATAAAAAACATGTTCAAAATCGGTGGGATTAGATTTTGCATGCGCTCCTGCTGATCGATTTTGCCACCAATGAATTTCTTGCTCGTTACGCTTAGCGAGCTACGTCAGTGGGCAAAACCGGAAGTTGTTCAAATCCTAAGTTTGCAAATATTGTAAAGGACTATACTCACTTCTTTTTCTTCATTGATCTTCATTCAATAAATCAACCTTTCAAGCAAGAGACAAGTTTGCGACGCATTGCAGTTGTTACGTAGCTCTTTTTATCGTAAAAGTAAAACAGCTCAAACCATGTTTGTCACGCATCATGGCAGCACATCAAGGTGGAAATAAGACAAACACTTAAGTTGAGACGCCCGTCAGTGTGCTCGCGACATTCATGGGGTATTATCCTTTAGACACTGCCCTCGAGTAAAGCACTCTCCTTCCGTTCTTGCGGCAATTCAAAGTATTGTGTCTGCGTGCATATTTGGAGGCCTCTTTAAGGATCACATTGAATTTTTCCTAAATATGTGTAGCACGAGACACATGCTGTCTTTGTGTGCATGAAGCAGCTAACGACAATAAACAGAAAGAGAAATATTTCCTTTTATCGAATACAACGATGGCTGCCGACGGCACATCCGTTTTATTTTTTGCCACTATCGTCGCTTCATTAAATTATCTTCAAAGCGGATTAACGGCGTGATATATCCTTCTCTGAAAAAAACATCTTGAATGTGCGGGAGATGAACAGTGCTGATTGCCAGCTTGCGCACCGTAATCACTAACACTGATGGCTACAAGTGTTACATGTCAATCACATTTTCGGCGTGCGCTCTTAACGGAAACTGAAATATGAGGGTCAGTGAGGCTCTTTGAAAAATCGCAGTCACCATACAACGGTGTTGGGCCTCGTGAGGTGGTTTACCTGAAGACGAAAATACAATTTTTGTAAAAAGTGGCAACGCTAATTCAATAATGGAAATTTTTAGTTGCTTGAAATCCTTTAATCAATTACTTTTAGTTTATTCATTCAAGGGTAATGCCCAAGTTACATTTGTGCATTTGAGGCCATGAAGCTGCAAAATTACGCGTGCTTAGCAAACATCCTGGACAAGTGCCATTTTCCAGATGATCGTGAACTTCGAGATATCTATTAATACCTTAATGTTTGCATATAGAAATCAATCACATAGCTGAGAAAAGGAACGGGCTGGCAACTGCCACCAGGAGGGGTGCAATGCAGGCCGGCTCTAGAAGTGTGCGGGTGCATAGAAAAACATTAGTAGGGAAAGAAAAGGAGACAGTAATAGGGATGGGCATGGAGAGGAAAGTAGGACGAGATAATAAAAAAAGGGTTGAGAAAAATAGAATAATAACCCAAGCATCAGTGTTCCGAACTTCTTAGGCTAACTGCTTCATAAATGATAGGAAAATATCAAGCTAAATTGAGAGGCAAGTTATGTCGCCTCCGAAAATGACTTATCACGTTTGTGCCCACGTCCAAAGTGAAGCCAGTGTTATTCGCTATCGAATATGGTTAGCGATGTGTGCTTAAAGGGACGTAGGCTCTAGGAGGAAGTATGCAACATCCTATATGATATGACTAAGTGGTTACGTTGCAGTACAGCAGGAACAGAACGCACTGACTGCCGCCCTTGCTTGTCAAAACATTCATTGATTATGACATATCGTACACGAACCTTCAGTAACATAGCTCTAACGTAGCGAGCTAAACCCCGGCCATGAATATGGGGTGGAGACGATGCTGCAACTGAATTCAGTTATAAGGGTGTTGTCCAAACAGGTAGCGTTAGATAAGCAGACGAGCAAAATCAAGTACGCAGGAAAATTATCGACGAATACAGCACTTATTTGTCCGACTTGAGAGTGGGTCAATTCCTTCTGTAGGTATTTCAGTGCTACGTCGATAAGAACTGAGAATTTGTAACTCAGACTTGTTATCTCATACGGATGATACTTCGGGCTTATCCTTCTGTGGAGTAGCAAATGCATTTTGAAGGCTATATATTTAGGGGTCAATGTGCAGTTGTACATGTACAGAAAATTGTGAGATAGATGAATATATTGAGTTGACAAAAACATGCACTGACACTAAAGTTAACATTATATCGGAGTGCTTAAGGTAGCATTTCAGGAATATGTTAGCACAAACGTCGGCGCACCTTGAAGAACAATTTAAAACTGGAATACACAAGAGCAGCCGTAATATTTTTGTTCGTCTGTTGACCTCGTTCCTCCATTGGAACGTGAAGTTTCTCGCCAATGATCGGCAGTTGGTGATCGAATGCAGACAGGAAAGGATAGAAATCAGATGTACAAGAAGTATAGAAAAAAAAGGTAAACTTTTTTGACTGATGGCAGAGAAAGCAAACGCATTACAACTTGGTCAATTTAGAAACAAAAGCACACTCTTTGACTGTCTCAGCGAATGTTAGAGCCCAGAGTCGTTTTAACCAACATGATATGGAGCATCACTGATCTATCAGGAATCCTGATTTCAGCCCAGTCACGTCTTAGCACACATGGTATGGAGCCTCACTGATCTATCAGGAATCCTGATTTCAGCCCAGTCTGAGCGATAGCATTTCTTCCCGATTATTAGACCTGAAATATACAAAGAAAAAGGGTGGTAGGGCCGTTGGCCCGTCCCACAGATTCAGTTGCAAAACACAGTCAAAAGTGTGTTAAGCCAAGGCCTAGCGGGATGGGCTTACTCTTAAAAGCAAACAAATTGAAAAAAAAGACGGTTTTTCTTTTTCCTAAAACTCCGTTCTCCTTCATTTCTATGTAGTCATTGACGGCCTCAGCCGCACAGGCCAGGGCAGTACAATTTATTTCTAGTCTGTCTGAAACACTGATGGTATCTCGAAGCCGCAAATGTCTAGGAAGCCGGGGCTTCAACACCGCGCACCGCAGCTGCACGCAAGGTTGGTCAGCGTAAAAGAATTATGACCGTCCATGGCATCCGAACTTATCAGCTATAAGACGAAGTTCTCCGAATACATGTTTACAAGACGACGCTCTCCGAATGTGCTCCTCACATGTGCACTGTATCTCTACAGCGGACAACGTAAGTGGGCAATCGAATACCATGCGGTCTTTTCTCAGCACCCAGCAACAAAGCTCGACGATCGCCTCCAGGACGCGTAGGGGAATAAACCCTCGCTCCGTTCATGCAGCACAGGGTCAATGTTGCTAAGCACTTCTAAACCAGGGTGGCGTCTCCAGCCTGGCAGGGACTCGGGAGCCAGCGCCAGAACACCGCGTACCGCTGTCCCATTAAAGGTTTTTTTCTGTGAACCTATTCTGGGTGTCAAAGGAATGCCAACTCATTGCTAAACAATACCGCCTTCCTCGAATCTGCACAGCACACCCCTGGAGCATGCCGTGACTCGTCGCCCGACACCACGCTGACCTTCTGACCCTTCATAAAACACAAATGGTTGCCCCTCGGACGTGGAGGGAACTAGATCCCCTCTCAATACACAAAGCACGTGGGCGACTCGCGACACTCGGGAAGTACACAAAACAATCAATGTGCCCTTACACGTCCTTCATAAATAGTAAACTGGGGTCACAATGTGCTCAGCTGTATCCGACGTATCATAGAGTCTAAACTCTACGAGTTCCGCCGTGGAAAACAAACATATGCCGCCAAACTTAGGCGCTTCCAGAGCCTGAAATCAATATTGGCGACTAAGAAAAGCTATTTTCTCATGACAATAAACAAAGGCGCGAGAACTCAATACATTCCTGGTGGCGAGCATGCAAAACAAAATCATCTCATGTATGTGCAAGAAACCCTTTGCAAAGCATTAACATGGCACAAGAGCCGAAAGTTGATGTTTTCAGGTTATATAAAGATTCTGTCCACAGTCTTACAATGCTCTCGCGTGCGAACAACCACAGTCACAACAAAAATGTCCACCAAGGTTGAACTGTCCTGCTCACACGTTCTATCTGGTAAAGGGGAACATTCACACCTGTCTAAGCTTGCATGGCTGTTTCTTCGCAGCTAAGACCGCAGTCTGGCTCAGTTGTAGCCACTAGTTCGACCGATTCAACTCTAACAGCGCCGGCTACACGCGCTTATTTATTTTCGCACAAGAACCGATCTGTTCCCTGTGCCCTTAGTATCTCCCTATCCTCCTTCGATAGCAGGCAGTCCACTACTTTTGCAATCTACTCTGTGACCACACACACCAGATCGCCCTTCTGTGGTTGTCTCAAAGCCCCTAGGTGATTTATATTCAAGGGTGGCATAGCCAGGTTAGCTCAAATTGTGTTTCCGAATAGTGACTCGAGTCTTACCGCCCCCAACAGCTTCCTCAAAACAACTGGTAATTACTCTTCACGGCGAAGCGTTTTCTCCTCACCTGTATCCAGCGCAGCCTCCATTTCTATATCCCCGCATGTGATCGGGATAAGATCAAGCTTTAATCTTCCTGATTTGGCACTTTACTTTAGGATGTTTTCCTAACTCTCAGCATCCTTTCCGACTCTGGCGGCTGTTCCTTACCTGCTATGGAAACCTGCTGGAGCCTCTGTTCCCGCACAGTAAGCGCCTACCCCTTCTGTTCTTTATTTAAAGCTGTTAGGAAGTATGTGGGCGAAGTGACCCTGTGTATGAGATACATGCCATCTTAGATTTGTCTTCTGCGGGCTAGAAAGTTTCATGGTAAGTAACACACAGTGCGGCGCAGTCGGCTTAATTGCTCGTCCTCTCTCTTTCACTCGCTCAAAAGTTTCTAGCACTTTTGCCACCTCCACTGACTTAAGCCGGTGTTCGCCCTCTCGCAAAAGAACATATTCAAGGACTTTTGAGCTGAGAGTAGCTTTCATTTGGTCAACGACCATAAGCTCCGTCATGGCTTCATTTTTGCTTGCATTTCGAGTTGAAGGTAATAGGCGATATAAATTCTAGTGCTAGACTCGAAATGAGCTCAAGTTTCAATCTTTCTCTTAGATGCTTGTCTAGGCCTCCTCAAGTATCCACCTGGCGTGAGCTTGAGTTGACATAAAGCCGTCTTCTTTACGGTCCCATAATCTGAACATTCCTATTTATTGAGGCTGCACAACAGATAACGGACCCGCGCAATCAGCACCGGCATAATAACATGTATTCGGCTGCATTCTGGCACTTGGAAAGATAAAAAAGAACTTTTCCACGCCATCAAACTACATCGGAATGTCAGCGCCACATGACAACCGGTATGCCTTAACAATTTATCACATTGTTCTATTCCATCCGTACCCGGCGTGGTTGCTCAATGGCTATGGTGTTGGGCTGCTGAGCACGAGGTCGCGGGATCGAATCCCAGCCACAGCGGCCGCTATTCTATGGGGACGAAAACTCCCGTGTACTTAGATTTAGGTCCACGTTAAAAAACCCCAGGTAGTCGAAATTTCCGCAGCCCCCACTACGGCGTGCTTCATACTCAGAAAGGGGTTTTGGCACGTAAAACCCAAAATTTTTTATTTCATGCGTGCTGGCACGTCGACGATCGCTTCCTTCCTACACCGAAGGCGGCCTGCTCGACTGCTCGAGCTCCACTCCTCGTAGAACAACGCGCTCGCACTTTAGCTGCAGGCGCATCTTTTCCAGCTCCAGCTCCAGGCGTATCATCGCCATGACCTCTGGATCTTACCTGCTCTGAGCCTGCGAAACGCCTTGCGTCTCACTAACAATTACAGTAACTTACGTCACAGATTCGGTCTATAGGTAATCTTTTCTATATACATGGCAGTTCAAACAAATGCATTAAGACTTGAACAATTGAGAAAGAAATTCTCACTCTTTGATTGTCTCAGTGAGTTAGAGCCCAGACCCGTGTAAAGGTACATGATACCGAGCCTCACTGATCTATCAGCAATACTGATTTCAACCCAGTCAGAGGGACAGCACATCGTCCCGATTACTATAGGTGAAATAGACAAAGAAGAAGGGCGGCAAGGCCGTTGGCCCGTCCCACAGATTCAATTGCCAGAGAGAGTAAGAAGTTTTTCAAGCCGCAAACAAAATGGATGGGCTTACTTTTGAAGGTAAGCTTATTGCAAAATGAAACGGTTTTCTTATTTCCTAAAACTCCGTTCCCCTCTCATTTCTACATAGTCATTGACCGCCTCAGCAAAACACACCACATCCACATAATTTATCACAAGGCCGTCTTTTACCCTAATGGCGTCTCTAGGGTGCAAGTACCTCGGGATTCGGGGTTCAAGACCAGGTACCGCAGCTGTGCTCAAGGCTTGTGCGCTTGGGAAAATTATGACCGTCCATGACACTTAAACTTATTGTCTACAAGAGAAAGTTCTCCGAATGCATGTTTTCAAGACGGCATTCTCCGAAAGTGTTCCTCACATGTGCACTGCATCTCTACAGCGCACACTTTAGGTTGTGATCCGACACCACGCGGACTTTTCTCAGCCCCCAGCAATAACGGCCTACCATTGCCTCCCGGACGCGTAGGGGAATTGACTCCCCCCCCCTCCGTACATGCAGCGGTCGATGTTGCTAGGCCCTTATAAACCGCGGTGGCGTCTCCCGCCAGCCAGGGACTCGGGAGCCGGCATCAAAACACCGCATACAGCAGTCACACTGAATGCTTGTCTGGTTGGACCTAATTTGCCCGTCGGCGAAGACCGACTTACTGCGCACAACACCGCCTCCCCCGAATCCGCACCATGGCTCCCTGGCGCATGCCGTGACTCGACACCCCACACCACGCAGGCCTTCTGACCCCTCGTAAAACTCGAACGGTTGCGCCTCCGACGTGGAGCGAAGTGGACCCCCTCTCTATAAACAAAGCACTTCGGCGACTAGCGACAATTGGGGAGTACAAAAAACAATCAATGCGGCGTTACAGGGGTGCTACTTTAACAATTTCTTCTGAACAAACATGAATTCCCAACGGATAAGCTTCAATTTCAATTTCAACTTGTAACATAAAGCGAAAATATTAAAAGCTATTGAATATTCTTCATTACTAACTTTAGAGTGTTATTGATGGCACAAGTACCGTCTTTTTGATGTTTGAAACCGAAAACGCCAGAGAACGCTACCTGCATACAGGTGAAGATATGTCAGCCGCCGTGGTTTGTGAGCGGCTATGGTGTTGGGCCGCTAAGCATAAGGTCGCGGAAAGAAATCCGCCAATGGGGGCCCCGTCTCGGTGGGTGCAACATGATAAAACACCAGTGTAGTCAAATGCAGGAAAAACCTGCCAGGTGGTCCACATTATTCCGGATCTCCTCACTACAGCGTGTCTCATAATCAGATGATGCTTTTGGCACGTAAAAACTTATATTTTAAGGTCACAATAGGTTCCACAAAAAAGATTTGACTGTAGGAGGGGTAAACCCGAGAATGTCTGAGAATGCATTCCTCTGAAGAAGCAGAGTTTCTTCGTTTTATTCGTGTCTGAATACAACATGTCCATACACTGCAGTGCCAGTCAAGATGAACCGTGCTTTGGGAATGGACCTTCTCGCTGCTGTTGCTGTTGCCATAGGTACTTATGCCATGTCCAATTCTGTTATATTTAACAGCGATGTTATTTTTATTGCTACAACAGCTGGTAATCATTTTTCTGTTGACACTATTCACTTTGCAACTGAGCCCTTGTGGGAAAGAGCTAACATAATAACATGCCATGGCGGCTTAGTGGCTGTGGTGTGGCACTGTGTTACTAGGGTGGCAAAATGGAATAAAACACTGCAGTCTAGTGCATGGGGGGAGGGCGTACCTTAAAGGAACCCAACTGGTGAAAATTTATCCGGAGTCCTCTACTACGGCATACGCCATAATCACATCATGAAATTCGCACGTGAACTCTCAGAAGTTTGTTGTTGTTTATGCTATAATTAGAGAGGATTGTTGCTTGGGCTAGTTGGTATAGATCGGCAAATATAACAGAGCGACGTTCTCTGGTTTCGTGTGTCGTCTTGGTTGCTGCGCTTTAATAATTACGAATCTAGCAGGATCGCAAAATAATTGACGAATATGGTAAATTAATGGCAGTGCAGCCCGCCACGATTACCGCCAGTCAGATAGAACTAGGTCACGTGATAGCCTTTCGTGAAATATGAGTAAAATTCCAAAACACTTTCACTGGTAAACAAACAATGTAGCTCACTTGATACGAATATACAAGCTGTCCATAACGAATAAATGAATTTAACGGCAGAGTGGTAGAACTGCTCTCGTAGGATTTTCACACTCGGCGCCCTTACGTCGTCTAAGCTGCTCAACAGCTTTTGCAGGACATCTGATGGCAGTTTAGAGAGAGCGTCGTTCAGATGCGGAGTTTTAAAATCAGCTGTAATGCACAAGCCATTTCGGTCAGATATATTTCATCTGGACTTGGTCGCTAAACATGCCTTACATTATGGCTTTAAATATGAGCGGTCATACAAGTAATACATTCAGCTGGTGTACTGACTGCTAAATCGTGCAACGGCAAAAATTTTCTTTTTGGTTTGATAAAAAAATACATGATGTAAAGTACCTGTTTGAAATGCGCTTCAGTCCTCTCTTTGTTTATTGATTTAATGTGATGTGAAATTTGAATAGTCATTGATAATTCTTTATTACGTATTCATTGCATAATCGCGAATGCTGACAATACCGTATTTTTTATAAGGCACCGGCTGTGTGTACTTCCATTGAGACCATTGTCACCGGCACTGTAACTGGCGGCATGGTACTTCTCAAGCCTGCCTTTCTGCTTATTTTACCACCATGCTCCCAGCACCATTGGACGGTGCTGTATAAAAATTGTTTGATTGATTGATTGGTAGAAACAGAGATTCGTGCTGCAATGCATTCCCTTAACTAACGCCTAAATTTCTCATGACAAAGGGACGTACAATAATAATTGGGGGAGTAACTTACTAACTCATCGTTGCAACGCATTCTGCCTTTTCAGCTATGATCATCATGGCACCCAATGAAGCTGCCGCTTTGGGCGGCGGTGTTGGAGGTGCTGACGGAATCATGCTTGGTCGCAAGAAGTGAATCAGCATGAAAAGCAGATGAAGAGGTTTCACGATTTATCAGGACAACGGTGACATCTCATGAAATAAAGTACGCAAATACCCAAATGGGAAATGGTTTTTATGTGCGTGCATCATGTATTACATCAACGTACAAAGCCTAGAGTGACTAATATGGCAAGCAATATTAGAACTCATTCGTTCAAGGAGAGTACATTAGGAGAGACAACAATAAAAATTGACTTCAGACATACTCTTTGGGTAAAGGAATAGGCTAGCGGAACGATCGAGCTCTAAGAATTTCATTTAGCGGGTCAATGATACAACCATGTGATTCGCGCTACTCTTACTGCAATGAAATAGTATCTTCAGAATTCAACTATTGACGCTTCGTGGTTAGTGGTATTCTCTGCCTAAAGCTTCCGCTTTAGACGTAGCTTTTGGATGCATTGAGGGAATCATGCCTGACGGCATGAAGTCAATAATTGCTCACACAGAAGGAAACGGCTTCAAGTTTCATGATAGCAGCGCGGACATCCCATGCAATAAAGTGCGCAAATAAGCAATGTGGAAAATATTTTTTTTTTATTTTCTGACGCCACGTGTTACTTAAACGATGCATGCATTCACCTGCCACTATTACAAGAAATATTAGATTAGGTTCGCCCAAGGAGGGTAAAGCAACAGCACTACAAAATGACATCACAATAAATTGATGGGCTTAGATATAGTTTGGCTGAACGAAGGATCTCTGAGAATTCGATTGAACGTATCAATGCACCACTATGTGATTTTCGGTATTTCTACTGTAATAAGGTGAGTATACAGCTACCGTAAGTCACTTCGATGTCCCCGCTGAGGGGCACAGCCCTGGCTCCGGATGCATACTAGTCTGCAAGCATACTTCTGGCCGGTTGCATTGAGACGAGTTTCGATCTGCTAGCTCCACTTGCTGACCACCTATGTGAGTGCCCATCTGCAGCACAGTTTCTTATCGTCGCTGCGAGAGTCTCAGAGCCACCAGACCAACTCTCGCGCCTGGAGGAAACAGTCATCCACCCCACTTGTGCTTTCGATAAGCTGACGACGTGTGCAACCCTGGCCGACCAACATTGGCGCAACCATTCGCCTTCCCAGTTTCGCAGCTCACCTTGAGACTGGGCCTAACGCCACGTAGGTCTGACATCCTCATCGCCAAATCGGCTCATTTAGAAGTGGTGTATTGACTAGAACGCATCGGTATTGCAATGCCTTAGCATGTTGGTCGCTTCCCGGTCTGTTTATTTTGCTTTTATTTTTTGAAGTGAACCTATTTTTTCACCACATCTACACTTTTATGCAAAATTAAACGGTCCCTTTAATTTAGCTTTGGTCTGCAACAAGCTTGTGATGAGGTGCGAGCGAAGCCTGGATCATGAAACATTATATGTAATGACATTGGTGTTCTCATTTCGCGCGTGGTCAGAGTGGCGTTATGGTCGCGTTATCAGGGAGCTTTTGTAATGAATCTTATCAGTCGGCATTGAGAGATGGATGATATGTGTGACGTAAGAGGAACACATAGCTTCGAACCAGCAAAACCTGCTGTTGGTGCTCCTTATGTTCCAATATCAAGGTGGCTTGCTTTCTCTTCGGTTTCGACAGGCAATTCAGCTGTATAAACAACACAGGCGATCATATGGTAAATCGGCAAACGCAAAACCGGGCCACGTCTATACAGGGCATCTGTTACCGTATCGAGCTATCCAGGTACGTTAATTTCTGCTGAGAAAGCGCAATCGAAGTACGGCTAATGCACCATGTGCCATGTCGCTCAATGTGGGCTGTTTCCACGAATAAATTGGCGGATGCATCAGTATGCTTAACCAAAGTGTTGCCTTTTTGAGCAGAGGCTTACGCTTACATTGCCGGCAATGGGTAGACAAATGCGCATAATCATTCTTGTCCAAGGACAACTGATGCTCTCTAAGTCTTACATTGATGCACATGCCAGTATGCCCTATCGCACTCACCCACGTGAGCACGAAGCACTCGCCCACACTTGAGTGGGAAAGAGTATACCACATTGGTAGTGCAACCTATATACTTATTTACATGCCCACTTTGCAGATTGGGTTAGAATTACGTTCTGCTCCACTTTCTTGTCCTTCGACCGCAGGACAAATAGCTGTCACTTTTGCAGCAGCAGAAAAGATAACCTCGACTTGCAATGTTCTTTAGGCAATGAGATAGGCAATGTGCGTAGAGTACAACTACAACGTTCTTCTTCGCGCTCTTTCCTTTCGCCTCCTGCTTTCTAGAGTTTTTTACCCATCTAGTCATCTTCTCAGTGCTGCCCGTTATTAAGCAACCAAGGTCCCCAGCTTCCTTCAGCCAAACTACCTGACGTACGAGGGCGTCACCCATTGTATGCCCACATGTTTTGACCCGGACGGCGCGAAGCGCGGAGATGCAAATGGTATTTTTTACAGCTATAGAATCACCTCAGGTGAAGTTCAGCAGAGGCTTGGCATCACGATGACGCCATCATGATCATGCCGAACCTTGTCGCAACGTAGAAGCAGGGAAACAGCAGGCTGGCAGAATACCTGACAACTACTGTAGCTGGCCCGTAACGCCTGGCCTGTAACGCCTCAGCCGCTAGAACTACGGGTTCGGTCGGCCGACAAGTGGCTAAGTCGCCCCGATGCTCAGCAGGTAGCACTGCACCAGTCCGCTACAACGGCAGTCACGAGTGGGATCTCCGACCAGGTCCGCACGGTAGCATGATACACAGTCGCCAGTCATCGAGCCTTGCACCTCCGTTCTGCTAGCTGCCGTTCGAAACTTCGGCTCGCTCTCACACTCTGCGCCCTCTGCATGCCCTTTCTTGTTGGTGGCACGTGGTCTTCGTCCACAATCATCATCACCAATGCTCTTCTTGTTGCAACGACGCAATAATCCTTCCATGTCGTTCATGTCAGCGCCAAACGGTACTATTCACGTCGCCACACTTGTAAACTGACATTCGTCATACCATCCTGTTCACCACATAGTCGTCAGACGCTCGTCATGCATCCGAGGGACCACCGGTATAGAGATGCCGTCGTTGTCGTTGAATCCTCCTCATTCCAGCTTCGGGATCCGTTATTCGTCATTGTGTCGTCGTCACGCCTTCTACTCATTCCCAGTGCTCCATGTTGTACATTAATTTGAGCCCGCCGGATTGTTTCCTTCTCGTGATGCCGTTTTTGCCAGTGCGTCATCGTCCTTCCGGCTTTTTCTCAGGCTCTCGTGAGGCCGTACCCATCACGCTGAAGTTTCATCGCTGGTATGACTACAGTTACCTCAACCCATTGCCTTCACGGACTTGTCGTACCGCTTCAGTGAATCTTTCTTCCTCTTTGTGTTGTAATTATACTTTCGTATTTCAAATAATTATGCTACTTATCTCACGTCGCCATCGATAGAGAGCCAATATCAGGCCTCTATTATTAGACTATCATCGTAATGCCGTCGTAGTCAAGCCATGACCTCACTGAAGCTTGATTATCATGGTCTCGCCATGCGGTGGTCGACGTCAAGGTTTCCTGATAGAATTATCGGCGTGCCAATGTGATCAAGCACTCCTCATCATCCCATTGGCTTTAAGCAGTTGTCATGCCATTGTCAAAAATGCATCGTCGTCAAAGAAGAATCTTCGTTCTCTCGTTCGTAAACCGTCGTCCAGAAGCCTTAAAAATAGACTGTCATTGTTGTAAGTTCGACATCCGACCCGACATGCCGTCGTCGTTATAGCGTTGTCAAGGCATCCGTAGTTTCACCATCGTCACCAATGAAGTACAACATCCACTTATAAATCATGCCAGTGACGTGATACCACCTTGGCCGATGCATTCGCGTCACTCACACGCGGTTTTGCCGTCGGTGTCGTGCCTTCTTCGCGATGGCGTCTCTTTGCACGAGCGCTGTCGTGCATGTGCTGTCATACGGGGATCATTCCGTGTTCGTCATTTCGACTTGTTCATCAGGTTGCCGTCATACCGTCGTCGCCAGGCTGCCGTCGTCATCACCTGCTTCTCATGTCGTCGTCAGCACGTTCTCTTTTATGGTGTCTTTGTCATGCACTGGTCGTCATTTCGGCTTCTTCATCCGTCATCACTCTATCTTCATCATCTGGTATTCCTCATATTGTTTAGTAGGGTGTTTTGCAGGGCCATTTGGTGCATGGTGAACGTATAGGGAGTTCCAGCAAGTACTGACGCGAGTAGATGTAAAAAGAATGCACAGTAGAACGCTTGTATTAGAGCTGAGCTTATCGCGACTGCATTCCACAAATATCCGTCACACATCCCTTGGAAACCAAGAACAATACCACGGTTTCTAGTGAATGATAAGCAAAAAAAGACAAGAAGAAACCAAACAAGACCCTCTCCAGAGAAAGGCCACAACACTTGGATTAGCATAATAAAGTTAAAATTAGAACTTGCTCATCGGTAAGATGGGTTCCCGCGCACATATATGCACACAAAACTTTCTGATGTGGAAAGCTTCGCTTATTTCTCTTTTCTGTTTAAAACGCCCTCTCCCCACAGTCGATACATCATTATGGCTAGTATATTTGGGTGTTTTTTGTGTTGATCTTTGACTATGAGCCATGATAGTGCTCTTGTTTTCATACGCATGTGTGACCCAGATTAGTGGAACGTAGTCGCAATAAACATCAATTACATGTGCGGCGTTATCCTGTCCATTGCTTTTATTTGTACT
Source organism: Dermacentor albipictus (assembly GCF_038994185.2). Lineage (NCBI taxonomy): Eukaryota > Metazoa > Arthropoda > Arachnida > Ixodida > Ixodidae > Dermacentor > Dermacentor albipictus. Next base: position 60,945,812 of record NC_091825.1, on the reverse strand, counting down.
CGCGTGTGTACTTTCCGCAACACCCTATACGTTCCTCACATTGCCGTTACCACTTTGTGATCTTTGTATCATTGTTATAATTTAGGTATCAACGTCTTAACGACGTCATGGCGCCTTCGTTATACCTATTTGTGTTTCAATATGTGTCATTCCTTATTTGTTCTTTCATTGTTACTGCGTCGGTATCATAGAGCCGTCCTAATCCCTCAAGGTGCATTGAGTGGGACGACATAGCGGTACGTTGCATATGCCGAAACAACGCGTTCAAAGTACTCCTAGAACCACAGCATATTGGCACTGAAACGACAATCCGGCTTATCATCGCTTGCATCTCGTCGCCGCAATGCTCGTCTTTGTCTTTTTCGCAAGTTCTCCTATAGCTCACGCGCCAAGCCACCATACATTCTCCCTGCGGCAAGCAGCTCTAGTCGCGCCGGTCACCCACAAGAAATTACTTTTTCGTCTTCATTCTTTTTGCTTGCCGCAAAAGACTGGAACGGCCTTTCTAACGATATCACAGACATAACCTGTCATTCCACATATATAAACATCGTAACAAATTACCTTGCATTGTAATAAATATATGGCTTACATGTATGTGCCCACCCCTTATGTAATACCCCTTCGATGGGGTGTTTAAGGAAGTAAAATAATGAAATATCCAAAAACTCCACAGCAGTTAGCGGTGGAGCTGTGGCTTCATGCGGGACACCGAGCCCGCCACAGCACCGACACTCGGAGTTGATCAGCAAACAGTGCAGATAACGGGTTGTTGATGCGTCATGGAAATAATGCACTCGCTAACTCATGCTGAGCTTGTTTGAGGCCGCTGCATTTTCAAGTGGGTGGGTGGTCAGTCACGTGATACCTTCCATTTCTCTTGAACATTTATTATGAGCCACGCAAAAGAAACGGTAAAGTACCTGACTAAAAACGTGACATTTTATATTTCTTTCAATTTTCTGCAAATCCTTCGATGAACTGACGCCATTCAGAATAGTTAATAAAAACAGCTAATTTTAAACAAAATATGAATGGAATCTTATCGACAAAAAGTATTGGCTGCGAGTCTCTGCGACTGTGAACAGTATCCCTTTTACCTTCGCGTTGTAGGGCCCATCTTAAAAGAAAGAACGCTATGCATGATAGTTGAGGTCCCCTGCGTATAGAGCGGTCAGCATGTGTCATTTGATGCACTAATGCACTTCTCTGCCTTTACCACAATTTCATCTACACATGTAATAAATATCCCATTGCTTCTTAGGGAAATACTTATCATGCTCGCATAACTGGCTTGGTTAGCATCGAAAAACGGGCATTGAAATTTGCAACATTTACCTCCACTCTTTCATCATCTAAGCCACTATTCCTAAAATATATGGGACTTCCTGTTACTCCCTCACATGACTCTAGATGATGGTCTTCTATAAATTCATCGACCATCACGTTAGCAGCGGTACTTTTCTTATTCACCAAGTCACTAATAAAAATCCAACAAGGTTTGCTTTGTCAAATAATGTTCTCCTACCAAAAGTCGCTAGACAGTTCGGCGAACAAACTGCCAGGGTCTGCGCTATTTTACACTTGGAGCAATCTAAAACCTGATTTAAAAATGTTGCCGTTGAGCCGTTCTAGATCGTCTTTGAAACGTATTTGCTTTCATCACATTAATTAGTTTATCAATTAGCTTTACGTTGCCTCTATTTATGCTCTTCTATCTTCGTTGTAATCATTTAAAATATATATTTGTCATATAATTCGTGCCCTTACTAAAATCGTTTAATCCGATTCTGATAGGAGGCCGTCCCACAGTTCCTACTTTTGGGCCTCCTTTTGAAATTGTTTCACATTCATATATATTGTATTTTGCATTTATGGTAATAAACTTGAAACTTGAAACGCTCCAGCGCTGTCATCAAGCGTGAAAGACATGCTTTGAGCAGTTTTATTTTCACGATATGAAAAACTTGACAGCCATTATAATGAATGGCAGACTTGTTGTCTCTCATCTAAAATACTGGTCGGTTGAATGATCACCGAAGAAGAAACGGAAATCAGTAAACATTATATACAATTCCATTCCGCAAGTGAACCTTCTATTTCCAATATACACACTAGGTAAACCATGGGCAAAAAGGTCTCAATTTGCCCAAATGCATGGCACCGTAATATATATGACAAACAGGGAAGTGTACATGGCCGCTTACATACCTGCACTTGTACGAAACGCCTTCAGTGATATTGGAACAAATAGTTGGCTTAATAGGTCCCTTACATACCATGAAAATTGTTCAGGTATTTCCATTAGGGTAAAATGGGCAAGCAGCAGACAGCGTAATTGAAACCGAAACAAAATACTCTTGACAGGTTTCACTCAAAGCTTCATCGAAATTTTGGAGAACTTTACCGGCGCTGCGAATGCCACAAACAGTAATTGTATCAGAGTAAAGACAGCAATCTGCAGTCACTGAATAGAGGTAGTTTTCATCTCGCTTTATTTACCCGCCTCCCTGCAGTAATTGAAAACTCACAGAGTAATGAGAAAATTTCTTCCGGCACTCCACTTCAAACTTCCACCAAACACTAACACGTGCACAAACAAGTCGCCCTGCATGGAATTTGACGCGACATTTGATTACATTCGAAGGGCGCTCTGGTTTTGCCAATACCGATTGGCTTTGCCCACCGAGATCTCTTATGATAAAGAATTCTATCTGAAATTGCGGGAAGACATAATAAGTTGCTTAAGTTTAGGAAACCGCAAAAACCTACGGCAATGCAAAATGCGCGCAGGATACTTTTCGAGCACACGTATTTAATCAAAACACTCAAAAAGAACGTGCTGGAGGAAAACGATATTAAACGAGAATACGTTTTAATACGAGTAGCATTCTTCGGCGACGTTAGCCGTTTTAAGCCTATGTCTATCTAGCCGATTGCGCTCACCCACTAGACCAAGTTGTCTGTCGGCTTGGGCCACTAGTTATTGACTTTTGGAAGTGGTAACCTGTTCTACTTCCCTTCTCGTAATTCCAGATTCGGGATGCCTTAGTCTCGTCATGTCGTCGCCTTCAACGCTTTTGCCACGACCCAGTGGTCTAAGATACCTGATAGTTTAAGACAGTAGATAAAAGCTCCTAGTAGTGATGCCGTTGCGTTGATTACTTCCGCGTCACTCCAACTTTATAATCCGAAACTCGCCATGCCATCGTCGTCACGCAATAGTCATCAGAGCGCCATAATGCATTGCAAGTCACACCGCCATAGTTATGTCATCGTTGCCGTTCGATCACCGGCACTCCAGCTCCATGACCTGGCCCTTGTCAATTATTCGTTGTCACTTTTTCTACTCAGTCCTAGTGGCTTATTTTGTATAATAGGTTGGGTCACTAGGTTTTCTTTTTGTTCTTGTGCCGCAGTAACCAAAGCGTCGTCGTCAGTCCGGCTCAGCCTCAGGCTGTCGTCAGGCCACCGCCATCAAAGTTTAGTTTCATCACTGTCATCACATCAGTTACGTGATCTCATTCCCGTCTTGTTATATTAGCCGTGCCGCTTTAGTCGTTTATTCAACTTAATTGTTTTCTTCATTGTATTGTAAACTTATTGTCGTAATTCAAATTATTATGCGGCTGTTTGCGTGCCGTTCTCGCCAGAGAGTCTCTATCAGGCCTCCATTGACAGACCGGTATCGTAATGCGATCGTGCACAAGCCGCCCTCGTCAGTGAAGTTGATGATCCTGCTCTCATTATGCAGTCGTCTTCGTACAGCTTTTCTGATGGAGTGATCGTCAAGCCATCGTGAGAATAAAATCATCATCCCATTGTCTTCGCCCAGTAGTCATGCCATCGTCGGGATGCCGTCATGGTCTTTACGTCATCATCAATCAACCAATCAATCAATCAATGTTTATTTTTGACGAAATCAAGTACAAGACGGGTATAAGTACCCATTCGGAGGTCCCGAAGTAGTAAGTGTCGGGCGGACCGCCTAACTAGGCAAGAAAAGGGGATAATAGGATCGTGAGAAACCGTGAATCGTGTAACATATTATACAATTTATACTACATCATCGGAAATAAACAGTAAGAGAGAAGATGAAAAATTTATCAAAAATATCACAAGTATAATCACACAGTTAAAAAGAAAGAAATATAATGGAAGGCATCTTAAAAATAACTCGCAGAAATTCAACCGAGGATAAACGGCACGTAAAACTAACAATGAGAAGTATCAATTATAGGCAAAATTCAGTGACTCGGTAATTGAACAGTACATTGCATATTGAGAAAGCAGCTTGTTATGAATGTGAGTCTTTCTTCTTGTTATGAATATGTTTCTTGTTTTACTAGTTATGTGAATAATTGTTTGTAGACAAACCAACGCGCGTAACAGAACACAGTAGTACACCTATAGAATACGTGTTATGTAACACTCCTGTTTGCAAATATGCGCAAGTTTTGGATGTTAATATTACTAAGCACTAGCCTGTGCTTTTTGTAATGTAAAACTGCCTGAACTCAAGCAAGAAATGTTTTACCTGGACATTATTTAACGCTTACGTACTTTCAAATAATGTACGCGCAATTGACTGGTCGCTTGTATACCCTTCGAAATGTTCTACCAATAGTTACGACATGTTTGTAGACATGTTTACTGAGGCGATCGCCACCGCCTCCACCACTTACTGCGTGCGCAATAGACATGCAATCCCGCGAGATCCTTGGGTAACGGGCGCGCTCTTGCATTCTAATAAAACGAAATATACCATTTATAAGAAATTAAAAAAGGCAACCTTATAACACCTCCTTGAAGGAAAGATACTCTACGTAGTCGCAAACTCTTAATAGAACAGTTTATGCTGCAAAGAAAGCTTATGTTACCAATCGCATTGAGCCGAACAGGAAGGATTCGAAAAAAAAAACTGATGCCTTCTTAACCAGATTCTAGGGCGAGACATAAAACCACATCCCCCCGAAAAACTAATTTACAATGACGTTGTGTACACTACACCCGAAAGTATCGGCAATGCTTTCAGTGCCAATTTTTCATCCCACATTAACTTAACTGGGAAAGATTTTGATGCAACGTACATTTCACGTACAAATGCTTCTTTTTACGTTTACCCAACAGATGAGCTTGAGGTGACTTCAGTTATTTCTACCTTGCAAAACACAGCCGCTGGAGTTGACTCTGTTTCGGCGCACGTCCTTAAACTTGTAACTGATATCGTGTCACCGGTTCCCGCGCATATCGTCAATACTATATTCGTCACGGGTGTGCTTCCAGAATGATGAAAATTGCCAAGGTGCTGCCATTGTATTCGTTAAAGGACAAGCATAGCATAGAAAACTAGCGTCCAGTTTCGGAGCTACCATTCTTCAGCAAAATACCCGAACAAATATTTGCGAGGCACCTTCATGACTATCTGCACAATCACGACGTTCTTTCTCGGCATCAATTTGGTTTTAGAAACGGCCTTTCCACACAAACTTCAGCCTCAACATTTACAGACTCAATTAGAAAATCAATAGACAGTGGTTATCTAGTCGCGGGATTGTTTATAGATTTTGCGAAAGCTTTCGATTCCCTCAGTCATTATATATTCAGCGATAAATTGCTTGGTTATGGAATTAATGGAATACCTTTGACGTTAGTTCGCAGTTACTTAGAAAATCGGCAACAAATCGCTCAACTAGGTGATTTTCAGTCCAACAGCAACGTCATTAACCTTGACGTTCCGCAGGGATCCGTACACGGACCATCGTTTCTTTTTACTCCATATAGATAACTTGCCTTCGCAGCTTGTGGGGGCAACCCCTGTACCCTATGCAGACGATACTAACCTTATTAGAGCCGATGGTGAACAATGCAACCTAATTAATAAGCTTAACTCTGAATTACAAATTTTGCACCGTTTGAGTACACTGAATGCCTTTCACCTTAACCCAGCGAAGACAGTTTTTATCTTGACTCTGAAAAAAAAGAAAACGGCTATTCATTCAGATAAACGAGAAGAAGGGAGGTTAACCGATGGGCCCGATTTTTATTAGTCGTATTATAAGAAGCCAAGAAACACTGACACCAAGACAACATAGGGGAAATTACTCGTGCTTAATAAATGAAATGAAGAAACGATAAATTAATGGAAATTAAAGTAGATGAAAGAACAACTTGCCGCAGGTGGGAACCGAACCAACTACCTTCGCATTTCGCGTGCGATGCTTTACCAATTGAGGTACCGCGGCGCCGATTCCCCATCCACTTTCTAGGGTATTTATGTGTCCTAGTAGGGATACGGCGCCGTGGTAGCTCAATTAGAAGAGCATCACACGCGAAATGCCAAGGTTGTGGGTTCGGTTCCCACCTGGGGCAAGTTCTTCTTTCGTCTACTTAAATTCCATTAATTTATCGCTTCTTCATTTCATTTATTAGGCACAAGCAATTGCCCCTATATTGTCCTTGGTGTCAGTGTTTCCTGGCTTCTTATGATATTCATTCAGATGGCGTTTACAATAACCATCCGATAAAACAATCTAGTGAGAGAAAATTTCTTGGTGTTATTATCGATAACTATTTAGAGTTCCGCCCTCATGTGCGTTCCGCAGTTCATGAGGCTTCATATGGCTTGCATGCGCTGTAGAAATGTCGAAACTATTTCCCTCCCTACATACTTATCAATCTTTACTATGCATTTGTTCACTCTCACATGAATTACTGGTTAGTGATCTGGAGTTCCACATACAAGACTATTCTGTCACCGGTGTTTACAGTTCAGAAAAGAGCTCTCCGTATTATTGCACCCAACAGTACGCATATTAGGAGTGAAGATTTATTTACCAACCTCAACATCCTCAAAATTTACGATCTCACAACATACAACATCGCCTCCATCATGCATCAAGTAGGTAATGAAAAACTAGCCTTGATGACACTCTCGCTCCATCTTACACTTCGCAATATTGGAACGCATCTCGCGGTCGTATTTTATTGCCTAAGGTAAATACAAATTACAGTCGCTGTGCACTACAGTTCACAGGTACCACAGTTTGGAATAAGCTGACCTAACCGCTCCAAGAACATTGCATACAAATCTTAAACAGTTAAACTCTCACTTATTAACAATGTGCAAGACTGCTCATGCTTGTACATGTCCTCCCTTTTCTTTTATTATTTTCCTGTGCCAACGTTTTCGATGATGTAACAAAGAAAATTGTTAGAAAAATGTTCCTCACTTTTAACATTTTCCCCGATAGCGTATTTTCTTGTTTTACCTACTCAACTACTTCAGCTTTATGTGATTTTACTGTATAAAAAGAAACACCTACCATAGGAATGTTTTTTCCTCATAACAATCGGTAGGGACCCTTTGGCGTGTTTGTTGGGTCCCAAAAGTGTTGTACTTTGCCATTGTATACGCTCATTATGTTAAATATATACTTTCAATGCATTTCATTTCAATTTCAATTTCAAATCTAATTTATTCTAGGTGCGTTAAATTATACTATGCGTCAGATGAAGTGTTCATGAAGTGCTCCTTCGTTCTACTCTTGAATGAATAATGTAGATGACTACATATCAGATGGTATTGAATTCAGAATAGAAATGCCTGAAAACGCGACGGTAAATTTCCCATAATCAATTCTTACTTTTGAAAGGAAAATATTAGGTTGTGCTGAAAATCTTGTGGTGTTATCATTGATGAAGCTGGAGCGAGTAAAAGCTGGAATATCAAACTTGGTAGTAATAGGACGAAACCTAAGTAGTGACAGCTCATGATTGAATAACATGCGTAAAGGTAAAACATTTAGGGAACGGTATATGGGAGCAGAGGGAGATCTATGTGATTGGGATGCAATAATGATAATGCCTGCTTTTGCAAAACTTCTAGGTAATGAAGATGTGTGGCATATGTATTACCCCAAGATGAGAGGCAGTATGAGAGACGACTTTGTGTCTACACTTAATACAAAGACATGAGAATGGTTTGTTGAAAAGTAGAGCGAGTTTTTATGATGATGTGATACCAAATGATATTGTTTGACCAAGCGGTTGAATACGGCACGGGAACGTTAGGTTCACATCTAGAACTACACCAAGAAATTTAGTAGACGCGGATCTTGCAAATACATTAAGAGAAACTACAATAGGGTCAATGTGCAAAGTTTTTGAAGGATGGAATACCACAAATGTCGTAGATGGCTTAATGGTTTGCTTGTTTTTTCCACACGATTAATGAACATTCATAGGTCAGCGTTAGGTTTATCTTGCAATGCGAATACATTTTTATCGGATGGAAAAATAGTGGGGTCATGAGCATAACGAAGGCAGTGCAGATGTGTTAATACTTCTGGCAAGTCATTGATGAATATGAAAAATAAAAGTGGCCCAAGTATTGATCCCTGAGGTACACATGTACTTACAGTTTTTGATGAGCAAAAGGCACCATTAACTTGGACTATATATGGTCAGTCTATTAGGTAGTTGCAAATTAATGGTAAAGGCGGCCCAGAAATGCCATACGATTCAAGTTTACTTAGAAGAATACAATGGTTAATTGTATCAAACGCCTTAGTGAAATCAATAAAAAGAGCACCTTTGATAGACCTTGATCGATGGCTAATTTAGCCCTCTCAGTAAAGGTAATAAGCACTGATTCAGTTGAAAAATTGTCACGGGAACGAAACTGATCAGGAGGTAAAAGATTACATTTGGATAAGTGCTTATATAAGCGATTATGTATTAGCTTTTCGATCACCTTACTAAAGAAACACAAAATGCAGATAGAAGAAAGAAGAAACGCATTGTCACTTCGACATCCCACCCGACATGCTATCGTCATACTATTTTCAAGCCATTGTCATTAAGCTTTCGTTCCACCATCATTATTAATTGAGCATCATCGTCCTCTTGTTATTGTGGCAGCATCGTCCTGCCGCCTTCAATTCCTTGACGTGATTGATGCATGGTTATGCTGGGTGTGTCATGCTATCAGTATTACAGAGTAGTTTGGATGTGGCTCTTTTCACACGGTTGTCATCATCGTCGTCATCATCATCATCATCATCATCATCGTCATCATCATCATCATCATCATCAGCCTGGTTACGCCCACTGCAGGGCAAAGGCCTCTCCCATACTTCTCCAACAACCCCCGTCATGTACTAATTGTGGCCATGCTGTCCCTGCAGCATGAGGACAACCGTCAGCACGGTTGTCCTCATGCTGTCTTAATTAGGTCGTCGTCACATTCCGTCTTCTTCTTCATGCTCTCCTCATACCGTTATCGGCACGACAACGTCATATCGTCTTCCTCTTGTCGTCGTCCCCGCGTCGTCCTCGGTATGCCACCGCCATAATTTAGGAATCGACGTCTTAAGGACGACATGACGCTACCATCAAATGGATTTGATCTTCATTATATTTTGACATCTGTACGTGTATGTCCTGAATTGGTGCCAAGAGATTTGAAGGGCTGTCGAAGGCAGCAGGTAACTAGGTGAGGTGATGAAAGTAGGAGCATGCGCAAGGTAGGAATCAGTTGGCGCAGGACAGGAATAATTGGGGGTCGCAAGAACAGGCTTTCGTCTTGCAGTGAACATAAATAGGCTGATGATGAATATTTATTTATTTATTTATTTATTTATTTATTAAATGAAAATAATTAACAGGCCCTTTGATAGGGCATTGAGTAAGGGCGGTAATAAAAGTGCAAAATAACTCGATAGAGTACACACGGCTTAAATTTGCAATTTAACGCGAAGAGAAGGAGGAATCAATGATAAAGTGGTATGACGGCAATATAAGGCTGGGAAGGAAAGAGGATAACACGAAAAAATATTTGCTGGCCTTATACATATGGCAAAACTGCACACAAGAGCCATAGAGAGTACCAATCACAATGACGACAGTAAAAAGAAAACGAACTGCAACCAAGTATAGACAGCCCAATATTCGGATTCTAGGCTCAGGAACAGTAAAACCTAGGCGCGTGCACAGTAAAAACCTTTTGCCGTATAAAAAAATTGAGTTAGGCAGAAAGTGGCATACTGGTCGAAAAAAGAGAAAAACACTGGCAGTGGTACAAAAATGACGGATATCCTTGGTCTTAAACAGTAAGCGTAACCAATCCTCATTTCTTCTTCCATAGTCAGTGCGTTGGTCTCAAAAAGCCGTCGTGGTGCCTCTATATAAGCACGTGGCATATAGCCGAAGCACGTGTAAGGGCACAGTTGTTATTAAATGTGAATCATTTCTTGCTGAACATTTGCCACTTTGACAGTATCTATCTATCTATCTATCTATCTATCTATCTATCTATCTATCTATCTATCTATCTATCTATCTATCTATCTATCTATCTATCTATCTATCTATCTATCTATCTATCTATCTATCTATCTATCTATCTATCTATCTATCTATCTATCTATCTATCTATCTATCTATCTATCTATCTATCTATCTATCTATCTATCTATCTATCTATCTATCTATCTATCTATCTATCCGTCTACGCGGTCATAGTCGTTTTGTTAACTTGGTATGTACCACAACTGGCATAATGTGACAAAAATGTATGACAAATAAAAATGACAGGTCATGACATGAATGTCGTGATATGTGTGTCATGTAGGTCATGCAACGGTCGCCTACGTCTTGGTGCTGTCACGGTCGTTTTTTTTATCTTAGTAGGCTCCACGCAAACTGCATCGCACAACATGGATTTCCACAGGGTGTGTGATCTGCCGCCTTTTTATATTCCCTTCATGCTTCTAACGTGTCATCTACAGGTCATTAGTCATTTAAAGTTTCTCATTCACGAAAGACATACTGTTGCTTGAATCATAAAGTGTTTATGACTCTAATGATTTTGAGTGGAGGGCCCGACAACGGGATCAAAACAACGGGATACAAAATTGTATGATCGAAATGGCATGGCGATTACTGTATCAGAGAGCCTGAATGACGATGACCGCATGACAAGAGCCGGATCGCGAGGCTGGAGTGAAGGTGACGGCACAACTACGACGGCATTATGACGACGTTCTGTCAATAGCAGCTTGATTTTGATTTTGTGACAATGACAAGGTGTCTACGATGGCATACTCATTTCAATTATAAATGAACGCAAATTTCACACTTTGACAGCACGTATCTATCTTTCTAGCCAACTACATCTTGATGCTCTCATGCTTGCTTCTTTAACTCGGTAGGTAGCAAAATTGGCATAATATGTCAAGAGTGCACCAAGAACATAAACGATAGGTCATGACTTGAGTATAAAGACATGTGTGTGACATAGGCCATGAAACAGCCGCTCCGATCTCGGTGCTCTCTTAGTCATTTCGCTAATTTGGTATGTACTAAAATTAGCATAATTTATTATCAGATTGTACAACGAACACAATTTAAATGACAGGTCATGACATGAATGTTATTTCGTGCAAGTGTTATAAGTCATGAAACAACCACCTACGTCTTCGTATGTACTAAAATTGACATAGTATGACAATAATTTATGAAGAACACAAATATCGGTCATGACATTAACATCCAGGCGTGTGTGTCGTGTAGGTCATCAAGCAGCAACCTGGCTTATGTTTCTCTCATGACCATTTTGTTACCTTGGCATGTACTAACATTGGCATTTTTTGACAAGAATATGTAGGGACATAAATTATAGTACATAATATGAATGCGAATACGTGCGTTTCATTTGAGTCATCAAACAGCCGCCTACGTCTTGGTGGTCTCATGGTCGGCTCATTAAATTGGCAGGTTGTCCCCACGCTGCTTTGGATAACATCATTTACCAAAGGGCGCGGGATCTGCCGCATTTTTCCTTGCGGCCTGAATACTATTATCCATTATGACAATAATATTACATTAGAATGATAAATAAAGACTTACATCGATGAAACGACAAAAGCGGTATGATGACAATGGGATGACGTAATTAAACTGATGACAACGATGAAACAAGAGCGTGATGACGATGGCACGACCATAGTCTGGTGGCAACGCTGGAATGATGAGGATGCAACGGCTACGACGGGATCACGAGAATAAAAACAAACCTTGTGGCCCTAACTATTATACAACATTGACGACTGGGACTTAGTAGAAGAGGTGAAGACTGTAGAATGATGAGAGTTCGATCACGAAGCTGGAATGATGACGATTGATTGACATCGACATTATTATGGCAGTCTGATATCGAATGCATGGCGACTGTCATGAATATAGACCTGACAACGACGCCATGGCGAGTGTCGGATTACAAAGCTGAAAAGACGGGGAAGCGACGACGCGTCATCATTACTTCTACGATACCATATCTGGTGGCGAAAACTATCAGCCATCTTGGGCCACTGAGCCAGGGCAGAAGGCGTGACGAAGATGGCATGAAGGGAGTAAGGAATCCCGAAACTAGAATGATCCGACAATGGAAATACCTCAACTCTTTGCATGGAGCCCGTACCTCGTGGCCCAAGCTGGTAGACAACTTGGTCCTCCGGGTGGGGGTAAGCCACTTGATAGATAGATAGATAGATAGATAGATAGATAGATAGATAGATAGATAGATAGATAGATAGATAGATAGATAGATAGATAGATAGATAGATAGATAGATAGATAGATCACCTCAAGACGGCTAAAGTAGCCAAATTATTCGTAATAAAACGTATTGTCGTTTCTTCTTTTTTGTCTTCAACAAGTTCTTTTTGAGTGTCTTCATTGAATGTTTGTGCGTGCATCGTACCTGGTGCCATTTTTGAAGTATGCAATGTTTTTGCTGTTTCCTAAAAACAGAACTGATCAAGTCGTCGTCAATTTCCAGATACAATTCATCTTTAGGATGAGATAGCTTGATTGGGCAAATCAAATCCGCTCGAGCAAAACATGCGCGTTCTTCAAAGTCAATCAAATGTCATGCAAGATTGGTTGTAGGGCGGCCTATGTTTGTACCTGTCTTTGTGCGGTGAGACTGCTAGGTGGAGTACAGAATGAAATTTTCTCATTACTCTGGCAATTCTGAATTACTGCAACGAGAGAAAATGAGAGAAGGAGAGTAAAAAGAATTTAGTCACTTACTGGAGAAAGCTTTCTTTGCCCTCCAGCAATTACCTTTGATAGCCCCAGCCGTATCGAAAAAGGTCTCCATAAAAATTCGATAAAGCTTTGAGTGACACATGTCATGAGCGTTGTATTTGGTTTCCAATAAGGCGGTCTTTTGTTTCTCAATTTTCTCCTAATGGAGATATCTGAACAACCATTCCTGGTATTTAAGGCGCACTCGAACGGAGCGTCTAATAAACCAGCCACTTCTGCCCATATCCCTGAAGGCTTGTTGTGCAAGTACAGGTGAGTAAGTTGCTGTGTACCTTTTTTGGCTTAACATGTGTATTACATGACCATGTCAATATGCAAACTGCGCACTTTGTAAACGTGGTTTAAGCAACCGTGCACATTATTCGGAATGGAAGATTCATATGCGCATTGACTCTGGGTCTCAAATATAGAGGTGGCACTCGCTCAATACCAGCAGTAAGAGAGCAGCGCCGGAACACAACTCTTTCAGTTAAATTGTTTCATCGTTCAGAAAATCAATTTTCAAATTTTTATACAAAAGACAAGCTCTATAGGCCTTAAGGCTTATGCCTATTACGCATCAAGCTCATTACTCCTTAGCAAATATTTTCTAATGGTTAAGGCAAATTTGACATAAAATTGTCGTTATGTATGAAAAACATGTTCAAAATCGGTGGGATCAGATTTTGCATGCGCTCCTGCTGATCGATTTTGCCACCAATGAATTTCTTGCTCGTTACGCTTAGCGAGCTACGTCAGTGGGCAAAACCGGAAGTTGTTCAAATCCTAAGTTTGCAAATATCGTAAAGGACTATACTCACTTCTTTTTCTTCATTGGTCTTCATTCAATAAATCAACCTTTCAAGCAAGAGACAAGTTTGCGACGCATTGCAGTTGTTACGTGGCTCTTTTTATGGTAAAAGTAAAACAGCTCAAACCATGTTTGTCACGCATCATGGCAGCACATCAAGGTGGAAATAAGACAAACACTTAAGTTGAGACGCCCGTCAGTGTGCTCGCGACATTCATGGGGTATTATCCTTTAGACACTGCCCTCGAGTAAAGCACTCTCCTTCCGTTCTTGCGGCAATTCAAAGTATTGTGTCTGCGTGCATATTTGGAGGCCTCTTTAAGGATCACATTGAATTTTTCCTAAATATGTGTAGCACGAGACACATGCTGTCTTTGTGTGCATGAAGCAGCTAACGACAATAAACAGAAAGAGAAATATTTCCTTTTATCGAATACAACGATGGCTGCCGACGGCACATCCGTTTTATTTTTTGCCACTATCGTCGCTTCATTAAATTATCTTCAAAGCGGATTAACGGCGTGATATATCCTTCTCTGAAAAAAACATCTTGAATGTGCGGGAGATGAACAGTGCTGATTGCCAGCTTGCGCACCGTAATCACTACCACTGATGGCTACAAGTGTTACATGTCAATCACATTTTCGGCGTGCGCTCTTAACGGAAACTGAAATATGAGGGTCAGTGAGGCTCTTTGAAAAATCGCAGTCACCATACAACGGTGTTGGGCCTCGTGAGGTGGTTTACCTGAAGACGAAAATACAATTTTTGTAAAAAGTGGCAACGCTAATTCAATAATGGAAATTTTTAGTTGCTTGAAATCCTTTAATCAATTACTTTTAGTTTATTCATTCAAGGATAATGCCCAAGTTACATTTGTGCATTTGAGGCCATGAAGCTGCAAAATTACGCGTGCTTAGCAAACATCCTGGACAAGTGCCATTTTCCAGATGATCGTGAACTTCGAGATATCTATTAATACCTTAATGTTTGCATATAGAAATCAATCACATAGCTGAGAAACGGAACGAGCTGGCAACTGCCACCAGGAGGGGTGCAATGCAGGCCGGCTCTAGAAATGTGCGGGTGCATAGAAAAACATTAGTAGGGAAAGAAAAGGAGTCAGTAATAGGGATGGGCATGGAGAGGAAAGTAGGACGAGATAATAAAAAAAGGGTTGAGAAAAATAGAATAATAACCCAAGCATCAGTGTTCCGAACTTCTTAGGCTAACTGCTTCATAAATGATAGGAAAATATCAAGCTAAATTGAGAGGCAAGTTATGTCGCCTCCGAAAATGACTTATCACGTTTGTGCCCACGTCCAAAGTGAAGCCAGTGTTATTCGCTATCGAATATGGTTAGCGATGTGTGCTTAAAGGGACGTAGGCTCTAGGAGGAAGTAGGCAACATCCTATATGATATGACTAAGTGTTTACGTTGCAGTACAGCAAGAACAGAACGCACTGACTGCCGCCCTTGCTTGTCAAAACATTCATTGATTATGACATATCGTACACGAACCTTCAGTAACATAGCTCTAACGGAACGAGCTAAACCCCGGCCATGAATATGGGGTGGAGACGATGCTGCAACTGAATTCAGTTATAAGGGTGTTGTCCAAACAGGTAGCGTTAGATAAGCAGACGAGCAAAATCGAGTACGCAGGAAAATTATCGACGAATACAGCACTTATTTGTCCGACTTGAGAGTGGGTCAATTCCTTCTGTAGGTATTTCAGTGCTACGTCGATAAGAACTGAGAATTTGTAACTCAGACTTGTTATCTCATACGGATGATACTTCGGACTTATCCTTCTGTGGAGTAGCAAATGCATTTTGAAGGCTATATATTTAGGGGTCAATGTGCAGTTGTACATGTACAGAAAATTGTGAGATAGATGAATATATTGAGTTGACAAAAACATGCACTGACACTAAAGATAACATTATATCGAAGTGCTTAAGGTAGCATTTCAGGAATATGTTAGCACAAACGTCCGCGCACCTTGAAGAACAATTTAAAACTGGAATACACAAGAGCAGCCGTAATATTTTTGTTCGTCTGTTGACCTCGTTCCTCCATTGGAACGTGAAGTTTCTCGCCAATGATCGGCAGTTGGTGATCGAATGCAGACAGGAAAGGATAGAAATCAGATGTACAAGAAGTATACAAAAAAAGGTAAACTTTTTTGACTGATGGCAGAGAAAGCAAACGCATTACAACTTGGTCAATTTAGAAACAAAAGCACACTCTTTGACTGTCTCAGCGAATGTTAGAGCCCAGAGTCGTTTTAACCAACATGATATGGAGCATCACTGATCTATCAGGAATCCTGATTTCAGCCCAGTCACGTCTTAGCACACATGGTATGGAGCCTCACTGATCTATCAGGAATCCTGATTTCAGCCCAGTCTGAGCGATAGCATTTCTTCCCAATTATTAGACCTGAAATATACAAAGAAAAAGGGTGGTAGGGCCGTTGGCCCGTCCCACAGATTCAGTTGCAAAACACAGTCAAAAGTGTGTTAAGCCAAGGCCTAGCGGGATGGGCTTACTCTTAAAAGCAAACAAATTGAAAAAAAGACGGTTTTTCTTTTTCCTAAAACTCCGTTCTCCTTCATTTCTATGTAGTCATTGACGGCCTCAGCCGCACAGGCCAGGGCAGCACAATTTATTTCTAGTCTGTCTGAAACTCTGATGGTATCTCGAAGCCGCAAATGTCTAGGAAGCCGGGGCTTCAACACCGCGCACCGCAGCTGCACGCAAGGTTGGTCAGCGTAAAAGAATTATGACCGTCCATGGCATCCGAACTTATCAGCTATAAGACGAAGTTCTCCGAATACATGTTTACAAGACGACGCTCTCCGAATGTGCTCCTCTCATGTGCACTGTATCTCTACAGCGGACAACGTAAGTGGGCAATCGATACCATGCGGTCTTTTCTCAGCACCCAGCAACAAAGCTCGACGATCGCCTCCAGGACGCGTAGGGGAATAAACCCTCGCTCCGTTCATGCAGCACAGGGTCAATGTTGCTAAGCACTTCTAAACCAGGGTGGCGTCTCCAGCCTGGCAGGGACTCGGGAGCCAGCGCCAGAACACCGCGTACCGCTGTCCCATTAAAGGGTTTTCTCTGTGAACCTATTCTGGGTGTCAAAGGAATGCCAACTCATTGCTAAACAATACCGCCTTCCTCGAATCTGCACAGCACACTCCTGGAGCATGCCGTGACTCGCGCCCGACACCACGCTGGCCTTCTGACCCTTCATAAAACACAAATGGTAGCCCCTCGGACGTGGAGGGAACTAGATCCCCTCTCAATACACAAAGCACGTGGGCGACTCGCGACACTCGGGAAGTACACAAAACAATCAATGTTCCCTTACACGTCCTTCATAAATAGTAAACTGGGGTCACAATGTGCTCAGCTGTATCCGACGTATCATAGAGTCTAAACTCTACGAGTTTCGCCGTGGAAAACAAACATATGCCGCCAAACTTAGGCGCTTCCAGAGCCTGAAATCAATATTGGCGACTAAGAAAAGCTATTTTCTCATGACAATAAACAAAGGCGTGAGAACTCAATACATTCCTGGTGGCGAGCATGCAAAACAAAATCATCTCATGTATGTACAAGAAACGCTTTGCAAAGCATTAACATGGCACAAGAGCCGAAAGTTGATGTTTTCAGGTTATATAAAGATTCTGTCCACAGTCTTACAATGCTCTCGCGTGCGAACAACCACAGTCACAACAAAAATGTCCACCAAGGTTGAACTGTCCTGCTCACCCGTTCTATCTGGTAAACGGGAACATTCACACCTGTCTAAGCTTGCATGGCTGTTTCTTCGCAGCTAAGACCGCAGTCTGGCTCAGTTGTAGCCACTAGTTCGACCGATTCAACTCTAACAGCGCCGGCTAGACGCGCTTGTTTTCGCACAAGAACCGATCTGTTCCCTGTGCCCTTAGTATCTCCCTATCCTCCTTCGATAGCAGGCAGTCCACTACTTTTGCAATCTACTCTGTGACCACACACACCAGATCGCCCTTCTGTGGTTGTCTCAAAGCCCCTAGGTGATTTATATTCAAGGCTGGCATAGCCAGGTTAGCTCAAATTGTGTTTCCGAATAGTGACTCGAGTCTTACCGCCCCCAAAAGCTTCCTCAAAACAACTGGTAATTACTCTTCACGGCCAACCGTTTTCTCCTCACCTGTATCCAGCGCAGCCTCCATTTCTATATCCCCGCATGTGATCGGGATAAGATCAAGCTTTAATCTTCCTGATTTGGCACTTTACTTTAGGATGTTTTCCTAACTCTCAGCATCCTTTCCGACTCTGGCGGCTGTTCCTTCCCTGCTATGGAAACCTGCTGGAGCCTCTGTTCCCGCACAGTAAGCGCCTACCCCTTCTGTTCTTTATTTAAAGCTGTTAGGAAGTATGTGGGCGAAGTGACCCTGTGTATGAGATACATGCCATCTTAGATTTGTCTTCTGCGGGCTAGAAAGGTTCATGCTAAGTAACACACAGTGCGGCGCAGTCGGCTTAATTGCTCGTCCTCTCTCTTTCACTCGCTCAAAAGTTTCTAGCACTTTTGCCACCTCCACTGACTTAAGCCGTTGTTCGCCCTCTCGCAAAAGAACATATTCAAGGACTTTTGAGCTGAGAGTAGCTTTCATTTGGTCAACGACCATAAGCTCCGTCATGGCTTCATTTTTGCTTGCATTTCGAGTTGAAGGTAATAGGCGATATAAATTCTAACGCTAGACTCGAACTGAGCTCAAGTTTCAATCTTTCTCTTAGATGCTGGTCTAGACCTCCTCAAGTATCCACCTGGCGTGAGCTTGAGTTGACATAAAGCCGTCTTCTTTACGGTCCCATAATCTGAACATTCCTATTTATTGAGGCTGCACAACAGATAACGGACCCGCGCAATCAGCACCGGCATAATAACATGTATTCGGCTGCATTCTGGCACTTGGAAAGATAAAAAAGAACTTTTCCACGCCATCAAACTACATCGGAATGTCAGCGCCACATGACAACCGGTATGCCTTAACAATTTATCACATTGTTCTATTCCATCCGTACCCGGCGTGGTTGCTCAATGGCTATGGTTTTGGGCTGCTAAGCACGAGGTCGCGGGATCGAATCCCAGCCACAGCGGCCGCTATTCTATGGGGACGAAAACTCCCGTGTACTTAGATTTAGGTCCACGTTAAAGAACCCCAGGTAGTCGAAATTTCCGCAGCCCCCACTACGGCGTGCCTCATACTCAGAAAGGGGATTTGTCACGTAAAACCCAAAATTTTTTATTTCATGCGTGCTGGCACGTCGACGATCGCTTCCTTCCTACACCGAAGGCGGCCTGCTCGACTGCTTGAGCTCCACTCCTCGTAGAACAACGCGCTCGCACTTTAGCTGCAGGCGCATCTTTTCCAGCTCCAGCTCCAGGCGTGTCATCGCCATGACCTCTGGATCTTACCTGCTCTGAGCCTGCGAAACGCCTTGCGTCTCACTAACAATTAGAGTAACTTACGTCACAGATTCGGTCTATAGGTAATCTTTTGTATATACATGGCAGTTCAAACAAATGCATTAAGACTTGAACAATTGAGAAAGAAATTCTCACTCTTTGACTGTCTCAGTGAGTTAGAGCCCAGACCCGTGTAAAGGTACATGATACCGAGCCTCACTGATCTATGAGCAATACTGATTTCAACCCAGTCAGAGGGACAGCACATCGTCCCGATTACTATAGGTGAAATAGACAAAGAAGAAGGGCGGCAAGGCCGTTGGCCCGTCCCACAGATTCAATTGCCAGAGAGAGTAAGAAGTTTTTCAAGCCGCAAACAAAATGGATGGGCTTACTTTTAAAGGTAAGCTTATTGCAAAATGAAACGGTTTTCTTATTTCCTAAAACTCCGTTCCCCTCTCATTTCTACATAGTCATTGACCGCCTCAGCAAAACACACCACATCCACATAATTTATCACAAGGCCGTCTTTTACCCTAATGGCGTCTCTAGGGTGCAAGTACCTCGGGATCCGGGGTTCAAGACCAGGTACCGCAGCTGTGCTCAAGGCTTGTGCGCTTGGAAAAATTATGACCGTCCATGACACTTAAACTTATTGTCTACAAGAGAAAGTTCTCCGAATGCATGTTTTCAAGACGGCATTCTCCGAAAGTGTTCCTCACATGTGCACTGCATCTCTACAGTGCACACTTTAGGTTGTGATCCGACACCACGCGGACTTTTCTCAGCCCCCAGCAATAACGGCCTACCATTGCCTCCCGGACGCGTAGGGGAATTGACTCCCCCCCCCCCCCCCCCTCCGTACATGCAGCGGTCGATGTTGCTAGGCCCTTATAAACCGCGGTGGCGTCTCCCGCCAGCCAGGGACTCGGGAGCCGGCGTCAAAACACCGCATACAGCAGTCCCACTGAATGCTTGTCTGGTTGGACCTAATTTGCCCGTCGGCGAAGACCGACTTACTGCGCACAACACCGCCTCCCCCGAATCCGCACCATGGCTCCCTGGCGCATGCCGTGACTCGACACCCCACACCACGCAGGCCTTCTGACCCCTCGTAAAACTCGAACGGTTGCGCCTCCGACGTGGAGCGAAGTGGACCCCCTCTCTATAAACAAAGCACTTCGGCGACTAGCGACAATTGGGGAGTACAAAAAACAATCAATGCGGCGTTACAGGGGTGCTACTTTAACCATTTCTTCTGAACAAACATGAATTCCCAACGGATAAGCTTCAATTTCAATTTCAACTTGTAACATAAAGCGAAAATATTAAAAGCTATTGAATATTCTTCATTACTAACTTTAGAGTGTTATTGCTGGCACAAGTACCGTCTTTTTGATGTTTGAAACCGAAAACGCCAGAGAACGCTACCTGCATACAGGTGAAGATATGTCAGCCGCCGTGGTTTGTGAGCGGCTATGGTGTTGGGCCGCTTAGCATAAGGTCGCGGAAAGAAATCCGCCAATGGGGGCCCCGTCTCGTTGGGTGCAACATGATAAAACACCAGTGTAGTCAAATGCAGGAAAAACCTGCCAGGTGGTCCACATTATTCCGGATCTCCTCACTACAGCGTGTCTCATAATCAGATGATGCTTTTGGCACGTAAAAACTTATATTTTAAGGTCACAATAGGTTCCACAAAAAAGATTTGACTGTAGGAGGGGTAAACCCGAGAATGTCTGAGAATACATTCCTCTCAAGAAGCAGAGTTTCTTCGTTTTATTCGTGTCTGAATACAACATGTCCATACACTGCAGTGCCAGTCAAGATGAACCGTGCTTTGGGAATGGACCTTCTCGCTGCTGTTGCTGTTGCCATAGGTACTTATGCCATGTCCAATTCTGTTATATTTAACAGCGATGTTATTTTTATTGCTACGACAGCTGGTAATCATTTTTCTGTTGACACTTATTCACTTTGCAACTGAGCCCTTGTGGGAAAGAGCTAACATAATAACATGCCATGGCGGCTTAGTGGCTGTGGTGTGGCACTATGTTACTAGGGTGGCAAAATGGAATAAAACACTGCAGTCTAGTGCATGGGGGGAGGGCGTACCTTAAAGGAACCCAACTGGTGAAAATTTATCCGGAGTCCTCTACTACGGCATGCGCCATAATCACATCATGAAATTCGCACGTGAACTCTCAGAAGTTTGTTGTTGTTTATGCTATAATTAGAGAGGATTGTTGCTTGGGCTAGTTGGTATTGATCTGCAAATATAACAGAGCGACGTCCTCTGGTTTCGTGTGTCGTCTTGGTTGCTGCGCTTTAATAATTACGAATCTAGCAGGATCGCAAAATAATTGACGAATATGGTAAATTATTGGCAGTGCAGCCCGCCACGATTACCGCCAGTCAGATAGAACTAGGTCACGTGATAGCCTTTCGTGAAATATGAGTAAAATTCCAAACACTTTCACTGGTAAACAAACAATGTAGCTCACTTGATACGAATATACAAGCTGTCGATAACGAATAAATGAATTTAACGGCAGAGTGGTAGAACTGCTCTCGTAGGATTTTCACACTCGGCGCCCTTACGTCGTCTAAGCTGCTCAACAGTTTTTGCAGGACATCTGGGGTGCGATCTTGAACGCGTTCCAAAATAGAACGGAGGCGGTTCGTTCCACCAAGCCAAATACGATTCGTTAATTTTAACCGTGCCGAACGCCATGACGTCAATTGCGGCGTGATATCTGCTATCAATAATTCCGTGTTGTCTGCTATCGGACGAACGGAACGGAACATACCGCCTATTTCGTGACGTAAAGAACGAACCGCCTCCGTTCTATTTTGGAACGCGTACAAGATCGCACCTCTGATGGCAGTTTAGAGAGAGCGTCGTTCAGATGCGGAGTTTTAAAATCAGCTGTAATGCACAAGCCCTTTCGATCAGATATATTTCATCTGGACTTGGTCGCTAAACATGCCTTACATTATGGCTTTAAATATGAGCGGTCAGACAAGTAATACATTCAGCTGGTGTACTGACTGCTAAATCGTGCAACGGCTAAAATTTTCTTTGTGGTTTGATAAAAAAATACATGATGTAAAGTACCTGTTTGAAATGCGCTTCAGTCCTCTCTTTGTTTATTGATTTATTGTGATGTGAAATTTGAACAGTCATTGATATTTCTTTATTACGTATTCATTGCATAATCGCGAATGCTGACAATACCGTATTTTTTATAAGGCACCGGCTGTATGTACTTCCATTGAGACCATTGTCACCGGCACTGTAACTGGCGGCATGGTACTTCTCAAGCCTGCCTTTCTGCTTATTTTACCACCATGCTCCCAGCACCATTGGACGGTGCTGTATAAAAATTGTTTGATTGATTGATTGGTAGAAACAGAGATTCGTGCTGCAATGCATTCCCTTAACTAACGCCTAAATTTCTCATGACAAAGGGACGTACAATAATACTTGGGGGAGTAACTTACTAACTCATCGTTGCAACGCATTCTGCCTTTTCAGCTATGATCATCATGGCACCCAATGAAGCTGCCGCTTTGGGCGGCGGTGTTGGAGGTGCTGACGGAATCATGCTTGGTCGCAAGAAGTGAATCATCATGAAAAGCAGATGAAGAGGTTTCACGATTTATCAGGACAACGGCGACATCTCATGAAATAAAGTACGCAAATACCCAAATGGGAAATGGTTTTTATGTGCTTGCATCATGTATTACATCAACGAACAAAGCCTAGAGTGACTAATATGGCAAGCAATATTAGAACTCATTCGTTCAAGGAAAGTACATTAGGAGAGACAACCATAAAAATTCACTTCAGACATACTCTTTGGGTTAAGGAATAGGCTAGCGGAACGATCGAGCTCTAAGAATTTCATTTAGCGGGTCAATGATAAAACCATGTGATTCGCGCTACTCTTACTGCAATGAAATAATATCTTCAGAATTCAACTATTGACGCTTCATGGTTAGTGGTATTCTCTGCCTGAAGCTTCCGCTTTAGACGTAGCTTTTGGATGCATTGAGGGAATCATGCCTGACGGCATGAAGTCAATAATTGCTCACACAGAGGGAAACGGCTTCAAGTTTCATGATAGCAGCGCGGACATCCCATGCAATAAAGTGCGCAAATAAGCAATATGGAAAATGTTTTTTTTTTATTTTCTGACGCCACGTGTTACTTAAATGATGCATGCATTCACCTGCCACTATTACAAGAAATATTAGATTAGGTTCGCCCAAGGAGGGTAAAGCAACAGCACTACAAAATGACATCACAATAAATTGATGGGCTTAGATATAGTTTGGCTGAACGAAGGATCTCTGAGAATTCGATTGAACGTATCAATGCACCACTATGTGATTTTCGGTATTTCTACTGTAATAAGGTCAGTATACAGCTACCGTAAGTCACTTCGATGTCCCCGCTGAGGGGCACAGCCCTGGCTCCGGATGCATACTAGTCTGCAAGCATACTACTGGCCGGTTGCATTGAGACGAGTTTCGATCTGCTAGCTCCACTTGCTGACCACCTATGTGAGTGCCCATCTGCAGCACAGTTACTTATCGTCGCTGCGAGAGTCTCAGAGCCACCAGACAACTCTCGCGCCTGGAGGAAACAGTCATCCACCCCACTTGTGCTTTCGATAAGCTGACGACGTGTGCAACCCTGGCCGACCAACATTGGCGCAACCATTCGCCTTCCCAGTTTCGCAGCGCACCTTGAGACTGGGCCTAACGCCACGTAGGTCTGACATCCTCATCGCCAAATCGGCTCATTTAGAAGTGGTGTATTGACTAGAACGCATCGGTATTGCATTGCCTTAGCATGTTGGTCGCTTCCCGGTCTGTTTATTTTGCTTTTATTTTTTGAAGTGAACCTATTTTTTCACCACATCTACACTTTTATGCAAAATTAAACGGTCCCTTTAATTTAGCTTTGGTCTGCAACAAGCTTGTGATGAGGTGCGAGCGAAGCCTGGATCATGAAACATTATATGTAATGACATTGGTGTTCTCATTTCGCGCGTGGTCAGAGTGGCGTTATGGTCGCGTTATCAGGGAGCTTTTGTAATGAATCTTATCAGTCGGCCTTGAGAGATGGATGATATGTGTGACGTAAGAGGAACACATAGCTTCGAACCAGCAAAACCTGCTGTTGGTGCTCCTTATGTTCCAATATCAAGGTGGCTTGCTTTCTCTTCGGTTTCGACAGGCAATTAAACAACACAGGCGATCATATGGTAAATCGGCAAACGCAAAACCGGGCCACGTCTATACAGGGCATCAGTTACCGTATCGAGCTATCCAGGTACGTTAATTTCTGCTGAGAAAGCGCAATCGAAGTACGGCTAATGCACCATGTGCCATGTCGCTCAATGTGGGCTGTTTCCACGAATAAATTGGCGGATGCATCAGTATGCTTAAACAAAGTGTTGCCTTTTTGAGCAGAGGCTTACGCTTACATTGCCGGCAATGGGTAGACAAATGCGCATAATCATTCTTGTCCAAGGACAACTGATGCTCTCTAAGTCTTACATTGATGCACATGCCAGTATGCCCTATCGCACTCACCCACGTGAGCACGAAGCACTCGCCCACACTTGAGTGGGAAAGAGTATACCACATTGGTAGTGCAACCTATATACTTATTTACATGCCCACTTTGCAGATTGGGTTAGAATTACGTTCTGCTCCACTTTCTTGTCCTTCGACCGCAGGACAAATAGCTGTCACTTTTGCAGCAGCAGAAAAGATAACCTCGACTTGCAATGTTCTTTAGGCAATGAGATAGGCAATGTGCGTAGAGTACAACTACAACGTTCTTCTTCGCGCTCTTTCCTTTCGCCTCCTGCTTTCTAGAGTTTTTTACCCATCTAGTCATCTTCTCAGTGCTGCCCGTTATTAAGCAACCAAGGTCCCCAGCTTCCTTCAGCCAAACTACCTCACGTACGAAGGCGTCACCCATTGTATGCCCACATGTTTTGACCCGGACGGCGCGAAGCGCGGAGATGCAAATGGTATTTTTTACAGCTATAGAATCACCTCAGGTGAAGTTCAGCAGAGGCTTGGCATCACGATGACGCCATCATGATCATGCCGAACCTTGTCGCAACGTAGAAGCAGGGAAACAGCAGGCTGGCAGAATACCTGACAACTACTGTAGCTGGCCCGTAACGCCTGGCCTGTAACGCCTCAGCCGCTAGAACTACGGGTTCGGTCGGCAGACAGGTGGCTAAGTCGCCCCGATGCTCAGCAGGCAGCACTGCACCAGACCGCTACAACGGCAGTCACGAGTGGGATCTCCGACCAGGTCCGCACGGTAGCATGATACACAGTCGCCAGTCATCGAGCCTTGCACCTCCGTTCTGCTAGCTGCCGTTCGAAACTTCGGCTCGCTCTCACACTCTGCGCGCTCTGCATGCCCTTTCTTGTTGGTGGCACGTGGTCTTCGTCCACAATCATCATCACCAATGCTCTTCTTGTTGCAACGACGCAATAATCCTTCCATGTCGTTCATGTCAGCGCCAAACGGTACTATTCACGTCGCCACACTTGTAAACTGACATTCGTCATACCATCCTGTTCACCACATAGTCGTCAGACGCTCGTCATGCATCCGAGGGACCACCGGTATAGAGATGCCGTCGTTGTCGTTGAATCCTCCTCATTCCAGCTTCGGGATCCGTTATTCGTCATTGTGTCGTCGTCACGCCTTCTACTCATTCCCAGTGCTCCATGTTGTACATTAATTTGAGCCGGCCGGATTGTTTCCTTCTCGTGATGCCGTTTTTGCCAGTGCGTCATCGTCCTTCCCGCTTTTTCTCAGGCTCTCGTGAGGCCGTACCCATCACGCTGAAGTTTCATCGCTGGTATGACTACAGTTACCTCAACCCATTGCCTTCACGGACTTGTCGTACCGCTTCAGTGAATCTTTCTTCCTCTTTGTGTTGTAATTATACTTTCGTATTTCAAATAATTATGCTACTTATCTCACGTCGCCATCGATAGAGAGCCAATATCAGGCCTCTATTAATAGACTATCATCGTAATGCCGTCGTAGTCAAGCCATGACCTCACTGAAGCTTGATTATCATGGTCTCGCCATGCGGTGGTCGACGTCAAGGTTTCCTGATAGAATTATCGGCGTGCCAATGTGATCAAGCACTCCTCATCATCCCATTGGCTTTAAGCAGTTGTCATGCCATTGTCAAAAATGCATCATCGTTAAAGAAGAATCTTCGTTCTCTCGTTCGTAAACCGTCGTCCAGAAGCCTTAAAAATAGACTGTCATTGTTGTAAGTTCGACATCCGACCCGACATGCCGTCGTCGTTATAGCGTTGTCAAGACATCCGTAGTTTCACCATCGTCACCAATGAAGTACAACATCCACTTACAAATCATGCCAGTGACGTGATACCACCTTCGCCGATGCATTCGCGTCACTCACAAGCGGTTTTGCCGTCGGTGTCGTGCCTTCTTCGCGATGGCGTCTCTTTGCACGAGCGCTGTCGTGCATGTGCTGTCATACGGGGATCATTCCGTGTTCGTCATTTCGACTTGTTCATCAGGTTGCCGTCATACCGTCGTCGCCAGGCTGCCGTCGTCATCACCTGCTTCTCATGTTGTCGTCAGCACGTTCCCTTTTATGGTGTCTTTGTCATGCACTGGTCGTCATTTCGGCTTCTTCATCCGTTATCACTCTATCTTCATCATCTGGTATTCCTCATATTGTTTAGTAGGGTGTTTTGCAGGGCCATTTGGTGCATGGTGAACGTATAGGGAGTTCCAGCAAGTACTGACGCGAGTAGATGTAAAAAGAATGCACTGTAGAACGCTTGTATTAGAGCTGAGCTTATCGCGACTGCATTCCACAAATATCCGTCACACATCCCTTGGAAACCAAGAACAATACCACGGTTTCTAGTGAATGATAAGCAAAAAAAGACAAGAAGAAACCAAACAAGACCCTCTCCAGAGAAAGGCCACAACACTTGGATTAGCAAATTAAAGTTAAAATTAGAACTTGCTCATCGGTAAGATGGGTTCCCGCGCACATATATGCACACAAAACTTTCTGATGTGGAAAGCTTCGCTTATTTCTCTTTTCTGTTTAAAACGCCCTCTCACCACAGTCGATACATCATTATGGCTAGTATATTTGGGTGTTTTTTGTGTTGATCTTTGACTATGAGCCATGATAGTGCTCTTGTTTTCATACGCATGTGTGACGCAGATTAGTGGAACGTAGTCGCAATAAACATCAATTACATGTGCGGCGTTATCCTGTCCATTGCTTTTATTTGTACTCGCGTGTGTACTTTCCGCAACACCCTATACGTTCCTCACATTGCCGTTACCACTTTGTGATCTTTGTATCATTGTTATAATTTAGGTATCAACGTCTTAACGACGTCATGGCGCCTTCGTTATACCTATTTGTGTTTCAATATGTGTCATTCCTTATTTGTTCTTTCATTGTTACTGCGTCGGTATCATAGAGCCGTCCTAATCCCTCAAGGTGCATTGAGTGGGACGACATAGCGGTACGTTGCATATGCCGAAACAACGCGTTCAAAGTACTCCTAGAACCACAGCATATTGGCACTGAAAAGACAATCCGGCTTATCATCGCTTGCTGTTGTTGTTGTTGTTGTCCTGAGTGGCAGTGGCACATACACACAGTGGGGGATTGGCCAAGAATCGGGCGGTTTAATTAGGTGCCTACATCTCGTCGCCGCAATGCTCGTCTTTGTCTTTTTCACAAGTTCTCCTATAGCTCACGCGCCAAGCCACCATACATTCTCCCTGCGGCAAGCAGCTCTAGTCGCGCCGGTCACCCACAAGAAATTACTTTTTCGTCTTCATTCTTTTTGCTTGCCGCAAAAGACTGGAACGGCCTTTCTAACGATATCACAGACATAACCTGTCATTCCACATATATAAACATCGTAACAAATTACCTTGCATTGTAATAAATATATGGCTTACATCTATGTGCCCACCCCTTATGTAATACCCCTTCGATGGGGTGTTTGGAAGTAAAATAATGAAATATCCAAAAACTCCACAGCAGTTAGCGGTGGAGCTGTGGCTTCATGCGGGACACCGAGCCCGCCACAGCACCGACACTCGGAGTTGATCAGCAAACAGTGCAGATAACGGGTTGTTGATGCGTCATGGAAATAATGCACTCGCTAACTCGTGCTGAGCTTGTTTGAGGCCGCTGCATTTTCAAGTGGGTGGGTGATCAGTCACGTGATACCTTCCATTTCTCTTGAACATTTATTATGAGCCACGCAAAAGAAACGGTAAAGTACCTGACTAAAAACGTGACATTTTATATTTCTTTCAATTTTCTGCAAATCCTTCGATGAACTGACGCCATTCAGAATAGTTAATAAAAACAGCTAATTTTAAACAAAATATGAATGGAATCTTATCGACAAAAAGTATTGGCTGCGAGTCTCTGCGACTGTGAACAGTATCCCTTTTACCTTCGCGTTGTAGGGCCCATCTTAAAAGAAAGAACGCTATGCATGATAGTTGAGGTCCCCTGCGTATAGAGCGGTCAGCATGTGTCATTTGATGCACTAATGCACTTCTCTGCCTTTACCACAATTTCATCTACACATGTAATAAATATCCTATTGCTGCTTAGGGTAATACTTATCATGCTCGCATAACTGGCTTGGTTAGCATCGAAAAACGGGCATTGAAATTTGCAACATTTACCTCCACTCTTTCATCATCTAAGCCACTATTCCTAAATTATATGGGACTTCCTGTTACTCCCTCACATGACTCTAGATGATGGTCTTCTATAAATTCATCGACCATCACGTTAGCAGCGGTACTTTTCTTATTCACCGTGTCACTAATAAAAATCCAACAAGGTTTGCTTTGTCAAATAATGTTCTCCTACCAAAAGTCGCTAGACAGTTCGGCGAACAAACTGCCAGGGTCTGCGCTATTTCACACTTGGAGCAATCTAAAACCTGATTTAAAAATGTTGCCGTTGAGCCTTTCTAGATCGTCTTTGAAACGTATTTGCTTTCATCACATTAATTAGTTTATCAATTAGCTTTACGTTGCCTCTATTTATGCTCTTCTATCTTCGTTGTAATCATTTAAAATATATATTTGTCATATAATTCGTGCCCTTACTAAAATCGTTTAATCCGATTCTGATAGGAGGCCGTCCCACAGTTCCTACTTTTGGGCCTCCTTTTGAAATTGTTTCACATTCATATATATTGTATTTTGCATTTATGGTAATAAACTTGAAACTTGAAACGCTCCAGCGCTGTCATCAAGCGTGAAAGACATGCTTTGAGCAGTTTTATTTTCACGATATGAAAAACTTGACAGCCATTATAATGAATGGCAGACTTGTTGTCTCTCATCTAAAATACTGGTCGGTTGAATGATCACCGAAGAAGAAACGGAAATCAGTAAACATTATATACAATTCCATTCCGCAAGTGAACCTTCTATTTCCAATATACACACTAGGTAAACCATGGGCAAAAAGGTCTCAATTTGCCCAAATGCATGGCACCGTAATATATATGACAAACAGGGAAGTGTACATGGCCGCTTACATACCTGCACTTGTACGAAACGCCTTCAGTGATATTGGAACAAATAGTTGGCTTAATAGGTCCCTTACATACCATGAAGAATTGTTCAGGTATTTCCATTAGGGTAAAATGGACAAGCAGCAGACAGCGTAATTGAAACCGAAACAAAATACTCTTGACAGGTTTCACTCAAAGCTTCATCGAAATTTTGGAGAACTTTACCGGCGCTGCGAATGCCACAAACAGTAATTGTATCAGAGTAAAGACAGCTTTCTGCAGTCACTGAATAGAGGTAGTTTTCATCTCGCTTTATTTACCCGCCTCCCTGCAGTAATTGAAAACTCACAGAGTAATGAGAAAATATCTTCCGGCACTCCACTTCAAACTTCCACCAAACACTAACACGTGCACAAACAAGTCGCCCTGCATGGAATTTGACGCGACATTTGATTACATTCGAAGGGCGCTCTGGTTTTGCCAATACCGATTGGCTTTGCCCACCGAGATCTCTTATGATAAAGAATTCTATCTGAAATTGCGGGAAGACATAATAAGTTGCTTAATTTTAGGAAACCGCAAAAACCTACGGCAATGCGAAATGCGGGCAGGATACTTTTCGAGCACACGTATTTAATCAAAACACTCAAAAAGAACGTGCTGGAGGAAAACGATATTAAACGAGAATACGTTTTAATACGAGTAGCATTCTTCGGCGACGTTAGCCGTTTTAAGCCTATATCTATCTAGCCGATTGCGCTCACCCACTAGACCAAGTTGTCTGTCGGCTTGGGCCACTAGTTATTGACTTTTGGAAGTGGTAACCTGTTCTACTTCCCTTCTCGTAATTCCAGATTCGGGATGCCTTAGTCTCGTCATGTCGTCGCCTTCAACGCTTTTGCCACGACCCAGTGGTCTAAGATACCTGATAGTTTAAGACAGTAGATAAAAGCTCCTAGTAGTGATGCCGTTGCGTTGATTACATCCGCGTCACTCCAACTTTATAATCCGAAACTCGCCATGCCATCGTCGTCACGCAATAGTCATCAGAGCGCCATAATGCATTGCAAGTCACACCGCCATAGTTATGTCATCGTTGCCGTTCGATCACCGGCACTCCAGCTCCATGACCTGGCCCTTGTCAATTATTCGTTGTCCCTTTTTCTACTCAATCCTAGTGGCTTATTTTGTATAATAGGTTGGGCCACTAGGTTTTCTTTTTGTTCTTGTGCCGCAGTAACCAAAGCGTCGTCGTCAGTCCGGCTCAGCCTCAGGCTGTCGTCAGGCCACCGCCATCAAAGTTTAGTTTCATCACTGTCATCACATCAGTTACGTGATCTCATTCCCGTCTTGTTATATTAGCCGTGCCGCTTTAGTCGTTTATTCAACTCAATTGTTTTCTTCATGGTATTGTAAACTTATTGTCGTAATTCAAATTATTATGCGGCTGTTTGCGTGCCGTTCTCGCCAGAGAGTCTCTATCAGGCCTCCATTGACAGACCGGTATCGTAATGCGATCGTGCACAAGCCGCCCTCGTCAGTGAAGTTGATGATCCTGCTCTCATTATGCAGTCGTCTTCGTACAGCTTTTCTGATGGAGTGATCGTCAAGCCATCGTGAGAATAAAATCATCATCCCATTGTCTTCGCCCAGTAGTCATGCCATCGTCGGGATGCCGTCATGGTCGTTACGTCATCATCAATCAACCAATCAACCAATCAATGTTTATTTTTGACGAAATCAAATACAAGACGGGTATAAGTACCCATTCGGAGGTCCCGAAGTAGCAAGTGTCGGGCGGACCGCCTAACTAGGCAAGAAAAGGGGATAATAGGATCGTGAGAAACCGTGAATCGTGTAACATATTATACAATTTATACATCATCATCGGAAATAAACAATACGAGAGAAGATGAAAAATCTATCAAAAATATCACAAGTATAATCACACAGTTAAAAAGAAAGAAATATAATGGAAGGCATCTTAAAAATAACTCGCAGAAATTCAACCGAGGATAAACGGCACGTAAAAGTAACAATGAGAAGTATCAATTATAGGCAAAATTCTGTGACTCGGTAATTGAACAGTACATTGCATATTGAGAAAGCAGCTTGTTATGAATGTGAGTCTTTCTTCTTGTTATGAATATGTTTCTTGTTTTACTAGTTATGTGAATAATTGTTTGTAGACAAACCAACGCGCGTAACAGAACACAGTAGTACACCTATAGACCACGTGTTATGTAATACTCCTGTTTGCAAATATGCGCAAGTTTTGGATGTTAATATTACTAAGCACTAGCCTGTGCTTTTTGTAATGTAAAACTGCCTGAACTCAAGCAAGAAATGTTTTACCTGGACATTATTTAACGCTTACGTACTTTCAAATAATGTACGCGCAATTGACTGGTCGCTTGTATACCCTTCGAAATGTTCTACCAATAGTTACGACATGTTTGTAGACATGTTTACTGAGGCGATCGCCACCGCCTCCACCACTTACTGCGTGCGCAATAGACATGCAATCCCGCGAGATCCTTGGGTAACGGGTGCGCACTTGCATTCTAATAAAACGAAATATACCATTTATAAGAAATTAAAAAGGCAACCTTATAACACCTCCTTGAAGGAAAGATACTCTACGTAGTCGCAAACTCTTAATAGAACAGTTTATGCTGCAAAGAAAGCTTATGTTACCAATCGCATTGAGCCGAACAGGAAGGATTCGAAAAAAAAAAAACTGATGCCTTCTTAACCAGATTCTAGGGCGAGACATAAAACCACATCCCCCCGAAAAACTAATTTACAATGACGTTGTGTACACTACACCCGAAAGTATCGGCAATGCTTTCAGTGCCAATTTTTCATCCCACATTAACTTTACTGGTAAAGATTTTGATGCAACGTACATTTCACGTACAAATGCTTCTTTTTACGTTTACCCAACAGATGAGCTTGAGGTGACTTCAGTTATTTCTACCTTGCAAAACACAGCCGCTGGAGTTGACTCTGTTTCGGCGCACGTCCTTAAACTTGTAACTGACATCGTGTCACCGGTTCCCGCGCATATCGTCAATACTATATTCGTCACGGGTGTGCTTCCAGAATGATGAAAATTGCCAAGGTGCTGTCATTGTATTCGTTAAAGGACAAGCATAGCATAGAAAACTAGCGTCCAGTTTCGGAGCTACCATTCTTCAGCAAAATACCCGAACAAATATTCGCGAGGCACCTTCATGACTATCTGCACAAGCACGACGTTCTTTCTCGGCATCAATTTGGTTTTAGAAACGGCCTTTCCACACAAACTTCAGCCTCAACATTTACAGACTCAATTAGAAAATCAATAGACAGTGGTTATCTAGTCGCGGGATTGTTTATAGATTTTGCGAAAGCTTTCGATTCCCTCAGTCATTATATATTCAGCGATAAATTGCTTGGTTATGGAATTAATGGAATACCTTCGACGTTAGTTCGCAGTTACTTAGAAAATCGGCAACAAATCGCTCAACTAGGTGATTTTCAGTCCAACAGCAACGTCATTAACCTTGACGTTCCGCAGGGATCCGTACACGGACCATCGTTTCTTTTTACTCCATATAGATAACTTGCCTTCGCAGCTTGTGGGGGCAACCCCTGTACCCTATGCAGACGATACTAACCTTATTAGAGCCGATGGTGAACAATGCAACCTAATTAATAAGCTTAACTCTGAATTACAAATTTTGCACCGTTTGTGTACACTGAATGTCTTTCACCTTAACCCAACGAAGACAGTTTTTATCTTGACTCTGAAAAAAAAAGAAAACGGCTATTCATTCAGATAAACGAGAAGAAGGGAGGTTAACCGATGGGCCCGATTTTTATTAGTCGTATTATAAGAAGCCAAGAAACACTGATACCAAGACAACATAGGGGAAATTACTTGTGCTTAATAAATGAAATGAAGAAACGATAAATTAATGGAAAATAAAGTAGATGAAAGAACAACTTGCCGCAGGTGGCAACCGAACCAACTACCTTCGCATTTCGCGTGCGATGCTTTACCAATTGAGGTACCGCGGCGCCGATTCCCCATCCACTTTCTTGGGTATTTATGTGTCCTTGTAGGGAAACGGCGCCGTGGTAGCTCAATTAGTAGAGCATCACACGCGAAATGCCAAGGTTGTGGGTTCGGTTCCCCCCTGGGGCAAGTTGTTCTTTCGTCTACTTAAATTCCATTAATTTATCACTTCTTCATTTCATTTATTAGGCACAAGCAATTGCCCCTATATTGTCCTTGGTGTCAGTGTTTCTTGGCTTCTTATGATATTCATTCAGATGTCGTTTACAATAACCATCCGATAAAACAATCTAGTGAGAGAAATTTTCTTGGTGTTATTATCGATAACCATTTAGAGTTCCGCCTTCATGTGCGTTCCGCAGTTCATGAGGCTTCATATGGCTTGCATGCGCTGTAGAAATGTCGAAACTATTTCCCTCCCTACATACTTATCAATCTTTACTATGCATTTGTTCACTCTCACATGAATTACTGGTTAGTGATCTGGAGTTCCACATACAAGACTATTCTGTCACCGGTGTTTACAGTTCAGAAAAGAGCTCTCCGTATTATTGCACCCAACAGTACGCATATTAGGAGTGAAGATTTATTTACCAACCTCAACATCCTCAAAATTTACGATCTCACAACATACAACATCGCCTCCATCATGCATCAAGTAGGTAATGAAAAACTAGCCTTGATGACAGTCTCGCTCCATCTTTCACTTCGCAATATTGGAACGCATCTCGCGGTCGTATTTTATTGCCTAAGGTAAATACAAATTACAGTCGCTCTGCACTACAGTTCACAGGTACCACAGTTTGGAATAAGCTGACCTAACCGCTCCAAGAACATTGCATACAAATCTTAAACAGTTAAAACTCTCACTTATTAACAATGTGCAAGACTGCTCATGCTTGCACATGTCCTCCCTTTTCTTTTATTATTTTCCTGTGCCAACGTTTTCGATGATGTAACAAAGAAAATTGTTAGAAAAATGTTCCTCACTTTTAACATTTTCCCCGATAGCGTATTTTCTTGTTTTACCTACTCAACTACTTCAGCTTTATGTGATTTTACTGTATAAAAAGAAACACCTACCATAGGAATGTTTTTTCCTCATAACAATCGGTAGGGACCCTTTGGCATGTTTGTTGGGTCCCAAAAGTGTTGTACTTTGCCATTGTATACGCTCATTATGTTAAATATAAACTTTCAATGCATTTCATTTCAATTTCTATTTCAAATCTAATTTATTCTAGGTGCGTTAAATTATACTATGCGTCAGATGAAGTGTTCATGAAGTGCTCCTTCGTTCTACGCTTGAATGAATAATGTAGATGACTACATATCAGATGGTATTGAATTCAGAATAGAAATGCCTGAAAACGCGACGGTAAATTTCCCATAATCAATTCTTACTTTTGAAAGGAAAATATTAGGTTGTGCTGAAAATCTTGTGGTGTTATCATTGATGAAGCTGGAGCGAGTAAAAGCTGGAATATGAAACTTGGTAGTAATAGGACGAAACCTAAGTAGTGACAGCTCATGATTGAATAACATGCGTAAAGGTAAAACATTTAGGGAACGGTATATGGGAGCAGAGGGAGATCTATGTGATTGGGATGCAATAATGATAATGCCTGCTTTTGCAAAACTTCTAGCTAATGAAGATGTGTGGCATATGTATTACCCCAAGATGAGAGGCAGTATGAGAGACGACTTTGTGTCTACACTTAATATAAAGACATGAGAATGGTTTGTTGAAAAGTAGAGCGAGTTTTTATGATGATGTGATACCAAATGATATTGTTTGAGCAAGCGGTTGAATACGGCACGGGAACGTTAGGTTCACATCTAGAACTACACCAAGTAATTTAGTAGACGCGGATCTTGCAAATACATTAAGAGAAACTACAATAGGGTCAATGTGCAAAGTTTTTGAAGGATGGAATACCACAAATGTCGTAGATGGCTTAATGGTTTGCTTGTTTTTTTCACACGATGGATGAACATTCACTAGGTCAGCGTTAGGTTTATCTTGCAATGCGAATACATTTTTATCGGATGGAAAAATAGTGGGGTCATGAGCATAACGAAGGCAGTGCAGATGTGTTAATACTTCTGGCAAGTCATTTATGAATATGAAAAATAAAAGTGGCCCAAGTATTGATCCCTGAGGTACACTTGTACTTACAGTTTTTGATGAGCAAAAGGCACCATTAACTTGGACTATATAGGGTCGGTCTATTAGGTAGTTGCAAATTAATTGTAAAGGCGGCCCAGAAATGCCATACGATTCAAATTTACTTAGAAGAATACAATGGTTAATTGTATCAAACGCCTTAGTGAAATCAATAAAAAGAGCACCTTTGATAGACCTTGATCGATGGCTAATTTAGCCCTCTCAGTAAAGGTAATAAGCACTGATTCAGTTGAAAAATTGTCACGGGAACGAAACTGATCAGGAGGTAAAAGATTACATTTGGATAAGTGCTTATATAAGCGATTATGTATTAGCTTTTCGATCACCTTACTAAAGAAAGACAAAATGCAGTTAGAAGAAAGAAGAAACGCATTGTCACTTCGACATCCCACCCGACATGCTATCGTCATACTATTGTCAAGCCATTGTCATTAAGCTTTCGTTCCACCATCATTATTAATTGAGCATCATCGTCCTCTTGTTATTGTGGCAGCGTCGTCCTGCCACCTTCAATTCCTTGACGTCATTGATGCATGGTTATGCTGGGTGTGTCATGCTATCGGTATTACAGAGTAGTTTGGATGTGGCTCTTTTCACACGGTTGTCATCATCATCATCATCATCATCATCATCATCATCATCATCAGCCTGGTTACGCCCACTGCAGGACAAAGGCCTCTCCCATACTTCTCCAACAACCCCGGTCATGTACTAATTGTGGCCATGCTGTCCCTGCAGCATGAGGACAACCGTCAGCACGGTTGTCCTCATGCTGTCTTAATTAGGTCGTCGTCACATTCCGTCTTCTTCTTCATGCTCTCCTCATACCGTTATCGGCACGACAACGTCATATCTTCTTCCTCTTGTCGTAGTCCCCGCGTCGTCCTCGGTATGCCACCGCCATAATTTAGGAATCGACGTCTTAAGGACGACATGACGCTACCATCAAATGGATTTGATCTTCATTATATTTTGACATCTGTACGTGTATGTCCTGAATTGGTGCCAAGAGATTTGAAGGGCTGTCGAAGGCAGCAGGTAACTAGGTGAGGTGATGAAAGTAGGAGCATGCGCAAGGTAGGAATAAGTTGGCGCAGGACAGGAATAATTGGGGGTCGCAAGAACAGGCTTTCGTCTTGCAGTGAACATAAATAGGCTGATGATGAATATTTATTTATTTATTTATTTATTTATTAAATGAAAATAATTAACAGGCCCTTTGATAGGGCATTGAGTAAGGGCGGTAATAAAAGTGCAAAATAACTCGATAGAGTACACACGGCTTAAATTTGCAATTTAACGCGAAGAGAAGGAGGAATCAATGATAAAGTGGTATGACGGCAATATAAGGCTGGGAAGGAAAGAGGATAACACGAAAAAATATTTGCTGGCCTTATACATATGGCAAAACTGCACACAAGAGCCATAGAGAGTACCAATCACAATGACGACAGTAAAAAGAAAAGGAACTGCAACCAAGTATAGACAGCCCAATATTCGGATTCTAGGCTCAGGAACAGTAAAACCTAGGCGCGTGCACAGTAAAAACCTTTTGCCGTATAAAAAAATGGAGTTGGGCAGAAAGTGGCATACTGGTCGAAAAAAGAGAAAAACACGGGCAGTGGTACAAAAATGACGGATATCCTTGGTCTTAAACAGTAAGCGTAACCAATCCTCATTTCTTCTTCCATAGTCAGTGCGTTGGTCTCAAAAAGCCGTCGTGGTGCCTCTATATAAGCACGTGGCATATAGCCGAAGCACGTGTAAGGGCACAGTTGTTATTAAATGTGAATCATTTCTTGCTGAACATTTGCTACTTTGACAGTATCTATCTATCTATCTATCTATCTATCTATCTATCTATCTATCTATCTATCTATCTATCTATCTATCTATCTATCTATCTATCTATCTATCTATCTATCTATCTATCTATCTATCTATCTATCTATCTATCTATCTATCTATCTATCTATCTATCTATCTATCTATCTATCTATCTATCTATCTATCTATCTATCTATCTATCTATCTATCTATCTATCTATCCGTCTACGCGGTCATAGTCGTTTTGTTAACTTGGTATGTACCACAACTGGCATAATATGACAAAAATGTATGACAAATAAAAATGACAGGTCATGACATGAATGTCGTGATATGTGTGTCATGTAGGTCATGCAACGGTCGCCTACGTCTTGGTGCTGTCACGGTCGTTTTTTTTATTTTAGTAGGCTCCACGCAAACTGCATCGCACAACATGGATTTCCACAGGGTGTGTGATCTGCCGCCTTTTTATATTCCCTTCATGCTTCTAACGTGTCATCTACAGGTCATTAGTCATTTAAAGTTTCTCATTCACGAAAGACATACTGTTGCTTGAATCATAAAGTGTTTATGACTCTAATGATTTTGAGTGGAGGGCCCGACAACGGGATCAAAACAACGGGATACAAAATTGTATGATCGAAATGGCATGGCGATGACTGTATCAGAGAGCCTGAATGACGATGACCGCATGACAAGAGCCGGATCGCGAGGCTGGAGTGAAGGTGACGGCACAACTACGACGGCATTATGACGACGTTCTGTCAATAGCAGCTTGATTTTGATTTTGTGACAATGACAAGGTGTCTACGATGGCATACTCATTTCAATTATAAATGAACGCAAATTTCACACTTTGACAGCACGTATCTATCTTTCTAGCCAACTACATCTTGATGCTCTCATGCTTGCTTCTTTAACTCGGTAGGTAGCAAAATTGGCATAATATGTCAAGAGTGCACCAAGAACATAAACGATAGGTCATGACTTGAGTATAAAGACATGTGTGTGACATAGGCCATGAAACAGCCGCTCCGATCTCGGTGCTCTCTTAGTCATTTCGCTAATTTGGTATGTACTAAAATTAGCATAATTTATTATCAGATTGTACAACGAACACAAATGACAGGTCATGACATGAATGTTATTTCGTGCAAGTGTTATAAGTCATGAAACAACCACCTACGTCTTCGTATGTACTAAAATTGACATAGTATGACAATAATTTATGAAGAACACAAATATCGGTCATGACATTAACATCCAGGCGTGTGTGTCGTGTAGGTCATCAAGCAGCAACCTGGCTTATGTTTCTCTCATGACCATTTTGTTACCTTGGCATGTACTAACATTGGCATTTTTTGACAAGAATATGTAGGGACATAAATTATAGTACATAATATGAATGCGAATACGTGCGTTTCATTTGAGTCATCAAACAGCCGCCTACGTCTTGGTGGTCGCATGGTCGTCTCATTAAATTGGCAGGTTGTCCCCACGCTGCTTTGGATAACATCATTTACCAAAGGGCGCGGGATCTGCCGCATTTTTCCTTGCGGCCTGAATACTATTATCCATTATGACAATAATATTACATTAGAATACTAAATAAAGACTTACATCGATGAAACGACAAAAGCGGTATGATGACAATGGGATGACGTAATTAAACTGATGACAACGATGAAACGAGAGCGTGATGACGATGGCACGACCATAGTCTGGTGGCAACGCTGGAATGATGAGGATGCAACGGCTACGACGGGATCACGAGAATAAAAACAAACCTTGTGGCCCTAACTATTATACAACATTGACGACTGGGACTTAGTAGAAGAGGTGAAGACTGTAGAATGATGAGAGTTCGATCACGAAGCTGGAATGATGACGATTGATTGACATCGACATTATTATGGCAGTCTGATATCGAATGCATGGCGACTGTCATGAATATAGACCTGACAACGACGCCATGGCGAGTGTCGGATTACAAAGCTGAAAAGACGGGGAAGCGACGACGCGTCATCATTACTTCTACGATACCATATCTGGTGGCGAAAACTATCAGCCATCTTGGGCCACTGAGCCAGGGCAGAAGGCGTGACGAAGATGGCATGAAGCGAGTAAGGAATCCCGAAACTAGAATGATCCGACAATGGAAATACCTCAACTCTTTGCATGGAGCCCGTACCTCGTGGCCCAAGCTGGTAGACAACTTGGTCCTCCGGGTGGGGGTAAGCCACTTGATAGATAGATAGATAGATAGATAGATAGATAGATAGATAGATAGATAGATAGATAGATAGATAGATAGATAGATAGATAGATAGATAGATAGATAGATAGATAGATAGATAGATAGATAGATAGATAGATAGATCACCTCAAGACGGCTAAAGTAGCCAAATTATTCGTAATAAAACGTATTGTCGTTTCTTCTTTTTTGTCTTCAACAAGTTCTTTTTGAGTGTCTTCATTGAATGTTTGTGCGTGCATCGTACCTGGTGCCATTTTTGAAGTATGCAATGTTTTTGCTGTTTCCTAAAAACAGAACTGATCAAGTCGTCGTCAATTTCCAGATACAATTCATCTTTAGGATGAGATAGCTTGATTGGGCAAATCAAATCCGCTCGAGCAAAACATGCGCGTTCTTCAAAGTCAATCAAATGTCATGCAAGATTGGTTGTAGGGCGGCCTATGTTTGTACCTGTCTTTGTGCGGTGAGACTGCTAGGTGGAGTACAGAATGAAATTTTCTCATTACTCTGGCAATTCTGAATTACTGCAACGAGAGAAAATGAGAGAAGGAGAGTAAAAAGAATTTAGTCACTTACTGGAGAAAGCTTTCTTTGCCCTCCAGCAATTACCTTTGATAGCCCCAGCCGTATCGAAAAAGGTCTCCATAAAAATTCGATAAAGCTT
Organism: Dermacentor albipictus; assembly: GCF_038994185.2. Lineage (NCBI taxonomy): Eukaryota > Metazoa > Arthropoda > Arachnida > Ixodida > Ixodidae > Dermacentor > Dermacentor albipictus. The sequence goes on along the minus strand of NC_091825.1, from coordinate 60,904,822 downwards.
TGAGTGACACATGTCATGAGCGTTGTATTTGGTTTCCAATAAGGCGGTCTTTTGTTTCTCAATTTTCTCCTAATGGAGATATCTGAACAACCATTCCTGGTATTTAAGGCGCACTCGAACGGAGCGTCTAATAAACCAGCCACTTCTGCCCATATCCCTGAAGGCTTGTTGTGCAAGTACAGGTGAGTAAGTTGCTGTGTACCTTTTTTGGCTTAACATGTGTATTACATGACCATGTCAATATGCAAACTGCGCACTTTGTAAACGTGGTTTAAGCAACCGTGCACATTATTCGGAATGGAAGATTCATATGCGCATTGACTCTGGGTCTCAAATATAGAGGTGGCACTCGCACAATACCAGCAGTAAGAGAGCAGCGCCGGAACACAACTCCTTCAGTTAAATGGTTTCATCGTTCAGAAAATCAATTTTCAAATTTTTATACAAAAGACAAGCTCTATACGCCTGAAGGCTTACGCCTATTACGCATCAAGCTCATTACTCCTTAGCAAATGTTTTCTAATGGTTAAGGCAAATTTGACATAAAATTGTCATTATGTATGAAAAACATGTTCAAAATCGGTGGGATTAGATTTTGCATGCGCTCCTGCTGATCGATTTTGCCACCAATGAATTTCTTGCTCGTTACGCTTAGCGAGCTACGTCAGTGGGCAAAACCGGAAGTTGTTCAAATCCTAAGTTTGCAAATATTGTAAAGGACTATACTCACTTCTTTTTCTTCATTGGTCTTCATTCAATAAATCAACCTTTCAAGCAAGAGACAAGTTTGCGACGCATTGCAGTTGTTACGTGGCTCTTTTTATCGTAAAAGTAAAACAGCTCAAACCATGTTTGTCACGCATCATGGCAGCACATCAAGGTGGAAATAAGACAAACACTTAAGTTGAGACGCCCGTCAGTGTGCTCGCGACATTCATGGGGTATTATCCTTTAGACACTGCCCTCGAGTAAAGCACTCTCCTTCCGTTCTTGCGGCAATTCAAAGTATTGTGTCTGCGTGCATATTTGGAGGCCTCTTTAAGGATCACATTGAATTTTTCCTAAATATGTGTAGCACGAGACACATGCTGTCTTTGTGTGCATGAAGCAGCTAACGACAATAAACAGAAAGAGAAATATTTCCTTTTATCGAATACAACGATGGCTGCCGACGGCACATCCGTTTTATTTTTTGCCACTATCGTCGCTTCATTAAATTATCTTCAAAGCGGATTAACGGCGTGATATATCCTTCTCTGAAAAAAACATCTTGAATGTGCGGGAGATGAACAGTGCTGATTGCCAGCTTGCGCACCGTAATCACTACCACTGATGGCTACAAGTGTTACATGTCAATCACATTTTCGGCGTGCGCTCTTAACGGAAACTGAAATATGAGGGTCAGTGAGGCTCTTTGAAAAATCGCAGTCACCATACAACGGTGTTGGGCCTCGTGAGGTGGTTTACCTGAAGACGAAAATACAATTTTTGTAAAAAGTGGCAACGCTAATTCAATAATGGAAATTTTTAGTTGCTTGAAATCCTTTAATCAATTACTTTTAGTTTATTCATTCAAGGGTAATGCCCAAGTTACATTTGTGCATTTGAGGCCATGAAGCTGCAAAATTACGCGTGCTTAGCAAACATCCTGGACAAGTGCCATTTTTCAGATGATCGTGAACTTCGAGATATCTATTAATACCTTAATGTTTGCATATAGAAATCAATCACATAGCTGAGAAAAGGAACGAGCTGGCAACTTCCACCAGGAGGGGTGCAATGCAGGCCGGCTCTAGAAGTGTGCGGGTGCATAGAAAAACATTAGTAGGGAAAGAAAAGGAGACAGTAATAGGGATGGGCATGGAGAGGAAAGTAGGACGAGATAATAAAGAAAGGGTTGAGAAAAATAGAATAATAACCCAAGCATCAGTGTTCCGAACTTCTTAGGCTAACTGCTTCATAAATGATAGGAAAATATCAAGCTAAATTGAGAGGCAAGTTATGTCGCCTCCGAAAATGACTTATCACGTTTGTGCCCACGTCCAAAGTGAAGCCAGTGTTATTCGCTATCGAATATGGTTAGCGATGTGTGCTTAAAGGGACGTAGGCTCTAGGAGGAAGTAGGCAACATCCTATATGATATGACTAAGTGTTTACGTTGCAGTACAGCAGGAACAGAACGCACTGACTGCCGCCCTTGCTTGTCAAAACATTCATTGATTATGACATATCGTACACGAACCTTCAGTAACATAGCTCTAACGTAGCGAGCTAAACCCCGGCCATGAATATGGGGTGGAGACGATGCTGCAACTGAATTCAGTTATAAGGGTGTTGTCCAAACAGGTAGCGTTAGATAAGCAGACGAGCAAAATCGAGTACGCAGGAAAATTATCGACGAATACAGCACTTATTTGTCCGACTTGAGAGTGGGTCAATTCCTTCTGTAGGTATTTCAGTGCTACGTCGATAAGAACTGAGAATTTGTAACTCAGACTTGTTATCTCATACGGATGATACTTCGGACTTATCCTTCTGTGGAGTAGCAAATGCATTTTGAAGGCTATATATTTAGGGGTCAATGTGCAGTTGTACATGTACAGAAAATTGTGAGATAGATGAATATATTGAGTTGACAAAAACATGCACTGACACTAAAGATAACATTATATCGAAGTGCTTAAGGTAGCATTTCAGGAATATGTTAGCACAAACGTCCGCGCACCTTGAAGAACAATTTAAAACTGGAATACACAAGAGCAGCGGTAATATTTTTGTTCGTCTGTTGACCTCGTTCCTCCATTGGAACGTGAAGTTTCTCGCCAATGATCGGCAGTTGGTGATCGAATGCAGACAGGAAAGGATAGAAATCAGATGTACAAGAAGTATACAAAAAAAGGTAAACTTTTTTGACTGATGGCAGAGAAAGCAAACGCATTACAACTTGGTCAATTTAGAAACAAAAGCACACTCTTTGACTGTCTCAGCGAATGTTAGAGCCCAGAGTCGTTTTAACCAACATGATATGGAGCATCACTGATCTATCAGGAATCCTGATTTCAGCCCAGTCACGTCTTAGCACACATGGTATGGAGCCTCACTGATCTATCAGGAATCCTGATTTCAGCCCAGTCTGAGCGATAGCATTTCTTCCCGATTATTAGACCTGAAATATACAAAGATAAAGGGTGGTAGGGCCGTTGGCCCGTCCCACAGATTCAGTTGCAAAACACAGTCAAAAGTGTGTTAAGCCAAGGCCTAGCGGGATGGGCTTACTCTTAAAAGCAAACAAATTGAAAAAAAGATGGTTTTTCTTTTTCCTAAAACTCCGTTCTCCTTCATTTCTATGTAGTCATTGACGGCCTCAGCCGCACAGGCCAGGGCAGCACAATTTATTTCTAGTCTGTCTGAAACTCTGATGGTATCTCGAAGCCGCAAGTGTCTAGGAAGCCGGGGCTTCAACACCACGCACCGCAGCTGCACGCAAGGTTGGTCAGCGTAAAAGAATTATGACCGTCCATGACATCCGAACTTATCAGCTATAAGACGAAGTTCTCCGAATACATGTTTACAAGACGACGCTCTCCGAATGTGCTCCTCACATGTGCACTGTATCTCTACAGCGGACAACGTAAGTGGGCAATCGATACCATGCGGTCTTTCCTCAGCACCCAGCAACAAAGTTCGACGATCGCCTCCAGGACGCGTAGGGGAATAAACCCTCGCTCCGTTCATGCAGCACAGGGTCAATGTTGCTCGGCACTTCTAAACCAGGGTGGCGTCTCCAGCCTGGCAGGGACTCGGGAGCCAGCGCCAGAACACCGCGTACCGCTGTCCCATTAAAGGTTTTTCTCTGTGAACCTATTCTGGGTGTCAAAGGAATGCCAACTCATTGCTAAACAATACCGCCTTCCTCGAATCTGCCCAGCACGCCCCTGGAGCATGCCGTGACTCGTCGCCCGACACCACGCTGGCCTTCTGACCCTTCATAAAACACAAATGGTTGCCCCTCGGACGTGGAGGGAACTAGATCCCCTCTCAATACACAAAGCACGTGGGCGACTCGCAACACTCGGGAAGTACACAAAACAATCAATGTGCCCTTACACGTCCTTCATAAATAGTAAACTGGGGTCACAATGTGCTCAGCTGTATCCGACGTATCATAGAGTCTAAGCTCTACGAGTTCCGCCGTGGAAAACAAACATATGCCGCCAAACTTAGGCGCTTCCAGAGCCTGAAATCAATATTGGCGACTAAGAAAAGCTATTTTCTCATGACAATAAACAAAGGCGCGAGAACTCAATACATTCCTGGTGGCGAGCATGCAAAACAAAATCATCTCATGTATGTGCAAGAAACGCTTTGCAAAGCATTAAAATGGCACAAGAGCCGAAAGTTGATGTTTTCAGGTTATATAAAGATTCTGTCCACAGTCTTACAATGCTCTCGCGTGCGAACAACCACAGTCACAACAAAAATGTCCACCAAGGTTGAACTGTCCTGCTCACACGTTCTATCTGGTAAACGGGAACATTCACACCTGTCTAAGCTTGCATGGCTGTTTCTTCGCAGCTAAGACCGCAGTCTCGCTCAGTTGTAGCCACTAGTTCGACCGATTCAACTCTAACAGCGCCGGCTACACGCGCTTATTTTCGCACAAGAACCGATCTGTTCCCTGTGCCCTTAGTATCTCCCTATCCTCCTTCGATAGCAGGCAGTCCACTACTTTTGCAATCTACTCTGTGACCACACACACCAGATCGCCCTTCTGTGGTTGTCTCAAAGCCCCTAGGTGATTTATATTCAAGGGTGGCATAGCCAGGTTAGCTCAAATTGTGTTTCCGAATAGTGACTCGAGTCTTACCGCCCCCAACAGCTTCCTCAAAACAACTGGTAATTACTCTTCATGGCCAACCGTTTTCTCCTCACCTGTATCCAGCGCAGCCTCCATTTCTATATCCCCGCATGTGATCGGGATAAGATCAAGCTTTAATCTTCCTGATTTGGCACTTTACTTTAGGATGTTTTCCTAACTCTCAGCATCCTTTCCGACTCTGGCGGCTGTTCCTTACCTGCTATGGAAACCTGCTGGAGCCTCTGTTCCCACACAGTAAGCGCCTACCCCTGCTGTTCTTTATTTAAAGCTGTTAGGAAGTATGTGGGCGAAGTGACCCTGTGTATGAGATACATGCCATCTTAGATTTGTCTTCTGCGGGCTAGAAAGTTTCATGGTAAGTAACACACAGTGCGGCGCAGTCGGCTTAATTGCTTGTCCTCTCTCTTTCACTCGCTCAAAAGTTTCTAGCACTTTTGCCACCTCCACTGACTTAAGCCGGTGTTCGCCCTCTCGCAAAAGAACATATTCAAGGACTTTTGAGCTGAGAGTAGCTTTCATTTGGTCAACGACCATAAGCTCCGTCATGGCTTCATTTTTGCTTGCATTTCGAGTTGAAGGTAATAGGCGATATAAATTCTAGCGCTAGACTCGAACTGAGCTCAAGTTTCAATCTTTCTCTTAGATGCTTGTCTAGGCCTCCTCAAGTATCCACCTGGCGTGAGCTTGAGTTGACATAAAGCCGTCTTCTTTACGGTCCCTTAATCTGAACATTCCTATTTATTGAGGCTGCACAACAGATAACGGCCCCGCGCAATCAGCACCGGCATAATAACATGTATTCGTCTGCATTCTGGCACTTGGAAAGATAAAAAAGAACTTTTCCACGCCATCAAACTACATCGGAATGTCAGCGCCACATGACAACCGGTATGCCTTAACAATTTGTCACATTGTTCTACTCCATCCGTACCCGGCGTGGTTGCTCAATGGCTATGGTGTTGGGCTGCTGAGCACGAGGTCGCGGGATCGAATCCCAGCCACAGCGGCCGCTATTCTATGGGGACGAAAACTCCCGTGTACTTAGATTTAGGTCCACGTTAAAGAACCCCAGGTAGTCGAAATTTCCGCAGCCCCCACTACGGCGTGCCTCATACTCAGAAAGGGGATTTGGCACGTAAAACCCAAAATTTTTTATTTCATGCGTGCTGGCACGTCGACGATCGCTTCCTTCCTACACCGAAGGCGGCCTGCTCGACTGCTCGAGCTCCACTTCTCGTAGAACAACGCGCTCGCACTTTAGCTGCAGGCGCATCTTTTCCAGCTCCGGCTCCAGGCGTGTCATCGCCATGACCTCTGGATCTTACCTGCTCTGAGCCTGCGAAACGCCTTGCGTCTCACTAACAATTAGAGTAACTTACGTCACAGATTCGGTCTATAGGTAATCTTTTCTATATACATGGCAGTTCAAACAAATGCATTAAGACTTGAACAATTGAGAAAGAAATTCTCACTCTTTGACTGTCTCAGTGAGTTAGAGCCCAGACCCGTGTAAAGGTACATGATACCGAGCCTCACTGATCTATCAGCAATACTGATTTCAACCCAGTCAGAGGGACAGCACATCGTCCCGATTACTATAGGTGAAATGGACAAAGAAGAAGGGCGGCAAGGCCGTTGGCCCGTCCCACAGATTCAATTGCCAGAGAGAGTAAGAAGTTTTTCAAGCCGCAAACAAAATGGATGGGCTTACTTTTAAAGGTAAGCTTATTGCAAAATGAAGCGGTTTTCTTATTTCCTAAAACTCCGTTCCCCTCTCATTTCTACAGTCATTGACCGCCTCAGCAAAACACACCACATCCACATAATTTATCACAAGGCCGTCTTTTACCCTAATGGCGTCTCTAGGGTGCAAGTACCTCGGGATCCGGGGTTCAAGACCAGGTACCGCAGCTGTGCTCAAGGCTTGTGCGCTTGGGAAAATTATGACCGTCCATGACACTTAAACTTATTGTCTACAAGAGAAAGTTCTCCGAATGCATGTTTTCAAGACGGCATTCTCCGAAAGTGTTCCTCACATGTGCACTGCAACTCTACAGTGCACACTTTAGGTTGTGATCCGACACCACGCGGACTTTTCTCAGCCCCCAGCAATAACGGCCTACCATTGCCTCCCGGACGCGTAGGGGAATTGACTCCCCCCCCCCTCCGTACATGCAGCGGTCGATGTTGCTAGGCCCTTATAAACCGCGGTGGCGTCTCCCGCCAGCCAGGGACTCGGGAGCCGGCGTCAAAACACCGCATACAGCAGTCCCACTGAATGCTTGTCTGGTTGGACCTAATTTGCCCGTCGGCGAAGACCGACTTACGGCGCACAACACCGCCTCCCCCGAATCCGCACCATGGCTCCCTGGCGCATGCCGTGACTCGACACCCCACACCACGCAGGCCTTCTGACCCCTCGTAAAACTCGAACGGTTGCGCCTCGACGTGGAGCGAAGTGGACCCCCTCTCTATAAACAAAGCACTTCGGCGACTAGCGACAATTGGGGAGTACAAAAAACAATCAATGCGGCGTTACAGGGGTGCTACTTTAACCATTTCTTCTGAACAAACATGAATTCCCAACGGATAAGCTTCAATTTCAATTTCAACTTGTAACATAAAGCGAAAATATTAAAAGCTATTGAATATTCTTCATTACTAACTTTAGAGTGTTATTGCTGGCACAAGTACCGTCTTTTTGATGTTTGAAACCGAAAACGCCAGAGAACGCTACCTGCATACAGGTGAAGATATGTCAGCCGCCGTGGTTTGTGAGCGGCTATGGTGTTGGGCCGCTTAGCATAAGGTCGCGGAAAGAAATCCGCCAATGGGGTCCCCGTCTCGTTGGGTGCAACATGATAAAACACCAGTGTAGTCAAATGCAGGAAAAATCTGCCAGGTGGTCCACATTATTCCGGATCTCCTCACTACAGCGTGTCTCATAATCAGATGATGCTTTTGGCACGTAAAAACTTATATTTTAAGGTCACAATAGGTTCCACAAAAAAGATTTGACTGTAGGAGGGGTAAACCCGAGAATGTCTGAGAATACATTCCTCTCAAGAAGCAGAGTTTCTTCGTTTTATTCGTGTCTGAATACAACATGTCCATACACTGCAGTGCCAGTCAAGATGAACCGTGCTTTGGGAATGGACCTTCTCGCTGCTGTTGCTGTTGCCATAGGTACTTATGCCATGTCCAATTCTGTTATATTTAACAGCGATGTTATTTTTATTGCTACAACAGCTGGTAATCATTTTTCTGTTGACACTATTCACTTTGCAACTGAGCCCTTGTGGCAAAGAGCTAACATAATAACATGCCATGGCGGCTTAGTGGCTGTGGTGTGGCACTATGTTACTAGGGTGGCAAAATGGAATAAAACACTGCAGTCTAGTGCATGGGGGGAGGGCGTACCTTAAAGGAACCCAACTGGTGAAAATTTATCCGGAGTCCTCTACTACGGCATGCGCCATAATCACATCATGAAATTCGCACGTGAACTCTCAGAAGTTTGTTGTTGTTTATGCTATAATTAGAGAGGATTGTTGCTTGGGCTAGTTGGTATTGATCTGCAAATATAACAGAGCGACGTCCTCTGGTTTCGTGTGTCGTCTTGGTTGCTGCGCTTTAATAATTACGAATCTAGCAGGATCGCAAAATAATTGACGAATATGGTAAATTATTGGCAGTGCAGCCCGCCACGATTACCGCCAGTCAGATAGAACTAGGTCACGTGATAGCCTTTCGTGAAATATGAGTAAAATTCCAAAACACTTTCACTGGTAAACAAACAATGTAGCTCACTTGATACGAATATACACGCTGTCGATAACGAATAAATGAATTTAACGGCAGAGTGGTAGAACTGCTCTCGTAGGATTTTCACACTCGGCGCCCTTACGTCGTCTAAGCTGCTCAACAGTTTTTGCTGGACATCTGGGGTGCGATCTTGTACGCGTTCCAAAATAGAACGGAGGCGGTTCGTTCCACCAAGCCAAATACGATTCGTCAATTTGAACCGTGCCGAACGCCATGACGTCAATTGCGGCGTGATATCTGCTATCAATAATTCCGTGTTGTCTGCTATCGGACGAACGGAACGGAACATACCGCCTATTTCGTGACGTAAAGAACGAACCGCCTCCGTTCTATTTTGGAACGCGTACAAGATCGCACCTCTGATGGCAGTTTAGAGAGAGCGTCGTTCAGATGCGGAGTTTTAAAATCAGCTGTAATGCACAAGCCCTTTCGATCAGATATATTTCATCTGGACTTGGTCGCTAAACATGCCTTACATTATGGCTTTAAATATGAGCGGTCAGACAAGTAATACATTCAGCTGGTGTACTGACTGCTAAATCGTGCAACGGCAAAAATTTTCTTTGTGGTTTGATAAAAAAATACATGATGTAAAGTACCTGTTTGAAATGCGCTTCAGTCCTCTCTTTGTTTATTGATTTATTGTGATGTGAAATTTGAATAGTCATTGATAATTCTTTATTAGGTATTCATTGCATAATCGCGAATGCTGACAATACCGTATTTTTTATAAGGTACCGGCTGTGTGTACTTCCATTGAGACCATTGTCACCGGCACTGTAACTGGCGGCATGGTACTTCTCAAGCCTGCCTTTCTGCTTATTTTACCACCATGCTCCCAGCACCATTGGACGGTGCTGTATAAAAATTGTTTGATTGATTGATTGGTAGAAACAGAGATTCGTGCTGCAATGCATTCCCTTAACTAACGCCTAAATTTCTCATGACAAAGGGACGTACAATAATAATTGGGGGAGTAACTTACTAACTCATCGTTGCAACGCATTCTGCCTTTTCAGCTATGATCATCATGGCACCCAATGAAGCTGCCGCTTTGGGCGGCGGTGTTGGAGGTGCTGACGGAATCATGCTTGGTCGCAAGAAGTGAATCATCATGAAAAGCAGATGAAGAGGTTTCACGATTTATCAGGACAACGGCGACATCTCATGAAATAAAGTACGCAAATACCCAAATGGGAAATGGTTTTTATGTGCTTGCATCATGTATTACATCAACGAACAAAGCCTAGAGTGACTAATATGGCAAGCAATATTGGAACTCATTCGTTCAAGGAAAGTACATTAGGAGAGACAACCATAAAAATTCACTTCAGACATACTCTTTGGGTTAAGGAATAGGCTAGCGGAACGATCGAGCTCTAAGAATTTCATTTAGAGGGTCAATGATACAACCATGTGATTCGCGCTACTCTTACTACAATGAAATAATATCTTCAGAATTGAACTATTGACGCTTCGTGGTTAGTGGTATTCTCTGCCTAAAGCTTCCGCTTTAGACGTAGCTTTTGGATGCATTGAGGGAATCATGCCTGACGGCATGAAGTCAATACTTGCTCACACAGAGGGAAACGGCTTCAAGTTTCATGATAGCAGCGCGGACATCCCATGCAATAAAGTGCGCAAATAAGCAATATGGAAAATATTTTTTTTTATTTTCTGTGGCCACGTGTTACTTAAACGATGCATGCATTCAACTGCCACTATTACAAGAAATATTAGATTAGGTTCGCCCAAGGAGGGTAAAGCAACAGCACTACAAAATGACATCACAATAAATTGATGGGCTTAGATATAGTTTGGCTGAACGAAGGATCTCTGAGAATTCGATTGAACGTATCAATGCACCACTATGTGATTTTCGGTATTTCTACTGTAATAAGGTGAGTATACAGCTACCGTAAGTCACTTCGATGTCCCCGCTGAGGGGCAAAGCCCTGGCTCCGGATGCATACTAGTCTGCAAGCATACTACTGGCCGGTTGCATTGAGACGAGTTTCGATCTGCTAGCTCCACTTGCTGACCACCTATGTGAGTGCCCATCTGCAGCACAGTTACTTATCGTCGCTGCGAGAGTCTCAGAGCCACCAGACAACTCTCGCGCCTGGAGGAAACAGTCATCCACCCCACTTGTGCTTTCGATAAGCTGACGACGTGTGCAACCCTGGCCGACCAACATTGGCGCAACCATTCGCCTTCCCAGTTTCGCAGCGCACCTTGAGACTGGGCCTAACGCCACGTAGGTCTGACATCCTCATCGCCAAATCGGCTCATTTAGAAGTGGTGTATTGACTAGAACGCATCGGTATTGCATTGCCTTAGCATGTTGGTCGCTTCCCGGTCTGTTTATTTTGCTTTTATTTTTTGAAGTGAACCTATTTTTTCACCACATCTACACTTTTATGCAAAATTAAACGGTCCCTTTAATTTAGCTTTGGTCTGCAACAAGCTTGTGATGAGGTGCGAGCGAAGCCTGGATCATGAAACATTATATGTAATGACATTGGTGTTCTCATTACGCGCGTGGTCAGAGTGGCGTTATGGTCGCGTTATCAGGGAGCTTTTGTAATGAATCTTATCAGTCGGCCTTGAGAGATGGATGATATGTGTGACGTAAGAGGAACACATAGCTTCGAACCAGCAAAACCTGCTGTTGGTGCTCCTTATGTTCCAATATCAAGGTGGCTTGCTTTCTCTTCGGTTTCGACAGGCAATTCAGCTGTATAAACAACACAGGCGATCATATGGTAAATCGGCAAACGCAAAACCGGGCCACGTCTATACAGGGCATCTGTTACCGTATCGAGCTATCCAGGTACGTTAATTTCTGCTGAGAAAGCGCAATCGAAGTACGGCTAATGCACCATGTGCCATGTCGCTCAATGTGGGATGTTTCCACGAATAAATTGGCGGATGCATCAGTATGCTTAACCAAAGTGTTGCCTTTTTGAGCAGAGGCTTACGCTTACATTGCCGGCAATGGGTAGACAAATGCGCATAATCATTCTTGTCCAAGGACAACTGATGCTCTCTAAGTCTTACATTGATGCACATGCCAGTATGCCCTATCGCACTCACCCACGTGAGCACGAAGCACTCGCCCACACTTGAGTGGGAAAGAGTATACCACATTGGTAGTGCAACCTATATACTTATTTACATGCCCACTTTGCAGATTGGGTTAGAATTACGTTCTGCTCCACTTTCTTGTCCTTCGACCGCAGGACAAATAGCTGTCACTTTTGCAGCAGCAGAAAAGATAACCTCGACTTGCAATGTTCTTTAGGCAATGAGATAGGCAATGTGCGTAGAGTACAACTACAACGTTCTTCTTCGCGCTCTTTCCTTTCGCCTCCTGCTTTCTAGAGTTTTTTACCCATCTAGTCATCTTCTCAGTGCTGCCCGTTATTAAGCAACCAAGGTCCCCAGCTTCCTTCAGCCAAACTACCTGACGTACGAGGGCGTCACCCATTGTATGCCCACATGTTTTGACCCGGACGGCGCGAAGCGCGGAGATGCAAATGGTATTTTTTACAGCTATAGAATCACCTCAGGTGAAGTTCAGCAGAGGCTTGGCATCATGATGACGCCATCATGATAATGCCGAACCTTGTCGCCACGTAGAAGCAGGGAAACAGCAGGCTGGCAGAATACCTGACAACTACTGTATCTGGCCCGTAACGCCTGGCCTGTAACGCCTCAGCCGCTAGAACTACGGGTTCGGTCGGCAGACAGGTGGCTAAGTCGCCCCGATGCTCAGCAGGCAGCACTGCACCAGACCGCTACAACGGCAGTCACGAGTGGGATCTCCGACCAGGTCCGCACGGTAGCATGATACACAGTCGCCAGTCATCGAGCCTTGCACCTCCGTTCTGCTAGCTGCCGTTCGAAACTTCGGCTCGCTCTCACACTCTGCGCGCTCTGCATGCCCTTTCTTGTTGGTGGCACGTGGTCTTCGTCCACAATCATCATCACCAATGCTCTTCTTGTTGCAACGACGCAATAATCCTTCCATGTCGTTCATGTCAGCGCCAAACGGTACTATTCACGTCGCCACACTTGTAAACTGACATTCGTCATACCATCCTGTTCATCACATAGTCGTCAGACGCTCGTCATGCATCCGAGGGACCACCGGTATAGAGATGCCGTCGTTGTCGTTGAATCCTCCTCATTCCAGCTTCGGGATCCGTTATTCGTCATTGTGTCGTCGTCACGCCTTCTACTCATTCCCAGTGCTCCATGTTGTACATTAATTTGAGCCGGCCGGATTGTTTCCTTCTCGTGATGCAGTTTTTGCCAGTGCGTCATCGTCCTTCCCGCTTTTTCTCAGGCTCTCGTGAGGCCGTACCCATCACGCTGAAGTTTCATCGCTGGTATGACTACAGTTACCTCAACCCATTGCCTTCACGGACTTGTCGTACCGCTTCAGTGAATCTTTCTTCCTCTTTGTGTTGTAATTATACTTTCGTATTTCAAATAATAATGCTACTTATCTCACGTCGCCATCGATAGAGAGCCAATATCAGGCCTCTATTAATAGACTATCATCGTAATGCCGTCGTAGTCAAGCCATGACCTCACTGAAGCTTGATTATCATGGTCTCGCCATGCGGTGGTCGACGTCAAGGTTTCCTGATAGAATTATCGGCGTGCCAATGTGATCAAGCACTCCTCATCATCCCATTGGCTTGAAGCAGTTGTCATGCCATTGTCAAAAATGCATCGTCGTCAAAGAAGAATCTTCGTTCTCTCGTTCGTAAACCGTCGTCCAGAAGCCTTAAAAATAGACTGTCATTGTTGTAAGGTCGACATCCGACCCGACATGCCGTCGTCGTTATAGCGTTGTCAAGACATCCGTAGTTTCACCATCGTCGCCAATGAAGTACAACAACCACTTATAAATCATGCCAGTGACGTGATACCACCTTCGCCGATGCATTCGCGTCACTCACACGCGGTTTTGCCGTCGGTGTCGTGCCTTCTTCGCGATGGCGTCTCTTTGCACGAGCGCTGTCGTGCATGTGCTGTCATACGGGGATCATTCCGTGTTCGTCATTTCGACTTGTTCATCAGGTTGCCGTCATACCGTCGTCGCCAGGCTGTCGTCGTCATCACCTGCTTCTCATGTCGTCGTCAGTACGTTCTCTTTTATGGTGTCTTTGTCATGCACTGGTCGTCATTTCGGCTTCTTCATCCGTCATCACTCTATCTTCATCATCTGGTATTCCTCATATTGTTTAGTAGGGTGTTTTGCAGGGCCATTTGGTGCATGGTGAACGTATAGGGAGTTCCAGCAAGTACTGACGCGAGTAGATGTAAAAAGAATGCACAGTAGAACGCTTGTATTAGAGCTGAGCTTATCGCGACTGCATTCCACAAATATCCGTCACACATCCCTTGGAAACCAAGAACAATACCACGGTTTCTAGTGAATGATAAGCAAAAAAAGACAAGAAGAAACCAAACAAGACCCTCTCCAGAGAAAGGCCACAACACTTGGATTAGCATAATGAAGTTAAAATTAGAACTTGCTCATCGGTAAGATGGGTTCCCGCGCACATATATGCACACAAAACTTTCTGATGTGGAAAGCTTCGCTTATTTCTCTTTTCTGTTTAAAACGCCCTCTCCCCACAGTCGATACATCATTATGGCTAGTATATTTGGGTGTTTTTTGTGTTGATCTTTGACTATGAGCCATGATAGTGCTCTTGTTTTCATACGCATGTGTGACGCAGATTAGTGGAACGTAGTCGCAATAAACATCAATTACATGTGCGGCGTTATCCTGTCCATTTCTTTTATTTGTACTCGCGTGTGTACTTTCCGCAACACCCTATACGTTCCTCACATTGCCGTTACCACTTTGTGATCTTTGTATCATTGTTATAATTTAGGTATCAACGTCTTAACGACGTAATGGCGCCTTCGTTATACCTATTTGTGTTTCAATATGTGTCATTCCTTATTTTTTCTTTCATTGTTACTGCGTCGGTATCATAGAGCCGTCCTAATCCCTCAAGGTGCATTGAGCGGGACGATATAGCGATACGTTGCATATGCCGAAACAACGCGTTCAAAGTACTCCTAGAACCACAGCATATTGGCACTGAAAAGACAATCCGGCTTATAATCGCTTGCATCTCGTCGCCGCAATGCTCGTCTTTGTCTTTTTCACAAGTTCTTCTATAGCTCACGCGCCAAGCCACCATACATTCTCCCTGCGGCAAGCAGCTCTAGTCGCGCCGGTCACCCACAAGAAATTACTTTTTCGTCTTCATTCTTTTTGCTTGCCGCAAAAGACTGGAACGGCCTTTCTAACGATATCACAGACATAACCTGTCATTCCACATATATAAACATCGTAACAAATTACCTTGCATTGTAATAAATATATGGCTTACATGTATGTGCCCACCCCTTATGTAATACCCCTTCGATGGGGTGTTTAAGGAAGTAAAATAATGAAATATCCAAAAACTCCACAGCAGTTAGCGGTGGAGCTGTGGCTTCATGCGGGACACCGAGCCCGCCACAGCACCGACACTCGGAGTTGATCAGCAAACAGTGCAGATAACGGGTTGTTGATGCGTCATGGAAATAATGCACTCGCTAACTCATGCTGAGCTTGTTTGAGGCCGCTGCATTTTCAAGTGGGTGGGTGGTCAGTCATGTGATACCTTCCATTTCTCTTGAACATTTATTATGAGCCACGCAAAAGAAACGGTAAAGTACCTGACTAAAAACGTGACATTTTATATTTCTTTCAATTTTCTGCAAATCCTTCGATGAACTGACGCCATTCAGAATAGTTAATAAAAACAGCTAATTTTAAACAAAATATGAATGGAATCTTATCGACAAAAAGTATTGGCTGCGAGTCTCTGCGACTGTGAACAGTATCCCTTTTACCTTCGCGTTGTAGGGCCCATCTTAAAAGAAAGAACGCTATGCATGATAGTTGAGGTCCCCTGCGTATAGAGCGGTCAGCATGTGTCATTTGATGAAATTCCGCTTTGACTTCGACGTCGCTGCCGTGTATCAACGTGAAACTTCAAATCGAAAATTACTAATAGCCGGGGCAATATACGAAACCCTTCTAATGTTTGTTTTTTAGGGTGAAGTTAGCAGCTCGATATAATTGTTCTCTCGCAAAATATGTACGAGGTCTCCCGTCACTTGAAAGCCCTGTTTATGCACAGAGGAGTGGATGTATTTCTTTTTCAGTGCTTTGTGCCTGAAGCGCTGCAATTACTAACTGAAATTCTCTCATTCCTCCTGAGCTTTGCAATAGACTGTGTTGTATCAGCGCCTTTCATCCACCTGCTCATGCAACCGCTAATAGATCACGCTATCCTGAATTTTATGGTAGTATAGGGACCATGGATAGGTTCGCTTCAACAACGTGCGATTCAGCGAGCGAAGCGCCTCAGAATCGCTCGGACCGATACCAGATGCCCAAGCTCTCGTTTTATACCCATTTGTTGGCTTCATAAACAACAGAATAGAAGCGGTTATAGGAGGCCAGAAGCGTATTTGCCATTTTTGAACGGAATCGGGAGTGTACGGCTTCCTGTGTAGAAGTATTGAAGCAGTTACCGATCGCTTTTTCATAAAGCGCTAGAAGTTGCTATGCCTTCTTTTTTGGTTTCCTATTTGTCAAAGGCTGTAGCGAGTAAATACTTGTTCATAATCTTGAAAGTTGGCTGGAGTGGGCTTCTTTCTATGCTTGTCACGACGGAGTTTTGTTGAATTTATGATGCGTGATTACGGCACTAGTTATGTTTCGATGCGTATCGAGCAGCACACGAGAAGTTCTATTCTACATAAAGGCTAACTTCCCAGGTTTCTCCAAATGCATGGCTGGGATGCCGCGAAATAGGTTTGTAGCGTCAAAATAGAAAAATACTTCCTTCAGTAATTAAAAAGCTTTTCTATACAGAATATCTGCGGTCCCCATTTGATTACGCCTGTACCGTGTGGGATCCGTGCCTCAAAAATGACATTCCGCTAACAGAAAGAGTGCAAAATTCACTTATTAAGACTTCCTGCTCTGGAAGGGAAGGAGATAAAGATGAAGATTGATAACAAGACTGTCATGGAAGGGAAGCAAATGACAACAGAAGAGAGGGACCAGATGTGGCGTATATATAACCAGAAAAGATTTTTAGAAGAACTCTTCCAAATGCTTGGCCGAATTTGACTTTTCCTATCTCTTTCCTTTGGGGCTACCATACTGGATTACAGGCACAGGAGCGTTTGTAAAGCCCTCTGCATTTTTCTGCCTGAGCCAAAACGAATTGCACATTAGAATTCTTCAAAATTCTTATTATGCTCGCAAAATTCCCTTCCATTTTGCGCGAGACAGAACGAGTTGCATGAAACAATTCTTCAAAATTCCTATAATGTTCACAAAATTTCCCAAGGTGTCTTGATAATAAATTATTCATACCAGCAATAGTAGGCACTTAAAATCAGAATTTCGAGATACTTGTTAAATTTCACTTTAACTTATTCAAAAAAAGATACACTAACAGTTCCTTCAAGGCCAGATTCATGGACAA
Source organism: Dermacentor albipictus (assembly GCF_038994185.2). NCBI lineage: Eukaryota > Metazoa > Arthropoda > Arachnida > Ixodida > Ixodidae > Dermacentor > Dermacentor albipictus. Next base: position 60,887,533 of record NC_091825.1, on the reverse strand, counting down.
TCCCCAGAGTGGGTTGCGCCATTTCACCACTGAACAACAACAAGAACATGTTACCGTAATATATGCACGAAAGTTCCAAGGCTTCGAGGATTTCTACATTTTGGCATGGTCAGCAGACAACTTGGAAATGATGGTGGCGTTCTGCGTGACCAAACGAAGAGGCCAGTAAGTCATCTGACGCTACAAGCTGGATGGGGAGGAGTGCGCATGTGCAAAAGGCGAGATGACCATCCACGCGCTGCTCGACGCCATCGTCACCAGGGCCAATAATAGAGCGGTATACGTCATCGCGTATGGCGCTGCAAAAATCAAAGTGATTATGAATTAACTCGTCCTCTGCACAAGCGATGCGCTTCTTGATGATTGCAACGTAACCGCAAGCGCGTCTTCGTCCCGACTTAATCTCTCAGGCACAATCACCAAGCTTGCTGCAATAGAAATGAAACAAGCTCAGCAGCAGAAAACTCAGTTAACGGCCCTTCAATATTAAAGAGTTGAATTACCAGTGGAACATGAGCTATTCGACGTTTCGTCTAGAGCCACTACATGGATCGACTACTACGAGTAGGCTTGCGAACCCAATAGCTGGTGCATCGATGCTGACCCCGTGCTTCTACTGCGGAAGAACATTGGAGGAAATGGTAATAAGTGGTTTGACCTTCGCATGTCAGAGCACAATAAGGAAACGTAGAAAGACTGGAGGGAGAGCTTTCTGCAAGCATTTAGAGCAAGTCCACTTGGCTTGTTGGATAAGGCAGTCGCTTGTAACCAAAAGGATGAGGGTTTTTTGAATCACTTAATTTAAAGCGCGAGCTCATGCAAATGGCGGGACCTATGCTTCCCGGGATTTCAGCCGTTCTACTTGTCATCTCGGAATCAGACGTGAATGTAGGCAACATTTCCAAATCAGGTCGCATTCCACCGGTGAGTGCTCCTATGCTTTTTAAGAAACGTCGCCATCTTGGACTAGCCACTCGCGGGAAAACAAGACAAGGTCAGACAAACTAGTCATTAGTAATATCTAAAGTAAACCAATGTTTGTATGCATAATTGCGAAACCACAAATTCGCAAATGATATTTATTGTTAAGACTAATGTGCTTTTTGTACCTATTGCTGCAAATGACAGTAAAACGACAGGGCTTGCAGACAGTGACGCATCAATCAGCATGATAAAAAATGAATTTTTTGTGGACGAGCTGAGCATTACAACTGCAAAGTAAGTTTCATTCTGGAGTTATGATTGAGCAAGGCAGAAATTTAAATGAAGGACACACGCAAACGCCCAGTTTAAAGACCGCGAGATCACGACAAAGTGATTATTATTGTGCGGTGTTCTGTTTGATTCTCTCTTATCGAGAAAACTAGCCTTTTAATTTTTAAAGATGAATACATTGTGGAATGCCGGGATCACTATCGATGATCTAAGCAGAAGCGGAACACCCAGTTTCTGAAGATATTGAGTTAAACATTCTATAATTAACATGTGTAGGCACATGTCCACCTCCTACAAAGGCTATAGAAGTTCTACTTGAGTTGCGAGATTTGTCCGTTGTAAGGAAACACCGTATAGCGTCAGTCAAAAGAAAAAGTTCTGGCTTAATCAACAGCTTGAATTCGAGCTTGATTCTGGTATTACTAGACCACCAACTGCACCATTTCATTCAACAATAACCATCGTACCCAAGACCGAGTGATCACTCCGCTGGTGCACGCACCAGCGATTAATTACAAGCCAAATGAAACTCGTCCCTTTTGCGATGCCATGCATAGAGCAAATAATTGATGAGGCACGTGGATCTGAATATTTCTAAAGAGGCCTACCTAAATAATACTGTCAGCTCCCACTAAAAGAGTAAACGAATTTGCGTCACCTTTATATATATATATATATATATATATATATATATATATATATATATAGTTATGGTCAGCGGCCCTTCAAAATTAACGCGTTGAATTACCAGCGGAACATGATGTATTCGACGTTTCGTCTAGAGCCACTACATGGATCGACTACTACGAGTACGCTTGCGAACCCAATAGCTGGTGCATCGATACTGGCCCCGTGCTTCTACTGCGGAAGACCCACCACTGCTGCCACAGCAGTGTATGTGTGTATTTTAATGTATGTCTATTATGTTTTCATATGTTTTCATATGTTCTATATACTCTGTTAATCTAATTGTAACGCCCCCCTTACCCAATGCCTCATACGAGGCCTGTAAGGACATTGTTAAATAAAATAAAATTAAATAATATATATATATATATATATATATATATATATATATATATATATAGATAGATGGATAGCTAGATATATATATATTTGAAGTACTCAGTCAAGCATGACTGAGAATTTTGAAGAAAAGTGAGTTTTTTGGCCAGAAGGCCCGTTGTCTCGACAGGGATTTCAATAGAAGAACGAAGTGCGCCAAGAAGTCACGCGTGCAACACATGCTGCCACTGGTCAAGCCATACTACTTGCACTCTCGGCAAGTATTCTTAGGACTTACGGGACACTTCGGAGGGTTCAATAGAAATTATGCTAAGATGTTAGGTGCCTGCCAGCTTTTACGCAGAAGGACGTTCCTCTGATAGGGTCCCAAGAATGCGAACGTTGAATGTATAATGTTGTTCGCGTTGTATACTGACGCTTGCAAATATGAAACGGACGCTGTTCTTTCTCAACGAGATATGCGGAAGCGCAGCAGAAGGCAGCAACAAGTGACTGGCGCCTACTTGTACACGCTTTCAAAAGCACAGGTGAATTACGCAACTACAGAAAAAGACGCACTCACGCTAGTCATGTATCCAATATATTTCAGCGGTTACACTAAATGGCGCCCTCTTTAGCTATACTCTGACAATCAGCTTTCGCATACCCACTTCAACAAGGCCAGCCTGAAATAAAAGTGGCCCGATGGGTCAGCCAGACATATATTCCTCGTGCAAATGTTCCCATTATACTGAATATATAGCATAATAGTCCCGAGTCTGGAGGGCTCGCCTGTTCTTGAACGACCTACCGAAAATTGACACAACGATTTATTCGGAAAAACAGGAAAACTGATGTTGCCAAGTACATCAAGTCTTGCCTTGAGTGCCAAGTATGCATGCGAAAATTAAGACATCGTAGAAACCTTATGGTCTTACCTACCTACTCCGACTCAATATTTGAAGTAGTTCACCTCAAGCTCGTTGAACTTAAAGAGAAAGAAGAAGGAATGCGTAAGGAGATGAGCGTCCCTGATTTGTGACTTCTGAAGCTGGGAAGGAAGACACGAAGTGCATCATTTCGCTCCTCCAAAGGGATACATGTAGGAACGCAAAATCCTGGTCACTGTTAACGGTCCCGCTTTTCGTTGTGACAAACTTTGTGCTTGGGCTGACCAACGTGGCGGCAAACTACGTTTCCTTGTCTCATAGCATCCAGAACCCTGTTTAACCGTGGCTTCAAAGGCAACTGGAAGCATCCGTTTGGAGCAAGCGTTTCTCATTATAAACATTCGTACAGTGATGGATTAGGATAAAATCCTCATCTCGCCGCTTTGAAAAGATATGTGTGCTAGCAGCAGATAAGGAACCTGGGATTACAGAGAATGTTACACTCAAGGAAAAGGCCACTGTCTACAGAGCAACGACGGAGATATCGCCATGCTACGAAAACGAACTCTGATACCTAGGCTTTGAAGAAAGGGAAGTGGAAGATAGAAGAGATGGATAAAATATAGCGATTAGGTTGCCGTAATACCTAACTGCTCAAATACTTCCAGGTTTGGGTGGCTTCTAAATTAGGGGTTCCATAAGTTTTGGGGAAAAGACACAACACTGTTATGTGAAAGGCGTGCTAATGCGAACCTTGGTTGGATTTTTTTAGGGAAAAATAGGAAAATGCTAAGATTAAAATTGCTTTGTAACATTTTTCATTTTCACGCAGGTGTATGGCGTGAAAGGTAACTACATCCTGCTGATTATTTTTATTTACGACAGTATCATATCAACCAATTTAAAGAAATGAGCTGTAGAACTGTAATATTTTACATGTCACTTTTTGCCTGGATAGTATTGGTATGGAACCAGCCACGACGAGAATTTCCGACCGCTACAGAAAATGATTATTCTTTTTCGTTGCTGCCACGGTGCACTTACATGGGCAATGTAACCAATCCATGCGAGAGTTTCATCTCCATTCAAATAATCTTTTCACATAATTTCTGGGGTCTCTGTCGTATTTTGATGCCAAAATCATTGTGGCATCATTCCTGGCATTTTTTATTTTTGTGTGTGTGCTATTACAATGTTTGGTGGGCATGACAATAAATGTGTATATTTTATTTGTTTCCCTTTCATTTTAAGTTATCCCCTTCAAATTGTAATGCCAGTAGTAGAGCTGTGGGAAAACTGATAATTAAAAAAAGCTTACTAAAGGTTACACACGGAAATTCGGTTCCTTCCGTTCTATGGCTCGAAAAGTCGTAGATCACTTCCTCAACAAGAAGATCGTCCAGGCATTGCATAAATGTATTCAGGGATAAACTGTCTTCATAATGAATTTAGGGTATCCTACTATAAGGGCAACGAGGCGGGAATTAGTGAGGCTCTGTACACTTATGAAAAATTGTAAAGTACCGGCACTATTGGAAGCCCTGTATGAAAATCTTTCAACCAGAAAAACTACGGCACGAGGTTCCTCGGCTGCTGTGACGCGCAGTGCAGATTGCGTCTTTGTGTAGCGCGTTAGGTAATAAGTGGCAATGGTGATCGACCTGATGCTAGCTGTAGGAGTTCGAAATGGGCCCAGGAAATGCATTTGAACTTGGGCGAATGGCTGGTCTTGTACCTCGACCAGATGTAAGGGGCCTGCAAGCTTGTCGGGAGTTGTTTTGCGTCTTTAGCGGATCGCGCATGTATTTACTTGATGTGTTACGGCAGCGGATAGCTTTGGCCAGAAGTACATCCCGCCCCTCCGCCCTCGTAGTCAGAACAAAGTTCTCGTGTAATGTAGATGACCTACGGTGGTTACATCGGGGCATGGTTTTAGTATTTCTTTTCGAAGAGATGCGGGAACGACAAGCAGGTACGTGCTGCCACTGGCGGAAAAGATGTTATAGAGAACATCGCTCCGGAAACAAAACGACGGCTGTCGCTTGGCATAGAGTTGCCAAAGGTTTTTACTTCGGCCTTCCAAAATATATTATCAGAGAAAGCAGCTCCGGGTTGTGGTGATGCTGCTGTGAAATGGTGACGGCGTTGATGACGCCCGAGAATGCAGCGTCTATGTGATGGGTTTTCCTTGCGGACTCGACGGGTGACCGCGCGAGGCAGTCGTTGCTGGGGTGCTGGTTCCCTGATTTGTAAATATTGGTTACGTTGAACTGCCGAAGCATAGGTCTTCAGCGGGCCAGATGGCCAGATGGGTTTAAAGGTTAGTAAGCCAAGAAAGAGGTCGCTCATAACCTTGAATGAATGGCCGTACAAATACGGGCGAAATTTGATAAACCGCCCACACCACGGCGAGGCATTCCCTCTCGGGAGTGGAGCAGTTTGCTTCGGTATTAGAGAGCCTGAACTGCGTGCGCGATCACTTTTTCGGAGTCGTCTTGCCACTGCACCAGGAAGGCACGAAAACCAACGCCTGCACTACTGAACGTGTGTGCCCGGTCACTCTCACGGCTTGACAGGCCTGGCAGCTTCTTGCCCAGCTTCGAACATCTTTGTTGATGCGTGGCCAGACGAAGTCATCTGTGATTAGCATCTGCGTCGCTCGGATGCCGGAATGGCATAGCCCCTGTAGTGACGCGAATAATGGTCGTCGAAACTGATGATGCACGAACAGGGGAGGAGGTAGTTGCGATGTGTAATACGTGGCCAAATGTTGTGTAGGGAAGCGCAATTTGCGCAAATCTGGAGTGTCGGGCCTTTTTCCTTATATTGGCGGAGCTCGGGGTGATTTTTCTGGGCAGAGGCTATATTTTGGATGCCCGCAGAAAATGTTGAGATAAGGGAAAGCTTTCGAAGCTCACGTTCTGACTATGAAGAACCTTTCTTCTTGAAAACAAACGTTAACGCCTTCAGGGCGATGAAAATGAAAAAGCTACAGCGTTCAAGAAAAAAAAACGAAAATACTTGACTGCCTTCTTTTGGGGTTTGAGGGAGCTGATGACAATAAACGCAGAGGAAAACATTTCCTTACGACGACGCACATTAGTTTTCTCTGCCACAGTCGTCATTTCAAGCGCATCATTTTCAAACCCCCTTACTGCGGCGATATATTGGTCTTCGAAAATTATCTTGATGGAGGGGGAAAGGGAAGGTACTGATTGCCAGCTTACACATCATGAACACTATCACTCATTACTAGTTCGGTTGCTAGTCAGTCGCGTTTTTACCACCCGCTCTTACACAAAAATAAATTTTAGTCAGTCAGGCTCTTTCAAAAACCGCATTTAGCATAAAGCGGTATTAGGTCTCGTCAGGTTGGTCATCTGAAGAAGAGTACGCCATTTGCATGGAAAATGTCAATCCACGTGACAATGTGAAAGAACATTTTTTTTTAACCAAAGGAAGAACCATGTTGCAATTGTTGATTTTTAGCCGCAGAGCTTCGAAATTATGTCTGCCTAATAGAAGTCCTGAAACTAGCGCCACTTTCCAGATGTTCATGATGTCTGAAGTACCATTCTCATTATATTATTAGTACAATATTGAGTTTGGATATAAAAAATACACATAGATGAGAAAAAGAGCTGGGTGGCAGATGCTATCAGGAAGGGTTCAACGCAGTCCGGCTCTGGAAGGAAAAGTGCGGATAAACATGGATAGTCTGCGAAAACGGGAGAGAGTAAGAGGGAAGCGCACGGTGAATTCAGAAGAAAAATAAAATAACAGTGGCTCGAGAACCACAGAAAAAAATTACCCATGCACTGTTGCCACGAACTAATCAGGTGTCACTTTCATTGTCAGGCAGTGACGCATATGGTAGGCGATGTTCGCTGTCCGTTCAAAGCGCAGTCGGTGATATGAGGTAGAAGTGACCATCCAATGTAAGACGACTGAGTGTTTGTGTCGCATCGCAGAAGTAACACAATGCACTGACTGAGTGTTTGTGTTGAATCGCAGAAGTAACAGAATGGACTGAGTGCCGCCCTTGACTGGAGAACCATTCGGCCGCCACGTACATACCCGTCATGAACGGTCAGTAACATAGCTCTAAGGCGGCGTGTCAAATTGCGGCCATGCAAATGTGGCGGGCATATTCAAACTGAAACTCATTATCATTGAGTAGGCAGGAATGTTCTTGGCAAATGCGGTAGTCTCTGTCCGCGATGACCGCCCGTTGGCGTCTTTATTCACGGCAAGGCCCACATGCGGTTGCATTCGCCGTCAGATTACGTATAGAGCCCGCAGTACAATTGAGCAGACGAGTTGACAATAGAGGCTCCAATGTTCCTAACTAGGGGTGTCTAAGCGCTGTGCCGAGCCCGTTAGGATAGCACTTTTGCAAGCTGTGAATTTCTCCTGTCTGTATATCAGCGTTGCGCTGCACACAAATAACTGAAAAGTTGTGATTGAGGCTGAGTATTGCCTACGCACAAAACGTCATGCTTTTGTTTCTCACCAGAAGGCTGCAGTAGAATTACTTTAAAGGGCTATTGGGGCGTCAGTGTACACCTTGAGATTACGAGAAAATTGCGTCAGTGTATACCTTTAGATTACGAGAAAATGTCGAAATAAAAAGTATTTGGTTGACAAAAAATGCATTGGCGCTTCAGATAAGGTCATGCCGAAGTGCTAAACGCAAACTTTAGCAAAATGTTTGTAGAAGGGTCTATGCGCTATGTAGCCCAAATGAAGTCAGATTATGAAAAGGTGTTCCTAGTCGACAAATTTCTGTTTAATATGCGGCTTCCACGACGACCATGTCTCATGCAGCCCTTAGAGACGGATCGGTGCGTTTCCCTTCAAAGAACAGGGCTTGGTGCAGCGACTTGACTAGAACAACTAGAACAACTGCTACTACTAGGACAACTGGGGTGGCGAGTCTCTCGTTGCGCGGCCAGACAGTGAAGACGAATCACTGCGTTGAAGTTGGTCGCCAGTGGTGACACCCGTCGTTAACTTCCCAGTGCACTGGTAAGGCGGTGGACTGTTTCCTCTAGGCGCCAGACTCGCTCTCGTAATGGCGTAGACTGTCGTAGCGGCGACAGGTGATGGTGCCGCAGACGAGCACTCGCACCTGCCGTCAGCGAGTGCAGCAAGACGATCGAGACTCGTGTCGACACAGCCCCCCGGTACCACGGTACAGAATGTGAGAGGTGCTGCAAGAGCACATCGTGCAAAATTGGAAGCTATCTCATGATGGCGGAGCGCTCACCCAGTAAGTGCTGCAAGCGGTGGAGGAGTTCTGACAGTCATTCTTGCAGGTACTTTCCGGTCTGTGAAGAGATGCGCCGCAGTTGAAAACGAGTCTGTACTGGAAAACTGGGACGATGACGTTTTATTGCGACGACAGAAGCCGTGATTGTGGCGTAGTCTCTGTCAGCAGGAGTACGATCTGCGTAGACCATGGCTAGTGTTCAAAAAAACGCAAATGTCCTGGGTCATCAGTTTTTAAGAGGTTAGTTTGACGGCCGCTAAAAAGGCTCATTTTGGCACCTTGATAATGCAGAGTAGACTGCCCTTATTAAAATCCAAAAGCAGGTTTTCAAGTGGCAGTGGTGGTGCCCCTCTCGTGCAGCCGCTCGGTTTTATGAACTGGCAGGGGGCAATGACCCCTCGGTGCGACAAAGTGGATGGAGACATCCAAGGTGGAGACATTGAATTGACGGACAGGTCTACACATTCAGTTTATAACAGTAGGAACACCAAAAATGCCATAGTGTGCTTTTGATATGGTCAGTGGAATGGTCAGAGTACTGTCGTTCTGCGAAAATATTTCTAAGCACATCAGTTTTTTCGGATGCAATTTTTGCGGCTGTTTTTTCGCAGTTTAGTATCCTTGGACGAACGAGTTCTAATACTTCTCGTTATTCTTCGTTTAAGTAACACCGTGTGATTAGAACATAAAATGCGTTTCCCAATTTGCTTTTGTGCATTGTGCATTGCCATTATGGAACTTGAATCCATATCGCCCTGTGCGAGCGCTGATTAACTTCTTGCAGGCTGCAGTGGTTGCGTCAACACGTTATACAGCTGTGCCAACAGCTGCGCCTTTCACTTTAGGCGGAGCTATTCGAGGTATCCGCGGAAACAACAGGCGCACATTTACGGCGTCGAAGCGGACAATACCATTAAACTCGAAGTGTCCATAATGCCAGTCTATGGTTGAATTCTGGAAATTATTTTAGTGCAATAAAAATTGCGCGAATCCCATAGTGGTATCACTGCTACGGTAACTGCAGTTTTCAGAGCTCGAAGGTTGAGTTGAACTATTGCATAGCCCCCTGTTCTTTCTGAAGTAAGTTTTTCAGGTTGTCCTCCCTAATCTATTCTGGTTGGACAAACCAGTTCCAATTTTTCTTGTCATATAACTCGGTCTAGGCGGTATTCGTTGAGCCACACGTGGTGCCAAAACATACAAACCGTTTCGCATTTTGGTTATTAGCGCAATTTATTGCAAGAGACATATGTGTTGTCGTGACAAAACATAACGCTCATTCATCTCCTGTCAGTGCTGGTTCACTTCTTGCGACCCATTACGATTCCGTCAGGCCATCTGTCAGGTAATTGCCAAGCGGAAGCTTCATTGGGGGCCAAGATGACCATAGCTGAAAACGAAGGATGCGTTAAAAGGATGAGTTAGTAACTTATATCTCCATTTATTAATACATAACTTCTTGTCGGGAGAAGTTTAGGCGTTAGCTAATGGAATGAGCTGTAAAACGAATCTCTGTTTCTTTCCATCATTCAAGCAAGCAATGAATCAAAGAATCAATAAATAAGTTCTTTTTCAATTCAATGGCGCTAGGAGCATAGCAGCAAAATTTAGCAGAAACGCACGCTTGAGAGGTACCATGCCAAAAGTTACAGTGCCGGCCGCAACGGCGTCAACAAAAGTACACAAAATCTGTGCCTTTAAATGTATATTAGTTCATGGTATTCGCAATTATACAATGAATAGGCAATAACAATTTATCAACGAGTATTGGAACAACCACAATACATCAAACAACAAAAAGAAGTAGAGGAATACATTAAGATATAGTCTAAACATTATATATGTATATATAATATAATATAAAAATATAACCTAAAAAATTAACAATGCTGATAAATATACCAGAATTTGGCATGGTATAAGTACCTATGGTAACAGCAACAACAGCGAGGAGGTCCATTCCCAATGCACGGTTCATGTTGACTGGATCTGGAGTAGAAACGACGGCTTGTACTCAGTGACCAATTAGATGTAGAAACAATGCTGAAACAATTCTGCGACATTCTCAGGTTTACCCTTCTACAATCAAAGCTTTCTTTCTTTTTGACTACAGGGTTAAGTGAGATCGGCAAGGCTAATTATATTTTTCTTGATAGTTGCTGCTTATTTTCACCTTGAATAATCAGTGTCACGGGCCCAAATCACAATCTGATTAGGATGAACGCCGTAGTAAGGGAATCCGGAATAATTTAGATAAACTAGTGTTTTTTACAGTGCACCAATATCTTAGAACACGGGCGTTTGAACACGTCCATTGAAATGCGGTTGCCCGTGCCGGATCTCATCCCACGGCCTAGTGCTTAGCAGCCCAATACCATACCCGCTAAGCAACCACGGCGAGTGGCATATTTTCACCAAGGGAGAAGGTAGCGTTCACTCGCATTTTCGCGTTAAAGATTTAAAAAAGACGGAATTTACCTGTGCCAGTATTAAAAGTATGAAGTTAGTATATAACAATGTTCGATACATTTACAACTTTTCACTTTCGGTTAAAATTTGCTGATGCTCATCAGTAGGTAATTCACGTTTCTTGAGAAGGAATGGTTAGACTAGGGCCACTTATGTGTAATCCGGATTTATATATTTCTTCTATTCGCGTGGATGTTTCCTGTAACATGTTTGTAAAAGTGTACGTAAAGCAGTTCGGGAGAAAATTACCTTTAACGTCAATGAATTTTTCCGCTAAATAAATTTTTTCCATCACCTCACGTGTTTCTGCCCTTCTAGAAGTGTACTGACGCTTGAATTTATTACCTTCAAAGTAAATCTACTGCATTTTTCTGGCCAGAAACCTAAGCACGATGTGTCACCCGTATGAGATACCAAGCCTAAGGCACAATTTCTCAGTTCTCATCAACGTGGCTCTGAAGTACCTGCAGGAGGAATTGACTCATGCGCAATACGCACACATTAGTGCTGCATTTGCCCGGAACTTTGCTGCCTGCTCAATGATGCTCGTCTGCTGTTGCACCACCACCGTTTTTGACATGATCCTTATAGATGAATTCCGTTGCTACATCATACCAAACCTGTGCTCATGGCTGGGGTTAACCTCGCTACGTTAGAGCTTAGTCACTGAAGGTTTGTGTAGGGTATTCATAGTCCCTGAATGGTTTCTCACGCAAGAGTGGAAGTCAGCGCCTTGAGTTCCTCCTGTGGTGCAACGTAAAATTAGCCATATAATATTGTATGGTACCTACTACCCCACACAGCCGTTTGCGCCTAAAACAGACAACTTCGCTTACCGTGCGCAACCGCAGACCACATCAGCTTCAGATTGGTCGTGTGCACGAACGTGGTAACTTATTTTTCGAGGCGACCTATGATGCTGGCCAATTTTAACTTCGTATTTTCCTATAACTTTTTTAGGGAATTTGCCAACCATTTACTAGACGCTAAGTGGTGCCGAATGAGTTCTCAACACAGATGCGTGAATTATTCTTCTGTTTTTGTCAACTCTTTTCTTTAATATATCTCCCTCTTCCCTCACCTGGCCCTTCATATTACTCTCTCCGTCACATGTAAGTGCATTTTTATCCACCCGGTAACTTCTAGAGCCGGCTTGCATTGCGCCCCTCCAGTGCAGCTGCCAGCCCACTCTCTTAGTCAGCTATCTGATTGCTTTCTATATGCAAACCTAATGTTATTATAGGTCTCGAAGGTCACGGAGATATGAAAAGTGGCACTTCTCCAGGATGTCTGTTAAGCACACATAACTTTGGAGCTTCACGGCTTCAAATGCACAGTTAAAGGATGTCCTTTAAAATTAGCTAATTTAATTAAAAGTAAATGTTTAAATAAATTCAATTACCTAAAGTTGAATAATTGAATCTGCGTTGCCATTTATTACACAAATAGTATCATCCAATTCAGAAAGCTACCTGACTAGGTCGAATGGCGGTGTATGCTGAATGCGATTTTTGAAAGTGCGTCATTGACCCTCCAGTTTCAATTTCTGTTTCAGTGGAGAGTGAAAATGTGATTGACACGAAACACTAGTAGTCATCAGCGGTAAATTTTACGCTGCCAAGACTGTAATTAGCACTACCTCCCTCACCACTAATCAGCTTTGAACGTATGTATGAAGCGACAATGGTGGCTTTCGACAATTCTTGCTTGCGATATAAGAAAATATTTCCCTCTCTGTTGTCACCAGCTGCCCAGCCACAGAAAGACAGCATGTGTCTCGTAAAAATCTTGTTCTGCGAAAATTCAAATTAATCCCGGAAGGTGATTCTAACTTTCGATACAAACACAGTGCTTTCAATGGCTACGAGAACCGAAGCATCCTGCTTTAGTCAAGGGCAGTATCAAGGACAATACGCTATGAATGTATCGAGCACACTAAGGCCCATCAAAACTTTAGCGTTTTTCTTATTTCCATCTTGCAGCATCGTCATGAAGCATGAGAAACATGGTTTGAGATGTTTCTATTTTACGATGAAGAGAGCCGCGAAGCCACTGTAATGCGTAGCGAACTTTCTTGTGTAAAATGCTGTTGTATGGAAGGAAGACCAAAGAAGAATAGGCGAAGAGTAAAGACCCTTTTAATATTAACAAACTTAGGCCTCGGATGGGTTCCAGTTCTGCTCACTGACGTAGCCCGCGAAATGTAGCGAGCAAGAAATATGTTGGTGGCGATATCGAGGAGCAGGGATGCGTTAAAATCTAGGCCCACAGATTTTCAACATGTTTCCTTACACATAATGACCATTTTTGAAGTCGAGTTTGCTGTGTGCTGTTCGAGAAACATTACATATTTGTCGTGAGGCGTAATGCGCATGTCTTTTCTCTCAAAACTTGAAAACGGATTTTTCGAACAATGAAACAATATGAAAACACCCGCTGTGTTCCGACGCTGCTCTCTAGCTGCTGTTATTGCGTAAGTGAAATCCTCTATACTTTAGACGTATGGTCTGCGCACATGAACCTTCGATTCCGAATATGTAGACATAGATCACTGGAAAGCAGTTCACTATTTCTTCGTCGAGATGGCGACGTATCATATTTGTTAAACCAAAAATATTCATAGACACTTACTCACCTGTATTTTCACGACTAGTCTTCAACACTGTGGACACAAAGGTCTGGTATAAAAAACGCTGCGTTCCAGTAGGCCTTAAATACCCGGAATGGTAGCTCTGATATCTCCATTAGGCTAAAATTTAGAAAGAAAAGACAGCATTATTGTAAAGAATATGAAACACTCATGACAGATGGCCCTCAAATATTCATCGCAATTTACAGAGAGCTTTTTCCGATTTGTCTACGGCTAAAAATGCATTTGGAAAAGAGTAAATAAAGCTTTGTGCTATAATTAAATAAACGTCATTTCACTCTCCCTCTGGCGTTCCGATGTAATTGAGAATTGCCCGAGTAATGGCAAAATTTCTTTTTTCACAATAAAGGGAGCTAACTGGCAGCTGCCAGTAGAAGGGTAAAACGCCCTCCGGGTCTACAAGGAAAATCATGCATAAAAAGCGATACCCTTTGAATAGCAGTGCAGAGATAAGAGGTGTGCACATGGCGAGTGCAGAAAGTCAATCTCTGTAAAAATATATGCTCATCAGGAACCTCCAGTAATACAGTTCTAATGAGGCAATGTAGACAGCGACCAAGAAGATGTGGCGATATAAATAAACCGAAACTCATTTTTGAGCGCAACGTTCAAGCACGTGGCCGAGGGTCAGCAGACGAACATCATTGAGCATGCAGGAATGTTCGTGGTGAACGCAAAACTAATCCTTACGTACGAGAACAGTCGCCGTCAGATTACGGATACTCCCCGTGACTAAAAATTCAATTATGGGGGTTTACGGGCCAAAAGTACTTTCTGATTATGAGACACGCGTAGTGGAGCACTCAAGAAATTTCGACCACGTGGGGTTCTTTAACGTGGACCTAAATCTAAGTACATGTCCCCCATCGAATGCGGCAGCCGTTGTCGGGATCCGATCCCGTGATCTCGTGCTCAGCAGCCAAACACCATATCCACCGAGCAACCACGGCGGGCCTTCCCCGTGATGATACTGAGCAGACGACTGAAAAATAGTACTTACATAATCTGATCACTGTGGGTGATGAAGAGCAGCGCCTGAGTTGGTCGACAAAGCCACCTTGCAAGCTATGAATTACTCCATTGTGTATTTCATCCCTACGTGGATGGCAACAAATTGAGCAGTTGTGTTTGATGTGGAGCTTGGTGATACGTCGTGCTTGTGTTTGTGGTCACAAGGCCGCAGCAGATGGAGTTTGGAGACTGAAAATTGGGGCGTCAGTGTACACTTTCAAATGACGAGAAAGGTGCTGGGCAAAAAAGAAATATTTGACGAAATAAACGCATTGGCGTTTCTGATAAGATCAAGATGAAGTGCTTAACGTACCGAAATAGCAAAATGTGGAGAACAAATGCATTCAGACTGGGATACATAGCGCAAAAAATTACACAGGGACAAGCAGAACACAGGACCTGTCCTGTGTTCTGCTTGTCCCTGTGTAATTTTTTGCTGTATGTATCCCAGCCTGAATGCATCCCACCAACACGCCCAAACTTCTTCCCTGCTGGAGTACAAATGTACACGCAAATTGTAGCACCAATGATGAGGGGTAATCCTAGTGAAACCACTTCTGCTAAACAAACTCAATTCCCTATCGCTATGCTTCAATTTCGCAGTTATAAATATGAGTCTAAACTTAATACTCAAAGAATCAATGAATGTTTTCAATTACTAGAAAGTCATTGCCCTTTCTTCCACATATGCCTGTCGTATTTTGCAACTTGAATTTGATGAAACGAAAAAACACTTCCTGCACACATATTGGAATGTGCGCCCACTGCGAAGATAAATGTGATTTACCTTTCTAGTCTCAGTTCACGCTATATTGAAAGAGAAACAAAGCTTTCAATAAAGAAGAAGAAACCTGAGTATCTGGAAACGGAAGGATTCAAGAATCTGTAAACCTGCAAATGGCAAAAAGAGGAAGGGCGCCGATATGTATGTATATCAGCCAAGGAAGTGCAGCGATAGACCAAACGTATCGACCATGATAAGAAGTTATGAAAGCCTGAGACAAACCGGCAGCTTCAAGAAACCCCAGCGAAAGACCCTATATTTGAGTCAGCCTACGCACGGTTGTTCTAGCAGTTATGGTCTCATACCCTCATCCTAGCTTGCGGGATGTCGCTGCCCAGGTACCAAATTTCAAGTCTTCAGTTTGGGGGGTTTAACCAGTACCACTTTTACCAGCACCAGTGCTTGAAAGATTGGAAGCCGTACAAACGTCTATATTTCTCAAATGCGGCCCTCACAAACGCCCATGAGTCACCAGAATTTTTGCGAAACATCTTGTGCTCAATTGATGCCAATTTTCCTTTAGAAGCTCTTAGTTAAACTTGCATATCGCACCTTATCTGAGGGACTCCAATCCATATTGGGCAAAGCACACTCGGCAGCAGTACCAGTTTTCGTTGAAAGTATGTTTCGGAATTTATGCCGGTGATATAATCGGTCCCATCTTCTTCAATCACAGGCTGAATGGACAGCGTTATGTGAACGTAATCCTTGAAGGAGTGGTGGACGCATTTCTCAGCGAAGTGCTGATGTCACGCCTTACACTTCTGTGGTATCAGCAAGATGGGGCACCTGCATACAGCAGCAGCGGAGCAGGAAACTGCGTGGATGCGCCCTTTTATGCGCAATATAGTGGAAGGCACGGGCCTGTAAATTGGCCGGCTTGGTTCCGTAACCTCTCCAGTCGATTTATTGCTTTGGGGGAATGTGAAAGATCGTGCTTACATGATCGAGAAGGCCATGAGATTTGTTGAAGGCAAGGATAAGGTATGTCTGGCGTAGAATCACGGCGTCGGAAATCAATAAAGCTACTGAGGATGTGATAGAACGGACATAGTTTTGTGTAGCTGCGAAAAAGACCAATTTGAACACGTCTTTTAGGCTGCTGTTCAACAGAGCTTACAAATTCACAGATAACAGGGCCAGAGTTAAATCTGAGGCTTTTTTTGTGCAGACATCCTCATCGCCGATTCGGCTTATTTAGAAGTGGTATATTGACTAGAACGCATCGGTATAGCAATGCCTCTGCATGTTGGTCGCTTCCCGGTCTGTTTATTTTACTTTTATTTTTTGAAGTGAACCTAGTTTTTCAGCACCTCTACACTTTTATGAAAAATAAAACGGTCCCTTTAATTTGGCTTTGGTCTGCAACAAGCTTGTGATGAGGTGCGAGCGAAGC
Source organism: Dermacentor albipictus (assembly GCF_038994185.2). Taxonomy (NCBI): domain Eukaryota; kingdom Metazoa; phylum Arthropoda; class Arachnida; order Ixodida; family Ixodidae; genus Dermacentor; species Dermacentor albipictus. The sequence goes on along the minus strand of NC_091825.1, from coordinate 60,870,841 downwards.
CTGGATCTTGAAACATTATATTTAATGACATTGGTGTTCTCATTTCGTGCGTGGTCAGAGTGGCGTTATAGTCGCGTTATCAGGGAGCTTTTGTAATGAATCTTATCAGTCGGCCTTGAGAGATGGATGATATGTGTGACGTCAGAGGAACACATAGCTTCGAACGCGCAAAAGCTGCTGTTGGTGCTCCTTATGTACCAATATCAAGGTGGCTCACTTTCTCTTCGGTTTCAACAGACAATTCAGTTGTATAAACAACGCAGGCGATCATATGGTAAATCGGCAAACGCAAAACAGGGCCACGTGTATACAGGGCATCTGTTACCGTATCGAGCTATCCAGGTACGTTAATTCCTGCTGAGAAAGCGCCATCGAAGTACGGCTAATGCACCACGTGCCTTGTCGCTCAATGTGGGCTGTTTCCACGAATAAATTGGCGGATGCATCAGTATGCTTAAACAAAAGTGTTGCCTTCTTGAGCAGAGGCTTACGCTTACATTGCCGGCAATGGGTAGACACATGCGCATAATCATTCTTGTCCAAGGACAACTGATGGTCTCTAAGTCTTACATTGATGCACCTGCCAGTATGCCTTATGTACACTCGCCCACACTTGAGCGGGAAAGAGCATACCACATTCGTAGTGCAACCTACATACTTATTTACATGCATCACTTTGCAGATTGGGTTAGAATTACGTTCTGCTCCACTTTCTTGCCTTCGACCGCCCGAGAAATGACACTCACTTTTGCAGCAGCAGAAAAGATAACCTCGACTTGCATTGTTCTTTAGGCAGTGAGATAGGCAATGTGCGTAGAGTACAACTACAACGTTCTTCTTCCCGCTCTTTCCTTTCGCCTCCTGCTTTCTAGAGTTTTTTACCCATCTAGTCATCTTCTCAGTGCTGCCCGTTATTAAGCAACCAGGGTTCCCAACTTCCTTCAGCCAAACTACCTGACGTACGAAGGCGTCACCCATTGTTTGCCCGCGTGTTTTGACCCGGATGGCGTGAAGTGCGGAGATGCAAATGGTATTTTTTACAGCTATAGAATCACCTGGGGTGAAGTTCAGCAGAGGCTTGGCATCATGTTCAGGCCAACATGATCACGCCGAACCTTCTCCTCACGTAGAAGCAGGGAAACAGCAGGCTAGCAGAATACCTGACAACTAGTGTAGCTGGCCCGTAACGCCTGGCCTGTAACGCCTCAGCCGCTAGAACTACGGGTTCGGTCGGAAGACAGGTGGCTGAGTCGCCCCGGTGCTCAGCAGGCAGCACTGCACCAGACGACTACAACGGCAGTCACGAGCGGGATCTCCGACCAGGTCCACACGGTAGCATGATACACAGTCGCCGGTCACCGAGCCTTGCACCTCCGTTCTGCTAGCTGCCGTTCGAAACTTCGGCTCGCTCTCACACTCTGCGCGCTCTGCATGCCCTTTCTTGTTGGTGGCACGTGGTCTTCATCCACAATCATCATCACGAATTCTCTTCTTGTTGCAACGACCCAATAATCCTTCCATGCCGGTCATGTCAGCGCCAAACGGTACTATTCACATCGCCACACTTGTAAACCGACATTCGTCATATCATCGTGTTCACCACGTAGTCGTCAGACACTCGTCATACATCCGAGGGACCACCGGTATAGAGATGCCGTCATTGTCGTTGATTCCTCCTCATTCCAGCTTCGGGATCCGTTATTCATCACTGTTTCGTCGTCACGCCTCCTACTCATTCCCAGTGCTTCATGCTGTACATTAGTATGAGCCGGCCGGATTGTTTCCTTCTCGTGATGCCGTGTTTGCCAGTGCGTCATCGTCCTTCCCGCTTTTTCTCAGGCTCTCGTGAGGCTGTACCCATCACGCTGAAGTTTCATCGCTGGTATGACTACAGTTACCTCAACCCATTGTCTTCATGGATTTGTCGTACCGCTTCAGTCAATCTTTCTTCCTATTTTTGTTGTAATTATACTTTCGTATTTCAAATAATTATGCTACTTATCTCACGTCGCCATCGATAGAGAGCCAATATCAGGCCTCTATTAATAGACTATCATCGTAATGCCGTCGTAGTAAAGGCATGACCCCACTGAAGCTTGATTATCTTGGTCTCGCCGTGCGGTGGTCGACGTAAAGGTTTCCTGATAGTATTATCGGCGTGCCAATGTGATCAAGCAATCCTCATCATCCCATTGACTTTAAGCAGTTGTCATGCCATTGTCAAAAATGCATCGTCGTCAAAGAAGAATCTTCGTTCTCTCGTTCGTATACCGTCGTCCAGAAGCCTTAAAAATAGACTGTCATTGTTGTAAGTTCGACATCCGACCCGACATGCCGTCGTCGTTATAGCGTTGTCAAGACATCCGTAGTTTCACCATAGTCACCAATGAAGTACAACATCCACTTATAAATCATGCCAGTGACGTGATACCACCTTCGCCGATGCATTCGCGTCACTCACACGCGGTTTTGCCGTCGGTGTTATGCCTTCTTCGCGATGGCGTCGTCTTTGCACGAGCGCTGTCGTGCATGTGCTGTCATACGGGGATCATTCCGTGTTCGTCATTTCGACTTGTTCATCAGGTTGCCGTCATACCGTCGTCGCCACGCTGCCGTCGTCATCACCTGCTTCTCATGTCGTCGTCAGCACGTTCTCTTTTATGGTGTCTTTGTCATGCACTGGTCGTCGTTTCGGCTTCTTCATCCGTCATCACTCTATCTTCATCGTCTGGTATTCCTCATATTGTTGAGTAGGGTGTTTTACAGGGCCAATTGGTGCATGGTGAACGTATAGGGAGTTCCAGCAAGTACAGATGCGAGTAGAACAGTAGAACGCTTGTATTAGAGCTGAGCTTATCGCGACTGCATTCCGCAAATATGCGTCACACATTCCTTCGAAACCAAGAACAATACCACGGTTTCTAGTGAATGATAAGCCAAAAAAGACACGAAGAAACCAAACAAGACCATCTCCAGAGAAAGGCCACAACACTTGGCTTAGCATAATAAAGTTAATATTAAAAGTTCCTCATCGGTAACATGGGTTCCCGCGCACATATATGCACACAAAACTTTCTGATGAGGAGAGCTTCACTTATTTCTCTTTTCCGTTTACAACGCCCTCTCCCCACAATCGATAAATTATTATGGCTAGTATATTTGGATGTTTTTTGTGTTGACCTTTGTCTATAAACCATGATAATGCTCTTGTTTTCATACGCATATGTGACGCAGATTAGTGGAATGTAGTCGCAATAAACATCAATTACATGTGCGGCGTTGTCCTGTCCATTGCTTTTATTTGTACGTGTGTGTGTACTTGCCGCAACCCCCTATACGTTCCTCACGTTGCCGTTACCACTTTCTGATCTTTGTATCATTGTGATAATTTAGGTATGAACGTATTAACGACGTCATGGTGCCTTCGTTATACGTATTTGTGTTTCAATGTGTGTCATTCCTTATTTGTTCTTTCATTGTTACTGCGTCGGTATCATAGAGCTGTCCTAATCCATCAAGGTGCATTGACTGGGACGATATAGCGGTACGTTGCATATGCCGAAACAACGCGTCCAAGAACTGGAGCTAAATAGATGTGACTTTCGGTATATGGCTTGTCACTAACTTGCCATGTTGCTATTTCCACTATCATGGATAATCATCATGACATGAGTTCAGCGGTAATATTTTTTGTGTCTACATTTTGTATTTAGCGCGAATTGTAGATATTAAATCTTGCTAACGTAGGTATTCACGGTAGTATCTCAGCATGCTTAGCTGATTTTTTTGACATAATCACCGATGCTTGCTACCATATTGGATAAGACAGGTGGGCGTCGCTTATCAAAGCTTTATGCAAAATACCTCATGAAAAACAATAGTCTTAACTTTGGGTAGACTTCAGACTCTTTACTCATGGTGTATTTAGAGACCCGATGGTTAAAAGAAAGGTCGAATGGCGATTGTTTATTATTGCTTTGATTTCATGGATTTATTGACTTTAGTGATACAGAATTACTCCAAGTATATAGCCGCACCATTCGAGCAACAGACATGCGAACTGAGTTGGGTCTAGACGAAGCTGCGCATGCATCGCTCTTGCAATTTGCATAGGAAGGGTACTTCTGTGGTTTTGGAAGTACAAGAATTAGCGAACAATTATATCTTCCCGTATTAACCACTTATTGACCCAATTTCGATTATTCTTCATAAAATGGATGGCTAATATTCGTGACGAAGAAAAGGGCGAGTACACTGTATGCATGTGTTAACGAGTTTTACGTTCTCGTGCCGTTTTGTCATAGAATGTCGCCAATTTCGTGGAGTAAACAAAGAAGGTATCCTAATACTTGTCTCAGTGTCGCCATCGCAATGCATAAATTGGCTATGGAGATGTCTTTTATTGACCTCAAGGTGTACAGGTACCGTTATTCAAATATATGTTTGTGAATTCATAATCTCCTCACACCGTCCAATGTTATGATTCAGTTAATAGCATTTCCCTTTTCTAGGCATACGTTTTGCACAGCTAATTGTCCACAAGTTTTCGCAATGGCAAGCGCCACAATCTACTTTATTGTTATCGTCATCTTCAGCCAGTATTCATGTCCACTGCAGAAGTATGACCTCTGCCACCTATCTCCAATTACTTATCTTGCTCCTGATAATTTCTTTTATTGACCGTCAAACTCGGAGTAAGAGTAACCCTTGTTTGCTTTTTCATCCGCACGGCCGCTTCTCAATGCAAATGGCATGCTTCACCCTATGTAATTCGACTGTCTTGAAGGTGCTCACTCGTTTTTCATTGTTTTTCATCACAAAGGTGTGTCATGCAGTGCCCCTGCGTGTGCATGTATGACACGCAGTAATCTTCCCCCAAATCCGTCCAATAGCGACGATTGTACTGATTTGTACTGATTAGTACAAATCAGTACAATCCCTTTGTACTGATATGTAATGAAAAAAAAATCACTCGGGCTTCTAAAACGGCACTTGCGCCCCACCGAAATAAATTTAACATTACTAGCCTATCAGTCTCTTGTGATGGCGAAATTAGAATATGCATTCCCCATTTGAAACCGCCATTAAGTATGCGTCATCAATCACCTCGAATCGTTAAAAATTGAGCTAGAAGATTTCTTCATTCTAAGTACTCCTACAACTACAGCATATTGGCACTGAAAAGAGAATCCGCCTTATCATTGCTTGCATCTCGTCGCCGCAATGCTCGTCTTTGTCTTTTTCACAAGTTCTTCTATAGCTCACGCGGCAAGCCACCATACATTCTCCCTGTGGCACGCAACTCTAGTCGCGCCGGTCATCCACAAGAAATCACTTTTTCGTCTTCATTCTTTTTGCTTGCTGCAACAGATTGGAACGGCCTTTCTAACGATATCACCGCCATAACCTGTCATTCCACATTTTAAACATCGTAGCAAATTACCTTGCGTTGTAATAAATATATGGCTTACATGTTTGTGCCCACCCCTTATGTAATACCCCTTCGATGGGGCGTTTAACGAAATAAAATAAAACAATGAGATATCCAAAAACTCCACAGCAGTTAGCGGTGGAGCTGTGGCTTCATGCGGGACACCGAGCCCGCCACAGCACCGCAACTCGTGGTTGATCAGCAAACAGTGCAGATAACGGGTTGTTGATGCTTCATGGAAATAATGCGCTTGCTAACTCATGGTGAGCTTGTTTGAGGCCGCTGCGTTTTCAAGTGGGTGGGTGGTTAGTCATCTGATACCTTCCATTTCTCTTGAACTTTTATTATGAGCCGCGCAAAAGAAACGGTAAAGTACCTGACTAAAAACGAGACATTTTATATTTCATTGAATTTTCTGCAAATGCTTCGATGAACTGACGCCATTCAGAAGAGTAAATCAAAACAGCTAATTTTAAACAAAATATGAATGGAATCTTATCGACAAAAAAGTATTGGCTGCGAGTCTCTGCGACTGTGAACAGTATCCCCTTTACCTTCGCGTTGAAGGGCCCATATTAAAAAAAAGAACGCTATGCATGATAGTTGAGGTCCCCTGCATATAGAGCGGTCAGCATGTGTCATTTGATGAAATTCCGCTTTAACTTCGACGTAACTGCCGTGTGTCAACGTGGAAACTTCAAATCGAAAATTACTCATAGCCGGGGCAATATACGAAACCCTTCTTATGTTTGTTTTTATAGGTGAAGTTAGCAGCACGATATAATTGTTCTCTCGCGAAATATGTACGAGGCCTTCAGTCTCTTGAGAGCCCTGTTTATGCACAGAGCAGTGGATGTATTTCTCTTTCAGTGCTTTGTGTCTGAAGCGCTGCAATTACTAACTGAAATTCTCTCATTACTCCTGAACTTTGAAATAGACTGTGTTATATCAGCGCCGTTCATCAACGTGCTCATGCAAGCACTTATAGATCACGCTATCCTGTATTTTATGGCAGTATAGCGAGCGTGGTTAGGTTCGCTACAACAACGTGCCATTCAGCGAGCGAAGCGCCTGAGAATCGCTCGGACGGATAGCAGGAGCCCAAGCTCTCGTTTTATACCCATTTGTTGGCTTCATAAACAACAGAATAGGAGCGGTTATAGGAGGCCTGAAGCGTATTTGCCATAATGGAACGGAATCGGGAGTGTACGGCTTCCTTTGTAGAAGTATTGAAGCAGTTACCCATAGCTTTTTCATAAAGTGCTAGAAGTTGCTATGCCTTCTTTTTTGGTTATTCATACCTGCAACAGCAGGCACATAAAATCGGAATTACGAGATACTTATTTTATTTAACAATAACTTATTCAAAAAAAGATACACTAACAGTTCCTTCAAGGCCAGATTCATGGACAATCCTCCAGAGTGGGTAGCGCCATTTCACCACGGAGCAAGAACATGTTACCGTAATATATGCACGAAAGTTCCAAGGCATCGAGGATTTCTACATTTTGGCACGGTCAGCAGACCACTTGGATATGACGGTGACGTTCTGCGTGACCAAACGAAGAGGCCAGTAAGTCATCTCACGCTACAAGCTGGATGGGGAGGAGTGCGCATGTGCAAAAAGCGAGATGAGCATGAAGAGTGCAAAAACCTTTATCCAGCTATGCAGAAAGGTTTCCTGATTGTCTGGCAATTACTTTTGATAGCATTATTCTCATCGGATATACTCTCCATGAATATTAAACGAAGCTTTGAGTGAAAGCTATGATGAGTCTGGCGTTTCGTTTTTATTTAGCTGTCTTTTGCGTGTCATTCATCGCTTAATGAAGATGCCTGAACAATTCTTCCTGGTATTTAAGGCGCACTAGATCGTGCCTTCCATCAAACCAACCATTTCTGCTGACATTGCTCTAAGGTACTCGTGCAAGTGGATGTGAGTATGCGGCTTTGTACACTCCTGGCTTAACATATAGATTATATCATTCTGCAGATGGGTAAATTGTGAGTTGGTTACCCATGGTTACCCTAAGTGCGCATGTTCGCAATATAAAATTGATGTGCGGAATGAGATTATGTCTCATCTTCACTAATTTCCTTTCCTCAACGCATTACACATTAGCGTTTTACACTCGAGACGAGAAGTCAGTGATGCAATGCTGTGGGCTACTGGTTCTCCTTGTAAAAATCATAGATCACACAACATACGTCTCGCGCATCATGAAGGCGCTGCAAGGAAAAAATAAAAAAACTCTAAGGCTGTACCGCACGTTAGCCTCTCCCCGACTCTCCTTTAGTAAAATACTGGAGACTACCCTCGAGTAAAACAGTAAGAGTTGGAAGTTGGGTGCTTTTAGGGTTTAATGAAGTATTTTTTCTTGCATTCTAAATGAGTGTAATGTGGGAGACAAGCAGTGTTTCCATTGTTCAAACAGGTGATAAAAAGAGAGAGGGAAACAATTTGTTATACTGAAACCAACGACTTCTGCCAATGGCACATGGGTTTTCTTTGCCGCAGCCATTGTATCATACACACTGCTTTCAAAGTAGATTTGGTTCGCGGTATATCGTTCCTTGAAAGTAATTGTGGCGATGGGGAAGAAGAACTGTGCCGATTGCCATTTAACGCAGCCTCACCACTACGACTGATAGCTAGCACTACTGCCTGTCAATCACGTTTTTGCCATCTGCTATTGACCGCAATAGCCTTTTTAGCATCAGTCAGCCACTTTCGAAAATCGCAGGCAGAATACAGCGGTACTAGGCATCGCCAGGTAGGTTACCTGAAGGGGAGGACACAATTTGCATAGAAAACGTCAATATAGGTGTCGAATTATTAATTTGTTGAATAAGAACTTAATGAGGCGCGTGCCGCAGTTCTAGATTTGAAGCCGCGAAACTTCATTATTATTTGTGCTTAGCGGAACTCTAAGTTCGCAAGAAACGGAAGTGGAAACACTATTAGCGCAGCCTAATTGTTCATACTACAATCATAGGAAACATTTGGTGCTCAACAGTCATATCACATGCAAGCGTATTTGTATGGAAGGTACTTTAACGTTTCATACAGATATGAAATTTATCACGTGGCCAACAAGTGCCGCTATCTCGCTTTTAATTTTCCAGTGATGCAACTTCCGGCATCCCTAGTTACAGCAGCAACCGTGACAGCACACGCTGGGCACATTGTTCTGTCGGCAACGGCGCTCGCATTGTTAGGTGCCTTCGCTAAGAGATTTTTTTTTATTTTTCCATGTCAAAATCCAGTAAGCCGCAACTGGCCAGCTCGCATTTGAATTGAACACGTTAATAATCACAGCGTATCCAGCTTACAATATACACGACCGGAATTGTTTTTGATTGTAACGTAAGTAATACCAATATTGGCTTAGAAATAGATTCGTGCTTTGCCAACGTTACGACCACAGCCTGAACATACGTCAACTGAACAGTTGTAAGTAGCTTACGGAAGATACGTCGCACTAATATTTCTGTTCAGAAGAAAGCAGTAGATGTGATTTGAAGGCTTTAATTTGGCGCATCAGGACGCACTCCTAGATGACGAGGAAATCTTGAGATAAAAACGATTTATTAGACGAAAAAAAATGTATTGGCGTTTCATATACGATAGTGCCGAAGTGTCTATTTAGGCACTTAAAAGTTAGAATGCGGAAGAGAGCTATGTGTACAAAGTTTAAAATACGTTGCGTCTTTCAAAACACATCTCATTTCTCATTTTGTTCCCACTGAACCCTACAATAAAAGAGAATCAAAGCTTTCGTGAAAATAGTGTAAACGCGAGAATGTCGCAGATAATTTTTACCACAGGCATCATTGTTTTTATGCTTTATGGGTCTCTAGCTATTGCTTGTGCATTTTGTTCGCCAGCGCCAGTCAACATGAACCGTCTATTGGCAATGGACCTTCTCGCAGCTGTTGCTGTTGCCATTGGTGAGTATACCATGTCAATTTCTGGTACATACATCAGTGGTGTTATTTAAATTATTACAACTGATATTTCCTTTTATGGTGACTCTTATAGGCTTTACAAGTGAGTCATCGCGGTAAGAGTTACGCTGATAATTCTCCATGGGGGCGTAGCGTCTATTGTTTTGCTCAAGGCACTAGTTTGCAGGTTCGAATTTCTTCCTCAGTGGCGGCATTTCGAAGGGGTGGCGAAATCCAGGAACGCCCGTGTCCCGTACGTTGCGGGCTCGGTAAATCTCCTCATGCGGCCAAAATTAACTCCGCTGTACTGATCTAGTGCTTGCCTTCACAATCTGAGCCTGTTTTAAGAGAATGGTGAATTGAGCTCAATGGCATTGAAGCATTATTATTAAAGCGCATGGTCATTATTCGTGTATAGCCTTCATCTTCGTTAATCGTGCTGTAATAATTACGAGCCTAAACTTGTCCATTACCAAACAATTAGCGAATGTGCTATACGAACGACAGTGCGGCGTAGAATGGCTGCATTTAGTCCAACCCATCCAAATCTCGCAATAGCCTATGGTCAAATATGAAAGAAAGATTTTGAAGAAAATGTCATTGGTAAGCAAGCCATTGCGTTTACTAAGCACGTCTCAAGGTAGTAAGAAAATGCTTCGTTCTGACTAATAGTTTAAAAATCAGTTACGATGTGCAATAATTTCTTTTCATCAGACCCAATTATCGTGTTACTGCCTATCATTATTCCTTGCATATTGTTGTTTTATTTTAACTGTGTTTTCTGTACTGAGTTTGGCCAATGTACTGAAAGATATATTCTTTGAAATTTTGTGTTTCTTTGAAATGCAGTTTCATCCTCGATTTCTTTTTTGTTTCATATGATATGAAAGATTCAATAACTACCGATATTTTGTTATTGTCTATTCGTTGCGTAATTTTGAATAATGACAACACTGTACTTTTAAAAGACACCTGTCTTGTGTATTATATTGACGCCGTTACCATCGCCCGTAAAACTGCGCGCATGGTAGCTCTTGCTCTTTCGTTTGTGCTGACTATTTCCACTACGGTCCTAGCTCCTTGGAATGGTGATGTGAAAAAAAAATTATCCATTTATTAACTTTTTTTGTAACGAAGATTCGTGTTGAAACCGATACCGTTTACTAACACCTTATTTTATGAAGACAAAAGGCAAGTAATAATAAACGGAGCTGTAAGTTACTAACTAGTTCTTCTAACGCATTGTGCGTTGTCAGCTATGATCATGATGGCGCCGTATGAAGCTGCTGCTCTTGGCGGTGGTGTTGGAGGCACTGATGGAATCCTGGGTGGCCGCATGAAGTGAATCAGCACCAATAGAAGATGAACGGACTTCAATGTTTAATATGACAACACTGACACCTGATGCAATAAAATTCACAAAATAGAAACATGCGAAACCGTCCGTATGGTTTGGCACCACCTGGTACTTGAACGTACGATGCCTAGACCTGCTTGCATGACAAGAGGTGTTAGAGCTCTTTCTTCAAGGAGAGTGAACTAGGACAAACAACCATACCGTTCCTTCAGAAAGAATTAGTGGGTTTAACCATTGGTTAGCTGAATGATGGAAGCTGGAGATTTCAATTGAACGTATCGATGATACTGCTATAACATTACTGTTATTCCAACAACAATTAAAATACATTTCCCAACTCAACCACAGATTAACATTTATGACACGCTGGCGTTTGTTGTGTTCTCTGTAACGATGTCGCGAAGGTGTGCCGCACGTTTTCAAAGCGCGCCATAATGGCGATATCCAAATACATATTAGTGACTCGCGATATTCATGTCTCTTGCCCAGTTGATGTATAGAAGAGCGTCTGCATAAAAATAGAGTGCAGCAGATGCCGCCGAGATTAAAACACGCTGTTTCGCGATCAGGAGAAAAGCATCGTGGTGGATTGAGGTACTCATGGTTGAGAGCTGATATAGGTTGGACGTAATAGATCCTTGTTGTACCTAGCATTGGTCAGGTTTATAGTAGTCGTTCGCCATGATTTATTGTTACTACTTGATTGTAAAATCTCACAGCGAATATTTGTGTCATTGCATAGGCGAGACCCTATGCTACATTAGCCTGCGTAAATTATGATTATGCGATCGACAAGTACTATGGCTTGCATAATTTACGAACATGCGTTCATTTATTTCAGAAGAAGGCACTCATTGATCAATTATTTAGTTTTTTTAGGGGGAAAGGGTCAGTTCTGGTTAAAGAGCGCCAAACACATGATGGAAATTGTCGACAATAGTTTACGAAGTCAAGGATGTACATTGCATCTAAAGGGCCTAAATCAGTCACTCTGTAACCGCGTAAAAAATATGCGTACTGAAACTATGGAAAAGAAGAGTGAGCGACTCTATCACCGAAAAATAAACATTTACTATTGATTAGCGGATCAACGTCTAAAAGTATCGAAGTAGCACTGATGCCTTACCCAGGCCCTTGAGCGCAAGAAGCAGGAGGCCCGTGGTCGAAATACTCATTACGCACCAGCAGCCACTTTTAGGAAAGACGATGCCGCGGATCACTTGAGTGTACAACATTTAGTACTCCAGCATCCTTTAATATTAATTGAGGAGCCATGCCGCCCTATGAATGTGGTGGACCACAGAAGCTGCTACTGTAGAGTTTGCATTGTATACAACTATAAATATAACTATGCATATGCAATTTATGCGAAAAAACAAAGAAATATTTCCTTTGAAATAAATAAATCTTTTCTTTTTATTAAAGCCTTATTTGTGAGTGATTATGACCTCGTAGCGGCCGTTCGTAGCGGCTACATTCAAATCTACACACGATCGTTGATGGGTCGTTGTGTGCCCTTTCTGGTCCCTGTGACACTGTAGGCTCAACTGTACTAGGACAAAAGACAGTAGCCTGCAAAAACTCTAATTACATAGGTGTTGTCTTTGCAGCCGCACGCAGCTGGCCGTGAAACCGTGCATCAACCCAAGCGACGATATGCGTTGAACAAGGCTCAGTTCAAAGAAGTGCACGAAACCAAAGATATTCACTTGTAATTTACCAATGAGCGTACTTCATTCTGATCTGATTGTGACTTGCAAATGAACTTTGTCCTTATGATTGAGTCTTCTTAGCGACTTTTTATAAGATACCTACATTAGATTTTAGAGCTACAGTGCATTCGCGAGAGAGATGCCTTTGCCGACAGGCGTTTTCCGTTCTCCCCCACGATTTTTCCGGAGAATAGCCATAGACCGCTTCGCCATAAAAAGCTAACGTCGATTTAGCGTCTAAGATTTTGTCATTACCTAGAAACGTTATTGGATGCAGTGGAATTTTTTTATGACATGTTAAACAAAATTGTTCATTTTTCTTCTCTGAACCACCAATTCGCGACAATCCTGCAAAATGTGGGGTACAATGAACAACGTGCCACATTTACCAATAATAGGTGACTCATCACCAGTTTAAAGATTAGAATACGCGCTATATGTGTTGCCGATCCTAAGTTCAGAGATGATACCCTCGCTTCGCCATATTTTTCATATCACTGGCCATATTTCAAGCGGAGTTTGAATACCATGCAAATTTTTGCATGTTTTAGTGTTTTACAAGCGCTGCAAATAGCTCCTAAGCTTTCATCTGTAAGATAGGTCGCCAATCTAACACAGCTACCGAGAAGTTCCAAGCTTTCGTGAGCATCGAGATGGCGGGTTTCGTCTGTAGGTGCATTAGCCTAAATACCTCTAGGTCCAGGCACGTGACATACTATAATATTCTGCGTAGAAATGTAGTTTCTACAAGGGACTGAATTTCGTTGTTTGTTGGGTCACCTTGTGGATATTACAAAACTTCTGAAGTCTGTGAATACTTCTTCTAGTATAAGGTTGCCTAACGCACTTGACAGCCGTCTATACTACGTATGCTAGGCCCTGTAGACGCTAATTTTATGACGTAGAACGTGCAATTCAGAGAAAGATAGACCAAGTGATGCTTAAAGTACACCGGTATTTTCCTTGAAACGTCGGTGTAGTATTCTGGCGACGACTACATTGCCTGGAGTTCGATGTCGGACATTTTATTGTGTGTCTCTGAGGCATGCTCTGTGGCCTCTGAAAGTGGTATCTCACAATTTACAAGCTGCTCGGGCGCTTGTTACAACATCTTTGAGGTTATCATCAGGGTATGATAAAAATTTGGGACATCCATTCGTTCACATAGACTCCTCACACGTGGCGAAAACAGCTCTCTTGCTCTAGGGCTCTCTCGATAGAGTCTCGCAGAAGTCGTATCATATATGCGTGAAGAGCGAGTGCGTTCACTGTTGGCAGGTGCTGTAAGAAGATATGCCAAGCTTGCGTATGACCACTCTAGGTGAAGGGACCACACAGTTGATTCTACGTAGAGACTATGACTTAGATTTGGCCTGAACGCGCTAGTTGCGACGCGGATGCGTAGGTTGTGGACAGGGTCTCACATTTTTAGCGCGCTTGCACCATCGGCACTATAGTTATAGCACTGTGAATAAAGCCTGAGCGGACAAGACTCAGGCATGTTCAGGAGGGATTTCCGATCACTACACACTTTTGTGCTCCACCGAAACTCTAAAAAGTTAATCGTCTTAAGAGATTTCATCGCGAGATACTTAAGATTAGGAATAAACGTAAGCTCAGTAGCGTAGTTTGCTTGGCCATTTGGTGAACGTATAGGGAGTCCAAGCAAGTACAGACGCGAGCAAAAGTAAAAGGAACGATCTTATATGTGCTCGCGTCTGTATTTGGTGGAACACCACATACGTAAGCTTAGCGCGTAAAATCTTTTGCTAGGAACTCATGATCGCTGCTCACAGAGAGCTCATCTCCATTGTTTAAAAAGCACGGAGTGGCGTTACCACTGTCTTGCTTGTAAAGAGTACGCTAGTGTTTTTCTAGGATGCTTATAATAAATACATTTTATAGGCCTATTCAGAGAATCCAAGCTGCAATTACTCTTCACAGATTACAATGCTAAAGTATTGAAAACCTATTTGTACATCGCCAACGTACACGTAGTAAAACATGGTGCTTGCAATGGTTGCATAAAGTGAATTCCTATTTACAATTAGGTGTGTGAAGCTAAGCACTACGTTTTGCGGTACACGAGTCTCTTGGGTGAATGATCTAGAAAATCAGTGTGAACAATTACACCTTATGGGCTGTAAGACTGGTAGATTTTAATAATTTTCAGCTTTCTACCGGAAACACCCAGGGCCGACAAAATTTCAAAACGCGTTGTATCTTTGGTACCTTACTATTGTGTTGCTACCTTTGTGACGTCTTTGTGATGATTTCTGCTATATTAATGCGGCAATAACGCTGGAGCATCCTGACTTAGAAAGAGCTCATCGCCTCAGTCGGGATAAAGTTGGCAAAAGTCATCCCATAATCGTGAAATTCACCTGTTCCAAAAGTGAAAACGCAATTCTATCAAGTGGCATAAAATTTAGAATGCTGATTTTCGCATTCGCCAGGACCTTCTGCTTCGCTCAACACGTGCGTAAAAATTATTTGCAGTTTCCAAAGCTAGATCGGCAAAGTTTTGCTGGCGATATAAAAGCCTTCACATCGGCTCTAAACGTTACGTTTTTGATACCTCATACAACCCCATAAAGGCAATCGCGTAGCAATCATTCCGAACAAAATCCCAACGCGCTGCACTTTCCAACGAGGATTATCACGTTACGTCGACTTTATTTCGCATTTCATTACTAGTAGTTCACAGTGAAGCTGTAAATATTGTCTAATCGACATCTGGCTCTCAACAAACGGGCTTCCATGGGAGGAGACCGGACAGCCCCGTGTTCATTCGCTAGAATAAAGCTCTAGTCATTCCCAGTTTCATTATTATCATCAACTAGGAGGTATTCTCACTCGCAAATCACAAGCGGACGTGCTTTCCTTCGAGCATTGCTTTGGACTGTGCCCTGGTCAACTCGTGTCGTCACTGGCGTCGAAGCTCGGTTTAATGGCCACCTGCGTCTAAACCGCGCTCCCTGGCAGCTGTGTCGGCAAAATTTGCGACTTTAAAGCCTCTTCAGGCTTCTGTATTGTGTCGTCAAACAGGTCGGTATACAGGGCTACATTGACGCCAAATTGCCTACGATGACGCGTAAACGGTCGCGTATAGATGAGACGCTAGCCTAGAACCTAACCGGCATCGTGATAGAGCCATTGGAGGCTTATGACTGCTACCACACACTCATCATCACTTGCGAGACGAAACCAAGATAAAATTAAGAAATAAGAGACAACTAATGATAACATATTTATGTGTATTTCGCAAATATGACATATCCATGGTTATATTTATAGTTACATTGGAACATAAGTTTATACTAGTATTATTACTGCCACCATACCTGCTTCACTGTTGAACAACTTCAACGAGCGGAATGCCTTCTCAATTTATTTTAAAGCACACAGGTGGCAATAAATATTGTACACTCAAGTGACCTGCAGAACGGTAGTCACAAAAGGTGACTGCTGCTGCGGAATGAGCATTTCGTAGCGCGTGCCTCCCGTTTATTGCGCCTAAGGGCCCGAGTTAGGCATCAGGGCTACATCAAATCTTTTAAAGTTTTTGATCTGGTAGTCGTCATGCCGTATTTATTTTAAGGTCAAAACATGCCCCAATAATAATTTTCATAATTTTAGGACATATTTATTTGACGAACTTAGACAGTCACTGGTGTTAGGACCCTTTAAATCGATGGTAAATCTTTCACTTCGTAAACCATGGCTAACACATTGCATGATCAATTTGGCGCCCTTTGGCCAGTACTAGCCCTTGACCCATGATATTTCAATCGTTTGACAATCAGTGCCGGTGTCTGAAATAAATGGAATTTTTTTCTAAATCACGAAAGCCATAGTAATTGCTGTATGCTGTCCATATATTCATTATTTACGTAAGCTAATGTTGCATAAGTTCTCGCGTTTGCAAAGACTCAGACATTCCCTGTGAGAATTTACAATCAAAGAGTAACAATGAATGATGACAAACAACTATTGCCAGCCAAACAAAAAGCTATCTACGGTAATTATCTTTTGCATATAACCTACCTTTCAGCACCTCTTATTTTCCACCCACCTGAACGACAACACACATACCAGTGCCTGAACGCACTGCAATGACTTAATCCTGAACGTGAAATCAAATGATCGATTCTAGGCCACATATGTTGTACTCAGGTATGAAGTGTATGCAGACGCATCTGCCTACATTTGCTTTGTAAGAGACAGAGAAATCGCGAGTCAAAAACACGTGTTTGGATATCGCCACTACGGTGTTTGAAAAACCGAGGCACTCATTTACGATGCCGAAGCGGAGAACACCATAAACGCCTACGTGCAATAGATGCTAATCTGTGCTTGAATTACGGAATGAATTATTGATTGCATAATCTTATAGTAGTACTATTATTAAGTCAAACAGAAAGCTGAGAGTTCAACAGCTCAGCTAACGTATTGTTAAGTCCAACTTGCTTTTTTCTCAAGTTATTGTGTGATTGTTTGTCCTAATTCAGTCTCATTGGAAGAATGAGTTCCAATATTTTTTCTCATGGTAGTAGGTCTTGCATCGCCCTTTTAAGTGACATGTGATGCCAACCATGCAAAACATTTCCCCATTTGCTGGTTCGCGCACTTTATTGAATGAGCAGATAACGCTGTCATAACAAAACTTGAAACCACTTCATTTTTGGCCAGTGCTGATTCATTTCTTGCGGCCACCAAGGATTCCGTCAGTTCCTCCAACACCCCCACCTAGAGCGGCAGCTTCATTGGGGGCCATTATGATAAGTACTGAAAATGCAGAATTGGTTACAACGGTGAGTTAGTAAGTTATTCCTCTGATTATTAGTAAACGCATCATTATCATGGGAAATTTCAATACTAGTTAACGTCATTGGTTTTATCATGAAGGTATATGTTTCAGTAAATAAAAATATGAATAAATGAATCGATCTAATTAAGAGAACATTCCAGGGTGCAAGGAGCTATTGCACAAAACCACGTAAATCACCGGCTTGAAAGGCTCCATGCTCCCAGTTAGAATGGCGGCGGCAACACAAGTGTTAAAAAAAATACAGTATTGTCAGTATTCGCAATTACATAATGAATAGGTCATATCAATTGATCGGTGAGTATTGAAGCTTCCATATTATGTCGAACTAGTACGAAATTGAGGTCAAAACTGTATTTTAAACAAATATTTAAAAAGCAAGAGAAAGTATATATAGGTTTTAGCACTTAGCCGTCAGTACAACTGATGAATCCATCAGAGAAGACACAGCCTAAATGAAACACTAAAATATGAGGCACGTGTAGAGCAGCTAAGACGAAAACAATGGGTCTGACGAAAAGAGGCGCTTGTACATAAAAACTCAATTGGAACCCCCCATAAAAGCTAAGCATTGTCTAAACTAACATCAGATATGCTAAGAAAACATGAGTGCTTGTGTACCAGAGACATTTTCTGCAAAACCTTTGTTTCATACTTTACGAGAGGCTATTACGGTATCACACTTTCCGCGATCTGGATAAGCCGTGCTGTCATTCATATAGTAGAGCCGCTAAATATTTAGTAACAACCAGCTTAGATTCACATTTATTACAGGGGGGACACGAAATGACATGACCATGCGCTTTCATAATCATGAATGTGTACCATTTAGCCGAATTCAACGTTCTCCTAAACCACGTTCTGATTATGAGGCACGGCGGAGTCGAGGACAGCGACACAATTTTGACAACATGAGGATCTTTAAAGAGCGCACAATGTATAGGACACGGTGATCCCTACATTTAGCTCCGATCTTAATTCCAACACTGTGGCACGGATTCAATGATGCGACCTTATGCTTAGCCGACAAAAAGTCTAGCAGCTGCGGCACTACGGCGAGTTATCAGCATAACTCTTTACCACGACGACTCACAAGTGAGGTCCATATGCGTCACAACGAAAAGCAATATCAAATGTAATAATTCAAATGACGCCACTAATATAAATAACAGAGCTTGACATGGTATGTGCACCTATGGCAACAGCAACAGCTGCAAGAAGGTACAATCCCAGTATACGGTTCATGTTGACTGGCGCTGGAGATGAAACCGCAAATATTGTGGTCGGAGACCAATAACACATATGTATATTGTATATGTATATTGTCCGTTACGAATTCATTGAACTTAAAGACTAATAAACTGAAACTGAAACTGACATACATAAGATCAATGATCCCTATACAATATTCTGCATTTCCAGGTTTACCCTTCTTTCACCGAAGTTTTGTTTTCCTTTTATGATAGCATGAACAGAAAACGTAAAGGCAAATAATATTCATCTATATAGCTGTGTAAAGGGGGTTTATTCGGCTCGTAGAGCAGCAGCGACAAACTCAGCTCCAGCAGGGAGGGCGCAGCCAGCGAACAAACTGGGTACGTGCCGCGCGATGGCAACGGGGCTTTTCAGCCTGCCGATCTTCTTCGTCACAGTCACCCCGGAATTGAAGAGGAGCCATCTTGGCGCCCTAGGAAGAGGTGGGCGGATCGTAATACTGCTTCAGCCGGTCAATGTGCACAGTCTCTCGCCCCCGACGACGCAGATCGGAAGATGGCGATACGGGTTCGACCACGTAGTTCACTGGTGATGTTTGTGCAACCACGAGGTAGGGCCCGTGGTACTTCGGGAGGAGCTTGGACGAAAGGCCAGGAGCAGCAACAGGCGGGACCCAAAGCCACACGAGTGAGTCGACGGGTAAGGGGTGAGGGGGAGGATTGAGGTCATGGCGTTCTTTTTGGCGGCACTGTTGAGCAGACGTCAACGAAAGGGCCAGTTGGCGGCATTTCTCGGCGTGCTGAGCAACCGTAGCAACAGGTGAGCATTCAGCAGGGTCCGGCCGGTACGGGAGAACCGTATCAATGGTGCTGGAGGGATGGCGTCCGTAAAGCAGAAAAAATGGTGAGAATCCGGTAGTGGCTTGAGAGGCAGTGTTATATGCGTAAGTGACGAACGGAAGTACAAGGTCCCAGTTGGAGTGGTCAGATGCAACATACATTGACAGCATGTCACCAAGAGTTCTGTTGAATCGTTCTGTTAAGCCATTGGTCTGTGGATGATAAGCGGTAGTAGTGCGGTGAATCACTTGTGCTATAAGACAAGAGTGACTGCAGGACATCTGAGAGGAATACGCGGCCCCGATCGCTCAACAGTTCACGTGGTGCGCCATGGCGGAGAACGAATTTGTGTAGTATGAACGAGGTGATGTCTTTTGCTGATGCGGCAGGCAAGGCGGCGGTTTCAGCATACCGTGTCCAATGATCTACGGCGACAACAATCCATCGGTTGCCAGCGCCAGTAGATGGAAGAGGCCTATATATATCAATGCCGACACGGTCAAATGGCTGAGCTGGGCAGGGAAGTGGTTGGAGAGGAGCGGTGGAGAGATGCGGGACACATTTGCGTCGCTGGCAGGCAATGCAGGAGCGTACATATTTGTGGACGAAGGTGTACATCCCTCGCCAATAATATCGTAGGCGAAGCCGTGTGTAAGTTGTTGACACTCCGCCGTGACCACACTGCGGGTCAGAATGAAAAGCGGAGCATAACTCTTGGCGTAGGTGGCGAGGCACTACTACAATCCATTTTCGGCCGTCATTGTGGTAATTGCAGCGGTATAAAAGTCCGTCCCGGATTCTGAAATGCTGCGCCTGTCGGCGTAGCGCTCGAGGTGCCGAAGTTGCCGGAGGATTTGACAAAAAGTCGAACATCATGACGATCCATGGGTCTTGTTGCTCCGATGCCATGTCGAGGATGTCAAGTGGTGAGATGTCATGTCTATCGGTAGAAGTGCTGCTGTCGGAAGTAACAGGGGAGCGCGAGAGGGCATCGGCGTCGGCGTGTTGGCGTCCAGAGCGATAGACGACTCGGATATCGTATTCCTGGATTCGGAGGGCCCACCGAGCGAGGCGGCCCGACGGGTCTTTTAGGTTGGACAACCAGCAAAGAGCGTGATGATCCGTCACAACGTCAAAGCGTCGACCGTAGAGATACGGACTAAATTCTTGAAGAGCCCATACGATAGCCAGGCACTATTTTTCTGTTACTGAGTAATTGGCCTCAGGTTTCGTGAGGGCACGACTGGCATAGGCGACGACGTATTCGGCATTAGTGTTCTTGCGTTGTGCGAGCATGGCACCAAGGCCGACACCACTGGCGTCAGTGTGAAGTTCTGTAGGTGCGCAGGGATCAAAATGGCGCAAGATTGGCGGAGACGTGAGTAGGTGACGAAGAGTCGTAAAGGCATCATCAGAGGCTTCCGACCAAGCAGAAAGTTCATTGTCGCCTTGGAGAAGTTGGTTTAGTGGTGCGATCACAGTAGCGAAATTGCGAACGAAACGTCGAAAATAAGAGCATAGGCCAATGAAGCTGCGTAGTGCTTTCAAGTTAGTGGGCTTTGGAAATTCGGATACGGCGCGAAGTTTAGCAGGATCAGGAAGAATGCCGTCTTTGGAGACAACGTGGCCTAATATGGTCAGTTTTCGAGCTGCAAATCGGCACTTTTTTAAGTTAAGCTGGAGACCAGCATTCCGGAGACAGGTCAAAACTTGATGTAAACGCCGAAGATGGGTAGGAAAATCAGGAGAAAAGACGACAATGTCGTCGAGGTAGCAGAGGCGAGTATGCCACTTCAGGCCGCGTAGGATGCCGTCCATCATGCGTTCGAAGGTGGCGGGCGCATTGCACAGACCGAACGGCATCACAGTGAATTCATGTAAGCCGTCAGGTGTTACAAACGCGGTTTTCGAACAGTCAGCGTCAGCCATGGGCACCTGCCAGTAGCCAGAGCGGAGATCTAAGGAGGAAAAAAACTCCGCTCCTTGCAAACAGTCAAGTGCGTCGTCAATACGTGGCAACGGGTATACATCCTTTCGGGTAATCTTATTAAGCCTTCGATAATCGACGCAAAATCATATGGAGCCGTCTTTCTTTTTAACTAGGACGACTGGTGATGCCCAAGGTCTACTAGAAGGCTGGATGACACCGCGATTGAGCATATCGTTCACCTGGTCATTGATAACGCGCCTTTCAGTCGCCGAGACTCGGTAGGGACGCTGTCGAATAGGTGCATGGCTCCCAGTGTCGATAGTGTGCGAAACAGTCGTGGTGCGGCCGAGTGATGTTGCTTGGCCGTCAAAAGACGAAGAGAAGCCTAGGAGCAAGCGAAGAAGTTCGTCGCGCTGCTTCGTCGTAAGGTCACTGGCAATAGCTGGCGTAAAAGAACGCGGCAGTGACTGAGGAGGCGATGCCTCGAGAGCAGCAAGATAACTGGAGTCGTCCAACGTGTCAAAAATTGAAGATGAGGTCAGTGGCTCCGCTCTGCCAAGGCTTTCACGGCGGCGTAGAGTAATTGGTTGGGCCGATGGGTTGGAGACGCACATGAGAGAGGCACCAGCTTTGAACTCGAGGACGGCGAACGGCAGTGTTAGTGAACGGCGGCGAACTAAGAGTTCAGACGGAGCGAAGAGTACTGTGCCGTCATCTACAGATTCGCAAGAGATACTGACAAGAGCGGAAGACCAGGCAGGTATAACGGTGTCATCTGAAACAGCGATTTCGCGACAATGGTCCTTATGGTCAGTGATAATATCGGTCGAAAACTGAAACAGCTCGATTTCAGCGCGGGCGCAGTCAATGATCGCATGATGTGTGGAGAGAAAGTCCCAACCTAATATGACGTCGTGTGAACATGATGGCAACACGATGAATTCTATGATATAGAGGACCTCCTGAATTACGACACGAGCAGTGCAGGTGCCGGATGGCTCGACGTGCTGCGCGTTGGCAGTTCGAAGAGACAGTCCAGAAAGCAGCGTCGTCACTTTTCCGATCTTGCGGCAAATACGGGCATCTATCGCTGAAAGTGCAGCGCCGGTGTCGACAAGTGCTAGCGTCAATGTTCCTTCGATAGCGACTGCAATAACATTCTTCGGAGAAGTGTGAGGCCTTATACATTTCGCTGGCACCGCAGTTCTCGCCTCCTGAACTGCGATATTTAGTTTTCCTGGCGCAAAGGGCTCCGCCGCCGGTGCATGGGGGAAAGCGAGCGGCGGCGAGGAGAAGGTGAACGGCGAGCGGCGGAGAATCCGGTGTCGACGGCAGAAGGAGATTCAAAGGCGTCCGAATAGTTACGGCGTTGTTGGAAACGTGGTGCATACGGACGCACATTGTTCGGGACGTTCGGTGTAAGCAGGCGACAGTGACGTGCAACGTGTGCAGCACGGCCACAATAAAAACAAATCGGACGGTTGTCTTCCGTGCGCCAATGGTCTTGTGGTCGTGCATAGTTCACCAGTGGACGGACTGGAGGGGATACGGGTGGGCGCAAAGGTGGGCGAAGGGGGCCATAGGTCTGTGGCGCAGGCCTCATCGCGACTTCGGCGTACGTCAGGGGAGCGGCCGTCGGAGCCTGTTGAAGAGGAGGCGAAATGTGGTCGGCTACCTGTTCCTTGATGATAGATTGGAGAGCGGGCGCCAACGGAGTACTCGGCTGGCCGTGCGCAAAGGGAATCAAGGAAAGCTGACGAGCCACCTCTTCACGGACGAACTCCTTGATCTGTAGCAGCAGCGAATTGTTATCCGGGGCAGCACCCAAGCTCGACATTGAAGTGGCCTGAGGTGTAGATTGGCGGGTGGCTACGCGTTGTTTGCGCAGTTCGTCAAAGCTTTGACACAGACTGACGAGTTCAGAGACTGTCGAGGGATTTTTCGCCAACAACATCTGGAAGGCGTCGTCTTCAATGCCTTTTGAGATATGGCGGATCTTCTCGGCATCAGGCATTGCGACGTCAACGCGATTGCAGAGGTCCACAACATCTGCTATATAGCTCGTAAATGTCTCCCCGCACTGTTGCGCACGGCCACGCAAACGTTGCTCGGCGCGAAGCTTGCGAACCGCTGGGCGCCCGAATACCTCTGTCACGTTAGTCTTGAAGGCCGTCCACGTCGGCAGATCACGTTCGTGGTTGCGGTGCCACACGCTGGCGACACCGCTCAAGTAAAACGACACGTAATGAAGTTTTTGGGTGTCGTCCCAGTGGTTGTGGATGCTCACCCGGTCGTAGTCAGCGAGGCAGTCTTCGACATCATGGTCTTCTGTACCACTGAAGATGGGTGGGTCGCGTTGCCGCAACGGGCCGGGGCAGACCACGGTAGTCACAGGGGCAGCGGGTTGTGGTTGTCGTGGTCCTTCTTCCGGCATTATGAAGACGGGCTGCAGTGTCCGATTACGAAGTTCCAGAATTCTGGTTGTACCCAGCAGCTCCACCAATTGTAAAGGGGGTTTATTCGGCTCGTAGAGCAGCAGCGACAAACTCAGCTCCAGCAGGGAGGGCGCAGCCAGCGAACAAACTGGGTACGTGCCACGTGATGGCAACGGGGCTTTTCAGCCTGCCGATCTTCTTCGTCACAGCTGCAACGTATTTTATATATTTCTGCGGGAAGCATTCTTTCGCTATTACAAATTTACATATCAAAATACCAATGTTACGTGCGCAAGCAATAGCATTGGCTTTGTAGTAAGAAAAATCATTGAATTCATTTTATTCATTCACTTAGGTTACGAGTTAGAATTACAAAATTGAAGGTGAAATGTTGTAACCAGGACAGCTTTTGATTATCCGAATTGATTCTGCTACAAAGTGCGTGGACATTTGTATTAACATTATCGCAAAAGGGTACGTTAAGCACTTTGAGCTTTTCGCATTCGAAACCCCAATGTATTTTTGTGGCGAACTCAATGAATGCTCAATGTACATATAAATGTTTGCACCGACGGCCCAATTTATAACTTTCAAATTAAATCTCCTGCAGCCCTTTGAACAGCACATAAGACCGACGCATCGCCCGGACACTATACTTTCCATCAAACACAAGTACTCTGGTAATTGCCATTCACGTAGCGCTGAAATCGACATAGGAGAAATTCAAAGCTTCAAAGATTGCTATTCCGACAAACTCAGGTGCAGCACACTGTCGCCTACAACAACCAGGCAGTCGAACCTATATTGTCAAGTCGGCTGCTGAGTGTCATCTCGGGGCGTATCCTTTCTCTGATTTCGAATACCGGCGCACGTGGTCATTCCTGAGAATGAAGAAGCCGACCGACGCCCACCTCGGGAAAATGAATGATGCATTCGCCAAGCACTTTCTTGCTGTCTGTTCACCCACCGCGACCCATATGGACATAGCGCTGATAAATTAGATTCAGCTTAAGTAGATCTGCCCCGTTTTGATGGACGCAGTTTAGCTGGCCGCCCTAGAGCTACATTACTGAAGGTTTGTGATGAGTGAATGGTTTCACTGACGAAGGCGGCACTCGGTACATTGCTTCTCCTGCTGTGCAATGTAAACACTTAACCATACAATGTTGATTGTTCCTTTCTACCACACTCATCCCACTGCGCATTAGGCAGACGGCAACAGACTTCTCATACCGTGTGCGACAGCGACACACAATGAAAGTGACGACCCATGAGTTCGTGACAACCGTTCATGAGTTACGCTTATGTTGTTGTCAACCGATTTCTTTATCATATTGGGTCTGTCCACTCCTCATGCACGGCACTATTGCTATCTGCTTTAATATCTGCTATCTGCTTGCTATCTTTACACATTATTGTGCTTCTATGCACATGTGGGCTTTTATAAATGGCCGGCGTTGTACTGTTCCTTGTGGCATCTGCGAGCTATCCCTCTTTCTTGCTTTTATGGTTGGCTTTCGTGTGGCATGCTTAACGTCGTGCTTAACGTACCCATTTGCGAAAATGTTATTACAAATGTCCACGCACTTTGTAGCACAATCAATTCGGATAATCAAAAGCTGTCCTTGTTACAACATTTCTGCTACACAAACTTGCATTACCTGCAGCTCACCTTCATTTTTGTAATTCTAACTCGAAAGCTAAGTGAATGAATAAAATGAATTCAATTATTTTTCTCACTACAAATCCACTGCTATTGCTTGCGCATGTAACGTTGCTATTTTGATATGTTAATTTGTAATAGCGAAAGAACGCTTCCCGCAGAAATATATAAAATACGTTGCAGCTATATAGATGAATATTATTTGTCTTTACGTTTTCTGGTCACGCTATCATAAAAGGAAAACAAAACTTTGGTGAAAGAAGGGTAAACCTCGAAATGCAGAATATTGTATAGGGATCATTGATATTATGTATGTCAGCTTCAGTTTCAGTTTAATAGTCTTTAGGTTCAATAAATTCGTAACCGACAATATACATATACAATTTACATATGTGTTCTTGGTCTCCGACCACAATATTTGCAATTTCGTCTCCAGCACCAGTCAACATGAACCGTGTACTGGGATTGGACCTTCTTGCAGCTGTTGCTTTTGCCCTAGGTGCATATACCATGTCAAGCTCTGTTATTTATATTAGTGGTGTCATTTTAATCATTACATTTGATATTGCTTTTCGTTGTGCCGCATATGGACCTCACTTGTGAGTCGTCGTGGTAAAGAGTTATGCTGGTAACTCGCCGTAGTGCCGCAGCTGCTAGACTTTTTGTCGGCTAAGCATCAGGTCGCATCATTGAATCCGTGCCACAGTGTTGGAATTAAGATCGGAGTTAAATGTAGGGATCACCGGGTCCTATACATTGTGGGCTCTTCAAAGATCCTCATGTTGTCAAAATTGTGTCGCTGTCCTCGACTCCGCCATGCCTCATAATCAGAACGTGGTTTAGGAGAACGTTGAATTCGGCTGAATGGTACACATTCATGATTATGAAAGCGCATGGTCATGTCATTTCGTGTCCCCCCCGTAATAAATGTGAATCTAAGCTGGTTGTTACTAAATATTTAGCGGCTCTACTATAAGAATGACAGCACGGCTTATCCAGATCGCGGAAAGTGTGATACTGTAATAGCCTCTCGTATAGTATGAAACAAAGGTTTTGCAGAAAATGTCTCTGGTACACAAGCACTCATGTTTTCTTAGCATATCTGATGTTAGTTTAGACAATGCTTAGCTTTTATGGGGGGTTCCAATTGAGTTTTTATGTACAAGCGCCTCTTTTCGTCAGACCCATTGTTTTCGTCTAAGCTGCTGTACACGTGCCTCACATTTTAGTGTTTCATTTAGGCTGTGTCTTCTCTGATGGATTCATCAGTTGTACTGGCGGCTAAGTGCTAAAACTTATATACACTTTCTCTTGATTTTTAAATATATGTTTTAAATACAGTTTCGACCTCAATTTCGTACTAGTTTGACATATTACGGAAGCCTCAATACTCACCGATGAATTGATATGACCTAATGATTATCTAATTGCGAATACTGACAACATTGTATTTCTTATAAAACACTTGTGTTGCGACGGCCACTGTAACTGGGGGCATGGGTACTTTCAAGACGGCGATTATGGTGGCTATTTCCAATAGATCCTAGCACGCCTGACTGTGCTGTTAAGTAGTCTGATTGATTGATTCATTTATTTATTTACTGAAACTTATAGCTTCATGATAAAACCAAAGCCGTTAACTAGCGCCGAAATTTCTCATGATATGGATGCATTTACTAATAAACGGAGAAATAACTTGCTCACTGGCCGTTGTAACGCATTGTGCATTTTCAGGCCTTATCATAATGGCCCCAATGAAGCTGCCGCTCTTGGCGGGGGTGTTGGAGGCACTGACGGAATCCTGGGTGGCCGCAAGAAATGAATCAGCAGTGACCAAAGATGAAGAGGTTTCATGTTTTATTATGACAGCGTTATCAACTCATTCAATAAAGTGCGCAAACAAGCAAATGGGGAAATGTTTTGCATGGTTGGCATCACATGTTACTTAAAAGGGCGATGCCAAGACCTACTACCATGAAAAGAAATATTGGAATTCATTCTTTCAATGAGACTGAATTAGGGCAAACAATCGCACAATAACTTGAGAAAAAGCATGTTGGACTTAACAATACGTTAGCTGAGCTATTGAACTCTCAGCTTTCTGTTCAACTTATTATTGGTACTACTATAAGATTATGCAATAAATCATTGTTTCCAGAATTCAACCACAGATTAGCATCAATGGCACGTAGGCGTTTGCGGTGTTCTTCGACTCGGCATCTTAAATGATTGCCTCGGTTTTTCAAAGCACACCGTAGTGGCGATATTCGAATACGTGTTTCTGACTCGCGATTTTTCTGTCTTTTCAATAGTAGACGTAGACAAATGCGTCTGCCTACGATTAATACATGAGTACAACAGATGCAGCCTAGATTCTATCGTTTGATTAGACATTCAGGATTAAGGGGTGCTGAAAGCAAGGTTATATGTAAGAGATATGTACTGTACACAGCTTTTTTTTTAGGCTGGCATTAGTTGTTGGTATCATTCATTGCTATTCTTTGATTGCAAAATCTCACAACGAATGCCTGAGTCTTTGCAAACGCGAGAACTTATGCAACATTCGCTTACGTAATTGATGAATATATGCACGACAATACAACAATTACTATGGCTTTAATAATTTGCGAACAAGAATTCCATTTATCTCAGGCGCCGGCCAGTCAGTGCCGGCGTATGAAATCAATGGTTTTGAAACATTATGGGGCAAGAGCCAGTTCTGACCAAAGGGCGCGAAACAGCGCATGCAATGTGTTAACCATGGCTTATGAAGTCAAAGATGTACCATTGATTGAAAGGGTCCTAAAATCAGTCACTTTATAAGTGCGAAAAACATGCGTACTAAAAATATGAAAATTATTAGTGAGGAATCTATTGACTGCAAAATAAATACGGCATGAGGACTAGCACATCAAAAAAATTAAATGTTTCGAAGTGGCCCAGATGCCTAACTCGGGCCCTTGAGCGCAAGAAACGGGAGGTACGCGCTCCGAAATGCCCATTCCGCAGTAGAAGTCGCCTTTTATGACTATCGTGCTGCAAGTCACTTGGGTGTGCAATATTTATTGCCACCTGTGTGCTTTAAAATAAATTGAGAAGCCATTCCGCACTGTGAATTGGTTGAACAGTGAAGCAATTATGGTGGCCACGATCATGGATGTGGACGCTACCAACGGCGACGATCCAGAAACAGAAGGATATCCAGAAGACCCGGCGGATGGATCATGGCTCACCGCTCGCGGCCGGCGGGGACGCCACACGGACGCTAAATCTGACTCAGCAGCCCGCCGCCAAGAGACGCAGCATTCGAGCCAAACTCTACCACGACGACCCCAGAGGCCCCCACCTCTGCCCATTGACGATTTTCAAGTCATGCTGCGCCCGAGAAACGGTCTCACGTTCGGTGAGTGGCCCCGCCGCGGCCTGACTCGCGCCGTCGGCATCGAGGCGCGCTTTACGGAACAAGATATTGACGAACTTCACCTACGCGTTCAACGTGTGCAAAACATTGCCCTCATCAGCATGCCAAGCGAAAGAATAGCGACCAGCCTTAGCAAGATGACATCGCTTAAGCTTCCCCATTTCAACATGCATCGCCTCCCCCGATAATTCCTGCAAAGGAATCATCACGGGTCTCGTCACAGGGACTACACCAACCGTACTTTTAGACCACCTGTTGGCACCTGGGGTGGAAATCCTCCATGCTCGCATGATGGGGCGAACAACCACGGCGGTCATTACATTTGCTGGCATCAAGGTACCGTGCTACGTTAGGTATTTTGCGGCCGAGTACCGATGCTACATACACACCCCAAGGGCCCAGGTGTGCAGCATATGCCTTGCTATGGGCCACCGTGCGGGGTCTGCCACACGCCAAGCATCAAGCGCTGCACCGCATGTGGGACTGAAAACCCATTCACCACCGAGCATCACCAGTGCCAGCCACGGTAGCTCACTTCACGGTAGATCTCCTGGGTAGACAGTGCGAGAAAATCATCATTATGATGAGGCGTGTTAGTAACCGCCGCTCAGGACTCAAGGAAGCCGATATGCTGCAGCTCGTCAAGGCATGCATTATCAGCCGGTTTGCCTATCACCTCCCATAGCACAACCTGACGCTCTCCCAGACCAGACCAATCGTATAAACACAATCATTGTAACAGCCGTTTAGCAAGCACTCGGAATTCCTGTATATGCTTCCACGGAACGATTACTTGCTCTCGGGGTACACAATACCATCGAGGAACACATCAAAGCGCACAGAATGGCGCAACTTGAGCGATTGAGACTGACCTCCACAGGCAGGCATTTGCTCTCACGGCTGGGCTACCCACGTCATTCACCCTCTACGCGAGAGCATGTCCCAGTCCCTTCAAACATCCGAACTTTTCTCACCATAGCTCGCATACCGCGCCATATGTATCCAGAGCAGCATAATGGTTGCCGAGATCCACGTGCTAGATACCTTCGGGAACTCCTCAACGCCCAGCTGGAGGGCACCTTCTATTATATCGACGCTGCCCACTATGCTCTTGCAATCAGAAACAAAGAACGACAAGTGTCGGTGGTGGTGGATGATCAGGGTCATATTGTCACCTCGTGTAGCGTCCAAACCGAGGCTACGCTCACAGGGGAGACATTGGCCATAGCACTTGCTATCAACCACATCGTCAGTCACATCAAAAGATCACCAAAACACGACCACATCCTCATTACAGACTCCCAAGACGCATGTCGAGGCTACTTCAGGGGTCATATACCTCAGGAAGCCAATCGCACTCTCACCAGCACACGTAAGTTCCCCGCCATTCCAGATCCATAAATACCACGCATCAGGCTGATTGGTACATCTGCTCATGCCTCACTGTCGGGAAATGACCGCGCTCATGCGGCTGCCCGATAACTAACCTGCCGGGCACCCGGCAGTGAAGCGAGCAACCCATATCAAGCCTCCCAGAATTTGCCCAACACATACCGTGACGCTCTAGATTTTTCCAGAATAGGGCGCTTGCGATATCACACTGCACCTAAATACTTCTCCCGGAATGAAGCCATATCCCTGAGACGGCTTCAAACCAACTCATATCCGAACCTCCCCTTTCTCAACAAGCTCTCCCCAACCTTATATCCCACCACCTGCACAGGCTGCAGTGCACCACTGACGACGTTCCACGCCACGATTGAGTGCCAAAAACTACCTAACGTTATCGCCGCTCTACAAACTCCCAACCAACATATGCGTGGTGGGAGGCGATCCTCCGTCTCTCCGAGCCTCAGGTCTGGCTGGCCCTGATACGAAGAGCACGAGCGGTAGCGACAGCCATTGGGGCCCTGGGCTGAGGGCCCCAACCACATAAATTCTTTCACTTTATAATAAAGTTTCTTCCCTCTCTCTCTTTCTCTGTGAGCAGCGATCATGAGTTCCTAGGAATTATTTTAAACACTAAGCTTACGTATGGGGAGTTCCAGCGAATACAGACGCGAGCACAAGTAGGATCGTTCCATTAACTTCTGCTCGCGTCTGTACTCGCTTCGACCCCCCATACGTTCACCATCAACCAAATGGCCAAGCAAACTACGCTGCTGAGCTTACGTTTATTCCTAATTTTAAGTATCTCACGATGAAATGCCTTAAGACGATTAAACTTTTAGAGATTTTGTGGTCCACCGAAGTGTGTAGTGATTGGAAATGCTTCCTGAACATGCCTGAGTCTTGTCCGCTCAGGCTTTATTTACGGCGCTATAACTATAGTGCCGATGCTCCAAGCGCGATAAAAATTTGAGACCGTGCCAAAAACCTAGGCATCCACGTGGCAACAGGCGCGTTCAGGCCAAATCTAAGTGATAGTCTCCACGTAGAATAAAATGTGTGGTCCCTTCAGTTACAGTGGTAATACGCAAGCCTTATATTTTTTCTTACAGCACCTGCAAACACTGTACGCGCTTTCTGTTCATGCATAAATGATACCACTTCTGTCAGACTCTATCGAAAGAGCCCTAGAGGAAGAGAGCTGTTTTCGCTACGTGTGAGGAGTCTATGTGAACAAATGGATGCCCCACATTTTTATAATTACCTGATGGCAACTTCAAAGACGTTGCAACAATGGCCTAGGCAGCTCATAAATTGTGAGATGTCATTTTTAGAGTCCACAAGGCATGCCTCCGAAACACGCATTAAAATTTGCACGGCATCGAACAACAGGCAAAGTACTCCTTACCAGAATACTACAGCGATGCGTCAAGGTAACATACCGGTGTGCTTTATGCAGGACTTGGTCTATCCTTCTCTGAATTGCAAGTTCTACATCCTGATACTAGTTCCTAAAGGTACTCGGCGTGCGCAGTATGGGCGGCAGTCAAGTGCGTTAGGCAAACTAATACTGGAAGTCTCGTAATATCCACAAGGTGAACAGCCAAACAAAAATCTTGTACTAAATGATCTTTAATCTCTCCCTTGTAGACACTACATTCCGAAACAGCATATTACAGTATGCTGCGTGCCTGGCCATAGAGATTTTGAGTTTAATGCAGGTGCAGAAGAAACCCGCTATATCCATGCTCAAAAAACCTTGGAACTTCTCCGCAGCTGCGTTAGATTGGCGACCTGACTTATATAAGAAAGCTTAGGAGCTATTTGCAGCGCTTGTAAAAGACTAAATCATGCAAAAATTTGCATGTTATTAAACCTCAGATTGAAACATGACCAGCTCTATGAAAAATGTGGCGAAGCGAGGATATCATCTCTAACTTAGAATCGGCCACATATAGAGCGCGTACTTTAATCTTTAGTGTGATGATGAGTCACATATTCTTGGTAAATGTGGTACGATGTTCACTGTACCGCACATTTTGGAGGATTGTCGTGAATTAGCGGCTCAGAGAAGACAAAAGAACAATTTTGTTTAACATGTCATTAGGAATTCCACTAAATTCAAGGACGTTCCTAGATAATGACAAAATCTTTGACATTAAATCGACGTTAGCTTTTTATAGCCAAGAGGTCTATGGCGATTCTCCGGAAAAATTGTGGCGGCGAACTGAAAACGCCTATCGGCAAAGGCATCTGTCTCGTGAATACACTGTAGCTCTAAATCTAATGTAGGTGTCTTATAAAATGTAGCTAAGAAGACTCAATCATAACGACAAGCTTCATTTGCAAGTCACACTTAGATCACAATGAAGTACGCTCATTCGTAAATTACAAGTGCGCGTCTTTGGTTTCGTGCAGTCGTTTGAATTGCGCCCAGTTGAACGCATATGGTCGCTTGCGTTGATGCGCGGTTTCACGGCCAGCTGCGTCTATACCATGCTCCATCGCAGCTGCGTCGACAAGACCTACATAATTAGAATATCTGCAGGCTACTGTCCTTTGTCCTAGAACAGTTGGGCCTACAGTGTCTCAGGGAGCACAACGTGCACACAACGACGCATCAACGGTCATGTGTAGATTTGAATCTAGCCAAGAACCTAACCACCGCTGTCATGGAACCTAACCACCGCTGTCAAACACTGCCCTTGGCAGTGTATCACAGCCGCCACAAGGTCAGAATCACTTGCTCGGCGAAATAAGGCTTTAATAAAGAGAAAAGAGGCAAGACAAATAATGATTCTATATTTGTTTGTTTTTCGCATAAATTGC
The DNA here is from genome assembly GCF_038994185.2 of Dermacentor albipictus. Lineage (NCBI taxonomy): Eukaryota > Metazoa > Arthropoda > Arachnida > Ixodida > Ixodidae > Dermacentor > Dermacentor albipictus. The sequence goes on along the minus strand of NC_091825.1, from coordinate 60,837,844 downwards.
ATATACATAGTTATACGTGTAGTTGCATACAATGCAAACTCTACATTAGCAGCCTCAGTGGTCAACCACTTTCATAGGGCGCCATGGCTTTTCAATTTATTTTGAAGGATGGGGACTAAAAAATGTTGTACAATCAAGTAATCCGCAGCACCCTCTCGGCTAAAAGCTTGCTGCTGCTTCGGACTGAGTATTTCGACCACATGTCTCTCGTTTCTTGCGCTCAAGGGCCTGGGTAAGGCACCAGTGCTAGTTCGATACCTTTACATGTTTATCAATCAATACGCCATCCTTATTTTTCGGTGATAGAATGGCTCACTAATCTTTTTCACATACTCAATACGCATGCTTTTACGCAGTTACAAAGTGACTGATATAGGTTCTTTGAAATGAAACGTACATCCTTGACTTCATAAACTATTGTCGACAATTTGAATCATGTATTTGGTGCTCTAAAGCCAGAACTGACCGTTTGCCCAATCAAGCTAAATCATTAATTAATGAGTGCCTTCTTTTGAAATAAATGAACGCATGTTCGTAAATTAGGCAAGCCATAGTACTTGTCGATCGCATAATCATAATTTACGTAGGGTAATGTAGCATAGGGTCTCGCCTACGCAATGACACAAATATTCGCTGTGAGACTTTACAATCAAGTAGTAACAATAAATCATGGCGAACGACTACTATAAACCTGACCAATGCTAGCTACAATAAGGATCTATTACGTCCAACCTATATCAGCTATCAACGATGAGTACCTCAATCCACCACGATGCTTTCTCCTGATCGCGAAACAGCTTGTTTTAATCTCGGCGGCATCTTTTGCACTCTATTTTTATGCAGACGCTCTTCTATACAACAACTGTGCAAGAGACATGAACATCGCGAGTCACTAATAAGTATTTGGATATCGCCTACCGACGCGTTTTGAAAACGTGAGGCACACATTCGCGACATCGTTACAGAGAACACAACAAACGCCAACGTGTCATAAATGTTAATCTGTGGTTGAATTCGGGAAATGTATTTTAATTGTTATTGGAACAACGGTAATGTTGTAGCAGTATCATCCATACGTTCAATTGAAATCTCCGGCTTCGATCATTCAGCTAACCAATGGTTAAACCCAGCAAAGCTTTCTGAAGGAACGGTATGGTTGTTTGTCCTAGTTCACTCTCCTTGAAGAAAGAGAGCTCTAACACCTCTTTTCATGCAAGTAGGTCTAGGCATCGTACGTTGAAGTACCAGGTGGTGCCAAAGCATACGAACGGTTTTGCATGTTGCTATTGTGTGAATTTTATTGCATCAGGTGTCAGTGTTGTGATATTTACCATTGAAGTACGTTCATCTTCTATTGGTACTGATTCACTTCTTGCGGCCACCCAGGATTCCATCAGTGCCTCTAACACCGCGGCCAAGAGCAGCAGCTTCATAGGGCGCCATGATGATCATAGCTGAAAATACACAATGTGTTAGGAGCTCCGCTACACAATGTGTTATTAAGCTCCGCTTAATACTACTTGCCTTTTGTCTTCATAAAATAAGGTGTTAGTAAACGGTGTCGGTTTGAACACGAATCTTCGTTACAAAAAAAATAATAAATGGATATATTTTTTCAATCACCATTCCATGGTGCTAGGACCGTAGTGGAAATAGTCAGCACAAACGAAAGAGCAAGAGCTACCATGCGCGCAGTTTTAAGGGCGGCGGTAACGGCGTCAATATAATACACAAGACAGGTGTCTTTTAAAAGTACAGTGTTGTCATTATTCAAAATTACGCAACGAATAGACAATAGCAAAATATCGGTAGTTATTGAATCTTTCATATCATATGAAACAAAAAAGAAATCGGGTACGAAACTGCATTTCAAAGAAACACAAATTTTCAAAGAATATATCTCTCAGTACATTGGACAAACTCAGTACAGAAAACCCAGTTAAAATAAAACAACAAAATGCAAGGAATAATGATAGGCAGTAACACGATAATTGGGTCTGATGAAAAGAAATTATTGCACATTGGAACTGATTTTGAAACTATTAGTCAGAACGAAGCATTTTCTTATTACCTTGAGATGTGCTAAGTAAACGCAATGGCTTGCTTACCAATGACATTTTCTTCAAAATCTTTCTTTCATATTTGACCATAAACTATTGCGAGATTTGGATGGGTTGGACTAAATGCAGCCATTCTACGCCGCACTGTCGTTCGTATAGCACATTCGTTAATTGTTTGGTAATGGACAAGTTTAGGCTCGTAATTATTACAGCACGATTAAAGAAGATGAAGGCTATACACGAATAATGACCACGCGCTTTAATAATAATGCATCAATGCCATTGAGCTCAATTCACCATTCTCTTAAAACAGGCTCAGATTGTGAAGGCAAGCACTAGAGTAGTACAGCGGAGTTAATTGTGACCGTACAATTAACTCCGCTGTACTACTCTAGCGAGCCCACAGGCCCACAGCGTACGGGCCCACAACGTACGGGACACGGGCGTTCCTGGATTTCGCCACCCCTTCGAAATGCCGCCACTGAGGAAGAAATTCGAACCTGCAAACTAGTGCCTTGAGCAAAACAATAGACGCTATGCCCCCATGGAGAATTATCAGCGTAACTCTTACCACGATGACTCACTAGTAAAGCTTATAAGCGTCACCATAAAAAGAAATATCAGTTGTAATAGCTTAAATAACACCACTGAAGTATATACCAGTAATTGACATGGTATACTCACCAATGGCAACAGCAACAGCTGCGAGAAGGTCCATTCCCAATACACGGTTCATGTTGACTGGCGCTGGCGAACAAAGTGCACAAGCAATAGTTAGAGACCC